>NC_073724.1:75177348-75818063 GCF_023634155.1 Falco peregrinus
TACTGCTTAGTGAGCTTTTCAAATAAATCAGGAGTGAAATCTATGTTTCTAAACTTCCCTCATCTCTCAAATAGTCACAGGACTTGAAGTGGTAGTGTCCTGATCAACAGTCACTTTCTGTTTTATTATAGTATATTTTGCAGGGGAGGGATAAACAACGGAATGGGAGTAATTGTTTGCATATTTGAGCTTTAATAACTGCTTTAATAACTAAGGACATTAATATCAGTTTTACCAATCAGACGTTTAATGAAAAAATAGAAGGCTTGAAGAGAGCACATTTTAATACTATTTATTTTAATTTTTGTCATTCAGGTAGGTGATTGTTCATAATATACCCTCAAAAGTACTGACTGGTTCAACTTACTGGCAAGAAAAGCTGCAGAGTTCGGTATCTAGAGATAACTCAAATTAATCATTGAACTGAGTTCAGCAAAGATCATGAAAAAAGATAACAAAAGACTGAGCTGTGAATCCTGACAGTCTTTTCTATGAATGTCTACCAGAAATACATTCAGTTATTTAACCTGCTACAGTTGTAAGAAAAATGTAAAGGAGGAAGAGAAGTCTTTCAATCCTGAATGGGTAATTATAACAATACCAGCATGAAAAAAAGTAAACCTAGCCTAGCAAGACCTGTCTTAGTCCACTCATGGTCAAGACTCAAGATCTGAAAGAAAAATTCTGGAGGCATAAAAGTAATTAATTTTGCTGAGTGTTACATTCGGTTCCTATACAGAAAATGTGACTCCTCGCTCTGGCGGTCTTCAGGACAGTAACTAAAGCATGTTAGTACAGAAAGACTTGTGTATGGCAGATGTTCCAAAGAAGACCTTGCAACAGTGATAGCATCAATGCTGTCATGTAACAATAAAAAGACAATTTTGCACAGTATTTGCTTTCTACAACGGATCTGTGACATAATATAGAAGAAGATCTTCAGACATATTAAGTGTAGGTATTGAGTGAAGCAGGTAGGAGGGACATTTTTAAAATACAGGTCAAATATTCTTTCAGGTGATCCTTCAAGGCTTATCCAGCATGTTTTCCCAAGTGTAAAATTTACATGGGAACAGTACTTTTTAAACCATTCCTATTGAGATGTCTGAAACGTAATAACATGTATAAGTTTTCAAGACTGAAGATGAAAAAATAGGATGATTTGACTTCTGAAGGACAGTATTTTCACAAGGTGAAAAATGAAAGCAACATTATTTGGACGCGTATCTGAGATATAATTTTATCTACTTAGTTGTTAAAGATTTGGGAGGAGGTTTATGTTTACACTTGTGTTTTAAAACAGTATTTCCTAGCTTTATCTCTCTGTTCCTTTTCTTAATCATGGAAAGAATGTGTCCATGCAAATGCCTCCTATCTCCTTGCAACTTGATCCAGCATAAAACGCACTCTCATTTTAGAGGCACAGACATATAGGTCCAAGTACCATCCTAACCCTAAGGAAAGCTGAACATATTTGAAAGGTGCCGAGGATTCTCGCTTTCTCAATACTCCCAGGCAGTAGGGTTGTGTATGTAACTAGTGTTTAAAGCAATGCAAGTACTCAAACTAGCTAAATCATAGACATGTTGGACTAATTGTATTCTTCAAATTAAGCACCCACTTAATTTGTATGAAATTACAGGCATCAGATCTTTTCATCCAGTATTTTGGTTTAATCTATATTGTTTATACCAACAAATGTTATTTCCCTGGATATGTTTTTTTTTCCTAATTTTAGAATCAGAATCATTTAGGTTGTAAAAGACCTTTAAGAGTGACAAGTCCAACCATTAACCCAGGATTGCAAAGTCCACCACTAAACCATGTCCCTAAGCACCGCATCTATGTGTTTCTTACTTACATGGATGGCGATTCCACCACCTCCCTGAGCAGCCTGTTCCAATGCTTGACAACCCTGTCAGTGAAGAAATCTTCCCTAATATCCAATCTAAACCTGCCCTGGTGTAACTTGATGCCATTCCTTCTCATCCTGTCACTTGTTATCTGGGAGAAGAGACTGACCCCACCTGCCTGCAGCTTCCTTTCAGGTACTCACAGGCAGCAATAAGGTCCCACTGAGCCTCCTCCTCTCCAGACTAAACAACCCCAGTTCCCTCAGCTGCTCCTCATAAGACTTGTGCTCCAGACCCTTCACCAGCTTCGTTGCCCTTCTCTGGACATACTTCAGCACCTCAGTGTCTTTCTTGTAGTGAGGGGCCCAAAACTGAACACAGTGTTTGAGGTGCGGCCTCACCAGTGCCCAGTGCAGGGGGACAATCACTTCCCCATCCCTGCTGGCCACACTGATACAAGCCAGGATGCTGCTGGCCTTCTTGGCCCCCTGGGCACACTGCTGGCTCATGTTCAGCTGGCTGTCAGCCAACACCCCCAGGCCACTTTCCGCCAGGCAGCAGAAATTTTGTAATTTGTTACATTGTTATAAATAAAATTTCTTATTTAGGAGGTATTTTCCTTATAATAGGTCAGCAAAATAGACGCAAATCAGTCTCTAAATTAGATTTTTCTGTAATAGTTCGGTACAAAATTAATGTCAATACATATGAAGTGCACAGTTTGCAATAATTATGGAAACAAAATATAAATGCCTATGAATAAGATGCCAAAAATAAAAGAATGGTAATCAGTCCTTATTTCTGTGTTCAGAAATCTTAACTTCACACCCTGTTGTGAATTAGCAATGTAAACAAACTTCAAGAGGGAATACACATTCCTCAATCACATATGTGCCTTGGGGCACTAATGTTTGAAGACAAAATACACCATGTAGAAGCAAGAGATGTCTCAGGAACACCAACAGTTTCAAATGCAGTATCACATTCTTGCTTTGAATTAGTATGAGCAAAGATTTTGTTGAATGACAAAGAAAAAGAGAACTAACATGCAAAGTGATAGAAGAAAAGCATCATAAAGTGTCTTGGTATAATTAATATACGTGAAAAACAAGCTACAGGTCATAACACACAGAGATAGTTTTGAAAAGTCCAGAAATCAGAATGGCATTGACACACCATCAGATTTGTGGACTATTTGTAATAAAAATAGCCAAGAATAGAAAGGGTGCTTCTAGCCAGTTTAACTTTGGGATATTTTTCTCCTGTATAGGTGATCCACACATTGAAATTGATTGAAAAATACTGAACTTTTTCTGATTTATAACCTGAATAGGGTATTCAAGGGAAAAATCAACAGTATTATCCCTATAAGCAATTCTCCATGTACTTAAGTGCATTGTTTCTTGCCAACATGGTATTGGTAACATAAATATGGCAATATTTTTTGTCTCTATAAAGCTACAAAATGTAGGTATAAACAGATTATATCAGAGTTATTGTTACAATGGTAAAAGGGGCAAGATGCTGTGGTAGCATGAATGTTATTTCTGTAGCCTATTTAAAAATTGCATAAAGAAAGGTGTTCTTAAACAATTCAGTTTAAAAATCAGGGTGTGTCCCTTTGCCACAAACCAAAGTCCCAGCAGAAGCACCTAAATGAGCTAGTTATAATTTTGCCAGTGTTGAGACAAGCTAGTAATAGGCTTAATAGCAGCTGGACCGTTTGCTGAGGAACAGGGAGAACTGGCCCTGTGGTTTGTCCAGGAAGAAGCGATGGCTCCATGGAAGCAGAAGCACAGGGCAGAGGGCACAGCCCCAGGCAAGACATAAGGGGCCAGAGAGAGAACTGGGCAAGAAAACAGCCAGAATGAGCAGAGAGATGGAAAAATCCTTACCCTACACATTTATTAGTTTGGTATCAATGAGGATTTGGATTTAAAAAAAATAAGAATTTGGGGAGTACATTTCAGATTTCACATATCTTTTTGGGCAAGTGCTATAACTGCTATGATGCTGTACAGAGATAACTTCTTTCTTCCATCCCCGGTATCCAACTGGGCCCTTCAGGGATCACACAGACCCAGGATGGGATCCACCTGACCTGATTTTGGACACTTAACATATTGATAATTAGATCCGAGTTAGCTGTCTGGACTACCTTCATAGTGAAGAAACAGTCAGTTGTATGGCAACATTCCTCTCAGTTAAAATAAATATTCATAATAAATAAAACAAATTAATCACTTCAAAGAGACATTGTTAATCATAAAGGGAGCCTAAGGTGGCTGAAAGACACACAGATCATAAAAGCACAGGATAATTAAGGCTGGAAGGGACCTCAGTAAGTCTCCAGCCCAACCTCCTGCTCGCTGAGGTTAGGCCAGGTTGCTCAGTGTTGTGTCCAGTCAAGTCTTGGCCACCACCAAGGCCAGAGATGGTATAACCTCCCTGGGCAGCCCGCTTCCCTGCCTGACTGTCCTTATGTGGGGAAAAAAAATAAATCTTTCCTGTACCCAGTCTGTTTCAGTTTGTGCATGTTGTCTCTTCTCATCCCACCATGCACTGCTGTGAAGAACAAGGCCCCATCTCCTTTCTCACTTCCTCACAGGCACTGGGGGCTGCTGTTAGGTGTCCCTGAAGCCATCGCTTCTCCAAGCTGAACAAGTTCTGGTCCTCAGCATCTTCTCACAGGCCAAGTGCTTCAGCCCTGACCACTCATGGCCCTCCACTGAACGTACCTCAGTTTCCTGTACTGCGGAGTCCAAAACTGGATGCAATATTCCTAGAATCATAGAAAGGTTTGCGTTGGAAGGGACCTTTAATCATCTGGCCCAACCCCTCTGCCATTGGCAGGGACAGCTTTCATTAGATTGGGTTGCTCAAAGCCCCATCCAAACTGACCCTGAACACTTCCAATGAAGGGACATCCACAGCTTCTCTGGGCAACCTGTTCCAAAGCCTTACAACCCTCCTTGTAAAAAAAATTCTTCCTTATGTCCAATGTAAAACTACTCTATTTTAGTGTAAATCATTGCCTCTTGCCCTGTCACTACAGGCCTTGCTAAAATGTCTCTCTCCATCCTTCCCGTAGACCCCATTGAAGTATTGAAAGGTGGCAACAATGTCTCCCCAGAGCCTTCTCCCCAACTTGGAGAGAAAATAACCCCAACTCTCTCAGCCTTCCTTCACAGGAGAGGTGTTCCACCCCTCTGATCATGTTTTTGGCCCTCCTCTGGACCCGCTCTAATGGGTCCATGTCTGTCTTGTACCAGGGACACTGAGACTGAAGCAGTACTCCAGGTGGGGTCTCATGATGGCAGAGTAGAGGGAGAATCATCTCTCCCAACCTGCTGGCCATGCTTCTTTTGATGCGGCCTCTTTTGATACAGTTGGCTTTCTGGGCTGCAAGCACATATTGATTCCTCATGTCCAATTTTTCACCTCCCAATATCCCCAAGCCCTTCTCTCCAGGGCTGTTCTCGATCCCTTCATCCCCCAGTTTGTATTGATACTGGGGGTTGCCCCAGCCCAGGTGCAGGACCTTGCACTTGGCCAATATGAACCTCTTAAAGTTCAACAAGGCCCACTTCCCAAGCCTGCCAAGGTCCCTCTGGATGGCATCCCTTCCCTGTAGCATATTAACTGCAACACTCAGCTTGGTGTCACCTGTTGTCTCACTGAGAGTGCGCTCAATCCCCCTGTCTATGTCACTAACAAGGATACTTGTCACAGCACTCAAAACTAGCCCGCTGCAACAAGGTCTTTTACCATCCCATACCAAGTTAACTTCAATAAGTAGTTAGCACGCCTTGCCCTGGCACAGCCACCAATCCCCCACAAGGTCTCAAAGGTCCATCTACTGTTTGTGGTGGTTTTTCATACTCTTCAGGCCGGTCCCTTTGCTTCTCACCTCTGCTGCCTTCACCTCATCTCTCCTAATCTAGGACACACTCTCTCGCTCTCTCCTCCCTTTTCTTGTTCCACATCTCTTATCTTTACCTGCTCCCCTTAGAGCTATTTAACCACTTAACAGAACCAGCCACACCTGCACCTTATCTACATCAGCCAACCCACCACCCCTGAAGCCAGCCCACAGTTGTATATTATTAATGTTAATTAACCCAGCTTCATTCCTCTACAGATACTGAACAGTATCTTTATTAAATCATGTCCCTCAGGGATCTGTATCAGTCTGTACTGATACAGACCCCTGAGGGACACTGCTTGTTACTGATCCCTCTTGGCCATTAAGACATTGACTGCAGCTCTTTGAATGTGGCCATCCATCCAATTCCTTATCCATCAAATAGTCCATCCATCAAACCCCTAACTCTCCAACTTAGTGACAAGGATGTTGTATGGGACTCTATCAAAGGCATTACAGAAGTCCAGGTAGATGACATCATTTGCTCTTCCCTTATCCACCAGTACAGAGTCACTCCATCATAGAAGACCACCAGATTAGTCAGGTGTGATTTGCCCTTTGTGAAGCCATACCGGCTGTCTCTAATTCCCCCTCCTCCGTCCGACATCCTGTCATTTAGATGTGGTCTAACAAGCGCTAAGTGAAGCAGGGGACAGTCACTCCCCTTGACCTACTGGGCTCCCATTAACGTTGCCCTGGATGCTGCTGACTGTCTTTGCTGCCAGGGTGCACTGCTGGCTCACATTCATCTTTCTGTCCCCCAAGGACTTCTTCCCACAGCTGCTGCTCCCCAGGCCATTGGTCCCCAGCCTGTATCACTCACTGCTGGAGGTTCTTCCTTCCCAGAGGCAGGATTTTGCATTTGTTCTTGCTGAATTTAATGAAATTCCTGTCGGTCCACTTTTTTTCCCAGCCTGCCTAGGTCCCTCTGGATGGAAGCTCTGTCTTCCAGCTTATCTGCTGGTTCCTGGACTTTGGCATCTGTCAGCTATCTGAGAGTGCACTGCATTACCTCCTCCAGGCCACTAATCAAGATGTTAAACCGGACAGGTCACAGCATAGATCTTTACTGTTATCGGCCTTGAAGTAGAACTGCCCTCTGACCCCATCATCCAACCAGTTCTTTACTCATCTGGTTGTTCACTGGATCATAGCATCCTAGTGGATACAAGAAGATTATGAGAGACAGCATCAAAACCTTCCTAAAGCCAAGATGAGTGTCATCCTGTGCTCTTCACTTATTCCTAAGTCCAGCCACCTTATGAAGGTGACCCACCACAGAAGACAATCAGGTGGGTCAGGCATGAGGTGCCCATGGCAAATCTATGCTGACTGTTCCCAACACCTTCTTCAGGTTCATGTACCACAAGTTTGTTCCCAGAGGACTCATTCCATGATTTTCCCTGGGGACAGAAGTGAGCCAGACTGGCCTATAGTTGCCTAGATCATCCTTTCAGACTTTTATAGATGGATGCAACATTTGCCTTCCTCCAGTTATCAGAGATTTTCCCTGGTCTACATAGCTTTTAAAATATGATAAAAAACAGCCTTGCAAGGACATCGGCCAGCTCTGTCAGCACTCAACAATGCAGCCCTGCATGTTGCATGGACTTGTTTAGCATGAGTCCTCTGAAGTAATCCCTGACTTCATCTTCAGCCACAGCTGACTGCTCCTCTCCTCCTTGAATCCTGTCTCTAAGCTCAGGGGCCTGGGAGACCTTGCTGGTGAAGGCTGAGGGAAAGAAGTTATCAAACCTCTTGAGCTTCTCCGTGTCAGTTGCCACCTAAACCACGCACCGCCCTCAGCAAAAGGCCCATATTTTCCTTCGTAAAGTCCCACAATTTTCTTGTTGACCATACAGACATAAAACTAGATATACTGAATCACAATTCTTGATAATGTCACTGCCTTTGGGGCAAAGGCAAGTTAGGAGTTAAGCACAGTATGCAAAATAGTACTATTGTGAATGCCTACATTACTGCAGCTTTAGTTAACTATTTCATTATGAAGAGAAGTGTCTTTGATTACTGCGGTACTGAAGGTACATTTTTTTAAAAAGGTTTATTTAACCTTTATATTAACCCTATTTAACCTTGTCTAAAGTGAAAAAAAAAAAATGTAGGCTCTGAAGTCCCATCTTGTGATGTACTCCATGATTACTCTGCACTCAGGGCCTGATATTCTTTGGGTCTAATGTCCTCTAAAATACACCGTACCGGTGCCAGCTCTGGCACATCTGCAGAGTAGATAGCCTTCCACTTTATTCAACTAAAACAAAATAGTTATTCTATCCATTTGACCCTTTCACCACTTAGTGAGGGGAAGCAGCAGTGGATCCTTTACTTGAGAGGGGCATAAGCTGACAGTCATTGGGGTGAAACACAAAGCTGAGGGCATTTTTGCTTAATGTCACAAAACATAAATATGCCATGAGAGTGCCATGGGTGTAGGAGGTTATGCAGAGCACTGGTCAGCTGTCCTTGGAGGGGTCCAGAACCTGTTTGCTTGCAGGACAGGAAGAGCTTAAGTTCACTGACTTCAAAAAATGTATTTACCTGAGTATGGTGGAGCAGCTAGCCGAGTCCAGGCTGAAGGAAACACTGTAAATTCATGGCTGTTTCATTATCTACTCCATTCTGACCAGCAGAGTCCTAAAGGGCTTAGAAATCTTCAGCATATTGAAAATACCCTAGTAAGCTGATCTATGGCTTTGGCAAATCTCTGTTTCTACTGTCACCTTTTCCTACCTTTTCTCTGTTTGCACTTTACAGCTTTATTAGCCTAAACTGTCACGTACAATATATTTGTTCAGAGCCCATAGTCATTTGGGAACTCTAGATGCTTTAAAATTATGACAGTGATCGATAATATAGAAAGTGTATGCACTGAATAAACTACTATCTCTTATACTACTTGTACTTTATGTTATAGTTTTACAGAATCCTTACAAATTTTTGAAATGTTATGTCTAATTTATAGCACATGTACATACCAACCTCCATAGGCTAATTTGAGATGTAAGGTTAGTCTGGTACAGTTTTTATAGGTGATAAACCATTCTAAAATTAGCTTGCTTTTTAACATCTGCAGGGCAGCACTAATGCACAAAACACAGCATGAGATCCAGAAGTATTCTGCATCATGGATAATATGTCAGCATCTGTTCTCACATCTTCAGTTTTAGCACAGAATATTAAGACAAAAAGTATGCAAATCTTTTACCTGTTGGAGGGCTTAGTTACACACAGTTATTAAACAAATCTGTTAGTTAATTTGCATTTAGTTGAAAGTCCACTGTATATGCTTAAAATAAAATGCGACTATAAAGCAATGCAGTGTTTCAAGCTAAAGCTGTGACCATTTGACAGTTTGCTCCTCTTGCATGATGCACAGTGATGGTTCTTGCATTGCTCAGGATCAGGTCACTTCAAAAAAATCACTAACATTTTCTCACAGAAACTGGAGGGAAAGATCTGGGTGGAAATAACATCTAGGTGCTCTGTGTGGCCCAGCAATCACTGTGTGCAGTAGGAAGGAGCTAAATGGTAGTGGGAAAAACAAGGGACTTGAGGGTTAAATGACGACAGGAAATGCCTCAATTAAAAAAACGTTTCTGTTTAGGATAAGACTTTAGCAGCCATGTAAGTCTCTGTGTCTATGTCTAGCCTGACCTGCTGGGGTCATGCTGTGGGGTCCTGAACCCCTGATAAAACAGACATGGAGGCAGCTGTGGCTCTCTGGTTTCTGTCAAGTCTCAGTACCTCTTTCTTTCCCTCAGAAATGACGGCTTAGTAGTAGATATGGATGCCAGCATGGGCCCGTGTCTCATAGCTGGCTGTGCACCTGCCCCAAAGAACGTGGAAATGTATCTGGGTCTGATAATGTAAACATTACCATTGCAGTCACATACCATTCCAAGTAGTGAAAATGCTTCACACAGTTTGGTCTGAGCACAGAAACCCTCCAGTACTGTCACCAGCTCTGTGTAATGGGCACTTCCAGATGGGAATATGCATCTGCTAGTCACCCCCAGGGAACCTGGACCACTTGTCAGCTAAGTGATGGACAGAAGGCTGGTCTTGCACAGAAATCATGCAACTGAGTTCAGGTCTTCTTGTATAACTTCGACAAAGCGCTGCTCCTCATTTGAAAAATGGATCTCATAATATTGGTATTTTCTGTCTAGCTTGTAAACTTTTCAACCACAATCTTTCAGTATACGTTGGCATTCTGACTGACAAAGTTCTCAGCATCAGATGGAATTTGTAGCTATTTAAAAAATGGAAACAGTCAAGGAGAAAACCAGCAACATAGCATTTGGCCATGTTGCTAGCAACAGTGCTGTTCCAATACTTGAGATGAAACATTGACTAATAACAAAAAAACCTGCAGCATACCATTATTTGGAATAATGCTGCAAGAATCCTTTCCTGATCCATTTGTCCATCATCCCAGGACCCCGACCATGGACTTTCCTCATCACTGTGGATTTGCCTGGAGATCGCTGGATGGTGGCTGACCTCGGCTGCTGTCACAGACATGATGCCCACCCACCAATCTGACTTCCCTGCACACCAGACCTCCCACATCCCCATGGACATATCCAGCAACTGGGACCACTGCCTGACCCAGTCGCCATCACAGCTCTCCTCTTTCCTCTTTGTTTGGGTGTCATGGGACTGCACCCCGTTGGTGAGTCACTGCCCTGCCAGCCTCACCATCACTCCCAGATGCCAGCCACCCACCCACCCATCCTCCCCCCCGCCCCGCCCTTGTGGAGCATCCTACGGTTGTTGCTTCCTGACAGAGCCTAGCTGTAAAGCAGTCAGCAAACACAGCTATATATTGAGCACCAGGAGATGCTTATGAGTACTCTTATTATAGGTGGTGCTACAGATTTTTTTTGGAACTGCTTGTAACTCGTTATGAACCAAACAACCCTCCCTCCTCAATGAACTCTCTTCTTAAAATACATATTTTCATTTTTTTACCCCCAATATGGCCTTGTACTTTACTGCTTTGTGTGTGCCTCAGAGTATTATAAGTAGCTAATGTTTTGGATAATGTTTGGGCAGAAACATGGCTACTTTCTTTGTATTTTTACAAAACCAACACACGCATTTGAGGATCAATAACTAACAGAAGTATGACCTCTAACTAGAAAATGCCAGAATTACAGTGGAAAAAGGCCAAGTGTAGTCAGTATGTCTGACCAACAACTTAATTATTGTCTAGCTATATGAAAGTCCTTTATCTTCTATTCCTGCTTTTTATCCTTCAGAAGAACAAACAATTATTGAATATATATTGGATTATTTTGGCTACATATATATTGGACTATATATAGCCCAATATAAACTTGGGCTATATACCCTTGAGAAAATCAATAGAAAATGCCTGCAGGTTTTTGTTAAATGTTAAGATGCCACTACTTTAACTGCACTTATTAAAATGGTTAGTGTGTGTGTGTGTGTGTGTGTGTGTGGAGATTAACTGTACTCTACTTAAATTACAGTTTAGTTAGCTTTATAACTTTTGCCAAAGAAAAATTAGATTATCTCTTTCAAAGTTATTTTGTGCCCTTAGCTAAGACTGCCCACTGACTCCAAATACAAACTGACTTTAATGGGGCCATATGTGAACTAATTTAACCCACTTAAATCTGGCTGGGCTTCAGAGCCAGCTGGTATTTTCCTTGCATGGCTTAGCTGAGAACTCCTCAGTGAAGCTGGGTCCTCCTCTTGCTCCCTCATAATTTGACACAGCATTTATTTGCAGGCTTTCCACACTGCCCACCCTCTATGAATAAATAGTGAGAACTGGTTTTTGAATCAACAAGATTGTAAGCGTTGATAGCAGCCAAATTCTAGAGCTGAAAGGAATAATAAAGGAATTATTTCTGTAGAAGTCCTGTTGTAATCTGTGACTGTAAACTGTATTTGCAGTATTTTTATTAATCCTATTATCCTTATCAATATTTTTAAGACTTCCAATACTATTTTATGTATTAATTTTGCAAAAATTCTCTGAATATCAAACTAATTTGTAGCCATCACTTTCTGGTTACAGATAAATATGGAAACATAAATAGGGTTATAGCAAGCAAATAAATTATTATTTATAAAACATTTTCTTGCCTCTAACTCCATGGCTTAAATTTTAAAATGTCACCAGTTATTTTGAATGAATTTTTGGGAGCCTCACCTGAGTTACAAATGTTCCTGGTTTTCAGAAAATGCTACGATCAGAAAATACTAAGCAATCACCCTGTGAAAATCTGCCCCTTTTCAGGTATGTCTGAGACAAAATTGAAATTTAGGTACTTGAAACCACAGGGTGATATTTGAAAATGTAAGATAAGCATAGAAGAAATTCTGTTCTTACTGAAAGTCTTCCTAAAATTGATTGACTACTTTAGGGATAGTATTTTACAGGTTCTTAATGTAATAGTTGCTCAACAAACAAGAAACTTTGTTAGTGCTGGTTTTTTAAAACAAGGCATAGTATTAAGGACTTTAACTAGCAGAGAAGCTTCCCCTGAAAATTTTCTATGCATCCTACTTCCTCCATTCAAAGCTCTGTCCTTCGGTTTGCTTACATTTTCTTCATTAGATTAAACTAAACCACATGTATCTTAGTATATTTATAGGAAATCTTATTCCCTCAAGGATACCCTTTGCTGATGATTGCAATTTCTATTTTTAGTTGAACAACATATTTACTGAGTGCTGGTGCCAGTGTTTAGTTTCAGATTTGTAACGCAGTCAAGGTTTCTTGAGCCAACAGCTTTATGGACATATTAGTACGGGTGATAATGGAGATGTCAAATACTTGCGCACAAATCGTGTTTATTCTAAAATTCTGCTAGCTTCACTCGTTATAATGTGCATAGGATTTCTTTTTGTTAACCCTTGTCATGGTTTAACCCCGGCTGGCAGCTAAGCACCATGCAGCCACTTGCTCACACCTGCCTGGGCCAGAGGGATGGGGAGGAGAATCTGGAAGGAATGTAAAACTCGAGGGTTGAGATAAGAACAATATAATAATTGAAATTTGAAAAAAAATAAATGAAAAGATCAACAATAATAATAATATAACAGTTATAATGAAAAGGAGGGAGAGGGGGAGAGGAATGAAATCCAAAGGGAAGGCAGGAAAGAAAACAAGTGATGCACAGTACAGCTGCTCACCCCTGCTGACCGATGCCCAGCCAGTCCCCGAGCAATGACTGGCCGGCCCCAGCCAAGCTCCCCCATTTATATACTGAACATGACGCCCCATGGTATGGAATACCTCTAGGGCTAGTTGGGGTCAGCTGTCCTGGCTGTGTCCCCTCCCAATTCCCCGTGCCCCTCCAACCTTCTCACTGGCAGGGCCCAAGGAACTGGGAAGTCCTTGATGTAGCATAAACATCACCCAGCAACAACCAAACCCATCCGTGTGCTGTCAGCATTGCTCTCACACCAAATCCAAACCACAGCCCTGCACCAGCTACTGAGAAGAAAATTAACTCTATCCCAGCTGAAACCGGGACAACCCCCAAGTAAAATATGCCTATATTAAAAAAATAAGCAATTACAGATATCCAATTCTTTTTTCAAAACCTGACAGAGTTTTAATTTCAATTAATTACATCGCAGGCTAGCCATTACCATGCTCAAATGGTTAATGTAAATGCCTGGTTAGGGTAGAAGAGTGTCTGTCAGTGGAACCGTCTCCCATGAGCATTTTGGGAGAGCCCTCTAGTGGGAAAAGAGAGGTTTTGGAAGAGGTTTTTTTCTGTCACGACTGAAATACATGATGGGCCTACACTGCAATTTGGGGAGAGAAAAGAAAAAAAGGGCATTTTGCTTGAATAATCAGAAGTTAGGTGCACAAAATCCCATCGTAGATCAGGCCAGGTCAGAGTGCTTTATGGATCTATATGAAATGTGATTGTCGTCTTCTACGTGTCTTCATTCCTCTTTTCCTAGAGGAACACACACCCCTCCTCAGTATAGGTTTCTTATATTAGATGTGCTGCACCTTTTTTTTTAATAGCAAAACACTGCATATATTTGCATAAAAAACAGGTATAAAGTGCTTGTATAGTTATTAATTCTTCTAGGAAGTAATTTATTTTCAGATTAGCTCTGAGAAAGTTCTGTGTTCTTGCTATATCAATGTTTAACATTTGAGCCTTACTAAAATCCAGAAAAACTACATCCACTGCCTTCTCTTCATCCACTATGATTCATCCATTCTGATATGCTTCATCCATTATGATAAGCTTCACCTTCCTCAGTGGCTGCAGAAGAAAATGTAAAGATTCCAAAAAGTGTTAAATAGGAAACCTTCATTAACCTCACATTACTATATCAGCCATTGATTACAACACTTGGAGCCCTGCCGTACAGCCAGTTCTTCACCCAGCGCACCACAAACCCACTCATCCCACAGCTGGACAACCTGGCCAGAAGAATGCTGTGAGGGACAGTATCAAAGCCTTAATAAAATCCAGAACAACTACATCCACCGCCATCCCTTCACCCACTAGGTGGGTGACCTTATCATAGAAGGGTATCAAAGTAGTTGAACTGGACTCTCCTTTTGTAAACCCATGCTGACTATGCCTGATGATTGCGTTATTTTTTAAACACTTACCAGGATCACCCATTATGGTCTTCTCCATAATTTTTCCAGGAACTGAGGTTGAACTAACAGATCTGTAGTTTCCTGGATCTTCCCTCACACCATTCTTGTAGATTGGAATAACATTGGCTAGCTTCCAGTCAGCAGGCACTTCCCAGACTCTCAAGACCTTTGGCAGGTGATTGAGAGGGGTCCTGCATAACACCCGCTAGCTCCCTCAGTACTCTAGGATGTATCCCATCAGGCCCCATAGACTTAGAGTCACTAAATAATACAAACATTTAGGTTGTAAAAGACCTTTAAGAATGACAAGACCAACTGTTAACCCAGGACTGCAAAGTCCACCACTAAACCACATCCCTAAGCACGGCATCTACATGTTTTTTAAACACCTCCAGGGATGGTGATTTCACCACCTCCCTGGGCAGCCTGTTCCAATGCTTGACCACCCTGTCAGTGAAGAAATCTTCCCTATTGTCCAATCTAAACCTGCCCTGGTGCAACATGAAGCCATTTCTTCTAGCCCTGTTGTTTGTTATCTGGGAGAATAGACCGACCCCCACCTCACTACAACCTCCTTTCAGGTAGTTGTAGACAGGGATAAGGTCTCCCCTGAGTCTCCTTTTCTCCAGACTAAACAACCCCAGTTCCCTCAGCTGCTCCTCATAAGACTTGTGCTTCAGACCCTTCACCAGGTTTGCTGTCCTTCTCTGGACACGCTCCAGCACCTCAGTGTCTGTCTTGCAGTGAGGGGCCCAGAACTGAACACAGCGTTTGAGGTGCGGCCCCACCAGTGCCCAGTGCAGGGGGACAATCACTCCCCCATCCCTGCTGGCCACACTGTTTCTGACACAAGCCAGGATGCTGCTGGCCTTCTTGGCCCCCTGGGCACACTGCTGGCTCATGTTCAGCTGGCTGTCAGCCAACACCCCCAGGCCCTTTCCCACCAGGCAGCTTTGCAGCCGCTCTTAGCCAAGCCTGTAACGTGCATGGGGCTGTTGTGACCCAAGTGCAGGACCTGGCATTTCTCCTTGTAGAACCTCAAATGATTGGCCTCAGCCAATCAATCCAGCCTGTCCAGATCCCTCTGCAGAACCTTCCTAACTTAGGCAGACCAACACTCCTGCCCAACTTAATGTCATCCACAAGCTGACTGAGGGTGCGCTCAATGCCCTCATCCACATCATTGATACAGATATTAAACAGAACTGGCCTCAATACTGAGCCCTGGGGAACACCACTTGTGACCAGCTGCCAGCTGAGTGTAGCTCATGACTGCAGAAGTTACTGACCAGCAGAACCAGGAGGAAGGGAAGGGAAGGGGGACTCACCCAAATAAAGACACATCAGATATACATTTGCCACTTAATTTCTTTAAAGAGATTGTAAGACATTTTAGAAAGAAGGTCATATGAAGAAATGCTAAGAATGGCAGACAGTCCTTACAATGTGTTTCAGCAAAAGCAAGGAGAAGAGGGAGGTACTGGTCATTCAGCCCTATTACAAACAAATCACCATGTCCATACTCAGATTTGAGACAGCTTTGTTTGCAGATGGCTGGGATGCCTGCTATAGTTTCCTAATGGCATTTAAAAAATCTTTTCTTTAGAAGCATTTTGGTTGTGTCCTTGCTATGGAAAAAAGAATGGGGCACAACTTCATGTTGCAATGTGTTAGCAGAGACTCTGTGTAGAACACCAGCAAATAGTCAGCTGTGTGTGCAATAGCACCATTGCCTCTGGTTAGTAACTTCGGACCAAATGCTGATCCGCAGTTCTGAATTAACCACAAAGGCAGGGAAATGAATGGCAGGGAAATGGTAGGAAAGACCACACCAAATTCTCACCATCTGATGTTTCTCCCTTTTGAGTGTATAGGCATCATCTTTATTTAAAAAATGATACAGGGATTATTTTTTTTCTAAACCCCTTGGTTTTGCCATAATTCAGAGCTCCTAGCATTTATGAATGTAATTGGCTAGGACAGCGAATGCTGAGGATATCAGGTGAGCCTTTGCCCATAAAGAAAAGGTGACATTGCCTCTGAAAGACGGCTCATGCCAGCTAAAAGAGTTGCACCTCAACTTCCATGTCCTGAGGACTCATGCACAATCATTGCCAGACCTGCAGGTCTGCTGTGCAATGTCTTTCCTCTGTTGTGGCTGGCACTTGTATTTTTCCTTCTGAAAGGAGCTCAACCCCATTAGACGTCATGCAGGGCTCAAGTATCAAAATGATAGAAGCTTCTTAAGTATTTGGAGCTTTGGGAGAAGCTGGTTTCAAAACTCTGGTTATGACTGACAGAAAGGGCTGTGTTTGCACCAGTTCAGAGAGAACTCATCTGCCGGAGGAGAATGGAGAATGTTTCATATAGCTGATTTGGAGTTATTAACCTAATGGAAACTGCAAGCTAGTCACGTTTGAGCAAGAATTATAAGAAAGGGTATTCTGCTGTGTGCTGCATGCAAGTTCTTGCACTGACTGAAGAGCAGCAGTGGGTCTCCCTTTGTGTATTGAGCAAGTTGGTTCAGCATGGGTCTGCCAGGAATGAACAGCTGTAAATAAAACCAGGAGAGTTTTATTGTCCAGCATGTCCCTTGTATCCCTCTCAGATGATAAGACACTGCCATGCATATCATGCTTCATATAATCTGAAGTTCACATGCCAGCTCCACCGCAAGGAGATGTGGAGCTGGTGGGCATTTGCTGGAGTTGATGAGTGAGCCAGCAAGGTCTCCTGCGAGGGGTGGGATGGTGTCTGAGGTTGGGGCAGGGCTGCTCCAGCCTAGTGGGACATGACTGAACTTGGCTGGCTGGAGCAGGAGGGCATGGTTGGTGCCTCTTTCCTTGCCTCTGCCAAGGTGGTGCTGGGGCTGCATCGTGCCCCTCAAAGCCCAGGCACCAGAGCTTGTCCGGGGAATCCAAGCAGCAAAAAAAAAAAAAAAAAAATCAGCACCTAAAAGGAGAGAGTCAGAAAGCACTCATGAAACCTTGGAGATGGGAAAAGGCATGACTGTCTCCCATTCCTTGGGAATTACACTTTAAAAAAGGGGTCATTCCTGGCACAGGAGAGAGAACCCTTACTGGCAGTGACTACAGTGCTGCTTTGGCCCCTTTTCAGCCCGTGCCATACCCTCAGGGCACGGCAAGTTGACAGAGCTGTGCAGTGCCCCCTTGCCAGGCAGTGGGGCTCGGCTGGGAGTCCCCGGGGAGCTACGCTGTGGTCCTTTCCAAAACCCAAGCAGCAGCGTCCCTCATTGTCCCATGCTAAAACTGCAGTTTGCAGTCAAATACCTTTTCCAATTGCCTTTTTTTTTTTTTTTTTCCTCCTTCCCTCAACCATCTCAGGTGAAGCGTGAGCTTTTTCAGAAGTGCAATTTCTCAGTGTCTGCAGCTGCTTGGAACAACTCCTTGCTGCGTCTGGGATTCACCCAGCACCAGCGAGCGCTAGGGTTGCCAGCTGACGTGAACAGAAAAGTGGGACTTTGCCTCTTACAGAAAGAGTAGTGGGTCCAAAAGCTCAAAATTGTGAGTCTTGTGACCTTGCTGGGGTGTCTGCTCAGCCTTGCACAAACAAAGCTTCAACAAGTGCAAACTGCCAATGCTGGAGTGGTATGTTTCTCCAGAGAGAGATGTTCTCCCAAGGGCAAGTGCATGCTTCCTGCCTGGGGTCATCACGGTGCATCTCAGAAATATTTCCTATACTCAGAGCAGTGTTCAGAGCTTTGAAAGACGGACAGCAGAGTCTGCTACACACCTGGGCTCCTTGTTCTTCTTGCCTGCTTGGATTTCCACAGTTAGCTCTCTCTCCAACTTTACCTTCTTCCTGCCTGGCTGCCCATCGCTCCCCTCTTCACAACCAGGGTTTCTCTTTCTGGTTTCTCATGAAGACCTTAGCAACCTTTCTGTTCAATAGTATTGTTAGGCATGTAAAGCCACAATGAACTTGAACCAGTTCTGCTCTTTATAAAAGCTAGCTCATCTTATCCTGTCTCCCTGGACAAGCTCTTCAGGTGTTTGTTTTCTGGAGTGACTGGAGGCACCTGCGGTGGAAATGTAGAAGTTAACAGGTGGCAAGGACCTACCTGCCCAATGGCTACCTTAGGACAGGGAGAAAGGGGATGCACCCTGGTGACAGAGTCCAGAGATGGAGTAGTCACAGAACTCCTCCATCTTTGTCATTTTTCCTTAACTCCAACATTCCAACACCAACTTTGTTCTTCACGTAATGCCTGGGTGAAAGGTGGTAGTTGGCACTGTCTTTTAGACCGCAATGTCCAGAACATCATAGGGAAACTCCAAGAAGCAAAGCAGAGCAGGATAGTGCAACCCAGGAGGTTGCAGACACGTCCAGCTCACTTCCCACTCTTCCTGGGATGCTTAAGACAGTCGGCAGAGCAAAGAAAGCTGTCCTTCTTCCTGCTTGAGCCGGTCTTGTGGTCTCTTTGGCTCTGAATGTGTGAAGCTAAGTCAGGAGAAGGTAAAACCCAAAGCTGTTTTGTGATGTTTTATGGGAAGAAAGGAAGGAACGGAAGGAGGGAGAAAGGAAGGAAAAGGAAGGTGGGAGAGATAGAGGGAGAAAGAAAGAGTGAGCAGCACTCCCTGTAAGCTCTCTTGGAGTGGTGGTAGGAAAGCATTTCCAGGACTGCAATGCCTCCACCTCACACAATGTATATTTGCAAAGATGAGTGTCTGAAGAAGGATGTATTGGATGGCTAAAAAGTGAGATAGGGGAGGGAGGACACACAATTTTATCATTGCATCTGCCATTGGCATTTTGCAAGGGTTTCTGGGCACCATATAACCTGGCTTTTTCGATTCCGCCTTCGCAACTGTCCCTTGGCATGTATTGTGCTTCAAAGCAAAGCATCGCACCATTCTGCTGCAAGAGCAAGACAACATCACTGTCGGGACCCAGACACAAGTGTGGACATTCTTGTCACTCAACAGCTGAGCGCAGGGGCTAATGGGAAGGCAGAGGGGATCAAGGGATGATTGGGGCCTGCCACTGTACAGGATCTCTGTTCCCTAATAGCCTGTGTGTGCTGTCATTAACAGCTGCCCTTTTGAGGAAGACAAGGCCTTGAAAGGACTTGAAATGAACAGGTTCACAGATGCCATCTAGGAGGACGCAGATATTTTTGGTAACTCCTATCGTAACTTGATGTAGGTATATGTAGGGGAAAACATGGTTTAAGTATGACCACAGCTTTTGCAAGTGATTGAGGGTTGCCACTGACAGTGAAAAAGCAGCCGAGCCCTCTTGCGTGTGACACCAGTGAGAGTCAAGCTCTGCTCTTTGCATACAAGCTACTTTACAGGGTGGTGACTGACGGTCCAAGTGACTTTGGACTTCTGGAAGTTCTGCTGCTCTCTTGACAGTGTAGACAAACCAAAGTGCATGCCAAAAAGCAGTCACAGGCACCTGTAGCTTCTCAGGAGAAGCTTCTGGCTGAGGTGGGAAAAGCTGCTCTTTGCCCTCTGTCCTGGTTTCAGCTGGGGTAGAGTTAATTTTCTTCTTAGTAGCTGGTGCAGGGCTGTGGCTTGGATTTGGTGTGAGAATAATGTTGATAGGACACTGATGTTTTTAGTTATTGCTGGGTAATGTTTATACTAACAAGGACTTTTCAGTTCCTTGGGTCCTGCCAGCGAGAGGGCTGGGGGAGGATGGGGAGTTGGGAGGGGACAGCGCCAGGACAGCTGACCCCAACTAGCCAAAGGCATATCCCATACCATATGATGTCATGCTGTGTATATAAACCGGGGGAAGAAGAAGGAAGGTGGGAGCATTATGGTGTTTGTCTTCCCGAGTAACGGTTACACGTGATGGAGCCCTGCTCTCCTGGGGATGGCTGAACACCTGCCTGCTGATGGAAAACAGTGAATTAATTCCTTGTTTTGCTTTGCTTGCATGTGCAGCTTTTGCTTTACCTATTAAATTGTTCTTATCTCAACCCTTGAGTTTTACATTCCTTTCTGATCCTCCTCCCCATCCCTCTGGGTGAGGGGGAGTGAGTGAGCGGCTGCGTGGTGCTTGGTTGCCGGCCGGGGTTAAACCACAACACTCTTAAGAGCTTCACAAGCCCAAATGTACGCTGACATTTGTCCTGCCTCCTGCTACAGTAGCAACCAGGGTCCTGCAGCTTGAGGGGCTTCCCGTCACATTACTGGTGATAGTGGCCTGGGATGGAGAAGCGTTATTTAATGACAATTAAAGTGACCGTGTAAAAATTGTTTTGTGTGCTGCCTGGCAGTTTATTTTGAAGCCTTTTCAAAGGACAGCTAGAATGGATGCTGTGTTAGAATGGGACAGACTTGGTTCCTGTCACTGCTGTGCTTGCTCCTGCCACAAGTGGAGTGGCTGACCCAGCTGCAGTCAGTGGGGTCATCTCCTTTTCAGAGGGAACAAGTCACAAAACAGAAAATGGAGAAAATAATGTTAATGGCTGAGTATTTTGTTTATCAGAAGAACCTAGAGCTGAACTCCACCCCATGAACGCCTTAGCTATGTATCCTTGAAACCTGTAACTGAAAACATGTAAACTGTAAGCTGGTGAAATGTGGCTTTTTTATGTCAGGAAGAGATGGAGTGTAAATTAGTAATAGAAATTAGTGAAGCAAGCATAATTTAGTCTGCCCATCACCTAAAATTGTACCATTGGTTCTATATCACTAATATTTTATATTGTTCTATGGGTTGAAAGACTATAATTTCTGGGTTAGAGTATAATAGACTATAGACTATTTCAGTTTTAAGAGACCTGCAATAATCATCTAGTACAACTGCCTGACCACTTCAGGGCTGACCAAGAGTTAAAGCATGTTGTTAAGAGCATTGCCCAAATGCCTCTTAAACACTGACAGGCTTGTGGCATCGACCACCTCTCTAGGAAGCCTGTTTCAGTGTTTAACCACCCTGTTGGTAAAGAAATGCTTCCCAATGTCCAGTCTGAACCCCTTCTGGTGCAGCTTTAAACCATATCCTTTCACTAGAACGAACACATCCTTTCACTGGAATGAACACATCCTTTCACTGGATACCCAGGAGAAGAGCTCTGCACCTCCCTCCCCACTCCGCCTCCTCAGGGAAGCTGCAGAGAGCAATGAGGTCGCCCCTGGGCCTCCTTTTCTCCAAACTAGATGAGCCCAAAGTCCTTAGCCACTTGCCATGGGACATGTCTTCCAGCCCTTCACCAGCTTTGTTGCTCTCCTCTAGAAGCATCCAAGGACCTTCACATCCTTCTTATATTGTGGGGCCCAGAAATGCACATAGGACTCATGGTGAGGCCACACCAGCGCTGAACACAGCAGGATAATCACCTCTCTGACCGGCTGGTTGTGCTGTGTTTGATGCACCCCAGGATGCGGGTTGCCCCCTTGGCTGCCAGGGCACGCTGCTGACTCGCACTGAGCCTGCTGTCGACCAGCCCCCACAGACCCCTTTCTGCAGGGCTGCTCTCTAGCCACCTCCCCCCCAGTTTATACTTGTACCCAGCGGTACTCCATCCCAGGTGGAGAATCCAGTATTCGTTCTTGTTAAATTTCATTCCACTGATGATTGTTCAATGTTCCAATCTATCCAAATACCTCTACAAGGCCTCTTGTTCCTTGAAAGAGTCAACAGCACCTCCCACTTCAGTATCATCATCAGACTACTGGAGGTGCATTCAACTCCTGCATCTAGATCATTGATAAAAGTATTGAACATTACTGGCCCTAGAACTGAGCCCTAAGGAACAGCACTGGTGACTAGTCACCAGCCAGAGGTAAACCCATTCACTGCAACCCTTTGTAAGTAAGAAGTTGAATTGTTAATCATGGCCATCACTGTGAGACTCCATGATGCCTGGACTTGGGCCACTGACAATCTGTAGAGAAAAATGACTTCTGGAACAGGATCTGTTAATCTACAGATAACCATAGACTGGTGGAGTTAGCATCTGTAGTCTAGTGACACTGCATGATGCTATGCAAAGAGGGAAGGACCAGGGCTTGGTCTGTTGCAACCCATTGTGCTTCTGGGATGTTGTGTCTCCAACACATCTTCAATGACAATGACTTCTGTGCTGGCTGCTAGAATATGCACTGCCATGTTCCATTCTGTGTTGAATTTGATAATGTTTGTGGCTATCTCTCTGGCCTGTTTTCTCTCTAGTGACAAATTACAGAATTACTGCCTGGGAGCTCAGCACAGTATCCAGTACTTCTCAAATGGGGACTGCTACTGGTGGGTCCTCTATCAAAGGATTTTACTGTGAGCACTGTATTGTGGGCATCTCAAAATGCCCACTTCTGCCCACCAGAAAACTGTCCATCTTACTGAGATTTAACAACTTATTCTCCATCTAGTAGCTAACAAAAATGTTCTTTGGTTACAGGGCATACCTTCACCCTTACAGTTCTTAACAGGCATTTACAAATCCTTTTCCCTGCTGTGGGGTTCTATGTGCGTTGTGTCTGTTTGGTTCTCTTTCTTTTTTTCTTTCCTGTTTCTTCTTTTTCGGTAATTGTTTAATTTTAAAATTTGGGAATTCTCAACTAAACTCAAATCACTACGGCAGTAGGGCTATCCTAGGGATGAATATGCTAAATGAAAAGACTCCTGTGGGCTGCAGTTTCATTGGCTTCAACACAACTATGCTAAGGTATAAACTTTTGGATTTGTGAATGTGACCATTCTGCAGTATCAGCACAGGAATATGTGCTCAAAATACAATACATCCAGTAGGATATCCAGAATACAGTATAAGTAATATTCTCCTTATATTATTTCAATGCCAACCACAATAATTCTGTTTGTGGAGTTTTCCTGAGTTAATGCCTTTAGGACCTGAAGTTCAAACCTAGTCAATAGGATCTATAAGATTAATTTAAAATACAAATAAACATCATTAATGATCTGGCCACCCACAAGAATTCTTCGAAAAACACTGACTTGAGGAAAAGATTTGAAGGAACACGTATGGTACTATTCAAAAGACAGCTGTTGGCATGAACAAGAGATAAGAAAAAAGCTGGTTTCATTTAAATCTAACACAAAATCTACTTACATTTTTGTGAGGCCACAACTCGCTGGTTAAGCTTCCATTCATTTACTGGGGTATAATTTATCTCACAGGGAGTAGCAAAAAGACCAATTTGAAGAGTAAGTGCAGTATTTAACTATGCTTATACAAGAGGACGAGATCAAGATCATAATGCCATACATCCCTTGCAAATGTCCACTTTTGGAAAGAGTAATCCATACATGATCTTGGGTCCTGCTCTCACATATAAGCCAGTTTTGACAAAACAAAAGGCATAAAAGTGAAACCAAAACGTAAGAGTGGTTTTCAGTACTTGCAGAGCCATCACACAGATGATACATACTAATTTTATTCAGGGAATTCTTAAAAAAGCTTTACACAAGTCCTGCTACAGGAAAGCAGCGTGACCCTCCAATATCAACAGATTAAGTAGTAGAAATTATCAGGTGCAACAAGGCACTTTCTGATGACTTTCTCTACAAAGTCAGAACATCTAAGTTGTATGAAAAATTGTAACAACTGAGAAGTACAAGAAATTATGAGAGGTGAGATATGAGAGATTCTAACAATTTCTGTTAAAAAGTTGGAGAGAATTTATGTATCCTTTGTGTATATCTAAAAATTACTCAGTAAATACATAAGCTGAAGTTAGAATATAAATATAACAACATGCTTACAGACGCGTTCTAATATTAGACTGATGTGAATCAAGTTTTTCTACTGTATTTGGATTCTGATAAGCTTCACCTTCCTCAGTGGCTGCTGAAGAAAATTTATAAAAATACCCTGTAAAAGGTGTTAAAAATCTTTAAATACTATACCAGCCATTCATAAAATTACAAACAGATTTTTTTGCCTGATACAGATTGATGAAAGTACACCGTTCTTAATTTTCTCTTAATTAAATTTTATTTTAAAATCTTTTAAAAAATATGAGAAAAAAATCAATTACATCTCCTCTAAAAACAGATGAAGTGATTTTCCCCTGTGAAATAGTTTTCACTACAGAATGACCTGTAGTGAAAGCAAGAAGAAACAATGTCTGTGCTCCCTCTTCTGGCTCTGGAGCAACAGTGACCTAAGCAAATCCCAACCATACTGACATCAGGGCTGAGGCTTGTGAGCAACAAACAAAAACGTAAAGCACCATACTGATTCAGCTTCCTTAAAGAGAAAATTAGAAGTTGATTCAAATGGAAATTTGAATATAAAATATAAAAATATTTTATTTCCAAACTTCCTGAATATTTTTCCAAAATCTGACAGTTGAAAAATATAAAAACTCCTTGCACAATGGATGACAGCCCTCGTTCACTATTTGTAATACTGCAGTAATTTTTAATAATCCAATCAGTTATAGAAATCATGATCTCTGTGGCGGGCAATCTGAAAACTTCAAAATAATAGTTTACCTAATAAAATTTTCACAAAGAAAATTTAAATAACCTTTTCAATGCTAAAATTAGATCCTTTTTAATTATTTAATTGTAAACCCAGTAACTCCCCCAACACAAACAGTAACAGAAATAAAAAGAAGATAGCCTCATCCTCTTAGGAGCAATTTACTTGTGTATTTCTGTAGGAAGAACTTGTCCAACCAAGACTTCATAGCTTCACCTTATGTGATTCTGTATACAGTAGTCTATTGCAAAGAACAGGTAGTGTAAACAATTCAACTTTCACCTCAGATATGACAGACAGTATCCTTTAAAATTCTTTGACAGCATTTCTAATACATTTAACGCGAAGCTCTTACATCTGTAGTACGAAGCCATCCTTGCTGGATTAGTCATGTGTCTTGCCAGGGCAGCCTTTAATGAAGGCTGGGATTCAGTTTTAACTGGAAAGACTATTCATTTATAGTTAAAACTAAATTAATGGTTTCAAGACAAACAGATAAAGTACATTCTGCCACTTGTGATTATTATTTTCATTTACTACAAGTTTGATTAGATAGCTGAGCCATCTCAGAGGCAAAGGAGGTTCATACCATGGCTCAGGAATGCCTTACCTCCACAGCGTGGTGCATCCTGCACAATCACTGGTTCAGAAAAATAATTTTTCTCTACACTTGTTCAATTTAATGGGAAGATGGGATGGGCATAAGGGGTAGCAGGAAGGGCAAAATCAAGATTCTGCTCGTTTCTTCCTATGGTTTGTGTTTGACTGACATCTGAAATGGAAAGAATACTGTGTTTTCTATTTCTGCATAGGATTTGCATAGCAAAATACGCTAGACAGCACTGACTCAAAATTTGCTACTCCAGGAGTCAACAGTCCACGTGTTGTGCAATGTGGCCCAAAACTGCAGGAGACTGCCAAAAATGGGGCAGAGCATTAGCTGGTGTATGAGACGCACCACCAACAGGAGTTTGGAAATAACATTTGGGATGGACCTACTTAATTACTAGGAAGCCAGCCTCCCTTCCCTAGCAGTAAATCCCACACAGAGAGCACGTGCTTCTCAACACGAAAGCTGAGACCACAGTGCTGTCATCAACATCACAGCTGCCTCCAGCCTCGCCCAGGCTCATGGAGCTGCTGTGTTCCTGCAAGGCATGGTGGCCTCACAGCTGCCTCCATCACAGCAGTTTGCCTGAGGGAACTGGGGAACACGGGCGGATGCCTATCCCATGTGCAGGCACAAATCCAGGTGTGGCTCTGTCCCGTAATCATTTGCTCACACAGACCAGAATGACACAGTTGGTACTTGCTGACTGCACTAAGAAGATTTCTGGAAGATGAAGCTCTGCTGGTTGGTGTCGTAGGGGCAGAGTTATGAACTATGTCTTTCCTTTCCTGCTCCACCGCATTTTGGGAAGAAGAGGGGGTATTAATTACACCCTGGGCCCTTTCTCAGTCATCCTTCCCATAGACGCAAGCAGGGGTTAAGCTTAATTTTGCTGCCATTGTTAAAGTGAAGCAATCCTGTCCATGCATTAGTACATGCTAATGAGGTTCCACAACACGTACATCTTGTATTACAAAACTGACCCATTTAATCTTTTGAAACACAAGGCCATTTAGAGATAGATAATATAGACTTAGCATAGTGTGACTTCAGAAGCGTGATGTATGTTGTTACATATCGACTACTGGTAATGCCTCTATATTTAAACAATAATAAACCCCACAGAGTTTGTAGATAGGACTTTTGACTGCAACAACTTGTTCTGCCCTTGGCTTTCAAGAAAACCTGTTAAACAACTGTTATGTCAGTTCAGATAAGCAATGCTCAATTCTATGACTTGCAATCTCAGGCTAAATGCTACATGCACCAAATACAAATACTTCAAACACCTCTGGCTTTGGGACACTGCCAAAAGCCTTTCATAGAATCATGGGATAGAAAAGGTTGGAAGGGACCTCTGGAGGTCATCTGGCCCGATCCCCCTGCTCAAGTAGGGCCACACAGAGCACTTTTCTCCAGCTGTATCACATATCTTCTTCCTGCAGCAGCAGAAAACAGGAGAGATACACAATCCCATAGCTTAGGTCTGTTGTATAGAATGACAATGGTCATGGAAAGTGATCTAATGTCCATAGCTTATTTAATGAATAAGGTTTTGTGGTTTCAAGATTAGAGAAAGACATTGAGATCTCAAAGACCATCTGCTTTGAGAGGTTTTAGAGGTCCCAGTTTTTAAGTAGCAATGGCTTATTTTGATTCAATTCCTATGCAGGAGTCAACAGTAAAAAAGCAAAGGAGTAGATTTTCATATAAACATTGATCTTTTTGAAGCACAGTCATGTAAGAGTACTACAAAGCTGACCTGCTGCTCTGTTGAAGCACTAGTAGGTGTATTTATGAAGAAAGGTAGAAGTGCCTCAGCTCTCAGACGCTCAGGAATTGACAGACATTTGCTGTTTGTGAAGGGCAGAAAGGGAAGTCTTCAGGTGGGGATCCATTCTGTGACATTATCCTCAAAACTCATATTGATGCTGAGATGAAACTCACTATAGAGCAGACAAGGAGTATCAGGAGGAATATCATTTGACCCTTCTACACAGAGCAAAGACAGTACATATACAGATGTACAGATGTACATCTACACATATCTAAATAGGAACTAAAACCAAAACCCAAAACTCAATGAAAGTACAAAGGAAAAATCTGAACAACATACAAAAAAGGATTTTTTTTCCATCAAGCCATCCTGCTGCCATCCAGCTTCATCAGCCCTGCTGTTTTAGCCCATGTGTTGATGCTAGGGGGCGTGGTACGCTGCACGGATTGTGGAACCCCTGATCTCCAGACCACCCAGTCAGATACATCTGAGGACTGTACTGCTTAAATGCTTTTTCTGAGAGACACGAGGGGCCCCAAGTCTGGAACTGGTGGATTTCATCTCTATGCAAAACCAGAATCAAATTTAACACTAGCAGAAAACCCGCAATCAGAGATGAATGTTTAAATCCAATTGCAAATGCAGTTGTGTTTTCCTAAATATAAAGATAAAGCATTAGAAGGATTGGAAAAATTCATAATGCCATAGACCATTCTGCAGCTTCCAAAAAATTAATCTCACTTAAAACAAACAAAAAAACCCCAAAACCAGCCAAAAAAAAGAACCTCTTTTCTCTACGACATAAACATTGACTGATGAAAGTAGGATAGGTTTGGCAAAAAGATGGATGTGCCCCAAAGTTATCTTCTACAACTAGTTTTTGTATTAAAAAATTAAAGGGAGTTAAAAAGAGATCTATGGACATTTAACAAAATGTGAGTTTTCAAAGGAAAATATTTAACACTTAAAAATTGCAGCTTTACATATTAACAAAGATTGTTTATGAGCACAAGTCCAATGGCTTTAGAGAGGAGTCAGCAGAAATAAAATCTCAGAAATCTCAGGAAGGATTGGTATCTCTGTCTTGGCTGGCAACATTCAGCTCTCACGTGAACAGGTGAAACAATAAAAATGTGAATAAATACAAGCCATTATTTTTAGATGTCAAAGGTCACTAAATTGAGTTGATAAGACAACCATAAACCAAGCGCACACCAAACCTATGAACTTTGGGAGTTACTATATGAAAGCACCTGTACTACTCCGAAGAACTTAGCAAACTTTTTGTAAGCCAAAAGGGCTGTTAGGAATCTGTAAATCTGATGCATGAATAAATAAGGGAATTAGATTTTTATTTCTTTATTAACATAACAATTTATTTATATTTTAAGACTACTGATGCTAAAATGCACTTTTTATATTAATCCACAGAATATATATGTCTATTCTTGTATTTTTGAGATTTATATTATTTAGTTCCTATTAAATGTTTGGTGTTCATAGATCACATACACGATACAGAATATCACTATCATTTAGCAGCAGGAGCTGTTTTTTTAAATGAAGGTGTTAAATTGTTGAAATCTAAGAAGAGCATGCTCAATTCTTCTTTTGCTGCTATGCAATCTTTTAAAACATTTGGGTTTTTTCTTACTATCTTCTTCAAGGCTTTAATTGTACAGGTAAGGATAAAAATCAGCATGTATTTTATTTTCCCTTTCCCAGTTCATGAATTTTACACTGAACAGCTACAAGGGAAATAGGAATTTATTTGTCTCACAGAAATATGACATTGTAGAAGTTAATAATTACTTTGACCCTTTGCACAGATTCTCCATTATGTTGCATTAAATGAAATATGATCTTCAGGATTTTTTTCAGTTAAAGTACTGATTTCATGTGTGACTGAATTTTGATTTAAGTAAAGACTATTCCTTATTTTGTGTTTTTTAAATTGTTATTAAGAACCTAAAGATGTTGTGTCTTAAATAAAAATAATCTTCTGTATAACAGCACCTTTATATTTCAGAGGAAATGATTTCTTCAGAACTAATAAAAAAATTTACTTTCTACTCCTCTAATTCCTGCTGTGAAATTAAATGAAAATCTCCTGAAAGATGATACAGACCGCTTCAGTCACTACTGAAAATACAGAATCTAAATATTTATAAGGCCTTAAGATTTCAAGTCTGCAAACTCTAGAACTGGGTATGTCAGCATTTATTTATTTACTTTAGTTACTCTGAATATCAGCATAGAAGTGTGACAACAGCATACTTCTATCAACAGTAACGTTCAAATATTACTGCATATAGACAAGTGCATAAAATGTATTTGTGAAATCCTTTTCCTGATCACAGATTTCATTTACTTACAGTGCTGTGCTTCTGAATGGCTGGAAAGCATTGTAGAAAATGAAAAGTCAAACACAGAATTTGCTACCATTATTATATCCATGCATTTTAGGTGGGGAAAGCTTTAGAGGCTGTGTTGTCTTGCTGGCCATTGTATACTCAAGGATCAAAAGTAGTTAAAAAGATGAGAGTGAAGTGGACCAACACAGTGCTTGCCTGAATTGTTTCCACTTTTTTGCAAAGGATTAAGGGCTAGATCCAAAAACAAATTTAGATTCTTATCACAATGCCTAATTTCTATGTGTCTGTCCCTTCAAAGACCCATGAGAATCCCAAGCTTAGTGACCCTTTTTACATGTTCAGGGAGGGTTAAGTTACCAGTTGGTGACTGTGAGCCAAGGATGTTTTGGATGGCTATGGAACAGTCTCCAGAGAATTTCAGGCTCTGGTGATTTTGCTATTCACTCTCCACTATGCAAGGAAACTGAAGTATATCTTGTAATTGGGAAGTCCTCACTGAAGTACCTACTAAGCTAGGAATTTATTTGGTTGGCTTGCTACACCCTCCAGTTTTCAACAAACTTTCAGGGATGATAATCAAGCCACAGATAATTGCGTGCAGGCAGCCTTAGCCTCCTCCAGCTCTTATTTAGCTGTTTCAGATACTGTATTTCTTGACTGTCTCTCTGCTCAAGTCAAGTGCTTCTTGGTGGCACAGAAGATTGCAAATAACCCTTGCTCAAAATAACAATTGCCAATGACCCTTGCTCCATTACAGATGCAGCAAAGTAAAGCTGAGATTTTTCAAACAGCAGTAAGTACTAGTGGTGGGTTCCCATGGAAAAGATGAAGCTCGGACAGACCTTGAAGGCATTCCCATGCTGGGAAAAGAGGCAGACATCCTACCTCATACCCAAACACATCTTCTCACCTTCACCCCAGTTCTCTAAGCCTCCTTCTGCTGTATCCCGACTCTGCATGACAAACGTAGGAGCTCAGGACGCTCATGAATCAGGAGGTCAGCCAGGACCATGGTTGCTGGCTAATATAAATTAATCACCTGAAGTTCCTCTCTGAGAAAACCAGGCAGGCAGTTGGAGAGTCATCCACTCTTCCCCAAGAAAGGCAGGGTGAACCATTTCCTTGAAATACTCGCCTTTGTTGATCGACTGTGCAAAACCCCTCACTTGGGAGCTCAGGTAAGACACCGGTCTTTCACAAACCCACCAAACCAACTGAGGTACATCCACTGTGGACATTTTCCTTCAGCACTGAGTTAATCTAGAGTACTGGCAAAAGCAGTGGCATATGTTAACTTTTCATGGGAAGGCCCCGCACTGGTGGGCACCAGGTTTTTGGGGGCCAGCCCTGGCACCCCCACTGTCTCTGGGCTCCGCTCCTTGCTGGGCCTGATCCTGCCAGGGAACCACCGCGTGTGGGCTGGTGCCCACCGCAGCGCCCCATACCGCCCCTACTTCCAGAGTACACAGGCCAGCTCCCAAGTCTTCGGCGAAATTTTTTACTCCGATCTTTTTTTAAATAAACTATATTTATTTTTATTTTGGCAAACACTTGTGTGAGTTTGAGCCACGCGGGAGGGAGCACTCGCTGTGTCTCCCTTTACGCTTCTCCAGGGCGCGTTTCTTTATTATGACTGCCCGGGAGGCCGGGGGAACGCTGTTCCCTCTCGGGAGAACGGCGGGCGGGCGAGCACACCGGCAGGCGATATCCTCTGGCTGCCGGCCGGGCCCGAACGGCGGCCCCTACCGCCCGTGCCTCAGCACCGCCGCCCTCCCCTGCCGGCCCCGCCCGGCCCCGCCTCCCGGCAGCCCCCGCGCGCCTCCTGTCCTCGCGAGACTCCTAAATCTCGCGACAGCGGGGCGCCGCCATTTTACCTGCTTGCTAGCTTGCTCCGTCTGGCTCTGCGGCTGAGGGGAAGGGGGGTGGTGCGTTTCAGAGCTGCGCTCGGGGCCCGCCGCTTGTGGGGCCCGTCGCCCCCGCTGCCCTCCGCCCGCCGCTGAGGTGGGGGGGGGGGAACTGTGGAGCGGCCGGACCGCGCTCCTGGCCAAGGAGCGGCGAGAGCGGGGCCCGCAGGGAGCAGCCGTTGCTCGGCTGGGTCCGCCCCCTTCGTGGCGCTGGGCCTCCGGCCCTGCCAGGCGGTCTCTGCCGAACCGGGAGGCGGCCGCGGTCTCGGCGGGTGGGGGGAGGTGCGGCGGGAGCCGGGGTCCCGGCCGGCGGGGCGGCGCGGACCCCGCCGCCGTTGTTGCTGCTGCTGCCGGGGAGGCGGGGGGCCCGGGCCGCTCTGAATGGTGGTTAAAATGATCATAGAAAACTTCGAGGCGCTGAAATCCTGGCTCAGCAAAACCTTGGAGCCCATGTGAGTAGCCGCGACCCTTCCTCTTTCTCCCGCCCCCTACAAAATAAACCTTCCCCTGGAAAAGACGGGGATCCTCAGGGGAGGGACTGCGCTGCCGGAGAGGCCCGTGAGGGCATCCCGGGAGATGCCCTCCCGGCGCCCTTCTCCCCCGGCCCGCTGTGAGGGAGCTGCGTCGTTCCCCCGTTTTCCCGGCGGCGTCCTCGGCTGGGAGGTAGGACCGTCTTTCTCCGGAGAATGCAGCTTCCCCCCCTAGCGACCGCCTTCGTCCTTCCCTTTGTAGCCCAGGGTAAGCGGGAGATAATGTGCCTGCGTGTGCAGCTCAGTGGTCCCCCCGCGCAGGCCAAGTTAATAATCACTGCCTGCCGCCTGTCCAGTGATGTTCTCTGAGAGAGCTCTGGTGCCATTGGTATGTTTTCCAGGATCCTGGGATCTTCCCAGTAGCGCTTTCCATAGACTCATCACACGTATTCTCGGTTGTTTAGAATATTTGATGCACTCTTGTTTCCCTCTCCCCAAATAAAAATTGCATCAGCAGAGCGGTTGGGAGTAGGAGCCCCAGAGAATAATTTGCCTATTTGTGAATACCTGCTTGGCCTCTAAGTATAACATTCATGTGAGTAATTGGGAGTCTTCTGCAAATAGTCAGTGTCTTCCTTCTCTGAATAATGTTTTAGTGGAACTGAGACGTGAACTTGGTTTTCAAGGTTTCCATCTTCTGGAAGTATGGTGTCTACAGACGTTTTAGAGCAAAGCGTGCACTTGTCATTCTGAAACTCCATTTTAACATGTCTGAATTAAATTGCCCGAGCTTGATTTGAGTCAGTAGAACTAGAACTTAAAAATTAATTGTAGCATTAACTTTGCTTCTGAGGTGTTTGGCCACAGTCAATTTTACTCCGCTATCAAATGCGGGGGGGGAGTCTGCTTTATGGCTTTGGTAGCCATTAGTTATGTATATGTATGTATGTGTATAGTTTGTATCACTTATGCTGAAATGACTTGAAACAGTTATAAAAAACTGGGACATTTTTAAGCGAAACTTGTTTGAGGGGGGTGTGCACGCTTTTTTCCATAGGGCCTAATCCAAACCACCCTGAAATAGATGAGTCTTAAACTTAATTTCAGTGGATTTTGAATTAGGCCTACAGCAAATGACAGAGTGCCTTTATATAAAAGGTTTGACCCTTAAGACTGTGGTAGGATTATTTTATTTGCAACAAGAAATGCATCTTCTTCTAAAGGTGTAGTTTTGGGAAGGTGAATTAATCTTTCTCTTGGGTCAATGTAAGGTAATAGTAGTATAACAGAGCACATTGATAAGGTAATATTATCTTATTTTTTATTTGGTAATAGAATACCAAAGCGCTTTGTGTTCTGTGGTAATAGATCCAGCTAGTCCTCCTGTGCAGAATGCTCCCTGTTATTCTCTGGATAGTTTTTTGCATGAGTATTCTGTTAATGGCAATCAGGAGTTCACTACCAGTATTTAGTAGTATTTAGTGTGCTTGTCAGGAAGCTTGGAACAGACAATATTTAACTTTGGAAAATCATTTCCAGAATACATGTTGGTAATTTGAAGTAAGTCATGCACACTTAAGTCTCAGTTGGTTAGCAGCTGAAGATTGATATATTCGCTTCAAACAGCTTGCAAGGACCATTTTTAAGTTGTGTGGAATCTGAAACTGGAAATCCACTAGTGGCATTTACAGGAGGGCTTCAGCTGACTTCAAAATCCCTTTATTAAGTAAATAGGTTAGGTTCTTTGGATTTTGCAGATCTGTATCGAAAACTAATTTTTACAGTTTTCCTGCTCTTTCTAGAGTATTATGAATCAGGAGCTGAAGTTTTAACTTTCACCAGTGAATAATAAAAGTTTCTGTTCATAATGTAAGAAGTATCAAAAGTTTGCCAGATACAATTTAGCTGGAGGTCAGTATGGTTCATAAGTCTTTCCTTTCAAGCTGGGTTCGTTAGTGATCTGTAGTAGTAACATCTTACACTGGTAGCAAACTCAGGTTATTCCATGTTTCTCTATTTGTTTCAATATTGAACTATGTTATCTGCTAGTGATAGTCAGCAGTTCAAGGGTGAAATCGGGATTTTCAGCTTTTGTGGTAAGTGCAATTTTCTGCTTTTTAGCACTAAAAGGACCAACATGTTTCTGTTAAATGTGGTGTGTGAGCAGTTCAAATGTAGTGGTTGTGCTGGAAAAATGTGTCATTGGGTAGGGAATTGCTGACCTGGAGGATGTTGAGTTCTCTGAATTTTTACCTTTGGGAGGAAATAAGCCAGCAGAGACAGTTAAATTAAGTTGTCATTCAGTTTTGCACAGTGCCCTGTGTAACTGCATTATTCCATTAAATGTTGGAATTGGTGGAGAAGTATTGTCATTTCCTAGCAGTCAGATACTCTTGGAGCTGCTTCTGATCTCAGCTATCTGAAATGTGTGCCTACAGCCATAGCTTCAGGATGTATGAAAGTTTTAGTGTGCAGTTACTTCTAAAGAAATAACTGCTTTTGGTGCAGTACTAGTACAATGGGGCCATAGGTGCTGGTTATCTGGAGGTGTTACCATAGTTTGAAGATAATTTTTGACTTGTCTTTTCCTTTCAATGAAACAAAAATACTTGGCATTTTTTTTTTTTTTATCTCTTAGCTCTTTCAGAAACCTTTAGCTGCAAAATAGGCAGCTGAATTTCCTGACTAGACTGAGAAAGACACCACTGTATTAGATCATTATGGAGGAGTTGTCTTGGTAGTTTTAAGGGGAGAAGTGCATTTAAGAAGACAAATAAATTCTATAGACTTATATAGGTCTATATTTATGTGCTAGTTATCTAGAGCTCAGTAATTAAAGATACTTTATTTTCGAAGTTGCCCATTTCCAAGTAGTTAGCAGGTTTTAATCAGGATGTATAGCTTGTTCCAAAGGCCATAACGTGTACTTCTGAAACAATGTTTTAGAGCTTGAAGATGGCAATATCCATAAAGATTGTTTGATTTTATCATGAAGTTTTATCTTTAAACTAATTTACAGCATGCTGACTTGTTAGTGTAATGAAACAAGTGTGTTGTGTAATTGTATGAACCAACATTAAGTTGTTGGATTGCTTTCACATGGTGCCCCTGGGAAATACAGTTCATAGACAAGAATGTTTGGAGGAGAGGGATGCTGGAGGACTTAAGTTTTGGAATTTTTTGTTTGTGGTAGGTTGTTGGGGTTTTTTGTTTGTTTGATTTGGACTACTCTAAGGCCTTTGGCAAAGCTTTGGTGATCCTCCATACAAACAGTCCTTATCTGAGTTTGGAATTGTTGCAGTGAGGCAGAAACTGCAAATGCTACCATGCTGGAGCATTTACGCTGTCCAGCTTTGCTTAAGAGGTGGTAGTTCTCTAGTAACTTTCTACTGTCCTCCAAAGAGAAGCTGCTTTTACGGTTTTGGAAATAACTCTTTAAGCAGCTCAGTTTCGTGCGCGGAGAATTACTAAATATGCACACAGAACCGTTAACGGATACAGCTATGTTAATGTAGTGCCAGTGTAAACAAAGTGGCAAGAGTATTTTTTTGTGTGCTGTGGTTCCTCTGTATTTGAGTAGAACTACTGTGTATGTTCAACTCCAGTCGACTCTGTAAAGGACATCTTTGCCTTTGTCTAAAAGGACATTTATCAACAGTTGTCTTCGTTGCTTGCAAACAGCAGTATGCATGGCTAAAAGTGTTACACACTTTCTTGTCCATGGCATGGCTCCTGTAAAGTGTTAGGAAATAATATTAAACTTGGACTATAACCTTATGTCTGTCACTTACTAGTTAGTAAATTAGTACTAACAAGGTCCTCACTGAGCCATATCTGTTGTGATGGATTCTTTTCTGCAAGTCCATTCCAGGTCCTGTATAAACTGTGTATGTAACCCTTGCTGGAATATCAGGATCTGGCTTGGCAGAGTTCCAAGTAGGGATGTCTTTGTCACTTTTTTTTCTTGAGTTTCTTTGAATCTCTACCTGTGGAAAAAAAAATAGCTCTTTTGTACTAATGCTGCACTTAATCATTTTGCCTTGTAAGAGATTGTAATGTTCTCCCTCTTGCCCTAATTCTTTACAGTGGAAAATTTCTTGTTTTTAATTACTTTGTGTAAAATAAATTTAATTAAAATCTGCTGCTGGCCCACTGAATTTTATTTACAGCTTCATTAAATCTCCCATATCTAATTTTTTCCACTTTGCTGCATTTATGTTTTCATGAAGGTTAGTTCATGTACTAAATCAGACTTGCAAGGAAGATGAAAAAATAATCTAAACCAATGTTTATGCAGTATTTAGGCATACCTCGTTAGTATGGCAAGATTTTTTTGCATTGGTTAACCCTGTAAGTGATCATGATGTTGTAACTACTTAAATCAGAGGGAATAAAATCCAAAATGCTTAAAGAATATTTTGAGTATATTTATCATGTGGATATTTTATGGCAGTCAAGTCAGTATGCTCTGGTGTTCAGTTAAGTCTTCACTGTTCTATTTTTGTTTGTCATACTTATAAACCTTTCTTTGTTAAATCTCATCATATACTGTTTGGCTGTTTGCATCTTTGCTCAATTGTTAATACTGTACTGGTTAGTTGCTTTTAGCCAGTTACTTAAGAAAGGTAGTGAATAAAAAAGGGCTTAACAGTGGTGTAGGGAATATTTTAATAAGCCAAAATACTGAAAGAATAGAAATAAACTAAAATCTAAAACTTTGGCATTCCTTTCCACATACATGTGGCATACTAGCCTACGAATAACACTCATCGGTCCACTGGGTTTTACTCCTTTCCCATGAAACTTCCTAAGAAGTTCAGAACAATAGATGTTTCTCTTAAATTTACATACTCTGTTAACACTTTACATTAAGCTATTTATAACTAAGGTAAATAAAACACAAATACAGGCCATTGGTATGTCACTGTCTTAACACTAAATGAAGTTAGTCTTCTCTGTTATGAAACTTGATAGTTTGTTCACCTGACTCATGGAGAGCTGTTGTACTTGAGAAACTGAAGTTCCTAACTTAAGTGCTGATACTGCTAAGCTTCTGTGTAAAACATACTCTTATAGAATTAAAATGTTGGTATTTCAAGCTGTAGTTGAAAGCAGAAAATAAAGAGACAATTATTCCTGTCACAGGAAACCTTTCTTGTTCTTGTGCTGAACATCAGCAGCAAAACTGAACAAACCCCTTGACTGTATCACAAGTCATATAGACATTATGATTTTTTTTTGCTTTCTGCATTGAATGTGTATTGGACAACCAGCAAGCTGACAGCTGTTTTGCCTTATTGAGAGCTGTCTTGAATTTAGAGGTGGCATTTTAAGCTGCCAGTTACTGGCTGCAGCTGTATGAACGTGTCAGATCTGGGTATCTTGATAATTTGAACTGTTGTAATGACATCAGTAACTTATATAACAGCACTGGAAGCTGTTGCATTCCTCCATGTATTTCTATTACTTTCATTAACTCTTTAACAGTAGTAAAAGTGAGTATTATAAGGGTGGTCCTTCTCATGTACACTAGTATCTCAAAATAGAAGTTGGATCTTGCTGAGTGAGTCTCATTCATTTTACTTATTGAACACTGTAGCTTTTTATAGGTCTGTTGTAGTTGTTTTAAGTAGCAACACAACAGAATGGTACAACTGCTTAAATTAGACTAGCTGCTCTGCCCAATACACAACGTACATACAAAGTATTTCTCTCAGCCTTCAAACATAACTATGTCCACCTTGGTTAATGTCAAGAACTGAGGACTATTCTAGAGAAATAAAAATATTAATCTTTAGGCAACAAAACTATTGAAATTTAGGTTGTAAAGTCTCAGGATCAGAGTACAAGTAACATGCACCTACGTGTTATTTCTTTACTTGTATGTCCTTTCCTTTACAAAAACCATTCACTGCGTGGAGAACTTCAGATATGCTTTTGTGGTTTCAGTGTATTGTGGTATCTTAAATCTGTTGAACTAGATTCAGCACTTGCAACACCTTTCTGGTCTGTACATTCATTTAAAAAAATGAAGGACACCCCCCGCCCCATGTAGTTTCTTTTACCATCTTAAAGTAGTGTGTGCATGCTAGCTGTGTCCAAAGTGAAGTATAGATTTGGGGTCTTGGCATCAGTTTGAAATAAAGGTGATGAAATATATCTGAAATGAACAAGTAGTGTTTTTTTGCAAGGAAGCTTCATAGGTTTCTTTTCTGTCCTGCTCTCCCTCCCTGAAGAATACTTTTTTCCCCTCTGAGTAACTGTTCATTTTGTGAAAACTGTCAGATGGGAATTGTTTTTTTTCTCTCACGCCCCCCCCCCCCAAGGTAAAAAGGTTAGGTACCCTATAGTTGAACACTACTTATGCAGATATTCCCAAAGGGCAATACACATGTTTTCTAAACATTTTCACCAGAGGGTAGACTTTGGAATACTGGATTATTTTTTTTTGTAGAAAAGTGTAAATCAAGCTATATTGCCAAAAATTTTAAAAAAAGCAAGTTAATTTTCTATGTAATGTTTGCGTTTTTGTCTAATAACTGTGAATTTAAGCTACAGTTTGTTTTGCTGTGCCAGTGAGATTTTTACTAAAGGATTGTCCTCTTGTTAAACTGGTGTCTGTATTGTACAGCACCATTGTACCAGGTCTGCACCAAATACTGTAGATCCTACTTCTTTAAAAATTTACCAGAAATAATTACTATTTTAAGGCTCCAGATCACAGTGGCTACTTTGCTTGTTAAGAACAGATTAAATGTTGAATTGCTGCATGAGGAACTTGGCACTAGAGATGTGGACTTTTCTGTGATGAAAGCATTTGGGTTTAGGTATTTCAGACCTTTCCTTAAGCTAATGAGTTCATACTTTAAAAGGCTTCAGCTTGGTATATGTGTAGGAAACCTAATTCTGTGCTTTGTCATGTTGGAAAACATTACTTGAGGAAGTCAGGCTGGAGTGCAATAGGCAATGTTAACCAGCTATTTAAAAATGTGATTTCTTCAGATACATGATCACCTTCACAACAATCATTCTTGAGTCTGCTTGCCGTTTGTTATTTCCTTGCATTTCTTCCTCCTTGTCTTGGTTGAAGAATTCAGCAGGTTTGTGGGGTTTTTCTGCTGTCGATGTGAGTATTCAAACAGGACTCCTAGTGGCCTTATATTCGGTACTTGGTTGGTGGAGAGTTCAGGGCCCTGTTGAGGAGACATGCCCAAAGTTCTCAGTTGATAGTGGAGTATTTAGTCCAACAGAGACTTTCAGATCTGCCATCCCTTTTGATACCTTTCATATTAAAATACTCAGCATATTTTGTCTTTCATTTGAATATGTATTTTTGTACTGGTGCTTAAACACATCCTTAGGCACTACCCTGGCAAAATAGGTTCTCGGCATACTGTATTCAAAGTTTGTGTTTATTCTCTCTCAAGGTTTGAAAGATACCTATTGTATGCTTCTATTCAGTATGTTTTAAAATGGTTCTTCTGAAGTATTTGTGTACAGAGGTATTTTGCTTGTTTAGCTTATCTGCCTTTTTAAATTACTTTTAGCTATTTTGGCAAAGTCTTTCTAAATCAGTATAAGCTCTGTTGTTAACAAGGGGATTTTTATGTACAGCTACACCAGTTAAGATTTTTTTTGTGAAAAAACTTTAATAGGTGTTCCACATTGACTGCATTTGTAAGTTATGATCAACATCAGGCATCAACCTTAAAAGTCAAACTGGGTTCTCAGAACATGCTTAGTACTTTTTATTTTAGAATATTTAAATCCGAGTACTGGAAATGGATAGATTGAATGATATTTAATGAATTGCAAAGTATTCAAGTAATAATAATAAAAAAGACTACAGAGAAGTGAGTCTTCTTCAGCCAAATTACTTTCCCCTTTCCCAAACGTTCCTTAAAGCTTAAACTTACTCTAACAACTTCAGCTTTCCTCTTCTGCTTTATTTGCTTTATTTGAAATGGTAAATAATGACGCCAAAACCAGATGAGATCAGAAACAAGATTTTGAACTTTCCTGTGAGGCTTGTTGCAATTGTGAGTTCTTGCTCCTGCAGTTGAAAAAAATACATGATTGAGTGTTCCTTTCCTTTTTGAAGCTTTTCTCTGGTGGTTAGCAGTTGGAGGTATCCAGATCATTCTCTGAAGAACATACAGAGCTCTAGCAAGAGGATTCTTCCATCTGTGCCTGTATATTAAAGCAGGATTACAGGAGCAATCTCCCTTGTTTAATACAAAGCAGTAGACACTGCATATTCTCTGACTGATATCAGAGTACGGATTCTGCAGAAAAAGCCTGACTAGATGTAAAAAACATTTAGCTTTACTAGGTAGGATCATATATTCAGAAAATGGGTGTAAAAAAGCATGCTGTGGTGTTTAATTGTAGCAGGCACTTGGATGAACTTGCTGCAGTGGAAGTGAGTTAAAATTCCTTGTGCCAACTGTTTTTTGTTTGTTAAAGAAAACCTGAAAAAAGAAAATGGGGGGAAATTTATTACTGCCTGCAACACATGACTACAAAAAGTCGAGAGGATGTAAATGGTGGGATTCAGAGCTGAGAAACGTTTTCCATGTTTCAATGCATGTGAACATTAGTCCAGTTTTAGCATAAGAATGAAGTTTAGACATAAACTTCTGTCACACTTTTAATGCACAGATTCCATTTATGCACAGGTCTGTGGTGTACCACACTGTATTCAAGTTGAGCTGAGGATTCAAGCCTGCATCTAACAATTGAAATTATGTATTGTTCAGTCAACACTAGAATTTAAATATAGATTTATTTTTAATTTTGAATGCAACTTAGATTATTTGAAATGTGTAGGTGGTATTCTGATTTTTCTCACTTTTCTGAATTGCCAGTTCAGGACCTTTTTCTATTAATCTTACAATCTGGTAGAATATAGCATGATATGTAGTATCATAAATCCTTGTGCTTCACAGTCTGTTTGCTGCTATTAGCATGGGTGCCTTTCCTGTTTTCTTTGAAGTGGCATCACTAATAAAGTCATGCTGATTATAAAAGCATAGAACAGAAGACAGAGGTGTAGAAAAACTGATAAAGCTAGCCTTATGGGGGAAAAATCCATGTAAGCACAAAGATACAGCAAGCATATTGCATATTATTCACACACAAAGGCTGCTATTCTGTAAGAAAATACTGTGAAACTACAGAACATAAGAACTTGTTTTTCAGAAAAACTCAAGGCCCCTATAATCCAAACCAGCAGATTTTCACTAAACCAAAGAATGGAGAATTTATACACAGCAATTTGGAATTCAGTTTGAGTGAAAAAGTAGATAGAAACTGCTTTGAAAAAAGCAGCGCTCTCCCAAATCGTTAATGGTAATATCCAGAACTCTTAATAGCTATAAATAACAGAATTTTTCATTAAAACCTCCTGTATTCACAGTTCTGTAAAGTTTAAATTCACTTTTTTCTTCGTGAGACCAGTTACTCTCTTCCACAACTTCAGGTTGCTGGCAGTTTAATTTTAGCAGCATCTTAACAAACAAAAAAAATCCCACCCAAAAATCCCAAAGCATTTTGTAATTCTGAAATGCAGTAAAACATCAGGCTATGATGTTAAAGCTGTCTAAAGTACTAGCTGCAGAAACAAGCATGGTCTTCGTAGTAGTGCGGAGAAAACATCATTTGTTTGTGATCAAGCCTTGAACAGCAGATATAAAAGAGGAGAATTCTGTTTCAAGCAGTACATGAAAAAAGAAGTCAACTTTCAGCTGCGTGAAGATCATTTGCAGTTTAATTTCAAAAAGTGAAATCACATAAAATCATACTGTCAGTTTACAAAAACATTTTCTCCGTCTCACTTTTCCACAAAATGCGTTGTGTTCATTATAGCTTAGTTAGCATCAGTTTGAAGTAATTAGTCTCCTAGTATTCTCAAAATACAGTATTTGTCGAATAACCAAAGTAAATACAGTTTTAACTTGAAAGCATGTAAGTTCTACCTGTTGTGTACAGGGGAATTTCTACAGTTACATATTGAATAATAGTAAGAGAGTTCACTATGATTGTTTTGCATTGTTCATATGTGGTTGTATTGCATACAGAGTGATAAATGCGAAGATGGTGCCACAGGAGAAATTGATTCTGTGTTTTGGAAACTAGAAGTACATTTATGTACACTTTTATTGAGGGTAGTTTCTTGAGAGTATCTTGGAGTTAGGTGGATGGATTCAAATTCTGAAGACATTCTGGGATAGACTATATTGTTAAGATTTCCAAAATCACTATGACAGGGAGGTGTGAAAGCACTAATTCATTTGTTAATTTTTAAACGTTTTTATTTCTTTGGGTTTTGGGGTTTTGTATGTTTTGGGGTTTTTTTGTTTGTTACATCTTTTGGAGTCTAGGTGGCTTTCCAGACAAGATTTTTCCATTTTCTGCCCTGCTTATGACAGAGTAGTCAATTAAACTGAATATGAGGGTGTTGTATAGTTACTACTGTAGGAGCTGGAGAATTCAAGTATGTTGCAGTAGCTAACAGCAGTGGGGTTTTACCTTCTAGACTGACTCTTGGGGTTTTTTTATTTTCTTTTACTTGGTTTTCCCCCACTAAATATTGAGTCCATGTGTTGTCATTTAAATCAGTTGTAGCAGATTTTGAACAGTGACAGCTGACTGTTTGTATTATTAGATGAGAACCAAATTTGTGGAAATTGATTTAAAAAATTCAGCTAGTAACTTTATTTTATTTTTGTGGAGAATAGAAAGGAGAAGAAAATAATTGAGGATTATCATATGAAAATTGTTCTGTCCCTCCCAATTGTTTTCCTGTTATGACTGTAGATAGATAATATGAAAATAGCACAGTGACTTTGAGGCACGATTCTGCTTGAAACTGGAGAGGACTGAAAATATCCTTTAGTGACACTGAAGTTGCATTAAGTGACAGTAAAAGAAAAAAATATCTTTGCAAATTCAGACATTGAGAAAACCCTCATTGCAGCCTATGATGAACACTCTTCAACATGTGGCTTTCAGATAATCTGCTTGGATGATGTGCTCAGGTGCTAGCAGCATAGAACAGACTGCAGACCTACCAGTCTTGCAGTCGGAGATGTTATGTGCCTGCTTCCAAGATGACTTGGTGCTTGGACAGCATTTTCTTCTGGATAAAGGATTGTTAAATCTGAACGAGGGCAAACCAGATGTGATAGTTAAAGGAAAACATTTCTGAAGCATTTTCAATTGGTGTGCAGTCTGTTTTTCAATTAATGGCATATATTTGCATTTTGTCAGTGCAGTGTGAAGGTTCTTCTGTAATGTAGACTGATTGTGAACTCCCATCTCCTCTATCTATAAATAATGCAGACTAACGCAGAATACTGTGTTGTGTCCCCTAGCTGCTCAAGTTGCTTTTACAGCATGAAATTCTGCTATTGCTGGCTTTCTGGAGGATGCCATGTTTCGTTTGATGCTAAGTTATGTTTGAAGCTGTGACCTTTTAACTTCAGGGCAGTTTGTGCTGGGCCCAGGCTATTCAGAAGATCTCCTGAGGATGGCTGCCAACAGATCTGCTTCGTTTGCTTAGTGGATATGTTTGCATAGAGGATGTTGCTTGCTGTGCAGGAGATAGTTTCTTTGGGGAGAAGAATTAGGTAGTGTGATATGGTGATGGATTTGGTTTCTTCTGTCCAGTGACTGAAATACATGTCATTTAAATGATCAACATTCGGATTCATCATAAAGCTTCAGAACTGAAATTTCATTTGTTTTTAATGTGGAAGAGATTGGGAGCTGCTGTTTGATACTCAGATTCAGTGCAACCCCATGACCACAGTTTAATTTTACTTATTTCTCAGCTGCTTTTGTTAGAGAGAATGTACAGTGAATTTTGCTTTCTTCTTGTAGTTCTTTAAAACAGTAGTATTAACTTTGATCACCACCCGAACAAGCTAGCTGTCCAGTGTCTTAACACATGACCAGTGCCCATGTGTTAAATCTTGCCTAGTTTTGTGGGGTCTGAGGTCTTTCTTTTGTCTATGCGAAATAATGGGATTAAATGGTTTAAGAAAATCTTGTTCTGCCTGAAAAAACAGCATCTCACCATTTCATTAGTTACTGACTTTGAATTAAGAAGTATGACATGTTTTCCTGCAGTATTCTCATTTGCTTTTGCAGGTTTTACTCTATTACGCTACTACAAAGCTCATTTTAGATTACTGTTTGTGAAACATTGTAATAAAATTGTATCAGTTACGTTGAATAATGTTCCACTTTAGTGTGGACATAGAGTTTACACAGTTCTTTGTTGATGTGCATGAGACCATCGGCATCTATGCTGAAGTGCTCAGTACTTAATTGTGGATTGAATTTAGATACCTAAAATGGATAGTGATCTCCTACATTTCCTTTCATTCAAAATTAAGTTTGTTCAGTTAATCTTGCTTTTTATCATGTTCATATGTAGGTAGTAGTTAGATCAGTTCTGTGTCGCTGTATTCATTTGTAATTAGGTAGACTGACTTTTTCCATGTTAATAGTCACTTAGTGTTACACTCGGAATTACTGATTTCATCATGGGAAAATTATGGGACTATTTGTTGTGTTTGTAATTTTTTTAAGGCTATTAGGCAGTTGAGGCGGTTTCTTTTTGAATAGTTTGTTCTAGTTTGCTATGAGGCGCTCTGTGCAATATTGTTTGGAAATATCCTAGGCAATTCTTTTCTGGAGAAGAAAGGTTATACTCGGCAATCTTACGAATCTGAACTGTGTCTTAAAAAATACCCCTCAGTGTTTTTCAGTTACTTGGGTAGGAAATGTTTTGGTCCCCTGTATGTATTGGTCATACCAGTTTCAGACATTAACTTCTGTATTTTAATTGTTTGGTTTTGGTTTTTTTTGTTTGGTTTTGTTTTTTTATTAATCTATTTGTAGATGTGATGCAGATCCATCTGCCCTAGCTAAATATGTTCTGGCATTGGTAAAGAAGGATAAAAGTGAAAAGGAACTGAAGGCATTGTGTGTTGATCAGCTGGATGTATTTCTTCAGAAAGGTATGGTCTTTCTAAAACAGTTAAGCTTGAGTGAAAAGTCTATCTTAATTCATGTAAACAATCTTTTACCACAGAATCGCGCATTTATCCCTCTAGCTTTGTTACTTTGAAGTTTGTAATCCAATTTTGCTAAAGTAATTTGTTCTAAAAAATGGGTGTATAGCACAATATGCATATATCAGGTATATGTTTTGTGTCGGTTGGTATTCCTGGAAGAAAATTATGCATGTTGAAGAGTTTATTGCCAGGATTAGAAGTACTAGAGCTCTGTACAGATATATTCCAGTAATATTTTCTCAGCTGTTTTATTAAGAGACATTAAATAATTCAAGAATTTAAAACCTTTGTGAAATGTCATTATTGACATGTTTCTTGACTCTGTAAATGTTCTTTTTAAATACAAAATTAGCATCAGAGTATTTAAAAAATACTCTTGGTTGTTTTAACTATTTGGTGAATGTTGGGTAGGTTTTTTTTTAATTACTTGTTTTTAAATGGGATAACTGACATTTTGAATGACGGATATTTGTACACTCTTTACTTTTAGAAACTCAGATATTTGTGGAAAAACTGTTTGATGCTGTGAATACAAAAAGCTATCTACCTCCACCAGAGCAGCCATCATCAGGAAGTCTAAAAGTAGAATTTTTTCAGCACCAAGAAAAAGAGACAAAAAAGGAAGAGGTAAGCATTGATTTTATTTTAAATGTGTGTCTTTTTTCCTCATTCCTATAGTTTGCTTATGTGATTCAACTTCATCATGTTAATTTTTTTTACTATCAATAGTCCCCAAACTTACACTACAGCATTAAAATGTCAGAAGATTTTTGCCTGGTATGTTGAGTACTGCTGCACAATTTTTCTAAATGTAAGTGGGTGCTTCAAAGCTAAACCAAAGCAGTTCTGACTCAGCAAATGTAAATAAAGTTATTGAGTAGTGTAGGAGTTGCAGTATCACCTACATTGGTTCTTTACTCAGGATTGCTGTTGTAATTATGCTGCTGTTGAATTCAGCATAAATCCAGCCTGCCATTCCAAATGGCAGTCCTCATTCCTCCAATGGCTTTACCCAGATAACATCCTTATTCCAACAGAAGTGTTTATATTGTTCTTTGAGGCAGAAGAGTAGATTTGTCCTTTTCAACAGCAGCCTAGGTTTGGCTGTGTGAAAGTGTTTAACTGTGATCTGAACCAGCTAATCTGCTGATTGAAGAAAAGACCTTATGTGTCAGTTGTTGAATATTCATGTCTTCCCAGATGTGTCACTGCACCGTAGTATGGATTTTTGTCTACCTGTAGACATAACAGATGTGTTTTCAGTGCAGCACTATAAGGATTGCTTATTCTGCTTTATTGTCTCCCAACCCATGCTTTGAATATTCCTAGAAATAGAAATCTAATATGTTATGAAGATTTTCTAATTGCATTAGATGCAAAAATGTTGTTTCAGTTTTCAGTGTTACTGCTGACTTTTCTCAGCCTTTTGAGTTGTTTGGTTTTATTTGATTGTGCAGACGTCTCCATTATAGTGTAGATGTGTTTTGATCTAATGTACATACTTTAAATTCAGATAGTTAAAGAGGAAGAGCGAGAGAAAAAGTTTTCTAGAAGACTAAATCACAGCCCTCCTCAGTCAAGTTCTCGCTACAGAGATACCAGGTAATACCATTTGTTTAACCTCTCGTATTGTATCAGTAGATGGATTTGGATTTTTGTGTGTTACTAGATTATTTTCTTTCTGTATGGTCACCTAAAAAGCCTAAAAATAAGACTTTTATTGCTTTTATGCATATGTAGTTAAATGGCAGCTGTGTAAGTGACAGTGTAAACAGTTGTGCACAGCTATCACATTTGAATTTCATGATTAATTTTTATGTTAGATCTGTGGTTTATATTAAAACACTCACTGCTTGGTATTGAGGTTGGATTGTGATGAGAGAGACAGGGAACTACTGGAGAAGGTCCAGCAGAGGGCTGTGGAGATGGTTAGGGGACTTGGAGCATCTCTGTTATGAGGAAAGGCTGAGAGAGCTGGGCCTGTTTAGCCTGGAGAAGACTGAGAGGAGGGGATCTTATCAAAGTCTATAAATATCTTAAGGGGGAGTGTCAAGGGGATGGGGCCAGGCTCTTTTCAGTACTGCCCAGTGACAGGACAAGGGGCAGTGGGCACAAACTGAAACACAAGAAGTTTCTTCTGAATATGGGGAAAAACTTCTTTACTTTGAGGGTGACCAGAGCACTGGAACAGGCTGCCCAGAGAGGCTGTTGGAGTCTCCTCTGGAGACATCAGAATCTGCCTCAATGCAACTCTGCAACCTGATTGAGGTGAACCTGTTTTAGCAGGGGGTTGGACTAGGTGATCTCCAGAGGTCCTTTCCAGCCCTGACTCTTCTGTGATTCTGTGAATTTTAATTTAGAAGCCTTCAGTAACTGTCACCTTTTTGTTGTTTCCAGCTTGGGGAAGGTGTGGTATTAGGCAGAAGCAGAATTTTATGTATGTTTTAAAATCTTATGCATGGTAAAATTAAACTATGTAAACCAAATAAAATAATTTTTCAGATATTCTGAGAAGAAAGCAAGGGCCATAGTTAGATTCCATTTGTAGCTTTTCTCTAATTTTCATTGCCATTTCTTAAGGTTTTTAATGGTAGTTCAAGTTTTAAATTATGGCTTCATAATTCTTGTAATTAACTTACAAAATTACATGTTTAGAAGCCGTGATGAAAGGAAAAAAGATGAACGTTCTCGGAAGAGAGATTATGACCGAAATCCTCCCAGAAGAGATTCTTATAGGGATCGATACAACAGAAGAAGAGGGAGGAGTCGGAGCTACAGCAGGAGTCGAAGTAGAAGTTGGAGCAAAGAGAGGTTGCGGGACCGAGATAGAGACCGGAGCAGAAGCCGGAGCAGAACACGAAGCAGAGGTACCAACAGTTGGTCTCTAAAATACGGTGAATGTTTCCTACAAAATTTAGACACTAAACTTAAACACTATGTTCAACATGTACCAAGATTTCCTCTATTGTTCTTGTTTCTTTGTTCAAATATAGCTTGCTTTTCTGTGGAAATAAGGGTTATGTGATTATGTTTTCAGTGCTTGTTTTGCCCTCTTTCCCACCATTCTTCTCTAATGCCTTTGACTGTCTTGGCCACTTCTAAGCAGTATTACAAGAGAGGCAGAAAAGTCAAGAGTTAATTGCATTTCATTACATTTTAGGAACTCAGAATCTGGTTTGGGAAGATACAGAAATTAATACCCATCTACAGAGGTAGAACTGGCAGAAATTACCTGTTTGGCAGCAAATGACTTGTCAAACAGAACAGTATAGTTGTGTTCTTTTTGTCTTGTCCCCTACTTGGTGTCATAGGGAGAAGCTGAAATTACTACGGTAAATATTTGCATTTGCACACATATCTGTAAGCCTTAAAACTTCAGTACAGTAGTTTGTCAAACTTCTTTAAAAACAAAGCTGTTTATTCATCTGAAAGGAATGCTTTTCCCCCCAGTAGTTGTTACTGATAAATTGGACAAGAGCATTGAGAGTCACTTTATATCTTTAGCCTGTCTTAGACAATGTAGAGGTAAAAGTAGTCTGGTTTAAGTCTCCTGTGTATTATTTTTTTTCCTGTAGAATGGGCCTAGTTAACTCAGCCTTAAAAGTAGGAATAGAGTTCCTGAAATTATGTTAGCAGATACTTTACAAACGACTTATGAACAAGCAAGTTGAACAGCATGCAGCAGTTTAACTGAAAGATTATACTGTGATTAAATCTTAAATTAAGGATTATTTTACATAAATTGCAGTGGAAATATAGAAAATATAGTGAAATCTTTATTTTTCTAAGCACATTAAGAAAAACCTGTCTTACCTACACTTACCTGCCTTCTTTTAAGACATTTTTATTAGTATTGCTTTAATGCGAGGTTATTTGAGTCTACCAACTTACTTCATAAAACAACACTTTTGTCTTAATCTGGATACTTACTGTTTATTTGATGGTGTTATTAGAAAATTCAGAGAATAGTTTGCATGTATTCATAATAAAACGTCATGTTAGTGCTGAATAACTAATACAATAACTTAAAGAATTAACTTTCCATCTGAAGTTCTTAAAATATATGCATCACTACAGAAGATGTACTCTGCAGTTAGGTAGGGTTTCTGCTTTGCTGTGGGTATAGCTGTTACTGAAATACCCCAGTGGCTGATTATGTACTTGTAAGATTATTATTTTTCTGATTAAACCTTTGGAATGTAGAATCATGGAATAGTTGAGGTTGGAAGAGACCTCTGACAGTCATGTAGTCCAGCATCCCTTCTCAAAGAGATAAACTGGAGCAGGTTGCTCAGGACCCTGTCTAGTTGGGTTATTATACATAGCTCCAACAGTAGAGACTCTACAGGCACTCTGGGCAACCTGTAGACTTTCCAGTTATGATTTTCATGTTTTGAGTTGATGTGGAATAAAGATACTTAACACAGGTTAATGGCTGCTTGTGGTGAAAATGTGCAGAAAGAATCATCCAATATAACTTTTTTTTTTTCCCTCCCAATATTAACAGAAAGGGATTTGGGAAAGCCAAAATATGATATGGATAGAACAGATCCATTAGAGAACAATTATACTCCAGTTTCTTCTGTGACAAATATTTCGTCCAGCCACTACCCTGTCCCTACGCTGAGCAGCACTATTACTGTTATTGCTCCTGCTCATCATGGAAATAACACTACTGAAAGCTGGTCAGAGTTCCATGAAGAGCAGCTGGACCACAACTCCTATGGAAGACCTCCGCTGCCAAAGAAGCGCTGTAGAGATTATGATGGTAAGTCTGTATTTTTTTTAATTGCTTCCAGCAGCTATGATCAGCCACTTTCTGAAAAGGTTGAGGTAGTTTTCCTTTCTTCTCCTGATCTCCTCTCTTACTGTTTTTTTCTTTCCACTACACAATTCTTGAATGCAAATTTTATCCCGCTTTTTATTGACTTTAGTATATTTAATATATATAATGATATATTAATATTTAATTCATAAATAAAAAGGATATTTTAATTTATATTTGCAATACAATGCATATAATTATATAATGATTAATATGCATGATATATGATTAAATGTGTATAATAATTATATTTGTTTCAAATAATGAATAGTTGATTAAATGAAATATATTTTATAATTGTATTTAAAGTTATTAAAAAATCTAATTTTACCCAGATTTTCTGTCTTGTTCAAGCCGAATACTGTATTTGATGGTTTCAACCATGATTAGCACCTTACTGACCTCATCTTTTTTTTTTATTACATCCTATCTAAGATAATTTTTAACTAGAAAGTTCTAGAACTGCAATTTCCCATGCTTATGTTAACTGATTTTTTTCTGTGTAGCTGTTGCTTAAAATTGGGTGGGGTTTTGTGCTTATTTGTGTCTTAAGGTTTCATTTTGCATGTCTTGTGCCAAAGTCCACACAAGAGGCTGCTGCAGTTGGCAGCGTCTTAGCTAAGTTCAGCCAGTCAACCTGTTAGCTTGGAAGAGATTAAATTTCCCCTGTAGTTTTTTTTTTTTTAGTTTTTTTGTTGTTGTTGTATACCACAGGGACAAGTTCAGGATGTAGGCCAGTTTACGTTCAGAACTCTGATTAGAATTTTTTTTTTTAAAGTAACGAGCTCTCAAGTGTTGGCAGACTTGTACTTGTGAGGAACAGATTTGCCAGTATACATCACAGCAATATTGTGGAGCAGGTAGAGTTGTAAAAGTGTAGTTTTGTTGTGGAATTATCTTCTGATGCAAGCTGAGCAGCAGAATGTTGTGTCATGCTCCCAACTGTACAGATCTCTTAGAAAGGAATGAAACGTGCAGGCTAGTATACTTCTGAAATAACATCTCCAGGCATGACACTGGGACTTTGTGCCTATAACAGTCTGTCTTCAATAGCAGCCTTATTTCCAGTTTCTGAGTATGAAGCAAGTTGTAGGGTGTTTGAAAATTGTGATACAGTTGTCCTCAAATGTTTACTTTTTGTTTGGGTTTTTTTCCCCTATGTTTCTGTGTGTTACTAAAATCTCTCGGTAGGTGTCTCTTCCATTTGCTTTTCTCATGGCTTTTTCGTGTCTTCCAAATTTATTAAGCTCACCTCTTCAATGGCAAGCTGGTTCCCACATATGGCTCTTCCTATCTGTACTTTCATGTTTTCTATTTGACCCTCTGCAGAACTTCTGGTTTTCCTTAATGTTACAATTTATATGTTCTGTAACTCTTCCTGAAGATAAGGTAAAGCAGACTGCTTTTCTGCATCATGTTTTGAGGAAGTGGACACTTAGCTTTCTTCCTGTTTTACTAGAGGATGTTTTGAACTTTTCCCCCATATTAATTGAATTTTATTGGTGGTTTTGTGGGATCTGTTGCTAAACAGGAAATTGTAGAATGGTTTGCATTGGAAGGGACCTTAAAAGATTCATCTAGTCCACCCCCCCTGCACTGAGGAAAATCTTCAACTAGATGAGGTTGCTCAGAGCCCTGTCCAGCCTGACCTTGAATGTTTCCAGGAATGAGGCATCTGCAGCCTCTCTGGGCAACTTGTTCCAGTGTTTCACCATCCTCACAGTAAAGAATTTCTTCCTTAAATCTAATCTGAATCTACCCTCATTCAGTTTAAAACAGTTACCTTTTGTCGTATTGCAGCAGGCCCCATCTTTCTTATAAAAGCCCCCCTTTAAGTACTGCAAGGCTGCAATAAAGTCTTCTGAGAGCCTTCTCTTCTCCAGGCTGAACAACCTCAATTCTCTCAGCTTTCCCTCATAGGTAGGAGAGGTATTCCAGCCTTCTGATCATGTTTTTGTGGCCCTCCTCTGGACCTACTTCAATGTTTTGCTTGCATGTAAAAGAAAATAATTGGATGTGTGTTCATTTTTATTTATATGTGTGTATTTTATATTTACATACGTATATATATATATAAGTAACAGAATTTTTGATCTTACATGATTGCATTAAACTGGAAGAATATTCTAATTCTTCCTGAAATAATTGCAAGAGACAGAAAAGAACTGAATTTTCTCATGTTAGAAGTTAATCTTATACATTCCAACTTTAATAGGGGTTTCTCAATCCTGGTATCTACACTTTTTACTTAGAAACACTGGGTTTGTTACTGTGATGACATCTAAATTTTATTCTTTGCTTTCACAGTTTGTTACGATTCAGTGCAGAATTAATTCTTCAAGAAAAAAGTCTTAACTCCTGTATTTATTCTGCTGGACTGTTAAAAATAGAGTTAAATGGTCAATTTAATTTTCTAATGTAAATTTCTGCTGGTATGTGAAGCTCTTAATATACCAACCGCTGCATTACCTGTAGAATGTCTCATATCTACTCTGAATCAAACTACAGCTGTTGAATACTAACAATTCTTTTTGGATTTGATGTTTCAGAAAAGGGTTTCTGTATGAGAGGAGACATGTGCCCTTTTGATCATGGAAGCGACCCAGTAGTGGTAGAAGATGTGAATCTTCCTGGCATTCTGCCTTTTCCAGCACAACCCCCTGTTGTTGAAGGACCACCTCCTCCTGGACTTCCTCCCCCTCCACCAATTCTGAGCCCTCCTCCTGTTAATCTTAGACCTCCAGTACCACCACCAGGCCCCTTACCACCTAGCCTTCCACCTGTAACAGGTAATTAAAAAAATAAATCTCATTTTTTAGTAGAAAAGCCTCAATGTTACTTGGGTTGTATACAGCGCAAAAAGCTGTTTTAAGACTGCCAGCTATATTTTAGAAAGTTGTAGTGTGCTCTACAATGACATAGCTTACCCCAGAATTACTCTTTTTTTTAATAGTAATTGTTGCAGAGTTGGTGGTTGTAAAATTTTCATGTTAAATGTGAATCTTGAACATGCAATAATATTTTAATTGTGTTTAAGCAAAAGTATGGCATGGCAAAACTCAATTCCTTCAGTTTTATAGAAGTTGTGCAACACTGCTGTTAGAGAAGAGGGGAAGATACTGGAAACAACAGATATTTGGCATTTAATTTGTAATAATAAAGTTAGAAAATTCATGACTACATCAAATTTACACCTGAAAATGTCACTTGTGATTAATTTTGAAAGTAAGCTTGTAAAGTAGCCAAGAAAGAAAAATCTCCAGCTTGTTCACTCTTTCATTGGAAAGTACTTTGGCTGAGGCACTACAAATGATATGAAGACTTGTGTTCCTGGCTCTCGTTTATAAAATAGCAGTTTAGTATTCAGTTCCCTTGTGTGGTTTAAGAACTGTTACGTTAGCTTTATGTGTGTATTTCTTTCTCTTTTTTTATTAAATTAGATGTCCCACTTAGTAAAATTATTCAAGAATAATATATATTTGATATTGCTTGGAAGTTTCTTAAACTGTTTTCACTTCCAGTTGATAGTATATTTGAGTAAGATCTGAATGGATTTATGTCACTTAGTATAGAGAATAACTGTATTGCTGGGGTGATGAGTTCTGCCAGACATAGGATTTCCAGATCTGTGTGGAAAGTTCAAATATCTTACTTTGTATCTTTTTCCAAAACATGGTTTGGCCAGTGATTACATTCAGGGTCAGGCTTGACTGTCCCTTTTGAAAGTGACATGTTACCTGTTGTAAACAAAAAAACCCAACAAAACAAAAAAAATATCAAACCATCCAACCAAATCCCTCAGTTTTAAGAAGGATTCCTTTGATTTTTCCACCAGAGTTGTAGATTGTTTCTTGGACGTTTGGAAACGCAATTTTGGTCAAGTTAGTTATTATCACAGAATCTTTTTCTTACAGACTATTTAAAAATAATCTTGTTTCTTTGAGAGGCATTTATAAAGCATTAAAGATCTGTTAGTGAAGATAAATACTGGGTTAGCAATTAAGTTGTCCATATAGAAAGAAGGTGTTTGGAGAAGTGTTAAACTATTCAAATGCTTTTCTCTGTAGTGTTAAGTTTGGAGTCATTTGCTGGTAGGGGTGGTTTCATATGAATGAATAGTACATTATCTTGTCTGTATACATACCTCTCACCCCTTTTATTTTAAATAGCCTTAAAAACATTTCAGATCCATTTCCATACGAGTTGAGTGTAATGTAATCTAGTGGATAATACATTAATGCAGTGTTTTCCTTTGTTTTTGACAGGACCACCCCCTCCACTTCCTCCATTGCAGCCTGCTGGCATGGATGCCCCCCCAAACTCAGCAACTAGCTCAGTTCCTACTGTTGTTACAACGGGTATTCATCACCAGCCGCCTCCTGCTCCACCCTCTCTTTTTACAGCAGGTGTAGTACTGAGGCTTTGCCCACAAGGTTTGCTAAATAGAATAACATTGATTCATATTATACTGTACTTTTTAGAGATTATAATTTCATAGTTTGGGAGAATAAGTTGGCATAATTTAGCCTGTGACAGTAATTTAACACTTTTATTTCTGATTTAGTTTAGGACAGAAATAAAATGTGAATGTAAAGCATGAATCTTGACTGTGAACTAATATTCTCATTGTGTTTAAGCAGAAATCTTGGCATGGCATTTTTTTAGGATAGTTGTTATACAACTCTTCATTGTAACTGTATCTTGTAATTAAATATTATATTTGAAACCTTAGGAGTTTCAACTGCAATTTATTTTAATTAGACAATTTCTTTCTTACCAGAAACGTATGACACAGATGGCTATAATCCAGAAGCTCCAAGTATAACAAATACTTCAAGACCTATGTATAGACATAGAGTACATGCCCAAAGACCAAATTTGATAGGACTCACATCAGGTGATATGGATCTACCACCCAGAGGTATGCTCTCAAAGCTACACTTGCTTAGTTTAGCTGGGTTTCTTACGTAATTCAGGTTGAGGCAGTTTTCAGGTTGATGTAATGCTGGAAAACATTACAATTTGTAAAATCTTTCGAAATTAAGGAAACTTTTAATTTATGCTCATAGTTGCTTTGTGTGTGCATTTTCACAGGTAAAATGAAATCTCTTGATGGAGCATTGCACAGTTTACACTTAGGTGTAATAACTGGTCACTTAGTATATCTTTTATACAGAAAAAAGTTAATGTTGCTGTAACAGAATCTTAGGATGATTTTTGCTGCAGAAAGGAGGAAGCCATTTTTATCTGGTGGCAGACAGTTACATATGAGTAATCTTAACTTCATAATTCCTGTGGCCCTGAGAAGCAGTAGCAGCAGCATACAAAATGAGAAGAGGAATAAACCAATTTTTTTATGTGGTTTTGTTTACATTTGTATGTATTTGTATTTAATCTTAATATGTTTCTGTTGGTGTATTTTCAGTGAGGAGTCCCTCAATATGATTCCTGTTCTTCAGCAAGAGCCACTCCTCTCCCACCCTATCCCTAAATCTTGCTCCTAGGTGTTAGTGCTCTGGAGTACTGTAACTTTCCTATCATGAGCATTTTTATGTGTGTGATCTAATAGTAGAATAGAGATGTTAAATAGTGTGAGCCTCAGAGTATTGTACGGGACATTGTGAATCAGTGAGTGTAGTCATCTTGAGGCAGATGCCTTCTGTCACACCTCTTTTGTTTTCCTTGTGTGATGTTACTGTGACAAAATGAAAGCTATTAGCTATTTTGATCTGTCACTATTGATCAGCATCTATTGATAGTAAAGGAGAAAAGTCTGTGACCAAGATTTGATTCTGTTGAAACAAGGATCATAGTAATTTCAAAATGAAACAATTGTGCTTTTCAATGCAAATTCAGCGTGAGCAGAATACCTTTTTACTATACACAGAAAATACAAAAAATATTGTGAAATCTTTTCATCTGTTTACAGAAAAACCTCCTAATAAAAATAGTATGAGAATAGTGGTAGATGCTGAATCCAGGAAAAGAACAATTGGTGCAGGGGATGGTGGAGTTCCTACAAAGAAGACTTGGTTTGACAAGTGAGTGATCATTAACACAAGGTTGGCTTAATAGTTGGAATTCTATGAAGCTCTTTCCTGTAATTTGAAATACACAGAAATCTATATAAACTGTAAGCAAGTTAAACTGTGAGTTGTACTAAAATCACACTATAGAGTGATCTGTATTTGACTATCTTCTCTTAAAGGCAGTACAGAGGTAGCCGAAGTTGCTTTGGATGATACCACGATCTACTCTTTGAGAGCTGGAATGATCTCAGCGAAGCTGCAGTGGGTTGTTTGTTAGAGATGACTGATTTTAGTTTTGAAATGTGAATTGTATCATCGCTATTTTGGTTTGAGTTGCCAAGTATTTAACTGACAGAAAATAGAGGGTGAAGCGCTTAGTGTCCAGATATACCTGGGGTGATAAAAGGTCAGAAGGGATTTTAAGAGATTACTAGGACTGAGAAGAGCCTTGAAGTAATAGTTGTTTGAAATGTTGGTGGGGATATTCTGTGGAATAGCAGAGAAATAGTTTTTGAAGATGTTGGAAATCAGGACTCACTGATACATGCAAATAATCGTGAATTACGGATTTACGTGCTGCAGTATGCTGGGAGTATCTGTGGGGAAGACTGCAGGTGTATGAACTTGTGTGCCTTGTGCTCTTCTACATTTTTTTTAAATAGCTTTTTTTTTTTTAAGTCCACAGATCTTTCTCTCAGTATCTCATACACACATGCTTCTGTGAAACTATGTAATTTCACATTGTCTTTGCTAGCTTGCTATGGATTTCTGGCTTGATTTTTATTTGTTGCAGGCAAAATTTTAACAGAACAAATAGTCCAGGTTTCCAGAAGAAGGTGCAGTTTGGGAGTGAAAATACAAAACTTGAATTGAGAAAAGTTCCCCCGGAACTTAACAATATCAGCAAACTTAATGAGCACTTCAGTAAGTTTGGAAATTTGGTCAACTTGCAGGTAAGAGTCAACAAAGAGAAGGCAGTATGCTTTGACTTAATGATAGAGGTAGTTACTGAAAGGAGAATGCCAGTTGTTTTTTTTAACTGGTTCCCTGAAACTGTTACTATTTTCCTGATTTGTTTCTTAAGCATGATCTCATTGTTTTTAATGAAATTGTCATTGAAGAAGCAGAAATAGAATGTTCTAGTCTTTTAGGTTTTGAACAAGTGTTTTCATCACAGGTAAGACTTTTAAGATACATTGTTTAAAACATTGAAAATTGATTGTAAGTCTTTTCCCTTCACCCCTTTTCATAAACCCTTTGTCTCTGAGATAAATTGTAAATACAGAAAACCTGTATTTCTCATCCAGAAAGCAACCCTGTGATATAATTGCGTTCTGTTCCCACAGTAGTGGTGGTTTGTCCCTTATAATAAGTGGTGTATCTGAGTGACCCACATATATAAACAGAAATAAGCAAACAGTTAAAGATACGAAGTAAATACCAAGAACTAGGACCTAATTTAGGTTGATGTTACATATTGCAGACTGTATGTGTTATGTCAGTATTTTATATCCAGTCTCTAAGCTACTTAGTGTGATCTTTCATCAGGCATCATTATCAACAAGTCTCAGATGTTAGCTTGTGATTTTATGTATGCTTTCTTGTTTTTACTGAGAGGTTGAAGAGGTGTAATAGAATGGTTTTGTGCATACAGATACTGTACAGAATAAAGCTCCTGTGCCTGTCTGAACATGGAGATAATTTAAATCCTTCTTAATTGCTCTTAAATATTTCTTAAGCCTTTCCATAGTTTACCTAAGAATATGGGTGTATTAGCAGGCAGTACGATTCAGTAAGGCAAGTAAAATTGTGTGTGGATGTATATAGAGGCAGGCTGATGTGCAGATAGATATTGCAAGCTATGCTTTTCTTCCCAAAGTTGTAATTTTGTCCTTTGAAAGAGTCTAAAATAGTGTGTTAATGCTCAAAGGAGGAAAACAAAAATTAACTTTGTTGTCTAGCTCTGATACTAGATAGGACACTTATTAACTGACCCATGGTTTTTTTTGTAGCAATTTTCTTCAGTGATTCTTCCTCTTGTCTTTCAAAGTACTCCTATTTACAATTAGAAATACTGTTTGACTGTTTATGGATTTTACCTCAGTTTGGTTCGTTGTTTTTTTTAACTGTTGTTAAAGTTAGTTAGCTTATTCTCAAGGTTGCTTCTTGACACCAGGCACTTTTAACAGAATCATGAATGATTTTACAATAATTGAGAGACAAATGAAGATCTTACATGTAGTAAGTTTTGTTCTTCTGTTTTAAATCTTAGGTTGCATATCAAGGTGATCCAGAAGGTGCCCTTATTCAGTTTGCCACACATGAGGAAGCAAAGAAAGCTATATCAAGTACAGAAGCAGTATTAAATAATCGTTTTATTAAAGTTTATTGGCATCGAGAAGGCAGTGCACCACAAATCCAAACTACTACACAGAAGGTAGAGGGTCTAAGTCTATTTTATCTAAAATGTTGTCAGATACAATCTTTTAAACATTTTTTACAAATGTTTACAGAAAGTGAACTAGGTACTTCCGAAATAATGAACACTTCATGTGAGTCTTTTCCAAAAGTTACTCTTTTAATTGTAGATTCTTTGACCTCAGATACAAAGTTCAGGAGTTGATTAGCAAGATAAGACTGAAGGTATTTAAAGAAAGCCCTTCTGTGACTTACAGAAAATTCCACTCTGTTGTCATCTCATGTGAAGCAAGAATTGATGCTTCTGTCTGCTGAGTAATATCTATTCTGCTTTAAATGGTATAGGCTTTTTCTTTGAGGAGAAGAAAGACAGCAGAGTTATTTTTCTTGTAAGATAATCTCTATTTTCTTCCAAAAGGTGCTTGTTTTATCTAGTCCTTTCCTTTCTCTTTCTGTTGAGCATGCATACTGCTATAGAAAGTACCAGTAGAATTTGTTCTACATAAAGGTACCTGTATGTATATACAGATATACATGCATATATATGTAGAGAGAGAGGACATGCAAACAATGTAAGAGGAGAGCTGCATTAGAGAGACTGATTTGTGGGAGTGGTTCAGGGACATTTTACATTTTTAAGTGGAGAGGAAGGTGCTGATGTCCCTGTCATACAATGACAGGATGCCTGGGAATGGTTCAGAGCTGCCTCAGGGGAGGTTCTGACAACATTAGCATTTTTTTACAGAGAGGGTGGTCACACACTGCTTGCTAGAGGTGGCTGCTGCCCCAAGCCTCGGAGTGTCTAAAGAGGCATGTGGATAATACCCTTTATAATATGTTTTAACTTCTGGTTAGCCCTGAAGTGATCAGGCAACATTGGACTAGATGGTCATAGTTGGTCCCTTCCAACTAAGCTGTTGTATTCCACATTTTTGGAAGGAATTGCGTGGAGCACCTATTGGTAGTTGTCATGTGCATAGTAGCACTGGCAACTTTCTAAGAATATGAAACAGCAACTACTGTTGTGCAGCTTAGATTTGTAACCTGTGGCAAGCCAAATCAGATTTGTTAGCAGGAGTAGTGGCTCTGCTCAAACATAAGCAGAAGCTTCGATTCTCCGAGGTCATCTGGGTTATTGAGTAGAGAGTTTTGTCAGTTAGCTCATGGTGTGGCAAGTCTTTCTAAATACTTGTGTATCCTGCTTTATTGGATTTGCTGTTGCTGTGGAACAACACAGTCTATGCTTAGAAAATCTGAAGCAGGCTCTGTAGAAGAAACACTTATTTATATATGCTGATATAATGAGTAAATGAGTTGTTAGAGGATTCTTTCAATTGCTGCTCTGTTTCACATTCCTACTTTGGATGGTGTATGTCATCATCATTCAGAAATAATGACCCAGTTTTCCATAGCAATCCTGCTATAGGGCGTTTTAACAGTTCTCCCTCCTCTTTTTCTTTTGTAAGAAATGCCCTGCTTTTTATCTACAAAAATGCAGTTTTAACGAAACCCATTTCACCATCTCCTCAATTGTCATCCTTTAGATTTGAGGTTTGAATTAAAATTTATAAATTTCCTTGATGCTTCATCTGAATTAGTGCTACTCAAAATGTGTTGTGGTTTAACCCCAGCTGGCACCTTAAGCACCATGCAGCCACTTGTGCACTCCCCCCATAGCAGGATGGGGGAGAGAATCGCAAGGGTAAAAGTGAGAAAACTCACAGGTTGAGATAAACACAGTTTAATAAGTAAAGCAAAAGCCACCTATGTGAGCAAAGCAAAACAAGGAATTGATTCACCACTTCCCATGGGCAGGCAGGTGTTCAGCCATCCCCAGGAAAGCAGGGATCCAGCACACCTAATGGTGACTTGGAAAGACAAACACCAACCATCACTCTGAATGTTTCCCCCTTCCTCCTTCTTCCCCCAGCTTTATATTGCTGATCATGACATCATATGGTATGGAATATCCCTTTACTCAGTTGGGGTCAGCTGTCCCAGCTGTGTTCCCTCCCAGCTTCTTGTGCACCTGCAGCCTGCTGGCTGGTGGGGTGTGTGAGGAAGAGACAAGGCCTTCCTGCTGTGTAAGTGGTGCTCAGCAATAACGTAAACATTCACCTGTTATCAACGCTTTTTCCAGCACAAATCCAAAACACAGCCCCTTACTAGCTACTATGAAGAAAATTAACTCTACCCCAGCCAAAACCAGCACAAAATGGTATTTATTTTCTAAGCTCAATTTACATCTCATCAGCCAGAAGAGGGCAGTGGAGTATGTCATTGCATTCATAGGAACATTGCCTCTCTTGAGAAGGATAGCTTGAACAGTTTCGGAGTATTAACTGTGTGTTTCCAAACAAGTATCTGTATATTTGTGATTTTGCAAAATATCAATTTTAAATAGCGTTAAGTTTTTAGTGATGTTACTAGCTTCCCAGCATACCACCTTCGGCAAGTTAACCTTGATGGTTAGAGAATGAATTCCCCTTGCTACCAGGTGACAGTATTAAGGGTTCCCACTTCACAAAGAACAGCTTTTCAGCCTGTGTGAGGAGACTGCAGTTTGAAGTCTGTTACAGGCAAAAGAGGGCACACAGTGCTAAGAAAAATTTAAACAGGAAGTTAAACTTTTAAGTGCAGCGCTTTCATGTTCTTCTATCCCAGAATTTAACAGTTATCAAATTGTTCAGTCTGTAAACAGGTATTTGTAATTCATAATCCTTTCAGGAACCTGAATTTTTTCTTCCCTTTTCATTGAAATCAGTATTTGATATCATATCTACAAGTAGTAGGGAAGCTCTTTTCTTACAGTACTTCACATACTATATGTATTTGAATTTTTATCAAGATTTCTGGTGTATTAATTAATTGCAGCTGAATGAATTTTACCTGTATTTATAATGGTTTCTGGCCAGTTTTTTTTTCTGTCAGGCACTAAAGACAGGCTTTTGGATTTTTTTCAACAAGAAATGAGTTGGCTTTTAAGTTGCCCCTTCACTAGTATCTGGTCCTGCAGAATTTCTTGAGCGTTGATGTTTCCTCAGCAGGATTACTTTGGAAATTTCTTACTGTGGAAATCCTGAAAGAAGTGGAAGTACTTAGTAAAAGTGGTGGGAGTCAACCATAATTAATCCACAAATAAAAGGCTTCTGCCAAGAATCAGAAATAATGTGTTCTCTGCATCTGTCTGTAGTAGAAAAAGCAAGAAGTACTGGGCTTTAAAGGCAGCAGAAGAGATTTACATTAGATATTAAAATTTTCTAATGCTGGGGGATGCTGAAACACTTTTGCCTAGAGAAGCGATAGGACCTCTTTCATTAGAAATTTGTAAGAACTACATAGGTAGATACTGTAAATGGTTTACGTATAGCTGACTTTGTCCTGGAGTGAGGGAATGGATTAGGTGACCTCTTGAGGGTCATAAATATGACAGGAAGCTTGCTTGGAAGCATGGTTTTTTGGTCTTAAATGTGTTTAATGTTTTTGTCAAAGAAAAAAAAAGCAACGTGCTAGCTGTCAGGGCATATCCATGGTAGGTTCAAAGATTAGCTTGCTCTTTTCTTTTTCCTCAGCCCCATGAGTGCATGTCTCCATATCCTTCCTTCTGTTTTCTCCAAGTTAAATACGTAGGAGATGAAAAGTGACATATTGCTGTAAAAAACAAGAGTCTCTATGGTACAAGTTTGTATTCTGCCTTTCCATAATCAAATGCTTGATGATGAAAGACTTCTGAAGGGAGTCAGAAGACTGGTTATCACATTTTATTCAGTTCTAAAAGGTTGAAATTAAGGTAGTCAGAGTAGACATGATTAATAGAAATAGATCAGAGTTGTTTGATCACTTCTGTGAGCTACAAGTGCAAAATAGATATTATTGCTGTATGCACTACATAGCCAGTATAACATCCTAAATATCATGAATTGTGTATTTTTGCCATCAAGTGAAAAAGTGAAAAAGCTTTTGAATGATAGAAGGGAAGTAATGTAAATCTAAATGCCATTACAGCAATTTCGTTGGGTATTTATTGAACTACATATGTAGCAACCTTCTGTTGTTAATATAATGATGTGCTTTTTTTTTTGGCGGTGTGGGGGGGTTGTTACAGGTTATACAACCCTTAGTTCAGCAACCTAGTTTACCAGTAGTGAAACAATCAGTCAAGGAGAGATTAGGTCCCGTACCTGCAAGTAATATTGAGCCTGCAGAAGCACAGAGTGCCAACACAGAAGTCACTCAGGTATGTTACGACTGTCAAAAAATCAGTTGGCATGTTTTTCTTTCTTGCATGTAATAGGTTACATAGTGTATGAATGCTCATACATTACAGTTACTCATGTAGTGCAAGTACACATTTACTACTTATATGTACATCTCATTTGATTGTGAATGGTGTTTTGACATTAAAATTTTCCTCAGTGCAATGAAAATTGGCTTTCTTACTGTTGTGTTTTAACCCCCACCAGTAACTAAGTACCTGAAGCCACTTGATCACTCCCCCGTCACCCAGAGGGACAGGGAGGAGAATCAGAAAGTTATGTAAAACTCGAGGGCTGAGATAAGAACAATTTAATAACTGAAATAAAATTTTAAAAAAAAACACCACCAATAATAATAATAGCACTTACAGTGAAAAGGAGGGAGAAGGGGAGAAGGAGTGCAGTCCAAAGGGAAGGGAGAAAAGAGAACCAGTGATGCACAGTACCACTGCTCACCACGGTATGGAATACCTCTTAGGCTAGTTCAGAACCAGCTGTTCTAGCTGTATCCCCTCCCAAGTTCCTGTGTCTCTCCGGCCCTCTTGCTGGCAAGGCCTCAGAAACTAAATATTCCTTGACTTAGTGTAAACATTACATAGCAACAGCTAAAAACATCAGTGTGTAATCAACATTGTTCTCACACCAAATCCAAAACACAGGGATGCACCAGCTACTAATAAGAAAATTAACTACCCCAGCTGAAACCAGGATGCTTACCCAAGCATGGTACTTAATTTTTAGTATCATAGTTTTTACTTAGGTTAAAGAAAACCCAAAACCAGCAGGCTCTGAAACTATTTCAGTATTGTTGTCTTAAAGTGCAGTGTTCAGATTTCAAAATAAAGTTGGGTTTTATCCAAAGAACTAAGAGCTGTCCTTTTTTTAGTACTTTATCTGTTAAGCGGTTAAAATCATTAGAGGCCAATGGTCAGCATCTAAATCTAAGGGTGTTTTCAGTATTTGTATGTAACCCTTGGTACAAGGAACAATGCAATCACAGTACCAATATGACTAATGATAGGATCTGGCATGTTAATCCCATTAGAAATAACCTTTAGTTTTTTATCATGTTAAAAGTATTTCATTATTAGCATTGTGCCACTACTTTGGTTTTATTTCTGAAAAGGAAGACTACCACACTTCCGAAAACATTTGTATTTTAAATTCAAACAAAAACTTTCTGCAATTGACACCTGCAAATAGCAGATTTTAAAAAAAAGAAGGTTAAGTGTATTTAAAAGGGCCTGTGTAAATGATCCTATGCCAGCTAGCATGTCATGGACTTCTTGCAAAAAATATAAAGCATAATCTTTGATTCCAAATTAATCTTTGTCTTATCCAATCTATTTATAGATGTATGGTAACTGTAAAATCAAGTATCTAAAATTCACTTTATCAGCTGCTTTAATATTATTTTCTTGTATTGTTTCTCAAAAGTCCATGGTTTTATCAGTTAAATGTGTTTTTTCTAAATTCCTAACATCTGAAATTACACAGGAAACAGTAAAATAATCATAAAGTATATTTGAACTGTATTTTGTTTTGTTTTTTTAGAATGTGACTAAATTATCTGTGAAGGATAGACTGGGTTTTGTGTCAAAGCCAGTTACTCCAACAACTGAAAAGGTAAGAGAATGTCTCATATTCTCTTTCTCTCACATTTAATTTTGATAGAATTAATAATATTATAAACCCCCTTGTGTCAATATTTTGTTTCAGAACTACAAATAGTTACTTGTTAAAGGTTAGTTTTATCAAGTATAATATATTGAAACTTAGCTTAGCAGATGGCTAAATTATTATAAGAATACAACCACATAAGACAGAAGCTGCTATTCTGTGTTTTTCATTTTAATGTAATAGGATCCATTTATTCAGTCATGAAAATAACTAGTTATGTTCCAGGATCCTGAGTTGTTAGAAGAATGCAGAAATAAGTCTTAAAAATAAATGAGTTTTGACACTACATGTGAATCTATGAAAAGTCTTCCTATAAAAACCTTTTTGGGCTTTTATGTCCCTTAAAGAGGTGATGCTGTAAATGTTTACTCTCTTACCTGGTCTGAAATCTGCAGTACTTGTGGAAAGATAAAAGTGGAAATCAATCTGTGTAGGAAGGACAAAGAGAGATGAGGTGGGAAAGGTGTGTCTGAATTGTAGTTGTGAGTTATGTATTTTGTCCAGTGGTTGCAATTTTCATGGAGTTGTTGATGTGCTTGCTTTAGTAGCAGAGTTCATGAATCCACGTCTATTTAGCACCTTAGAGGACAGGCTTCCTCAGTGTTTATAACATTCATTTGAGAATACTTTTGGCAGAAAGGCAACAAGTTTTACCTGGTAACAAGATTCCTCTGCCTAGGTACATATCTCTTCTGTTGGAAAATTTACGTGACCTGAAATGAATGAAGCATTCACTGCATTTCCCCCCTGCCCCCTTACAGTATGGTAGTTAATGCATTTAGTGGAATCAGACAAGTAAAATTCACTCTAAAGATACTATGGTGTACTTGGCATACAAAGGTAACAATACTTCATGTGGAGTTGTAATTGTAGAGGATGTCTCTTCAACTCATTTCAAGCCAAGCAGTCCACGTAAATGCATTGATCTTGGCTTCTTGCTTGCATTTTGTTGTTCAGTTGATCAGTTGCATTCGTGTTGCCCTAAATTAGTTGCAGATAAATTTCTTAATGTGTATTCCTGAACTATGTTTTACATAAATACTGTATACTTTAGAAATAGGAAGTCTGGTTCAGCTTGAGTGGAAATACTTTTTTTTTTTTTCGCATTCCGTAAGAGTTGAGTTATCCTGAAGCACTTTTCTACAAAGAGTGTATTCATGCTAAAATAGTTTTCCGCTTTGTTGTATTATAGTAGAGTTTGATTTTAATGGGCTGCTCGGGCTGATCAACAGGCTGGCTGTGAAGCAGCAGTTTCCTTTGGCAATTTTAGCAAGACTCTGAAACTTGGTTTGACCTGTTTTTACCTACTGCAGTCCCTTTACAAGGAAATACCTTGCTTAGTTTGCAAGTGATAATGCTCTATAACCATTAGACATTAAATGACTGACAGCTGTCAAAACCATAGAAGTCATGTCCTAGATTTTTGTTTGCTTCTGAGTGCAGGATTTGACAGAAACTTTACAGTAAGAGAGTATGTAGCTATGCTTCCCAAAGAGCAGGAGGAAAAGTAGATGAAACAGTCATTGTGAGGCTTTTTAAGATCTGTATAGGGATTTGCAATTTATGAAATTGTGAAGATATTCACACTGGTCCTTCTCTTGAATAGTACTAAGAGGTTTAGAAGACATCAGTGTGTTGCTTCTTGCTCTTCTGTATTAGTTGATGCAGATACATCTGCTTTGGCACCTGTCCTTATATTAAGAGATGAGGAAGCATGGTTCACTCTGCCTTGAAGACAGTTCAGGGCAGAAGGAGTGTATCAATATTTCTGTCTTTACGTGATCCTCGGTTTGTGATGTAGCCTGTCCTAAAGCTACTTTGTAATAGGAACTATATGACTGGGATGTGCATATATTAATGTGCTTTAAGGAAACTTTTAAAAACTTATAATCTCCTTTATAATGGCCTGCTTAGAGCATTTTAGATCACCTTTTAATATACCCCATAACATGCTTTGCTTTTTTTTGTTTTCCTCTCCTCTCTGCACTGCCTACTCTAGAAAATACTTTACTATGGGAAGAAATAGTGTAAATAGCACAGCAAAGTGAAAAGCTTTTATATGAAGCGTTCCTGTTGTAAATTATTCTGATCTCTGGTTTTTTTCCTTCTTTCTAATGTTTCTTGGCTGTCTCTTTATTCTTCTGTTGGTGGGCATTGTATCTTATTTTATGGAGTGCATGGTGACCAATAGACTCTGCATGCATCTTTTAATTTTCCACATATATATATATATATATAAAGTATTTTTAAACTCCTGAAAATTATACCAATGGCATAATTGCTGTGACTTGCTAACAAGGTAGACAAGATCATGCTTCTATTATCTCCAGCACTTAGCCATGGATTTTTCAACATTAACATGGCCAAGAAGTCCTTTAAAGAATGTGATAAGAAAACAGAGTAGTCCCAATCCTCAGGTATTATGGAGATGTACACAGTATACTTTAGAGAGATTGTGAAGCAGGCGACTGTGTTTTCAGTAAGTCATGGAGAAATTTCATACCTCATTACAAATGTAGGAAAGAGAACAGAGAGACATAGGAGTCTCTTCCTTTGCTGTATGATGTTGAAGACTTCCCTGTACTTGAGTTGCTGCTTGTTGATTGTGCAAGCTCTACTTTGCACAAATGGCATATGAAAACTGTTGTATCTATTTTGGACCTTAATCTCTAAAATCATGTTGAATTTTTGCTCGGAAAATTCATGCCGTCATGAAAAATCAGATTTTAAACTTCAAAATAAAAAAAGAAAAACTTTGGTTACTCTTGGTAAAATCTTAGTCTTATGTTTCCTTAACATACTCAAATACATCAAATTTTATATATTTGAAACTTGGAAGTACATGTGAAATCTCTATGGAATTCCATAGGGAAATATGGAATAATCTGGTGTTTATAATTCTTATATATCTGATGTGGTGCTGCCTCTTCAAAAATGGTTTCACTTCAGCAACTCCAAATATAATTGTTACACCAAATTTTTATATTTCATATCATCAAAACAGACAAAAGAAAATACATATATTTTTAAGCACTTGTGTTTTTTTTTAAAAAAAAACTGAAATTCACTGGCAAAAAAATAAAATGATTTCCTCCTATAGGTTTTATCCACTTCTACTGGCTTGACAAAAACTGTGTACAACCCTGCTGCTTTGAAGGCAGCACAGAAATCTTTGCCTGTTGTTTCCACTTCCGTGCTAGACTCTAATGAAGCACAGAAGAAAAAACAGGTAAATTAAATATGCTTCTTTATAAAATAGACCTAGATCGGGAACTTGTGACCACTAGAGATAGTGCACTATGTATATTCATCTCCAGAGCATAGATGAAACTAGCTATAAGATTAAATTCACCATAATTTCTCTTCAAAGGACAAGAAAATTCAGCATTGTTTTATTATTTTTTCAGTGTATATTCAGGCAGTGTGAGCAGGTTTAAAACACTCTGGAAGTTAAAAATGTGAAACACTTCTTCCTGGAAGCAGAACCTCTGTGTTGAGGTAGTAATGGTTTATTGTGAGCGAGAAGGGAGTATAGTATAGTCACTATTCATCTCTCTTAAGCTTTTATGGAACTGGCATTTATTATCATCAGTAATATCAGTGTATTTTATACTTGTGACCAAAATTGTTTCTTTACTTGAGAGAACTGAGAACTGTATGACTATGCGTTTTATTGTTTTCAAACTATAGTTGTCCTGCATATAGCATTAGGTTATCTATCTCTCTCTCTTTTTTAATGTTAGAGAGGAAATACAACAAAAATGCATTTGGCCTTGAATAGGTTGCTCAATTGTAGTTTAGCTTGCTTAGAATTTTCAGAAGAGCCCAGTAAAGCTCCTTTTCCAGTGTTATTCTTATCCTTAAGAAAGCTAAATAATAGAACAGTGTTTATCTTTCTGGTTTCAAACCACAGATTGAGAGGTCAATACTAAGTTAGGTTCAAACCTAAGTATTGAAAGTGGTGTAACCATTAAAGTAGGATTTTTAGCCAATTTGGTAAACTTCTGTAACTGATGTCTAATATAATTTGAAATAACAGTTTGTAGCTGCATGTCAGTTGTGGCATTGGTCCAGACTTCAAAGAAATCACTTCTAATCTTGGAATTTCATTTCATATTTGTCCCCTAAAACATGTTTTTCAGAAATACAGCCTTTACCTTTCAAGTTAAGATGCTAAATGCCTGTGAAATGGCAAAAAGCTTGTAATAAAATTGACTCATCATAAACAGCTGTAGGTTGTTTTTTTTTGAGAGAAGGACACTGAAGATGTGTGAAGGGATTGGCTCTTTTTTCATGTGCTGTTGTGCTCCTTCCTGTCTTCAGAGATTTTTATTACAATATACTAGTACTTGTGGAAAAACATGATTTTGTGGGACTCACTCCCTTCTTTCTTCCTGTCTCCCTAGTTTTGCTTAGCATTCACCCTTTTGTCTTATCTTCCCTTTCCCTTCAGAAAAATGCACACTGTATTGCAAAACTAACATTTCATGCAGTAGAATTTGTCAGTATTTCAGAAGACACAGAAAAACCTTATTACTATTTCTTTTTTATGGCTGTTGTACATTTACACTCTTTATATAAGATAATTCACTTGCAGTCTGATCCCAGTTGTTTGGTGATCTAGAGCTGCAAAATCATCTTCTACCTCTCAGCTTTTATCCCATTAAATAGCTTGATATCAAAGCTCCTTAATTGTTTTCTGCAAGTGTCCCAATGTTCAAGACTTACACATTCTGTATCTGAGAGCAAGAACCAATTGCTTTCTCTCAAGCAGCATGAGTAGGAGCAAAGCACAGCAGCTGTGGCATTTCCTCCTGCTTCTCCTTCTGAGTTCAATATGTCAGATTTTATCAGTTTCAATTCATTTTGATTTTCCCATTACAATGTCAAGATTCTCTTTTTAGCAGATTGAGCAATGGTACTTCTCACAAGTTATAGCAGTCAGACACAAGAGAGATGTGTTTCTTTGTGTAATGCTTTAATTTTAGAAAACAATATGTATTCTTTTTGCTTTAACTGTACTGGGGAATATGTTTTAATTGAGGGACTTAATTTAGACTGAATTCAATATACTGTCCTTGCACATTTAAACTCTTATGTGTTGTACCTCTTGCAGTACTGTATTATATTGCTTTCAGTGGAGTTGTGTAAGGGGTTACTGTGTACGTAAGTAGTAATGACGTCTTCCCAGCACAGATCTAACTAAGAGTAGTCATTAGATCCCTTACTAATTTGGAGGTGCATTGCTTTCCAAAACATAATCTGAAATACTGCCTGTTAGTACCTTCAGTTTCTGTTACTGATTTTTTCCTTGTTATTGTTAAGTTGCTACTGTATAGTTGTCAACTATAATTTAGTATTCTTCTGTCATTTTTTTCAAAATCTAGAAACTTTCTGTCATTTTTTTTATGCTTCTAGGAAGCATTACGACTTCAACAAGATGTAAGAAAAAAGAAGCAAGAAATCTTAGAGAAGCACATTGAAACACAAAAGGTAAAACATTAGCATTAAAGAAAGCAATTCAGTTGTAAAATCCCATTTCACTTTAAGACATTTTAGTATTTGTAAGTATGAGCTACAAAACTGGCCTGTAAAATAAGTAGTCTCTTAGAATGGTATTATCACATTATTTTAAGTTTAGAGTTTTAATCTAACTTGTCTTTGTCAGTTCACTTAAAACTACAAGCTTATGCAATTTTAAGTGCAGTTGTAGTTGAAATTGCCTAATTTGGGTGCAACACGCATGTGTTTTGGGAGAAGTGAAAGCTTGAGAGTTCTACTTGACAAGAGCCGGGGAGATTGATATAGAAAATGTATGTACTTAGGCTTTGGAGGAGAAAAAGGCCAAAACGTCATTTAAGTTGAATAAAAGTTTTGTAATTATTTGAGTATCTTTAGCAAATCTGTCCAAATGAAATGGAGATATCAGATGCATTAGCAAATCAATTAGAGATTCAGACAAAGGTTTTATTGTAATGTAAACTAATAAAAGCTCCGTATGTTGAGTTTGAAGTTCACAACAAAAGAAATGCAGTATTTTGTTTTTCCCTTAGTTGTAATGACTACTGGAAAACAGATCTGTAATAGTAGTTGCTAAACAAAAATTGGTTTTTTACATTGAACAGATGCTGATTTCAAAGCTGGAGAAGAATAAAGCTATGAAGTCAGAAGACAAAGCAGAAATCATGAAAACACTGGAAATTTTGACAAATAGCATTACCAAGTTAAAGGATGAATTAAAAGGTGTATCACCAGGAGGAGGGGTTCCTTTAAAAAGCCTGAAAACTAAGACTCAGGTACTCAAGTTTTGGTCAGCTTTTTAATAAGATGAATTCACATGCTTATGTCAGCAGAATAAAAATACATAGCCACATCAGCAGTATTTAGAACCGTAGTGGTTTAATTTTGAAGTTGTCTTTGAAGTGAGGTTGGTTTTGCCTTCTTTTTAAAGGAACATATTTAATTGTAAAAAAAAATGCTTTTGTCTGAAAGGTTTACCCATTGTTACACGGATATTGCATCATCTGGAAAATCAAAAAGCAAAACAAAAATCATAGGATTTTTATGTATAGTCTATTGCTTTCTTAAATTTTTAATAGAAATCATGAAAATAGCATTTCTCATGCAAATGGATTGTCATTATGCAACGCAGATATCTTCTGGTCAGGTTTAATACACAAAGTGCTTCATGAAATTAGTTTACTACTGTACTGATACGTAATTTTCTGGGGCTTTTTATGTCACTGAAATTTTTCAATATTTTAATTTTATAGATTGAAGATTGTACTGGTCACTTTTCCTTTGATCTAGCTTCCCATGTTTGGGTTGTACTTGTGAGAGGTGTTTCTCTGTTACCATTCTTGTTAGTATCAAGCTGTAACCAGTTTGCCAACTGCTTAAAGATGTAATTTATATTACCTTTTCAAAATGCAGTATTTTGTTTTTTATATAAAGTATTTGTTCCTAAACAGGTCACACGGTGATTAAAAATTAGGTGAGACTTTGAGAAATAATGTTTTAAGAAATTAATAAGTGTTCTAGATATGACAAGCTTTTCTTGCTTTATATCAAGTGAGGCAGTACATAATAATAGAAGAGCAGATTTTTGTACTGTGGATTTTCCAGACAAAAAGTCTTGATCTTTTCTGGCTGTTTTCATTCAGTTTTTAAATCTTCAGAATGCGTAGTCTTCTCTTCTAATGTTTGGGATTCTGTTTTAAAAAGATGGTGTAATGTTGCAACCTAGGTTTAATCTAGGTTTAACCTAGTTTAAACTAGGATCAATAGTTTTCAGTTTGAAGCAGCATTTCTACTGCTTTATTTTACACAGGAATACAGGCATTAAAAGTAACTGCAGTGTAAATTACAGTGATGTACAATGTTGAAAAGGAATATCAAGAAAAAATACTGGAATGATGTGTATGTACTCACTGTAGCTTCTTACATCATTACAACAGTCTGGAAAAAGTTGAAGCAGTGTATTTTCATCCTGAAAATGGGCATAGACTATAATTTCTGGAAGTTAGTTCATACCTGTTAAAACAACTTCAGTTGCAGTGGAATATTCTACTGTGTTTTAGAGGGACTAAGGGTAATAATCCCAGAATTCAGGTTTTTAATCTTTTTGGAGATAAGAGATTATTTTTGATGTGATCATGTTTTTGAGAGAGAGTGGACATTCTCTGGTGAAAAAATTGTTAGAGGTCTGAAGGAAGATACTTCTGTAGGGTGAATTTGAACCATAGAAGTCCTAGAAATTGGACTAATATTTTTAAAGCTGCATTTGTTTGTTAAAGCCTTGTGTTTTTGACAAATAATCTTCTGCTGATGGTGTACAGTGCTTCATAAATTTGAACAGGAAAAAATAGTTTATATCAGTTTGATCCAAGAGTAACAGTGGGTTGTGGTTTTTGTCACATGCAAGGAAATTAATCCAGACCTATAGAAATGAGGAAGCAAGTTGCGTTATGAAAACTTGGTAAATTCTTGACTAGAAAACGTCAGTGCAGCATTTTAACCCATGACAACTTATCCTGAGAGCAGTCCAGTAAATTCTTGGAGCGGACAAGAAAATAGTCCAGTAACACAAAATTGCTCAAAATTTTTGAGATTGGAAGGGGTCTCTGGGCATTGTTTTATTCCATCACCAGGCACCAGTAAGAAGAGTCTCTATATCTTCTTTACTCATCCATATTGAGTATTTATATACATGGATAAGATCTACCCCCAGCCACCTTCCTGAAGTTTAAACAGTCCCAGCTCTGTCAGTCTCTGCTTCTATAGTAGATGCTTCAGTCATCTCCCTAGACCCTGATGGTGGTGCTCTTCCTAATGCAGTCCAGGAGGCTGTCAGCCACCTTTGCCAGAGGGACACATTGCTGGCTCATATTCAGCTTTTTTTCTGCTACCAGGACCCGTCAGGTCCTCTTCATCTGGACAGCCCCCAACCTGTCCTGGTGGCTTGGGGTTATTCCTTCCCAGATGCAGGACTTGTCATTTTCCATTGTTGAAATGCAGAAGGTTCCCCTTGCCCCATTTCTCCAGCATATCAAGAGCCTTCTGAATGGAAACACAACCAGCTGGTGTACCAGCCACTCCTCCAAATTTTGTATTGTCTGCAAACTTGCTGAGGGCACACTTTGTCTTACCATCCAGGTCACTAACGAAGGTGTTAAACAGCAGTAACTGCTGAGCTACACCACTAGTGATGGATCTCCAGCTGGACTTCCTGCCACCGATCAGAAGCCTTTGAACCCAGAAGTTCAGCCATTTCTCAGTTTATCTCACTGTCTACCTATCTAGTCAGCACTTCACCCTTTTGGCTGTGAGGATGTTGTGGGCAACAGTATCAGCAACCTTACTGAGGTCAAGATGAACAACTTCCACTACTCTGCTCTTGTCCGCCAAGCCAGTCATCTCATTTTAGACAGTTGTTAAGGTCAAGCATGATTTCTCCTTCCCTGTCCCCAATCACCTGGTTCTTAATATGCTTGTAAATGGTTTCCAAGGTCATTTACTCCTTCCTCCTCCCAGGGATTGTAGTGAGACTGATCAGCATGCAGTTCCCCAGATCTCCTTGCCCTTCTTGAGGATCAGAGTGATACTTGCTTTTCTCAGTCCCAAGGAACCTCCCCAGATGCCATGAGCTTTGCAGTGACTTCAGCAAGCTCCTTTAGTATTTAAGGGTTCCATCCTGTTGGGTCCCAGGTTTTTGTGTATGTCCAGTTTGTTTAAATGTTTCCAAACTTGATTCTCTTCCAACAAGAGTAAGTCTTCTTGCTTTTCCACTAGTCTCAGGATCTGGAGTTGCTGAAGGGTGAGTCTTTCCAGTAAAGTCTGAGGAGTGGGAGTTACAGAGTACCTCAGCTGTTCCCATGTCCTCTATTGCCAGGTCCCCTTTCACATTCAGCTGTCAGCCCACATTTTTCACAGCATAGTGTTCCTCTTGCTGCTGACACATGTGCTGAAGCCCTTCCTGTTTCTTGCCCCCTTTGCCAGATTCAACTCTAGGTGGGCTTCGGCTTTCCAAACTGGTGCCTGCATGCTCAGTTAGTTTACATTCCTTCTGTAATCTGACCCTACTGCCACCTCCTATACATCTTAGTTTTGGATTTAAGTTTTGTTAGGATCTCCTTGCTCATCCAGGCAGGCATCCTGCCACCTTTGCTTTATTTCCTACGTGCTCTGGAACTTGGAGGATGTGATTCTTGAAAATGATCCTGTCTTTCCAGCAGATACCCAGGCTCAAGGTTGTCAAACAGGAGGGTTCTTCCAGTTGTCTGAAGAAAGCCTCATCTATTTCTTTTACCTCATCAGTGTGTAGTACACACCCGCTGCAACGTCACCTGCATAGGTCTGCCATCTTAATCCTGATTCATAAACTTTGGTCTGGTTCGTTATCTGTCCCCAGACAGAGCTCTCTGCATTCATACTACGCTCTCACTTAAAGGGCAACTCCTGTTCCTTGCCACCCTGGCTTGTCCTTCTTTAAGAGACTGTATCCATCCTCTGCACCGCCCCAGTTGTGTGAGTTTTTCTGCGATACTTCTGTAGTCCCAGTGAGATTGTAGCCCTGTAACTGCACACAGATCTGATCTTCCTCATTCTTCACTTGTTGGATGTATTAGTGTGTACAGGCTGTTCCCAGAGGCACTGATTTCCCTGAAAAGAAGTGAGATCTTCACCCATGATGCTGTTCTGTAGGCCCTCCCTCATGTATGTGGATTGGTATGTGTGTGCTTGAGGTGGTCCCCCTTCAGCTTGGTTTTGTTGATGTTGAGGTCTCTTCTGCCCATGTCACCCTCTGCTTGGCAACCTGGTCCGCTGCTTCCTTGTGTGATTGTTGTTTTTACTTAGTAAAGCAAGATGGTATGCTAATTTGAATTACCGTTTTAATGAAGTTCTTCAACTGGTTTTCCATTGCCTTAGTAATCTGGAAAGTGAAGAAACATTCTAAGCAAACCCATTTTCTAACAAACAAATAATCTGAACTGTAGAAAAGCTGATGTTATTGATAGCTTTCCTCTCAGGGAGATTGTGCTTTATCTGTGAGCGTTGTTTTGTTAACATCTGAAAGAGAGAAAATCAGTCCCATCTGACCTTTGTGAAAGTGGGGAATTAATGGAGTCTTCTGTTAAAATTTACAATTTTGACAATTTTCTGAAAGGCTTTGCTCCAGGTTCTCTTGCATTTTCTTAGCGTTTAAAACCTGGACAGCTCAGAAGACCTTGCAAACTTGAGGCCCATGTAACTGTGCCATTATCTTTACCTATTTTTGTCATCTTCCAGTTCATGCAGTTTACAAAATACTCTTGCCTCCTGAGTGTAGGAACCTTTGCTGCCTCTTGCTGTATCTTGAAGGAGGTATTTTCTTTTTGAAACCCGGCACAACTCTATAAAAGAGAAATTTTCATTAAAAGCACTAGAAATAAACCTCAAAAGTCTTTACGCCACCAGTGTCACAGGCTGCTTTCTGAGTTCCAACTGGTGGTTATTATTGAACTTCAGAAATGGATGTTTTGCCTTGTCATTGCAACACAGTGGGATCTGAGAGAAACACTTTCCAATTTTGAAAACTTTGAAAACCATTATACAGGAGATAATGGATTTTTTTCTGTGGTCGCTGTAGGTAAGCGGAAAATGGGGCTGAAAGGGGTTCAGGGTGAGGTTGCCAGTTGAATAATCCAGTTTTTTTCTTTTAAAGCTTTCAGGAAAAAACAAAGAAACAAAAAAAACCCCTTTCTTTGTCATTCAGTGATGATACTTGGTTTCCAACTGTCACAACTGCAAAATCTTTATCTTTTGAGAGCCAGCCTTTGAATACATGCGGTGGTTTTGAATCAGTGGGTGTAAATGCAAAACTGTTTCACAATTATCTGTAATTTTATTCTTCATTTGTGATGTTACTGGAACATTTGGCTGCTGTTTTTCCCATTAAAAAAAAAGGGGGGAAAAAAAAAAGAAAGCTTTTAGTTTGGAACAGAACTTCAAATAAAATTTTCATGCTCGCATAAAGTCTTTCCTGCACCTGTACATGCACCTCAGTGGTTGCAATGAACATGTCTCAGTTTTGGTTCAGAGACACGTTTCAGTTTCATATATATTTTTGAACTGGCCAAAAATTTTTTTTAATGTACTGTGTGCTGGAAGACGACTCTGGGTGCATCAGTGACCAACCTTTTGTTAGCAGAGTCTTGTCACTGTGCTTTTTCTACTGTGGTCTGAACAGAACTTGGATAAACTTGGATGCTTTTACTTGATACTGATTAGAGAATGTGTATTCATTCGTAACTGCACTGCTTTTTTTTGTGTGTGTCCGTTTTAATCTCATCATCACTACCATATGCTTTTGCATTTTCTATTTTGTGTATCTGTAGTTCGGAAAAAGTTCCATTGGCCTTGGCTTTGTAGTCTAAAAGGTTTGACATCACCAAACTCAGATCATACTACTACACATTGAAGTTTTGTCTTGCCAAGAAGACTCCTAAACTTGTACTTGGTTTGGTTTTGAAGGTAAAAGCCTAGCACAGGAAGCAGTATGTATACCTGCAAAGTTATATCTGTGATCTGAATTCATAAACCACAACATGGTTAAGTTTAAAATTCTGCTACAGCTTCTAGGTTTCAAATTTGCTTTCCTTAGAGTTTCTAGGAATCTGTTTTCCAGATAGAGGTGCTGTGTCAGACTTTTACCTTACCTGGAGGCCAGCGCTGGCCAAAATAGCCTGCTGATGGGAGTAAAGCAATAGATTCTTGGGTTTTATCAGAAAAATGTTTCCTTGGTAGAGAACATGAACTGTGGAACTAATAATTTACCATAACAATTTCTTAGATGCAGAAAGAGTTACTAGATACTGAACTGGATTTATACAAGAAGATGCAAGCTGGGGAGGAAGTTACTGAATTAAGACGAAAATATACAGAGCTACAGCTGGAAGTATGTTTGTCTCTTCTTTTGTAGCAATTAACTTTTAATCAGAAATTGTCATATATGTTTATTAGCTCGTGTACTATATCAAACTTTTTTCCAGAGTGCAATATTAAGTTGCATGTAGATGGACACATTAAAAAAATCAGTTGCTGAATTCCACTGAAGTAGAGAAATAGTATTGTCTTTAATTTTGATTGCCAGTCTATTTAAATTCTGTAACTCTGATTTTTTTATAGATTTGTGGTAGTCGTACTTCCTTGAGAGTGTGGAGTGCTTTTAAATTGTTACCTGTAGGTGGTGTTGTGTTTGATACAGAAGGGGTAAAATACACTTCTTGATCTTTTATTCTTAAGTGTTAGCATCCTCCTGAGATTAACCAAAAAGGCTGAAGTGCCAAAAGTAATATTATTACAGCATTGGTTTGAAGATAAGGAAGACTTATCAAAACCAAATACAGTGTTCCAAGTAGTATTCAATGTATAGAAACATGCTTTTTCTTAAAGTACTTGTGCGTAAAGTAATTGAAAAGGCTGTGCAAGGTTCTTCATACCTCTGTCTTATTTTGAGAAACTGAATGCTGTGGGTGTCATTCTGTGTTACACTGCACTGTCTTGCCTATATGATTGTATAACATCTACTTAATTGTATGATAATCTTACCCCTTTTTACTGTTAAGCAGGCTGCTGTGTCGCTTAAAACCCTCTTGTCTTTAATGAAGTTTGGTCATGTCTTATGTGTAACTACCTATGAACACAGTGCACATACATATGGCTAAGTTGCATTAAAATATTACTTTAAAACTAAGTTGTTATGCAGCTTTGGTAATTGTGAAAATAGGTTTGTTAATAAGCCAAGCCAATTGAATAGAGATGATATAAAAGGTTATGTTAGCAATATATATTCTGATGTTGAGTAATATTTCCTAAGTGTACTGAAAGCTTATTTAGAAATTGTATGTTTTAGAAAATATGTGAATTGACTGATATGTAAAGTAGCAGTAGAAAAGTAAGTACTTGTTCAAGATAGTTACACTGTAGTTGAGTGTGCTAAACTTCTGCCATCTCATTGGGTCTGGAAAAAAAATGTTGCTCTTTCAGGAAGATATGTTTTGCTAGAAAAATGAATATTCTGAAGCCTTTAGCAAATACTGATCAAAGTAGATGCAGAAAAACAGGGTTATTAATAAAGCACACAAGTATGTTTCAAGAAACAGCATGAAATCTATCCCTTGTGTAATTTAAAGGAGAGATACAGATTTGTTTTTTCCCTTGGTGTTTGATTCTTCATTATTCTTAAAAATTCTTCACAAAAATTTTTATTTGCACATTGTCTTCGTGAGTTTAACTCTCACAATATTCATGTGTTGCTTCTGTGGCTCATAACCTGCTGTTCTGCTCTAGGTGACCCTGATTTTACTGTGAGAAAACCTGGACAGTATACAGCATAATCTTTAACTTTTAACCATTTACAAATGTTTTAAAAAAACAAATGCAAACCTGCAGGAATCTCATTACAAAAACTAAAAAGTGAACTATATGCTATTGTAAAATTTCATGAATAAAGCCGTAACAGATTGATCTCTTCATGAGTGATATCATTGGCAGGTATTTAAGTAGCACTGTCACTGAGTTGTAAACACTGTAGGGTATGTTAAAAACATTGTTACGGTGATTTCATTTACCATTCATTTCCTACATCAGATCTATTTGGGTTTGAAAAGATCATTATTTTTTTTCTTGTTCTAAATGCTGAAATTAAATCCTGGAAAGTGCTTTTTTAAAACATAAAATAACTTTGGCAAATTATTTTTTAAATGGCTGTCAGAGATACTGTCATAAGCCTTTTTTGACTTTTCTTGGAGAGTGCATGCCAGTTCTTTAGAAAGGATACACAGGTATTGTGGGAATGGAAATTAGTATGTAGAGCCAAATTTTTAGCAAATACTTTGTTATTGGTGGTGTTCATTAGAACCTCTTGTTTCATACCTCACAATTCTGTGGCCAACCGGTGTTATGCTGTATTAATTCTGGTCAGAATAAAAAGTCCTGGATGGACTTTCAGAGACTAATTAAGAGACAAGTATGAAGAGACAAATTAAGTAGTTAATCACATCAAGAAAATTTGTCAGTGAAATTTCAAATGTTGTACTGCAGTTTTTTTCTCCCCTGAGGAATTATCCTCCTAGATAAGGGCTCTTTTGATACCTGTTTTTAGTACCTGGTTCTCTTTTTCCTATTTCCATCCTATTTTTGATTTGTTAATAATTAACAGTATTAGCTTTTTAGTGTTACTAACATGTTCACCTTTTATTATTTTAAGACCTGTAAGCTGCTCTTTCTGAGGCTTGTGTGGGATTGTGTTTTTAGGAGACATTGGAATATGTGTTTGTTAATTTTGTCTGAATATTTAATTATGAATTTTAATACATCAATGTGTTATGTATAAACATCTTAGGCTGCCAAACGAGGGATTCTTTCTTCAGTTCGTGGTAGAGGGGTTCATGCAAGAGGTCGGGGTGCATCACGTAGCAGAGGTAGAGGAATACGAGGCCGGGGTAGAGGCAGAGGAGTTCCTGTGCATGCAGTTGTGGATCATCGACCTAGGGCATTAGAAATCTCTGCATTTACAGAAAGTGATAGAGAAGATCTTCTTCCTCATTTTGCGGTATGTGGCAATTTCACCTTTTCTGTTCTTTGGATGACGTTCTTCTATTGAATGACTTGTTTTCTATTGATTCAGTTAATCTGGAAATATTATTTAGGAATGAATCTTTAACATGATAACTGTTCATGGAAAAAGAGGATATATCCGAAAAAGGTAAAAACAAAGCAGTTAACACTGTTTATTTGACTAGTTGAATAAACCAGCAAGACTAATTGTTTTGGTCTTAAAATGAAAGGAAATTCGGAATATAAAGTAATGACTTAAAAGTTTTTGTTTGTTGAGGATATATGTGAAATTGTTACAAATATTTATGTAATATATAGGCAAATACAATAAAGTGAGAAATCAAGATAAATTTATAAAAAACTTTACCCTCCACTAAAGGTTAGAATAAAAGGAAATTTGTTTATTTTGTGGAATGAATACTAAAAATATCTAGTGGCATAAATTGTGTGAATCTTTTTCTGTGTGTCCCCCCACCCCATTGTTTTTTTTCTTCAATATTGAATTGAAGTGATTCTCTGAAAGTAGAGGTCCAAAAGCCAGTAAGTCCAGTAAATTCTACTCCAGTCAGTGAACTTAATTCCTGTCTGGCAGCCATGCAAGCAGCTTTTCAAAAGAACAAGAGCCAACAAGGACCTGTGGCTCCTTTTTAAAATTAAAAAAACTGACAACAAAAAACAACCGGAAAAAAACCCACAACAAAAATACCTCCACCATGATACTGGTTTTTTTAAGGTTTTGTGTTTTCAGGAGTGCTATAAATATATATATATACACACACATATATATGTATATGTTTTGTTCCCCTTAAATACACCACACCATACCTATATAGGGGAACAAAAAGGGAACCATCATACCAATAAGGGGAGCAAATGTACTTTCTGTAGAGATGTATGATGGACTGAACATTTGACCAATGACTTAACAAATTTTAGTTGTAAAACTAAGAACACAGAACTTCAAAATGAAACTGTACAATCCACTTGGTCAACCATTGAATGTTTCTGAGTCCAGTTTCAATGATGGAGTATAAGAAAAAACTTGGTTTTGATCTACAACGTTACATTGTGATGTAGCCTGCATTATGAACATTGCTAAAATAAATTTTGCTGGTCCCCTTTCATGTTTTTCATTTCATTATGTATCTCTTACTGCAAAGGATATAAAAATGAAGACAGAGAATCTGCCACTGTTAAGTTTGCTGTGTAGTGTCAGTTTGTTTCATAAACATAACTTAGTCTTGTTATTCTTTGGTTTTATTGCAGGTAGTATTAAACTTACTATCTTGAAGGAACAAAAATATTAACCGGAAACCTCCCTTAGTAGTGTCATTAAATAAGTTCTATTCACAGTGTTAGTAGTACAACACTGAGAAGAAATGTTATTTCATTTTACAGGTTGTGCATTTGCTGTTTTAAACTTGCTCCAAATGCCATTGAAGTGCACTGAGCTGTATTTCTGTTTCTGTGATATGATGTCACAACTCTCTGCACATCAGCAGTGCATTCCACCCGAGTACAAACGTTAGGCACTGCAGCTTACCCTGGTGGCAGCATGAAAGGTGGCAATACCATAGAGACCATTACAGGAATGGATGGGTCAGGTTCTTAAGATGGTGTAATCCAGTTGATTTTGAAACTTTTTCTACAGTCCCTACATCTAACAAATATTTTTGTTGGAAGAGTTTCGTAATAGACTAATGGAATCATCTCAAGATCCCTTCTTTGATCAAAAGAGAAATATTGAAGCAGAACAACTTTGTTTCTGTCATAATTTTACTTCATACTTGTATGTTTACAATCAGAAAATCCAGAGACTACAGCACTTTTTTGTTTTAGAAAAGCAAGTAAGAAGTAACAGTATTCATTGCAAAGACACATACGCTGATTGGCATTAAGGCTGTGAAAAGTATACTTCTAATGTTACATGACTTTTGAGAGCATTTGTTTTAAGACAGCGTTTTTACAGGTGAACTGTTTCTCTAAGCTTTTTCTTAATTTATTAAAAGCAATATGGTGAAATTGAAGATTGCCAGATAGATGACTCTTCTCTCCATGCGGTGATTACTTTTAAAACAAGAGCAGAAGCTGAAGCTGTGAGTATAGTCTTTGTTGAAAATACTTTGCAACATTTAACTACTTTCTAGCTATATGATAATTCTATATTTGATTAAATGTAGTATTACCAAGTATTTTAAAGCATTTTAAAAGAAATCTGACACAAAAGTTTAATTCTAGATAAAACAAATCTGGCAGTACTGAAATCCTTAGGAAATGAGGATGCTTCTAGCAAAAAGTACAGGATGTAAGAGAGAAATCAAGAGAAACACTTGGGAATTGTTGGCTGGGTGTCTTGTTTTATCTTTATTTAATTGCCAGTTTTTTTCACGTGAAGATTTGGTACCCTCACAGGCTTCCTGAAACTTCACTGACATCCTGCAGAGTGACCCTGTATATTTCATTTGGGATTAGTTGGATTTACCTTTGCCTGAAAACCTGTGATACTGTAAATGTGATTTGATGTGATGGGATTCTCTTTCCTGGGTTGTTTTTTTTTTTTTTTTTCTCTGCTCCCCTTCCTTCTTTTTCCACATATTTTTTTAGGAATCTTTGTTATTATAGAGGTAACTTTTAGAAACTAAAATCCAGAGTTGACTTGTGTTGTAATTCAGCAGTCTTACATATGGTTCATTAGGGCTTATTTGGTTCAGCAGGTCTCCTGCCTTACTCTGTCCATGGTATAGGCAGTGTGTGAAGCTGTGCAAAATAACGTATTTTCCTGCAAATTATTTTGTTTTCTTTATAATACTTGCATCACTGTTGAGAGTGGTATTCTGAAAATGATAGGGACTCCAGAAAGAATGGTTTCATATTTACAGTATAGTTATGCGGAAAGATTTCATTTTATGTTTACATTTTGCACAAAATTTCTATTTTTTGATAGTTAATCTTGTGGAGTTTACTTGAACACAGTTTTCATACCTGGCCAGGCACATCCCTTCTTGTACACTTTATCTTGAGATACCAATGACACAATTGACAGAAATACTGATGTTTACAAAGCAAATTGGGCCAATGGGTCCAATAGTTTTGAACACTTACAGTATCATTATGGTTATATATTTTGAGAAACAATTTGATGCATGTGCCAAAGATGCTTTGCGGAAACACAGAAATTTGGTTTGTGAAAGTCTTAGTTACAGCAATGATGAGCACTAACTATACAGATTGTAATTACTCTGTGAGAAAGGAAGTGTAGTTAATGGTACATAGTATGTACTGACTGGTAGGGAGAACCAGTAATTGACAGATGTATTGAAGGAACACAGTTCAGTGAACAGAATTTCTGAGAGAATAAGAAATACCTGCTTGCAGATAAAAGCTGTTGTGATTAGTATACTCACAAGTAGACGGAATTAAGGTTGTCATTTCAGTTTTGGTGCTTCCTGACACCAGGTACCTCCTTTTTCAACTTCATATTCTCTGACGTTGTAGTTTATGTAAGAAATACTCTTTAAGTATTGAGCAGAACTTCTACTTCCCTGAAAATAAAAAAGGTCACCTGGAATAGTAATCTTGTTTTTAGAAAACTTAATTGAAGTCTTTAATTCTGTCAGGTGGAGTATGATTCACAAGAAGGATCTTGACAGCGTTTTACTACAGATAACGGTTTATCAGCAAAATACAGTTTTACTGTTACAACTTACTTGTTTTGCCTAAAAATAGGTATGGAGAATCATTTCAGCCGTAGCTAAATTTCTGTACCCAAAAAGCAGGGAATGGAAGTATTTTGCAGTAACAAACATAGACGTGTAGTGATAGGAAGCACTTGAAAAAGAAAGTAGTGCAGAGAATGAAGAGAGATGTGGGCAGGGGGAAAAGGGAAATAGGTTTGATGGAAAGATTGAAGTCAACATTATCTGCGCGGCACACACCCCCCCCCCCCCCCCCCCATGTAACTGCAATTAAAAATCAATATGTTTTTCCTCAATCACTCTTAAATAGAATGGGTGGGGTTTTCAAGGTAAAGTTCAGAATATGTTCCAGAAAGTGGGGGTATATATTTTAGCTGGGTCAGAATTCGTGATCAATGTTTTAGATTTCTACATTCTAGATAGCACTGAAACTTTTGTCAGATGACTTTGTGTCTAATAGCACCTTCATTTTAAAATCAAAATTTTATGAAAACTGTTTGATCACATATAATAAAATCTGTATTTTCCTTTAAGATATTCTTATATATTAAATATATTTCCACTGGAATTTTGTGTTTACTACAAAAGCAGACTTTAAGACTGGCAGTTGGAGAAAGCTGAAGAAGGTAATCATTAAAAACCTCTGTTGAGGCCAATTGTGAAGTAAATGCAGATAATATTTTACCTTCTTAAATGAAAATAGGCCTAGGCTTTATGACTGTGTATGTTCTAGCCTGGAAGGAAGAGGAGGATTCCCTGTTGCAAAATGTTGCATTTTTATGTAGTGGTAATTTCATCCAAAGATTACAAGTTGTTTCTGGACCTAAATGTCACGTATAAGTACTTTTAAAAATTCTAGTTGTGTGACATTGTGATGAGACCATGGACAAAAAGCTCCTGAGCTGCATTTTAATAAGCAGGGAATCTTTTAAATTTATCATAAATTTATATGTACAGATTTAAAATTTATACCTGGGGACTTTAATATCACACAATTCATGTTCAGATGTCATTGAACATGTAATTGTTTCTACATTTCACATTATTCTGTGCTTTCAGATTGTACTATAAATCTTTTGTGACCATGACGGTTATTTCGAAATGTTGCTAACGCTGATTTATGCTCATTCATGTTACTTTAATTTGAACATACTATTTCCAAAGCAGCCACTTAATGCAGCTAGTACTTAGAAAGGCATGAATATCCCATAAGTTAAAAATTTTTACATTTCAATTACAACAGCTTTACAGGAAGTGGAACATTTTCCAGGAGGTTAAATTGTAATCACAGAGGGGCTTTTTTCAGTTGTTTGGTGTCTTTCTTTGTGTTTTTTTTTTAAATATATAAAATGATTTGTATTTGTGGGGTAACTTCTTCCAGTAAGTTATGCATTAACAGTTTTGTGTCCATCTTTGAAAGGTGAAGAATCCATCAAGATAACGTTAAAAACCAGGAAGATGTTGCTTGAGTATGTTACCCGCATCACCAAATGATTTATGGTTTTCCAAGCTTATTTTCTTCTGAATATATTTTGATTATTTTCCTGAAAGGATGTGTGAATTCCATGTGCAGTGAATCAAGTTGTTTTGTTTTAACCTGTTAACAGTAATTCAACATGATGCTACTTGGATTTTCTTTTGAAAAAAACAGGCGGTTGGTTTATTTCTGGCATTTAAGTATTACTTTAATTAATTTTTCCCCTCACAAAGAAATATATAACTAAAATATTCAAACTTGTTTTAGGCTGCAATTCATGGATCTCGCTTTAAAGGACAAGAGTTAAAGTTGGCATGGAACAAGCCTGTTGCTAGTATGTCAGCTGTTGAAACAGAAGAAGCTGAACCTGATGAAGAGGAAGTAAGCTCGCTTTTTCTTTTTCTTCTTTCATTTTTCTTTTCTAAGATGAAATAACGTAGTTTTTCCAAAAGAAAATGAACTATTGGTTCATACTTCTGTTTTAGAATCTCACTCATATTTTGACACCAGAAAGTGGATTTATCTATAAATACATTTCTTGTTTTCTAGGCTGTTGAAAGCCCAGGTGCTTTGTTTTTCCTTGCAGAAATACTTGATTTCCTGCACAACAAAAAGCTCTAGAGGATGTATCTAAAAAATGGAAGGAGTGGGTTTGAACTTGCATGAGAGAGCTTGATGATTTTGTCCAAAACATGGTTTTGTACCGTCTGATTTAGGCATTAATTTCTTAGATGATCAAATTTCAGAATCTGATTTTCCTTTATAGAGAGATATGACTTGGTACAGGTGAAGGAATAATTTTAGAGCCTTTTCTAACTTCATTCAGACATCTGAAGTACCTCTGCTGAGTGTTAGTCTTCATCATGGTACATGAAAGATCTTAAAGTCTTGTCCAAATAACCTTAATTGGTTAAGGTAGGAATAGCGGGGCCACATTTCTTGATGCATTTAACTCCTTATACTCAAAAAACTGATGTTGGTGAATTTTGAGAAGTAAATGCCACTTGTGGAAGAAGTCAAGTAATCTTTTTTTCTAATTCATTTACTGTCAGTTAACTGTGTATAAATAATTGTCACAGAATAACTGAAGTAGAAGTACACCTTGACTTACTTGGTCATAGTATTTTGTCGGTATCTTTTTCCTATGATGTTTTGGCAGACCTACCATAGAACCAGCTTCACAAGATTGTTTTGATATAACCAAATTTTATTAGTATTTTTTACATTACATAGTATTCACTTTCTAGTTCTTTTTTCTGAAGAAAGTCAGTTTGCGTATTTGTTTTCAGTCTCCAAAAATGCTGATTTCTTTTTAGCATGTCAGCTGAAGACAGGTAGACTACCTCCGCTACCATGTATTTATATTAGGCATTTGTGCATTCTGACTTATTAAATACTACTTCTCTTGGATACACAAACATCAAGCTTTGTCAGATAGTAATGAGCTGTGAGTGAACAAGAGGATACATTGGGGAATCTTGAGAGCATCTTAGGTATTTTGTCACTTCAGAGATGTGTTGCCTGTGAAGATCAACAGCAGTATTTGTTACTGCAAGGAGTCTACCTTATTGAGAGGTCTCATTGAGTAATGACTTCACTGAGACTTCTTCATTTTGCATAATGAAGGAAGGGTATGGAGGGATGTGCAAACACTTCAACAGAGTAAATTGGGAAGGAAAGTACAGATTCACTAGTAGGTGAACTACAGAGAGATTCATCTTAACTCCACCTAAAGACACTAAGTGTAGGAGGGAGCCTCTGGGGTATAGGTAGTGGGGAAAAGGGAATGAAGATTGTAACAAGTGACATGCGCTGGCTGCCCTGGCAGAGGGAAAGGACAGATTTACAAACTCTAAAAGACCTCAGGCCCAGATGTGTGATGACAGCTTGTCAGCTGAGAAGTTCCTGTGGTAGTGGGATACATCTGTTCTAGGTGATGGTTGTTCTCTTTAAAGGGAGTCATCAAGTATGGAAAGAAAACTCAGGGAAAAGACTGCATGGTGTTAGTTTTTTGTAGTTCATAAGTTGATGAACTCAACTAAAACTTCCCAGATTTTGAAAATCTAAGGGGGAAGTAATGTTTTTTTATAATATTTTATATTGGGTTTAGGTGTCTCTGAACTGTCTTAGCAGTCATTCCTTGGCTAATTATTCATGTGGAAAATGTGTAGGAGTTGATCTTGGATCAAAACCCCTAGCTGATCGTTGCTTTTGTATGCTTGCTGAAATCTTGGTGATAAGAAATGTGTAATACAAAAATACTGAGTTTACCTATACTTAAGTGTTGCTGGATTCTTACATGGCCCAGTGATTACAGGTTTTTTTGGTTTGGTTGTTTGTTTTTTTTTTTAATTTAGCATGATTGATGTACTTACCTGTGACCCTTGTCCATTTACAAAACAAGCTAAATACATGTAATTCTTTTGTCTTTTTCTGTGAGAGATTTGTTTTTATTTGAATTTTCTTCAACTGAATTAGTTCTCCTAACCTTCACCAAATTTCTTCACACGAGGGATTTTTATTCAATAATCCTTGGAAAATTTTGCATTTAAATGCCATTCTTTCTTTCTGTGCACTTTGTATTGCTTTTAGCATTTGGTTAAGGTAGTATTTGAAGTATATTATGATCCCCAGATCCCAGATGGATGAGTTCAAGAACTGCGTGTTCATGAACTGAAGTTCAACCAATTGCATAAAATAAATTTTACACAATTTTATTGTTTAAAGTTTGGGACTTTCTCAGGATTAGATTGGCAGGTGACGTAGGTTATAGTCAGTGGTCTGAGTTTCAGTCACACATTCTTTATATATGTAAAATGTCTTCTTGAGTTTCTGCATGCCTAAAATTCGAGCAATTTATTTAACTTCTTTTTATAGCAGCTGTTGGAAACACATGAAATAGGTTTCCTTCATTTTTCCATGTCTAAACGACCATTTTAGTTCAGCTGAGTATTACTGTGTTAAAGAGGGATAGCAGGCTTAAGACTTGAGTGAAACTAGATGTTTGAAAAAAGAAAAAAAGGAGCTAGGTCATTCAGCAGAATGACATTCTTAGTAATGAAACAGGGCTTCTAGACTATTTGTCAAAATATCAGGTAGATCTTTTGGACTTCAGTGCTTTAGAAAATCGCTGGTGAGCAGCCACTTAATTACAAAAGCACCTAAGCTTCCTAGATGCCTTGTGCTCTACGACTGGTTGCCTAACAAAAAAGTCGACTACTGAGTCTGGGAAGCCTGGGAAGGTGTAAGTAGAGATAAGCTTTTAATCATCAGTGGTTTGCATTTCAGGGACCTGCTGAGTCAGAGATGTGGTGTCTTTGTAGTTGAAAGCCCTTGATAGGTGTTTAGTTTATGAATTTGTCTGGTTTCTTTGGAATCTGAATAGCATCTATAATAACCCACAACAGGGAATGGTACTGTTCAACTATGTCTACCCAGAATAAGTGTCTTTATATTGGACCTGCCAGCTACATGTTTAATTTTGATGTTCCCTTGCTCTTGCATCAAAAATAAGACCATCGTTCTCTCTTGACTTTGAGACACTCAGTACCTATGGACTCCTGTCATACTTGCCCTCAGTTACTTTCCCTCCAGGCCAGAGAATCCAAGCCCCTCTAGTTGTTCCCCTATGTGGAAGTTGTTCCAGGCTTTTTGATCATCACTACTGCCACTCAGCCTTGTGCACCGTGGAGTTCTGCATTGTGCACTGCCCAGGATGCCTTCCTTTTTGACAGCACTGTTATATTTCAGCCTGCTGGACATCTAGATGCCAGGGGAAGAGGCTAAGTCCTCGGAAAGCTTCTGTGTTTTACTCTGGCTTAAAGTACCCAGGCATACATTGACAGACAGGTTGGATGTCAATAGAGCTGCTTTTTAAAATGCACTTCATATAGACAAAAGTAATGAAGACGATAGTTTCTCCCTTTTGTAGAAGAGTGTACTGGAAAGAGAGTAGGCTTAGTTCTAGGCTTTCTTCAGTCTAGAGCCTCACATCTCTCCAGAAGGCTCCCTAACTTCATAAATCAACCTTCATGCCTCCTGCTGAATTTTGAAATTCTGTAGAAAAACCTACAATTACTGGGACAAGAAGAATACGCAAGCAAGATCATAACTGTTATCTTAACACCTGGGAGGTTTTGCTAGGGGAAGACATCTTTGTGGTTTAGTCCATCCTTCAGGTAGTGCAGGAATTGCTGTGATAGGTGCAATCATCAGAAAAGTTCTGGTACAGGGAATAGCTTAGGTTTACACCCCCTGTGTCTATACGTAGGTGAAAATCAAATCAACTGTTTATCTTTTTTTAACTTTACCTCCCTGAAGCCTGTAACTGTCAACCTGAAATGTTCAGGGTTTTGTGGAGTCTTATCAAGTTATTAAGTTGTTACTGAAAGGAATTGGAAATAATATATTTTGTCAAAATTTCCGTGAACACCTGTCCTGGTGCCCTGATCTTTTAAATCTTTATATCAGTTTTACCTTTGATTAAGCTGTTAAAATATCTCAGATTCAGCCTTTTTGATACTGTGGCACAGATAGATGAAGCTCTTGGATGAATACAGGCATAGTTACTGTGAATGTGCAAAAACATTAATTTTCAGTATAGCACCTTAAGTTTCATGGGAACGTTGCAGCTTGGGCATAAATGCTATGCTGAAGAATCAGAAGAGCTTTTTAGGTATGAGGTGCATTTGTCCTGGTTATATTGAAGTCCAAAAGAAATAAAACATGTTTCATTTGCTATTTATCAGTATATGTACCCAATATTTATACATACAGTATGTTTCATGAAAGTGTTGCTGTTTATCAGTTAAAAAATAAGTTTTCTCTTTAATAAATTCCAGATATCAGAGATTTCTGTTTTGTCTTCTGATCTTTAAAATTTTCTGACCTTAACAGTATCACGTTTTTGTCTTGAAGTTTCAGGAAGAATCCTTGGTGGATGACTCGCTGCTTCAAGATGATGATGAAGAGGAGGAGGATAATGAATCTCGTTCATGGAGAAGATGATTCAACTCATCAATGACAATGCTAGAACTGCACCTGTGTTGCATTAGTATTACCTAATGTACTTCTGCATCTTTGTATTAAAAGGGGTTTTGTGATGAAGTTGGATTCGGATATAGACTAAAAAGCAGCTGGTCAGTTATACGTTTTGAGAGATTGATGTTTGAGTTACATTTCAGTAAATGATTGCTAAAGACATCATACTAGGAACATATGCAATGTTTTTATTACATAGTTCTACAGAAAGTTACAGAATTCTTTGGGTTCTTTGTAATTTACCGAATTGGTCAAACACAAATGACCAAAAGTTGTTATAACATAGATGATTTTTGTTCTATTCCAGATACGGAATGAAAATTTGCATTTAAAATCTTTGTGAATGTTTTCAGAAATGAATAGATAACAGTACTAAACCGAAGTCTCTGAAGTTATGTATTCATAATATTGCATAGTAGTATGCTTAGGCTTTACTATGTACTAGCCTTTTGTTGGATTTGTGTACGTATTTTACCTATGGGTTTTAATGATAAAGTGTATGACTGCTTTGCATATAAGTCCTTATGACTTTAAGATGTTAAAAAAATAAAGAAATGGAATGGTCTTAAAAAAAAAAAAGAGGAAAAAAAAAAGCAATAACCAAAAAAGCTAAGGCAATGGTCCTTCATAATGGAAAAAAAAAAAAAAGAAAAAAAAAAAAAAAAGAAAAAAGACCGTTCCAAATGGCAACCCCCACCCCCATATTCACAAAAGGAGCTCTAATCACTGTCACTTATACTAAAGTTGTATTGAATATAAAAAAATACATCAACATAATGATGTTTCATTTACATTAACACACAGGTATACTCTTGCATAAAAGCCTTTGGATGTTTTCTGAATTTTAAACTGATTTAAGTCAAAAAGTAAATATAATATTTCAACAATAAGGAATTTATTCTGTATCCTTGCAGTCTGCAACTGCAGAAGAAAATTTGACCCCACAAAAATATATGCAGTACTGAAATATAATTTAGAAAAACACATTAGGAGAAGTGGAATGTTTGGTAGGTATTATTCTAAAAAAATTGTGCACACTAATGCACCTTTTTTATTCCTGTGTGTCTATGATCATATTTTTCCTTTTCAAAAGTAACACTTAGCAGAGACTAAGTTGACACTATAGTGTATAATCACTATTTAAAGATGTACGTACATGAAATGTATACTTCACAGAAATACTTAATTTGCTCTTTCTAGTGGGGCATTCTGTTATGAGAGGTCTGAAGTTTCTCCTCTTAGGAAGGAGAACTGTGTATTCCTTGGCAGTAAGGGACCTCTCTTACCAGAAAGACTTGGTTTTATTACCATTTAGTGACGTTTTGCTGGTCTGTTTTCAAAGGAAAATGCATTTATTAAGTATTAGACTTACGGGGTTTATTTTTGTTTTGGTTTGCCACCCCAAACTCATTAATGGCTGCAGCATAAAACCACCATCTCATTCAGCAAATAGACGCAGGGGACAGTACTTTAGTTCACAGTATATTTTCTTTAGTCTGTGTTTTTGGTTTTTTTGGGGTTTTTTGTGGGTTTTTTTGAGGGGGAAGAGGGAAGTGGAGGAGAACTGTTGTGAATTGTGTCCCTGCCCCCCTTTTTTTTTTTTACATTCCAAAATCGGAATGGAGGAATGTAGAAGTAGTAGTATCCCAGAGAGAAGAGCTCTGGCTGTAGAATTTTTGTTCTGTGCTTTTCAGTTATTTGAGGTTTTTTTGAGACCTGGATCCTGCCTGGGTTTAGGTTTTTTGTTTGATGTTGGTTGGTTGGTTGGGTTGGGTTGTTTTGGTGAGGTAGGTTGGTTGGTTGGGTTTTGTTGGTGGCTTTTTTTCTCCCTAGGTCCCTGTATGTATGCATATCTTGTTGCAAAACTATGCACTTAAAATTTTCTGTATAGTCTTAGTTTCACATTGAAATTTAACAATTGACTGCCATGCTTGTTACAGTAAGTTCTAACTCTTCATAGGGAATTGTATTTGGGAAATCGATTTCCTTTTACGCAGAATTTCAGGCAAAATAAAATATTTTAAGAACCTTTTTATCCAGTGCTCTGAATGAGCTGCTCTAGTTCACTGAACTAAATACAAGCTTTCCTACTTTTCTTTTTTAGTAATATACTATATCTGAAGGGTGCCAGATTGACAGTCCGGGAGATGGAAATTTTTAGTGTCTTACAGAACAGGTACTTTTTTTGTTGTCTTACAGAAAAGGTACAGCACATGAAAGGACTGTGCATGCTGACTTAAGGTGGTTGCATGGCACGCTTTGGTGCTCAAACATGCCTTTTCACTGCAGTCAAATCAACACAAGTTAATGACAGCTATTAGTGTGTTCTTTACATGGATGCTTCTAAGGAATAATCTGAAATTGCTGTATCACATAATTTTAAAATCAGTATTCCAAGTTTGCCTGCTTGTTTCGAATTCAGCGTGGTAATACATCCATGCAAGATTAATTTGTTAATAACTGTTTGCACTCTGGCCTACCTGTAAGGGGCTGAAACATTCTTTTTATCACCTACCTCCTCCCAAACTTCCATCGTTGAAAGGCGACGGGGGAAGTCTTACTGGTGTGTATTTTGTCTCCTGCTATTATCTTGTGATGCTCTGAAGGATTGAAAGCCACCTGGATCAGAAGGGCTTGGTTTACTGTCACTGTAGAAACAACCCCAGATGTTTGTTTCAGTTGAAAACCAATCTGTGATCCTGTGCCATTCAGGGTAAGAAAATGGTGTGCTATTTGCAATCTAAATGGATTCTGTATGTGTTTCTGTCATTATCAAATTACTTTCTTGATTTGATTTCTTTTTGGCTTGCTCTGTTCTTCTCTAGCGCTGCTCTCCCCTCCCTTTTTGCTACTACCTTAGCCAAATCTTGTCATTTCATTTCAGTCGGATCCTTATTAGCATAGCCTTCAGTGAAATCTGTTGTCACCTCGAGCAGCATACTTCCTTGTTTGAATCAACAAACCAAACATCCTGCTGACTTTCATTCCCTTCTGTACTTGGTTGATCCTTGTGAATGCATTCCCAAGTATGCCTCCGCTGTGATTAGCTAAATCATTGTATTTTTTTTAACAGTTGTGCAAACGGAATTCCCTAGTGTGAAACACGGAGAGCGGGGTTACCTTGGTTTTCCCCAGACAGCTTTTCAGAATTTCAATGGAAAAAAAAAAGGTAAACATTTAAAAACTTATTTCATTTTCCAGTTAGATTGCTATAGGGCTTGAATAAGGTTTGATCTGACGTGCAGATCAATGACAGTATTGTAGTAAACCACATTTGGTTGAATACAAAAATTTTAAGTAATCGGAGTCAGTAATTCAGACTGTATTACAATCTGTCTGAAAAAACAGTAAAATAACAAGAATACCTTTTGTAAGCATTACTTACGGCCAGTAGTATTTGTATTTTTTTCTTCTCTTAAAACTCAGTTACTTCAAAGCAGGAAAACCACACCTTACTATTCTTGTCAGCCCTTGGATAACTTGTTTGAGGTTTCTGTAGGTGTAATGTATAATTTGTAATTGTCAGTTGTCACATGAGCATAAAAGAGCGCAAAAAGACGCGCAAGAATTTGGTTTTGACTCGGGGAAGTGATTTTGGATGTTCCCTGTATTTTTTTTTTTTAAACTAATCTGTGAACCAGTAGGTCCCACCAAAAACAGATGGGGGGGAATGGTGGGGTTTTTTTTCCTTCCACCAGTCATACACTACTGTTGTACTAATACACAACATAAAGGGATATAGACCTTCTATGAAGCACCTTATTTACTGTAAATCAACAGTGGATTTTTATGTCGCAGCTGAAGTCAGTTTTAATCCTATATTTTGTACCTTTATTACAATTAGCAAATTAAGTTACAGTTAACAAATTAAGATTAGAATAACTGGAACAAAAGCAGAAAATTGAGGGGTTTGTGGAAAAAAAATGTGTATGAAAATCAACAATTTTTACTGTGAGTGGAGCGATTTCTTAACTGTATTGATGTTATAGCATTTGATTTCTTCCAAATGAACCTGTTATGTCAGACAAAGTAGAAGTTCTTGACTGAGAGTAAAAAGAAAAAAAATAACCAATCGAGCCAATATAGCTGCAAACTGATACTTGGTGAAAATGAACCGTTAGTTTTTGTGGACTCATGTAGACCACTATGAACACACTAGTATGGGTGTCACACAGTTGCCTAAATACTGTAATTTCATAAACTAATTATTTTTTGGTTTTATTTTAATATGCCTTTGCATGTTTTATTCTGAACCGTGTTTTAAATCTGTAGACATCAAAAATATTTGCAACAAAACCAGACTTCTGTGATTTTTGGTCTTTTATTTGAATTCTCTTCAGATTTAATTGGAACACTAATGAGAGGGGTTTCAAGAACATACTGCACAAGAAATGTCTCTTATTTTTCCTAATGGATCTTTATTTCTAAAATCCTTCTGTATGTGTTAAAGCTAAAGCTTATCTGAATGACAATACTTTGATCTTTGTCCATGTGAGTGAAGATTTTTATCTATCTTTTTTTCTTGTTGCAGTAAGTTTGTAATCCTGAGACCAGTTGATGTCTTTGAAAATCACCTCATCTGACCCTGTGGTATTTTATAATTTTGATGTTACAGTTTGAATTCTTGAATTCCAAGATCCTTCCTGCTTTGTTAGCATGACAGACTAATTCAGTTTCTCACCTTTCTGTGGCAAAGACTGGAATACCACATTCAGCAAATCTGTCTCTGCTAGCTGTTGAGTATTTCTGTATCAGCAACTGGGAGAAAAAATTTTTGAGGCATGTACTCTTCAAAACTCATTTTTCTGAGAAACATCTGCAGTAGATGTATTTTTTTTTTATTTTGACCTTTTGTATGTAGAGAGGGTAAAATAGTTCTTTTAGTATTTTATGCTGTTTTACTGTTCTGTGTCAGTTTCACATAAGCTTTTTTGATAGTAATTTCATAGGTAAAAATTCTCTTAAAAAATCTGATGTTTTAATATCGTCTAGCATACACTTTTCTTTAAAAAGGGAGGGGGGGTAAAGCAAACTGCTATTTACAGTTCCTTCTGACAAACTATGAAGATTATTTGAAATCAGAGATGTTATTTATAGACCTCAAAACTCAGAACGGTGCAGATGAACACTAAGCCTAAAAAGCAGAAGTCATTCTTTAGCAACTGGGAAATGGTCTTTTAAATGCAATAGAAAAAAAGGAGCACTAACTTCTCCAAAATGTTTTCCTAATGATCTGCAGCTAGACGGAGTATTTCCCAGCTGTAAGGCACACTAACTTTTCTCTCAATACAATAATTTGCTCTCTAGGGAAATGAGAAAAGTTTCTTAGGTTTTAAAGGTGATAATTTATTCTTAATCTTGCACAGAATTTTGTGCAATAAAGATGTTGGAGCCAAAATGTTTCCTCCTTGTAGAGAAAACAAAGATTTCACAAAAATGTGTGTTGATCTATGCATGTATAAACCTACATCCTTTGGCCAAAATCGTGTGCGTGTTGCTAATGCGTGTATGGTGTAGGTGAGATCTACAGAAGCACAGAAATGCCTTTAGGGTACAAGAACTCTGATTTTACAGAGCTGCACAGCTCTGCAGAACTCTGCTGCATAAAAGCAGAGAGAAGTGTCCTTTCCATTAAAGTACCTTGTTTTAACGTGAAGAAACGTTCTTCATGTTTGCACACTGTCCTTTCTCAGCTTAAAGAAAAGACAGTTCTGATTTTGTGCAATTTTTTTTTCCTTGAGATAAAGCCCTGTATTTTCTCTTTCGACTGCTAGAGGGCACTATGGCTACACAAGTGAAACAATAACTGGCAGTCATTTGCTCCCATTTCAACATTTCTGTGCTATTTTTCCTGTTTCAGTTCTCATGCTAATATTTGCATTTCTTGCAGAAACCTGTATACATCTCTACCATGTCAGCAGAAATTCTATTTGTGTGAAGTGAAACAAAGTATCTCTCTTTGGATTTAGGTGCCAGTGATAAAACATGACTCCAGGTGTTTAAATCTGAATAAAACAGAAGAACATTTCTGTGTTGCAGGAGGCATATATCCATCTCCTTTTCTGCTCTGGGAGTTGAATTAGTTTTTGATAGATTACTGTTGAAGTGATAGAAAACTTAAGGTAGCTACGTCCAGTCTGTGAAAGCTTTTCATAAGAATTAATCTCTAAAGCATGTGTTTGTGCTTTAGAATAGGGCATATGCAGTGAAAAGCTAAAACTTACTGCTGGAAAGCAGGGGGGCAGAAATGGCAGGCAGTATTATGTTTTTCTACAAACTACATAAGAAATTGCCAGCCTAACCTGGTCTAAGAAATTTCACCACTGTAGCCAGTTATCTTTGCTTTATGGTATACTCATGTTAAATACATCAAGGAATTACTACTGTGGCTCCACCAACTGGTGCAATGTAAGTACACAGAACAATTTTTCAACTACGATATTGAATAATTCCTTATCCTCATATGTTTGATTCACCGCCTGTTGCTGTCTTGCCCAAGTGCATTGGGAAGCTACTGGTAGCCTGTGTGTCTCTGCACTTGGAACTCTGAATGTGCAATGTCCATGCACACAAATCACGTTTAGGCCAACAACATGCAGGACGTATTTGTGACTCATTCTCTGTCGTTTTCTTTTCCCTCTGTCAGTAGTGCAATATCAGAAAGTGCTGAGGCATCATAAATTTTGTTAATGCTCCTCCTAACTCACAAATTAAGCTCTGCGGATATTATTATTATGCTTGCTTTTTTTTTTTTTTTTGGCAAGATGACAGCTGTATCATCACCTGTGCATAGACATTTTAAAATGCCGGAAAACATCCCAGAAGTCAGTATCTTTGAGTTCACTTACAGGTGGAAACCTTGCTTACCAGAAGTGGCTGTGAGAAGATAAATTCTTGTTGAAAAAATTATTTGGTTTTCTTTATTACAATAGTCTCTTTCATTCAGATCTTATAGATGATTAACATTCACCTAGTGCTGCTCTCAGAGAGGTAACAGATAATGTTTAAAATCATATATCTATCCCCCATGTGCTGTTTCTACCAGTTTGGTAGCAAATGAGAGATATACTATCTTTATATGTATTTTGATACAATTTTTAATGATACTTTTCTATTTACATTCCCCGTGGTAATATTTTATCTTAAAAAACAGAGAAGAGTGGTTGCACAGTTCTACAATCTTAAAATTTCACATTGCTGCTGTTTTGAAAACTCCCCCATAGGCTGTACCATCCCTCATGTATAAGACAAAGTTCTGTAAGGTTAAGTTCTGTAGTTCTGCAGGTTTTATCAAAACACAAAAATAGAAATACCCAGTAAGCAGCAAGTGAGCAGGTTTAGAAAACTTTGCTGCAGTATAGAATTGTGCAGTACCAATCTTCACAAATGCGTACTATCCATACCTGAGTAATTGAAATCTTTTTCAAACAAATTCTTATAATGAAGGGAAATTTCACCTGCTCATATCTGATCAAGTTGCTTCCAAGAATTATTCCAGTGATTGAATGGGCCTGGATATGGAACTGTAACTGCTTGTCTACTGGAACACCTTTTGAATTGGTTAATCTTTCTACAGTGAGAATAGAAAACTTCTGCTGCTGCTAGAACCAGGAGTACTTATTCAGTATCTTCCAGGGAAAAAACCAGAATCTGTCTACTTGTTAAATACTAAGTCAATAATTGATGAATATTTGTTCTGAGGGTCCTGCAAGCTACTTCTGTTGGGGCTGGTTTTGCTGGTAAAATTTCATAAGTCACTTTGCAGAACTACCTTTTGGAACCTGAAAAAGGCATTTTCTTGGTTTAGAGTTTGGAATTCTTTGTTCCCAGAAGCAACATCTTGTGCATTGTGTATTTAGATGTATTATTGTGATGTAGTGAAATTTATCAGTGGGAGTATTCTGTTACTGAAAAATGTGAGATTGAAGAGCAAAAAGCAGTAGCAGTAGCTTTCGTGGTGGAAGAAGCTGAGAGATGGTTAATGTGCAAATTGCTGGTCAGCAGACTTAGTGCCTGACCTGAATTAGAAAATAAATTTTCTATTAGAAATTATGCAAGGATATTGGCAGTATAGTAGAATGAAATGGAGCACTTTTTTCTGTCAATATGTGGTGAAAAATTGAGGAACGTAAGTCACCATTAGACATGCTCACTTCTAACAGGTTAATGCTGTCTGTATTTGCAATTTTATATTGGTGAACTTCCCACTATTATTTGTATGTCTTCAATAAATCAGTTTTGTTAACTTGAATATTAAAATAATTTAAAATACATTAGTTTCTTCTGTTTCTGTGTTGAACTATCTGTAAACATCCTTTCAAGTGAGTTTAAAGTAAGTGCTATTTCTTTTCCATCCTCATTTACTGTAATGCTTTCTGTACTGAAAATACTGATGTGTTTGCTCTTGTACTGACTCCATTCTGCAAATTTACTATATATTGAATTTTTTGAGAACACCTTGCCGGGAAAACACTGGAGAAATAGCTTTGTTTTAGTAGAATAAGTTATAGAAACTGGAATCTGAAATAATAAAAAGATGAACCAGTAACATTTGCTACACTGCCATTTTTAAGATGGCTGTATATCATGCTACAATACTATCTGTAGATAAGCTTTTGTTAAACTTTTAAAATAATTTGAGTAGGTAATTACCAGTGTTTTAGTAGTCTAAAGCAGGATTGATGGCAGCTTGATTGGCTGTAGCAGTTACTAAAGTTCACATTTTATGACCTCCTTAAAAATATTAATTTAGAAGCTTATGAATTACTCTCTGGAGTCACCCTGAATTAACAAATACTGAGCTGTCTTTTAGCTTTTGATTTTTTTTTTTGTGAAGTAATTTCTGTTCAGTAGTGAACTTTATAGTGTTTTTCAAGAACTGATTTTCTAGATAAAGCAGTAGTAGTAACTCTTTGATGGCCAGGACTAAGCTGTGTAAAACAGGTTTGTTCCATCCCAGCATTAAAGACCGTGGCTGGTCGCTCCTGCCCATCTTTTATGCTTGACAGGGAGGTATTTGTGTGATAATGTAATTGAGGAGCTGGGCTATACTTTTAAAAATGTGGTGGTCCAATGGAATTACTTTCCTAATCTACTTCACCAGGTGGCTGCAAAGATGTCAGTGGTGGGGGATGCTGGGGTCAGTAGAGCTCTTCATCCCACAGTTGTGGTTCAACCCATGCTACTTCAATTGGAAACACAGAGGCACCATTGTGCTATTCTTAGTTAACATGTGTTTGGCTTCAGCACTTGGGTTTTCTGTTCCCCTGATTTACAGGAGCCAGGGCAAAATGTTTCACAAGTGTTGAGTGAGCAGAAGATTAGGACAATTGAGAACAGAAGCATCACACTTGCACAGGCTCCTCAGAAACGCCAGGCGTGCTGTGGTTACAACAGCGACCTGCTAAACTGAAAGCTCCATGGCCCTGCATTTCAGCTGACCCTCCGTACCCGTTTGGAAGTCCATGAAAAGGTGGTATGAATGGCCTTATAAACAGGGACTTTGCTGTGGGAGCTCTGGCTCCTTTTGGTGTATCTCAGTGGTTCTGATGGGTTGGCGGGGTGGGGGTGGTGTGGGGTGGGAAGGCAGTCGCGGATGAGTCAAGGATCACTTCCAAAGGAGGTGTGAGAAGCCTAGGAAGAATTTTGGCAGACCTTTTGGATCTTCGTTTAGCCTATTGTAAATATAGTAGGTTTATGTCAAAGGCTGTGTGGCTTGTGTGTGTCAGTGCAGTGCTGATGCAGTAGCAGCGAGCTGCTTGGGAGGCGCTTCCTCCCCATCACCGTTGTGGTGCAGCAGGGCCATGGTGCCTGCGCTTGTGCTTCCTAGGAGAAACTCTGGTCTGCCAGCTGGGTAAAGCAGTCCTTGGGCTAGGCTGGAGCAGGAAGAGATCATCGCCTCTAATGGATCTGTGTAGACCAGCTAAACCATTAGAAGGGAACACAGACAGTTCTTGATAGCATTTAGGGACCTTAGCCGGTCAGGGAACCAAGCAGGTGGTAAGAAAGCAGAATAAATACAGCAATGTACCATGCACTATAGGTTTTGCAATTAGGTTAGACATCATCAGAGCTGGTTTTGTTGAAGTTTGTTGGTGAAATCCAATACGAAATTGCTGGAGGCAGATAGAAGCTGGATTTTCAAGTTCTTGGCCAAACAATAGGGTATGTGCATGCTTCCTTTCCTGCAATCCATGCACTGTCTGCCACACCTGTGGGTTGGTCTAGTTTGTTGCAGAAGTCAAGCTTGTTTGCAAGAAGAGTTGCTATAAAAGATTTGGGACATACTACTAAATCCATGGAACTAGGGCTAGGAAATACTGCTGCTCTGCCTTGTGCGTTCACAGAAACTTCCATCTGAAACTTCAAAGTAGCATCCAAAATACCAAACAGTTTAGAGAAGCCTCACTTTAGTGATTCCTTCTGAATGCCTTAGGCATTGCGGAACTCGGTGTTCCTTATTATGAATCCCTGTGGAGCATGTTAGTATTGTCAGTCAGTTGCTGTTTTGAAATACTGCTTTTCCAGTCAAACGGGGTGTGGGTGTTCAAACCTGTTTGTCCATGTTGGGTTAGCATAAACAAATCAAGTAATGGATCTTTCCTGTGATTTAAACTGTTTAATCCTGTTGCCTGAAGGAACAAGTTAGGAAGAAGCAGTTGCATGAACAACTTAATGGGCAGATCATAATTTCAGGTGGGAAACTGAGTGATGATGAGCTGTTATGACAGAGGAGTAGGGGATCTTCTTTGGTCATCATGGCTGCAGAAAAAGCTGGAAGGTGCAGTTCTAAACTCTTAAGGGTACATTAACAGGAGCTTGTGTCAATTGAACCTTTAGAAGTGGAGACTTTTGCAGTGCAAAGCATTTTAGTGCCTAAGTCCTCTCAAATGTTTCTCCAGCTGTCCAAAGAATCAATGGTCCTACCGTGCCCTTCTTTCTCTGAACAGATTGTGAACTGATGCGAACATTTAAAGTATTAGGAGCCATATCTGAAAGAGGTTGTGTATGCTTCGATGACTGCTTTCTAAAATTAAGTAATCACAAACTTTCAAAATGAAAATATTCATATGAAAGGAAAGGTAGACTGTAATCTTACATCTTTGCTGGAGTCCAAACATCACAATGGAAAAGGCGTTTTCTACTTTCATCTCCGTGGATCCACTGGTCAATTTAAAGAGTTCTCAAAGCTGACAGTAGCACATACACAAATCTCTAAATTGTATCCAAATACTATATATACTGTTGCTTGCAAAAATCCATGTTGCATTTTGCAGAACTCAGCGGTCTGATTCCTTCTGAATGTTCGATCAAAAAATGAGTAGTCTTTTCTAGCCACTGTTAGTAGTTATGGGATTAATGTGTTAGGAACCCTCAGCAGGAATTCTGCAATTTTGTTTATGAAGATACTCCCATAATTTTAAATTGCTTTCAGTATCTCAGGTGCTTCTGAATTTTACACAAAACGTTTATGGGACAAATGATTACTTTCAACTTGCACTTCTACCCCAGCAGTCAAATGAAAGGTGAGGAAAACCCATCAATGTTCCTGCAACACAAACCACTCCTGCCTGAAGATTTTGCCGGGTGGTAGATTGTGGTGGCTTCCAAATGCCTTGATGTCATGCAGATGTGCTGTGGTTTAGTGTGGTGCTATCATGTTTCAGCATGGCTTTGTAGCTTCTGCTTTTAGCAGAACGCACTGGAAACATAGGTGGTTTCAGTGTCTTGTACCTCTCTGAACGTTGGTGCTCAGCCTCTCAGTCTACATCAATATTAGTAAATTAAACGTGGCTGGGACTTCTCTGATGCTGAGGCCAACTGGTGTGCAACAACTCTCATACATGCTGTTAGGCTTCAGAACGGGACAACCACATCCACATTCTCTGCTGGGAATGATTTCTGGCTTGGGGTAGCTGATCCAGGTCTCTGTGGTGCTATAAGACCTAACAGTAGTACCAACAATAAAGTTTTGGTGCCTATAATCTATGCTGGGCCTGTTTGTTTTACTAATTCAGATACTGTCTCTGAGTTGTGCGGTATCTTTAAATGCTGAGCTTTGTCCAGCTGCAGCAGGTAAGGGGATTTAGCTCCCCTGGTAGATGGAGCAGCCTCGAGGAGAGCGTGTTCTTTGGAAAGGCAGTGACAACTGACAGTGCAGTTCTGCAGGGACACTGTCCTCCCTAACGATAAATGTCACTAGGTAAAAGAGAGAAAGGGTACCTAAAAAAAGAACCCTAGTACTTTTGCTAACATACAAATAAATGGCAATTAGCAATCAAAAATTTATAGACTGTAGTACCTCTTGAATTTAATGAGAAGTGTAAAATACATGATAGTCTTGTGGCATACAGAGTTACAAGAAAATTAATTAATATGAAGGAGAAGGATGAAGAAGAAGAAAATGAGTAAGGATCTCAAAGCTGAAATACACATAAGCAGTTATATTCAAACTTTCCTATCGTTAGTAAGGTTTGGAGGTCTCTTGAACTATTCACTATTATCAACAATCTTGAAAACTAACCTTGCAATGGTGTAATCAAAGGGCCAAGATGTGCTACTGTTCTGGCAAGCCTACCTATAGAACTGCATTTTCCCGTCAACTGTCAAAGGGGGAGCCGTGCACAGATAACTCATCCTGTAGCCCTTCATGTGTAAGTATGCTTCCTAGTGCAGTACATCACCTTAATTATTATACCTTCTGCAGCAGAATAGAATTCTCTGACCTGATCATTTTTGTTGCTGAATTGCTTGCACATACGTGGTGAAAATATTTTGTGTCTGTAAATGTGTTTCATCAGGCACGCTCCCACCCGTCAAAGCGGAGTGAATGCTTTAATTGCCTAATCGGCTTTCTGGGTCTCCCATGCAGGCGTAAAAACACCACAGTGAGTGATATAGGTACATGGTGGTACATAAGCGATTATTAGTGGTAGTCTTCCCAACTTTTGTGTTCTAGTAGGCAAGAAGCATGTTGGATTTAGTGAGATTATAAGCATGATTATTTACTGGCAGAAGCTGATGTTTTTCTCCCCTCTATTTTTACATTTGAGGATAAAGTACAATTCATGTTCTGGGCATCATCTTGTGGAAGTTCTAAATCACTTCATGAGGCTTTCAGCCGGGCTCATGTCATTTATCCATCAGCACTCAGTCCATTTAATCCAGGCCCCTCAGCTGTACAGACCCAGCTCCTGTTGTGAGTGATCGGCCTGCTTGAGTGCTCCCAGCTTCTCCTGTCACATCACATTTGCATAAAAGAGGACGGATAACCAAATTTGAGCACACAAATGAAAATGCTAAGCGCTGAACCTGTCACAGTTGTTGTTCAACTAATTGTGAAAAATTTGATTTGCTGGCTTTTCACTGTTTATCATGTGGACCCCCTTCTCAAATTTGCCTTGGCTTCTGCTTCTGTACATGTAGCTTTTAAACTCCCTACACAAGCAGCCGACCCTGGGGATTACTTACCTCTCCTACCAGCTTTTAATGTTGGCTCATCTACTTGACTAAATTAGGCCACCATGGCAAACAAACACATAATTAAAAACCTGGGAAAGACAACTGCAGTTGCACTTCTGAAATTGATTTTGCAGTCTATTACTGGTATATGCCTTTGCATTTTGCCATTTTATCTTGTCCTCCTGTAAACTCTGAAAATGTCTTTGCTTTTGATTATATATAGGAGGAATATATATTATTTCAGATTGAGGACCAAGATTTTCTTCTCAAAAGGGAACAGTGAATAAAAACACTTTCTTATTTCTGGGTGCTTTGTGGCAGCCTATTCCAGAGGTGCTGTGTTCATTTGAAATTAAGACCCATTTTTAAACTGGCATTGAAAGCTCATAGATTAAGTATTGTTCAAATTATTGTGATTTTTCAAAATTCTGGGGCTTGACAGCTTTCCAAAAGTACTTACAGCTGCTGACATGTTTCTGTTTTCGATCACCTTCTCTTAACTTATCTGTATAATTTACACATCACTTCTTATAACGTATACCTAAAGGTCACCAATTAAAACGGTGGAATGTCATGTTGCTTTTTTGTGAGTAGAGAAGGTGCTTCAGCCAAACAATTACCTATACAAAAACACAAAAAAATTTCATCTGCATAGCCAAATCATCCATCTTTTTGGTATCTGCATTGGTTATACTCTGAATGCCTGTGACTATCATCATTTAAGAAGGTGGATGATAACACGGACATAGTGGATACAGATCTCTAAAGACTGTTGAAAGCTTCTGAAAACAACCTGGTAAGAGACACTGGTATTTAGGTGTTATAAGCAATTGATATTTCTCTAGCAGTTCTAAAATATCAACATAATTATTTTCAAAATAAGACAATAATTTGTCAGCAGATATAACTGAAATAATATTTAACAAATAAAATTGAAAACATGTTGCTTAAAATCCTTTTAAAGTCATTTCATTCTGTTGGTGAAAGGGGAAAAGTCCCTGTTCACATCTAGTAGAGTCCACTGATAACAGTGGTAGTAATACGGCATAATCCCTTTCATAAACTGTTGAAGATGGGTCTTAAAACTGTAAGGTATTTTCATATGTTTCTCTGATAAAGGCCTACAAAAAAAAGGGTTTTTTTGTTTTTCTGTTGGTTAAGAATGATGTAATTTGTAGCCTAAACTGATTTACATCCAGGTTGACTATGGTTAGTCATCCTTTGTTTTAAACAGCTTTTCTCCTTTCATGATGTTTATTTCCTTGATAAGTTCATGAACAGCTGTCATGTTGTCACAGCCTTCATTTTACTAGGCTAAGCGGGCTGAACTTTTAAAGGGCTTTGATAAAGTCTGATGTATTTAACTGCAGCAATTTAAGATATTAACATTTACAGCTCAATGTGTTGGAGATCACTGTCCTTCTCCATTAAATTTTGCTCTTTTCCTTATTTTTATGACTGAATTCTACTGTCATTAAAAATGTAGCTGGAAAAATAACTCGTGCTGTACTCAATGCTCACTACATTTTGCTTGTTTGATCACTAGAATACTATCAGTTTCCTTTTTTCACATCCTTCCTTCACACTATGTTATTTTATCTCCTTCCTCATTAACAGCTTTCCGAAGCTGACCTCCTTTCCTGCCCTCTTTCTCAAGTTTGCCAGCGAATTATACTAAAACCAAAAATCATATCTGCAAAATAAAGTATTTGGAAAAGAGGAATACAGACGTGTTTGGAAGAGACTATTCTTTAGCATGTCCGGCCTACAGCATCAAACTGAGGAGCAGCAGATATCCAAGAAATTAGTTAGCTAACAAAACACTTTGCTCTGTACTTGGCAAACTGGGACCGTATTGCCAACAGGTTTGATTCTAAAAATCAATGAAGTAGCAGCTTTTGGTCCAAAGCCAAAAAGATGGCTTGTAAATTTCCAGAATGTTGTTACATCTCTTATGTGCTCTGAGTAACCTTCAACAAGGTGTTCCATAGTGATTCTAATATTGCCTCCCAGCTTCACCCATTTGCGAAATACATCCTGATAGCTGGAATGTCCTGAGGTATCTCTTTGAAGGTTTATCTACTCAAGAACATAGGTACCATTTTCAAAACCAATTTTCTTCATATAAAGAGAACAATAAAAATTTCAGTTACCCTGTTCTTCAATAGTGGTGTTAATATCTATTGATAAACTGTTATCTCTTTTTAGCATGCACTGATTTGATCTGGAAATCTTATAGATATGTTAAGGATGGTAGAACTGAATTAAATATTTAGGCTCATGCACCATATTTGTCTTAGGAAGAGCTATGCTTACAGGTAAGATTGTCCTCTGCTTTTTCTCAGATTTTAACAAGAAAACAAGACATTATTTTCTTGCTTTATTTCTAATTTAATTTATTGGAACATGGAAAATTTATTGTTAAATCCTGGAATTATTTTGTTCCTTTAAAAAAATAATCCTCATCCCTTGTTTTTCCTCCTTTACCTCTCTCTGAACTTAGACTTAATAGTGCAAGAAAAGGAGAACAGAAAGGAACAACTACAGCTAGCACAAAAAATCAGCTCTCAAGAGTTAAGTTTTGCAGTAAAAATACTTGTGACAGTAGGACTTGAAAGCAGTTTTTTAAAAGGGAAATCAGATTCTAAACTTTCTTCATTAAGTTTATCAATCTCCAAAGTAAATGTGAACATGCAGTTTTCCAGATGGGGTTCTTGATATAAATGCATGATTTATAATTTCAGAAACTACATTGCAAAACTTCTTTGCGTTCTCTATCCTTCAATATTCTTATTTGTAAAATGTTTTGCTTAGGCTAGTCAGAGAAACAACAGAGTGAGAAATGTGTTTAAAATTTTGAACAAGTACTAATGGAAAATGTTTTGCCTTATTCCCTCAGCTCTAATAAAATGTATACTTTCCATTTATCCTTCAACTAGATATCTATTGATGTTTGATTAAAAACAGTCTCCCCTGCTTCTGTAAGTACCTTCGTGTAATTCATGGGGATTTTCTCATTTTCCCAGGTCTGCTTGGGTAAATAAAGGTTTCTCCTCAGTTCAGTCTCTTAGGTTGGATGTTAGAATAAACAAACTTCCATTAACTTGATTTTTGTTTTGCTTTAGATTGCAAGTAACTTCATCAGCATGTAAGAGGGACAACTGTTCCATCTCTCCCTATGTATTTTATTATACAAAGCTGACCCCCTTCCCATGAACTTAGCTCTTGACTATAGCTAGATGCAAAAGAATACAGAAAGGATTGGCACACAGAGAAAGGATTAGCAGGTTACACATACACATCTCCATGGTCTGTGGGTATATGCAAAGAGAGACATGTTAAATTGCCTGTTCTTTTTATATAAAAAAGAAAACTTATTTACCCTATGGGTAAAATGTGTGTTGACCTACTGCATTACAGTATAAGCATGAACAAGGTTACTTTTTCCCCCTTTCTGCTAAATAATAAGGCAACTCATGCTGAGGGTGCACTTAAACTATATCTATAACTCTTGGAAATTCATAGATTGTAAGGCCAAATGGGACCGTTATGATCATCTTGCCTGACCTCCTCTACAGCACGAGCCATAGGGTTTCGACAACATAACAGTATTTGTAATTTCATATGCATTAGAGTGCTATTTATAGGATATATATTGTATCGAAATGGCAGAATATTCATCGCTCTGAAATTCTGCTAGGTAATTTTACTACTGTAGTGGCATCTACAAGACTCTCGGTACGTACTAATAAAAAAAAAATCAGAATTTCAAGCAATTTGCTAAAAATGTGCCTACATCTAATAAGCAGATTGCCTGGGACAAATGCTGCAAAACCATATATTTAATGTAAAAATACAGTTAATACAAAATAATCCAAGTAATTCATTAATTACCAGGTACTGTGGAATCCAAAGTCTAATTAAGAAAAGAAAAATTATGACTGACTCTTCCATTGCACTAACAGAAGTATTTTAGCAAGAACAGAGAAAACTAAAACAAAATTTGTGTACCTTTCACAAGGCTCACTCTTGTCCTGTGCTAAAGCTCTTTTTCTTTGGACTGATATCAAGAACTATGGTGCTTGATTTTCATTTTTATGGAACCACTGCTATAAATGACTGCTACAACTGGAAACTGTTTTTAAAGGGTAACTAGGACAGAAACAGATGTCTGCACTGTTACACATGTAAAGCAAACTGAACTTCATCCCCCGCCTTGCTTGTTAAAACCACCACTCTTTATATGAAGTATATTTAAAATTAATATTTCCCTTTTTAAAAAAAAATATAATTAGTCCTCAAGTTACATTTCCTACCTCTCTGAATACCAGAAAACGTTCTCTGCCTTTTCTATGGGAGTCACTGGTGAAACGTACGACATTGAACAGTCCTAAATGTCCCAATCAAACCAAACCAGTTTCACTGCTCAAATCTTGGGAACAGATAACATGCCTGATTTTTAAAGATAAGAATTCAGATATCACCCATGTTTGTATTTGCTGCTGGAAAGGGAGCAATAAAAGGGCAATTAACATTTCTACTGATCATAGGTTAAAATGATTTAACCCACCTTTTAGCAAAGTAATAGTTCCTTGAAGTAATTACATCATTTTGTTAAACGCTAAGAATGATGACATAAAACGACATGGATATCATTGGTCTAAGATGTTTATCTGTGCATATTAAAAACTTTTAAACATGATTGTGTAGAAAAGACTAAGCCGTTCAGATCAGCTCCTTCTTCTGCCAGTCTTCTCTAAAATTATACCAATTTAAAGACATACATGAACAACTGTCCCTTAAAAAAAGCAGATAGATGAGTAAATATATCACGTAACAGAAGCTTTCAGGAATTAGTTATCAGTAAAATAATGTGCTTTTGTAAAATCTTAAATGCTTTGTTCAGAGGCTGTCCCTGCTATGCAGAAGCTTTGACGAACTTGTGACAAGCGCAGGAGGAGGGCTGTGTCTCGAGGTTTGCATTTTGATCCATTCGCTAGTAAGTTCTCTGAGAGCATAGGTAATGATAACATTTAGCTAAAAAAGGCTAGTTTAAAAGCAATTTTTAAAGGTATTTCAATGGAGGGAAAGAAAGCAGGGATGAAGAGACCAATTAACCAATTTTTCTTGGCCTTTCCCTCACACACAGACACATTCTGTACAAACCACTGTTTTGATGTATTATTTTAATTAATCCCAGTCTTTTGATTTCTGCAAAAAGAAGGTTAGCAAATGTAACAATGCTCGAGAGTTTCTTTATCGTAAAAGACACATAATTTCAAGCATTTAATAAGGTAGATTTATTCTGGGTAGTTTAGTTTGCACATTCACTCAAACAGCCCTCCCCAAAGACAACATTAAAAATGTGATTAGTTAGCTGCCATCAATAACACAAAATAGGAAAACACTCTCTGAAGGGACAGCTTTGTGGAGGGCACTGCACAGTGTGTAGTAAAAATATATGGCCTAATAAGTTTACATTTGCAGGCTCATTTGTTAAAACTCTTGAATTTCTAATTTGTGTCGGAAAGATAAATGCATGGGGCCTCAGTAAAGTGTGAGATTAATACTGATGGATGGGGATTCAGATTTTTGCTAGCCTCTTACTTCTGTACAGCCCAGTAGGCAGTTTATGGGGAAAACCAAATGTAAATAAAAAAAGAGGACATTATTTACCTTGGTCAAGGCCAATTACCAGTTATATTGTTCTTTTCAACTTTATTGTTTGGATATAAATTATCCTTATCTAATTATTGTTTAATGCATTTTGGTAATCAAGCCCTCACGAAGTGTAATTAGATGCTAAAAAGGACAGGCACCCGATGGTTACTTTGAAGCACTGCAAAGAGTCAAATGGCAGAAACGGAGGCCGCTGGGACCTTTGGGGCTGTAAGGTGGAAGAATAATAATAAAACATATTATAAAATAATATCTGCCTTATACCTGAATCAAAATACTCACATAAAATGAAAATGAGCTGAGGTTAATAAGAATAATAAAATAAGTGGGATCTGTATATGCCATACACAGTTGATTTCAACAGCTTTCCTTCCACACACAGTGCCAGGGCAACGCTACCGTTGTGCTCTAAAGTGACAGACAACAGGGGTGACACCAGCATTTCTTACCTGTCCCCCAGAACGTACCTCTGAACTTGGATGAACTTTACCAGTGTAAATAAAGAGGTCCTTATGTTCTAACACAGTAAGTTGTCAGATATCGTTTCAAACTAAAATACAAATGTGGATGTGGCAGAAAGGCAGGCATTTGTAAAGGAATATAAAAAAGGGACATTTCAACATGAGTGAACAAAACGAAGTTTGCTGCTGGTACGCTTCTGTATGTATAGTACCTTTAGATCAAAGGAAATCCAGAAGCCTTCAGTATTTGTAAAACAGCATACCTCAAAATGTCAGTACAGGTTCACAGGGGTTGCCAAATGTGGCAGCCCCACCAAGAAAAGGCTGCCCACAACTCCAGGCACCCAGGTTCAACCAGTGGCGAGGCTAGGGGTGTATTCCCAGTAGGCATGTGAACAAACGCATGTGTACAATACATGTATATAGATAAATGTACCTGTCCGGCCACACAGATCAACACAGGTTGTGAACACAAACAGCACTCACGGCTTCATCCCGTTCTCCTCTGTCTGATTGGGATGGAGGCCTGTTTATGGGAAAAATACAGATATATGTGCAATGTAGAGCTCTCCAGTAGCTGGGCTTAGACATGTAACCTGTCTAGCAAATTGCCCCCGGATCCTCTTGTCTCCAGGTGCCTCATGTACATTGACACATGAGTCTCTTGGCCAACCCCAAAGCCCCCAGATTTCTCCAGAAGTTAGACAGGTCTCTCCTGGTGCTTCTAGTAGCCAGCTTTTCCCATGGTCTTACCCTCAGACACCCTCCAGCTCCTGGGCCACTTTGCTTACTCACCAGATAGTTCTTCTGCTGCACGTCCTACAGTAAATCCTGTGCAATCCCCAAACATGCCTTGCATCCCATAACATGCCCCGTGCCCCTAGGCAGTCAGTGACTCCCCTCAAACCAAAAGAGAGCTGCTCCCCTTGACTCATGATGATGGTTTTCACTCCTGAAGCTGGCATCTCTCCTGTGATGGAACTGGAAGTCACTAGACAGGGTTATAGTTGGGTTACCCCACTTACCGTTGCTCATCTGTGCACCTTTGCGTCTGGGGAGGTGAGATTTTTATCACAACCTAACACAAATTTGTACCTTGATGAGCAATATGCTGAATGAATTTGGACAGACATCTTTAAAGAAGCAGGCAAAGATAGAGCGAGTATTTGTAGGGAAAATTGGTGTCCTGAAAAAAATGGAGACATTATCAAAATTGTCTGTTTAAGCAGCTGCAACTTAAAATGTGGTTGCGCTCAGAAAAGTTACTTATATTTGGTTTTCCTTCACAGATGTGTAGTGGAATAGATGTTTTCATATACTTCTTATACTTCATATATACTCTATGTATATATATACACACACACATATACAAGTATACTGAAGTATACTTCATATACTTCTTCCAATACTTGTGGCATTTCACTATTTTTTAATCTGTGTTGCAAAATAAATATAATTACAAAACTTGGAGGCAGGTGCTCTTCAGCTTCAGCATCATCCATTGCAATTTACATTGAATTATTATTGTAGGTACTTCAGCCTATAGCCTTATTCCACAGATACATGGTTCAGGGTATCTGTGCTCTGTGAACCACAAGAATCAAATCCCAGGTCTACCTTGCTTTCTTGCATTAAGGGAGGGAGTTAGTTTTCTTCATAGCAGTCCATGTAGTGCTGCTTTTTAGATTTGTGACCAAAAGAGTGTTGGAAACTCACCAATGTTTTAGCTGTTGCTGAACAGTGCTTGTACAGCTTCAAGGCTTTCTCTGTTTCTCACTATCTGCCCCCATCCCCACCAGCGAGCAGGCTGGGGGTGAGCAAGAGGTTGGGAGGGGACACAGACAGAACAGCTGACCTCAACTGACCAAAGAGGTATGTGATACACTGTGTGATGTGCTTAGCATTAAAACTGGGGGAGTAGTCTTTCCGAGGTTGCTCAGAGATTGGCTGGGCATCAGTCTGCTGGTGGAAGGTGATGTATGAATTAGTTACACTACTTGTTTTGATTTGGGTTTTTCTTTCACTTATTAAACTGTCTTGATCTCAACTCATGGGCTTTCTCTAGGTTTGGCTCTCCCAGTTCTCTCCCCCATCCCACTGCAGAGTGAGTGAGTGAGCAGCTGGTGGATGCTCAGTTGCACCATAACAGTTATGGCAATATATTGCCAAAACAACAACAAAACTGAAAAATATATCCTATACAGACAGATGTAAGTGGTTCTTAGTTTAGCTAAAAAAAAAAAAAAAAAAAAAAAAAAGAAGGTGGAATAGCGACTTGACACAGTCTATATAAAGAGAAAGCTCTTCAACCCTGTGGGTAAATTTAGAACAGTGAATCACTGTCTAAACTATCATTGTCTATTACATGCTTAAATTAGGATTTGATGTCTTCTTAAGAGTAATCCCCAGCCAATTCTCTGTTTAGTGAACTTTCATACATGTGCTCCACCCTTGCGCAGAAGCATTTTCAGCTCCTGAGCTTGGAGTTTTGGAATAACCTGCCTCTCTGCCTGTTTTGCACTGAGGACCTTGAAGGGCAGGATGCATCTTCTTCATGCAACCCTTCTCTAAAAGCTGTGCTGTAATTCAACTGTACATGATGCAGAAACTACTGACTGAAGTTCTACAGCCAGTATTACTGTAGAGGTCAGAACAGATGTGCTCATGCTGCTCTTTACTACCTTTGCAAACTGAATCTGTTAAAATGAATGCTTGTGTCTCGTATACTCCCATTGTAACTGGAGAGAACTGACAGCTGTTGTTACTACACAACTTTAGCTCTGGTTTCTGTATAACTCTTGTATTGGTATGAGTGCATTTTCACTGTATGTGCATGTGAAAAGGTCACAGAACAATCATGGCTCTAATGGCAGAACAGCCCTTTTGTTGTGAATCAAGCTAACGCCTTATTTTTAACTGCATGCAGCTCTACGTTCTGGCTAGATAAAGGATCCATTTGTATTACAGAAGCTCACGGCTTGAAATTTGAATTTTATCACTGGAAGCAATTACAGTATCAGTGCAGTCTCTGCACGTAATCCCTCATTTAGTAATTTAATTAAAAACAAGTAGTACCATGAGCACCAGAACTAATGAAGCTTAGTTTCCAATGGAACTGTGTCACATGGTTGATTGACTTTAAACTGAGCTACAAGGAAGCTTCAGTGTGAGTCCCTCCTCTGTTTCCATCATTTCAGAAAATATCTAACTTCTACTTCAAAACCATTCCACTTTTTGTATCTTCACTGCTCCTGACATGATTCAGAGTTGCAAGAAGGAAGCAGTTTGTTTCTGGCAAAAAAGAGGCTTCTCAGAAAAACTGGGTGCCCAAAAACCCGACCACCACTGCTTCAGCATGACTGTTTGCTTGTGATGGAGAACTTTAAATTTAGAGAGGAAACTGTTGATGCTTTTTTGTTTGATTTAAATCTAGTGCTAATTAATCTTTTATTCTAGACACTTGAGTTAATGGTTACTGATTACAGAATTTTATTTGGAGATGCCTCCAAGAATATTTTACTTTACCGTCTCTTGAGACAGTTGCTTCTGGTAAACTTTTTTATCGATCATAGCACATTGGAAACAAAACTACACATCCACCAAGTCTGTTGTTTTGTAACGTAATTACGACTCTTGAGAAAATAATTGAAATAATGTTCACATTGATGCCCATGTTCAGAAAGGCATGCATTTGAGTCCATATATATTCAACAAAGGATGTAGTACATCTGTAACATTATACATGGATTTTAGCCTCTATGGATTTCACCAAGATTTAAACAGATTGAATGCTTAAATATAAGCTTTCTATCTAGCGCTAACAGTATAACAAATGCTGCATTTTCAATCTATTAACCACATTTAATAACAAGTTTTAGTGATGGTAAATGCATGTTTTCAGATCTGGCAAGGCAGAAATCTGTATCCCTCATTCTGTATACATCATTCTAGTCTTGCTTGCATGGGTTTTAGCAATTGTTTATTAAAATTAATTCTCTACCTGTTCTCTGTGTGACCGATCAAAAATGTAGTTCTTTAGATTAGTTTGAAAGAAAAAAAATTGTATTTTGTATTACATAATTTTAAAATTCCCTAAACCATCTATAACAGCAAGCTGTTTAAATGGGATACCAGAGGTAAAAGGGATCTGGTTTTCCATGAAATAAAATAGTTGTCATTGCTATGAATTATTTCTACGTCACTTTGTTCAATGAAACCACAGTGCACCAAGACATTCAACCGCGGAAAAAAATTTGCACCTTATCCTTACAATTTAGATGAAGTCATATATATAACATTTACCACACAGCCGGCTATGTCAAGTGTGAGTTTATAATTAATTCTGTTGCCTAAGTCAACAGAAAACCATTTAAACAATCAAATTACTCACAACTAAAACCATTCTCTTCCTTGTTTTCTTCTCATTTTGTCAGCCACTATTTGCAGTGACAGAGTGAAATGTTTTTAGGACCTTTTCCAGATGTCATCCATACCGAAAGTTTCAGCTCTGATAGGACTTTTAAGTACTCTACTCTTGACTTTTATACTCCAGTGTAATTTTAGTTCTTTTTTCTTCCATGCACTGTTCAGCACTTACTTGGGGTCAAGAGTCTCAGCTGTTTAATACTGTACAGCATGAGTTTCTGCGATAAAACCAGTAACAACCAGTCTTTCAAGAAATTGCAAAGTCAGTGGAAGCTCCCATGTGATGCCATTGCAATATGCAAGATGTAATAGTTTCTACAAAGCCCATAAGCTAGGTTGTGTATTCCCCAAGTTCGTATGGTTCCAAGCTATCTCTGTACGCAGACTTGGTATGTATGCCCTATTTATAAAGACCTCTGGCTGCAGAAACCTGTTTGTGAGGCCTGAATATGGCTTGAGGAGACTTGCCTTAGGCTCCTTCTTGAAAAGTCTATCACTATACATTAACTTCAGACTTGCATCAGAAATGTGTGATGAAGGGCTGTAGGTTCCTGACTTTCAGCAACTAAAGGGACAGGAGAGGGCAGGTACAATGACCCTGGCTTTCCTGCATGCCTGAACGGCACGTTAGCTAGAAGATGGTATCCTTCTCGAAAGTTAAACCAACTAAGAGGCAGAACTGAGGCTGGCTGGTTACATTGTTCTTCATGAATTTTATGCAGAACAGGTATAAGTTCTGTACTGAATCCACGTGCAATTGCTTTCAACTCTTCTCCAAGCGGATGACATTCCTTGTATGTTCATCCATATTTGCTGCTCAGAGGGATCACTGTGTTTGACATTTCAAAGACTAAAAATGAACTAAAAAGTAAACATGCTGCAATAATTTTGAAGGCTGATCAGCCTTTTAATGTGGTGTCAGTTGACTGTTATTTTGTAAATTAGGCAGCGATTTGATTCTTTATCAATTTTTAGTGGTGTTTAACATCACCTAACTCATGAAGAAGGCAGCATCGGTAGCCTGAAATGTAATAAAGCTTTTATCTACTTGAGAAACAATGACAAGTCTTTTAAAAAATTTGGGATGACTTAAGTACTTTCTCATGAAAGAGATTCTGATGGCATTAGCTAACACAGATACCGTGCCAGCGTGCCTTGTGTGCTTCCAGGCACAGCTCTGACAAGTCCCCTCTATCTGCTGGCAGCAGTTGTCGTAAGGGGCATCTGTTCGATCAGTAAATCTTGTGAAAAAGTGGGAATTCAAACCAAAAATGTGATGCTGATACAGAGTTCCTCTGGATCTGGGACTTACTTCCTTTTCCTCATGTCTCTATTAATGGAAAGAGCACTGCCAACACACTGAACAGAGAACTAGTTTTGGTGGTTTCAGTAAAGGGGAACTCCTTAAGTCCCAGTTTTGAGGACCGAATACAGTTTTATGAGTGTGACTCAGCCATTAGTACCAGTAGTCAGAAGTAAAGCAGTTGGGTTTTTTCTTTTGAGGCTTTACACAACGTAATAGAATTTTAAAATTATTTTGGGGGTTTTGGAGGGGTTCCAGATCCCAATACAAAAACATGTAAGCCATCATGCAGTAGATGTATTTACAGAAAAGAACATTGCCTAGAGAGGGAGTCCAGATGTCATTAATAAAAGTGAGAAAACTTTGTAAAGACTTCTACAGAGGACCTTCACTCCCAGGGATATTGAATGCTTCCTTCAAAGCTACCCTGACAATTTTGTTGATCACTTTTAAGAAATTTTGTCAGTGGCAGAACCAACTTCACCCAGAGCTTTCAACAAAATACATTAGTAGTAAAATTGCTGTCAACATATTTTTCTTTCCAATCTTGCCTTCTTGGACTTAAAGAGTGTGTTTTGGATTAATTTAATTTACCATTAAATTTATCATTTCAATTACTTGACCAGAGAAGAACTGTTTTGTGGGAGGCAGCCATGTCCGTGGTGGAGCGGAAACTATCTGGGTTGCTTAAATTGATTATAATTTAAAACAGAAAAGGTGGTTTTGAGGTCTGTGGAATGGACAAGCAGGTACAATATGGATTTGATTAGAAATACAGTGCACAATCTATTCTGCATATAAGTTATAGGTGATTATATGGTTGATTATTCTACGGTAAAATGGTCAATGCCAGCTGTCACCAAATTAATTAACTGTTCTAAAAGATCAAGTTGATAATCCTCCTTATTTTTACAATATTATCCTGGAAATGGGAAGTTTAAACCCTTTATGCTTGTGCTGTCAAAATGGTTTTGTGGCCTCTCCTTCAGCCTTTGAGTTTTACTTTAAGACAGAAAAGTTGTATATGAGCTCTTACCATACTGAGTAGGAGTCATCTGGACGAAGCAACTGAACCAGAACAGGTTTTCTGAACCAAAAACTTCCATGTAATTGATGGAGACCTATAGATGCATTTAGGACACGATACAAAAAAGGCAGGTTCAGGCCTCTCTTACACCTGTAGGAACCCAGAGCAATTCTACTGAGATCCATCAGGGATGAGGAGGCAACTGAATGCAGGTCAGTAACTCCAGGACTCGTGGTCTGGATTGACAGTGAATCTGATGCTAGTCCAGCATGTGTAACAACATGGCTACTTTGAGTATGCAATGCTGGGGCGATGGTTTGCTCATTGTGTACAATTCTTAAAAGTGCTAGAAAATAATTTCAAATGTACTTTCTCTTTAAAACAGTGGAATAATTACCTGTGGGTAGTGAATACTGGGAAGTATATGAGTAGCAAATAATTTACTACTAGCATTATCTAATAATTATCTCTAGATGAAATTGCAAGACTGCAGTGTTTTTAGAGCCCATTTGTGACCCATAAAATATTGGTTAAAACCTCACATTCCACCACTTGGTTTTGCAGTTATTACTGGAAATGGTGGGAAAGTATGAAGCAATCACCAGGAGAAGAGTTCTTTTAACTACTGTCATTTCTAAAAACTAATCAAAGAGATAGAAGAACCTGCCCAAAAACTTGATACCTAATTCATTTTATTCACCAGCAAGACAACATAAAATGTAACTTGTAGTAGTAGCAATCTCTCTTTCCAAATCAATCTTCTGCCAAAGTGATAATATCACTTTTCTATCATAATATAAGAGACAAGAAGGTGGGTCTAAGGTCACATTTAGAAAGGAAATTAAGAGACCAAAGTAAGGACCAAAACAGGATGAAACTGCCTTCTAGAAGCATATCAGGGTAACTTCTGGGGAAAAAAGGAGCCAAGTTCCAGCCGTGTCATAAAATAAGTTTCGCTCATAATAACTACACAAGAGATGACAGTAGTTTCTTCTATTGATTACAGCAGCAAGAAGAAAGCTCTCCCACATGAAAGATGGGGCAACCCCACCACCCACCAAAGGAACAGTTTTAGTGTGGAGCTTCTCAAATTCATGGCAGACACTATGTGTGCTACCCAGTCACCCTTGGTAATATTGAACTGGATTGGAAGATCAGGAAAACCCTATTAGTACTAAACTGTTTATAATTAAAATAAAACCTACAGTCAGGGAATATTACATTTTTTGAGACTAAACCGAGATGCATCATTTTATCTCTTGCTCAGGACAATACAAGAAAGGGGAAATCTTACATCAGTTGCAGTGCCTCCTACAAGGGATATTTGATCTCTTGGAAAACTCATACAGGGGTAAAATCCAGAGAGTGTATCTTGGGAGTCAAGACACAAACAAGAAAAATTTAGGAGCTCAATTCTTCTGCCCCATTTCTGAGGTGAATTTTTACTGGATTCAGTAAGATACAGACAAGCTACATGTCAGGTCCAAAATCAACTTTAAATACAAGATGATCTGCAGACAAACCATGGAGACGTATGTCTGGAACAATGAAGAGAACGTGTAAATATACAGGTAAAAGTCTTTAACCCAAAAGGCATGTTGACCTCAACCAGTAATAGCCTTATAACCTCTGATGACTGGAAATAAAAAAAATATCACCAAACATTTGTGTAAAAATGAAACCAAATGCAGTCAAAACCAAACTCTCCCTCCCCAACACACCTAATAGAGTGAAAATAAACGAGCTGATTTATGACAGATGTCTACTCCTTCATGGAAGCCAAGGGCAGCTTCTCTTGCCATACTGCATTCCTATCACTAAGTGGCAGTATGTTAAAGTACATAGACAGCACCTATAGTAACAACTTGGGAAGCCCGTTCATGTTTCCCATAACCTGAAATGGCTGCATGCCAACGTCATTTCTTTCCCCAACTGCACAGAAAACTACTGACCTATTGATTCGAGACAAAGTTTCTCATGTCTCCACCTTTTGAGATCAAAAGTAATGAGAAGAAACTGGCTAAGTAGCATAGCAACTTTACAAATGGATCCATGCTTCTTTCTTTTCCCTCTAAGACCTTCCCTATAACTCAGTATAAATTTTAGTACAAAGACCCGTGTTTTTGATTAGTACCCTGATTCAATGTTCCTGCAACAGCTTGACCTCTCACAAGAAATTCTGGAAGAGGAGTTAACAGAAAGCATTGAGAGAGTAGAAGCATTGAAATTACTTCTTGGAAGTAATGATGACATGTATTGAACTTACTGGGAGTGTATTTTCTGATGGGATCCCAAATTAATCAGGTAGAATGAGCCAGGTAGACTCAGCAGGGCTTAATTTGTGTAGCAGTTGCTTCAGTGGAAGAGCCTTGTGCTAACCTGTGTTAGAAACCATGTCCTCTAGGCTCTCATGAAAACATATATCTTTGGCACAAACCCACCATTTTTATGATGAAGCGTATAGGAGTAGGTACAAGCAGATTGGCACACTAGGAATTTTGATATTTCACACCCACCTCCTCCCCCCCCCCCCCCCCCCCCCCCCTGAAATGCATGTGACTAGATCACTTAATGAAGGGGCCCAGTTATAACTGAAATATCCTTGGAGTTCTGCACAGTTTCTCATCTGATCCTATCTCTACCTCTTTTCTTGAAACCTCTCTGGTTTGAGCCATAGCTCAGAGGAAGGCGGCCCTTTTGTTATATAGCTCGGTATAACAAGCAAGCTTGGCAGAGTAACACCCGTCTGCAGCACTAGATAGCAGAAACAGTGGATACAGTGTCTTCAAGGAGGAATTTTGCCCCACAGTGATGAAGAGGGAAGCAGGAAGGAAAAGAAAAGAGGTGGCATCCCACAGTTGTGTCTGAGACATCGATGAAGCATGAACAGGGATCTCAGGCACGTCACCTGCAGCATCACGTATGCTTTATAAAGACCTCTGTTGAGGCAGACCTGCCCAAAACATTCACATTCAATAAACGCTATCTCTAGTGTCATCAGTTACTCCATTACTCTTAAAGACATAAAAGGAGTGATATTACCTGATTAAACTACATAGAAAGAAAGTGAGATGAGGCCAGGGATCCCTTGTCTCTGAACTGTTGTGATAACAAGTGCAACGAAAACACAACATCACTGTCCATTCACCATGGTCCTCAACTGCTGGTCCTATAAAGAATATTTGTGGTGCCTCATGTTTTAAAAATTACTTGCCAGCGGTAATTTGCTACCGGTTTTTATATTTTCCTATCCATAGCTTCAGTAGGATAGGAAAAACTCCCAATTAAGCTTTCTGAATAAAATATAAACATTTAAAAGCAACACTACTCAAGCACTGCTGAAACCTGAAACAGTACACACAAGAGAAAACTGCTGCTCTCTGTTTGCAAGCTAAAGTGCCAGTTGGCTGAACATGTTTGCATGGGGGAGAGAGGGAGGGAGGAAGCGAGCCTGAGATGGATAACAGGGGCTTAATAGTCACCCTTTTCCACCCTCCTCTCCTGCAATGCCTTTCTGTCTTTCCCTGTCTGATCTGGCTCTCACAGGAAGGATGATTTCTAGGATATCTATCAGTTTCAGCAACTCCCACAACTATCAGGCATAAATTCCCACAGATGCTATTTTTTTTCTCCACACACATTTGGAGGGAAGGTAAGGAAGGGAAATGGAGAAGACGCTTTTTCCAGAAATGATGGTGTCTTGTCCACCTGTGTAAGAGGACATAAGGAGCCTGCAGCATGCCCTTGTATGAAATCTCTATGGCAGGAAGGCATCCTAATCCCCCAGTCTCCAACTGCTATACCATGGCATGGGAGAGAGGAAAAACTGTCTATAAAACTGCATCCATTGTTGAGGTTCTTTTGTTCCTTTCTGAGGAAGATTTGAGGGGTGTTTTTTTCAGATTTAGATATAATTTTTCCACTGAGGTTTTGGAATGGCCTGAGAACCACAAAAGTTGGCAATGCTAAGGTAATCTTGCAAATACTTTAGGACAAAAAAAGCCTGAAAATACTAGAATACACAATTAATTTCCAAAATTCTTGATCTACTACAACCTAATTGATACTCAAACAACTTCAACTCTCAACCTTTCAGATCAACAAAAGACAAATGTAATTACTTAGTTCAGCCTGAAATGCTATAATTTATCTGGTTTCCCAAGGATATGTAACTCATGGGGACAGTGCTCTATAATCATCTAGGTATGTATATGTTGTCACACATGTATGCCTATGTCTGTCACCCCTACCATAATAATTTCAAATATGTTATGCAATTTTAACTGCATTTGATAAGTTACATTTTTACAAACGTTGTAGAATTGAGTGGTTATAGGAGTTCCTATTCCTGCCTCAGAGAAGGGCTACAATGCAAGCACTGGCACTACAGGCAGTTCACATGGGAGGTGAGCCTGAAGATGTAAATTCAGAACAAATGAGGTATCATCTACTCTGCTGATGGAAAATCTACCAGATTTTGGAACTGCCAGAAAACCAATAGGTCAGTCCTTTGAGAAACCAGTCTTGGCTGTAAGGTATCTTGATACCATTTCATCTTTCCTGGACATGGCTATCTTTCCCATCCAGACCACCTAGAATGTTACTTGGGTTTGGATTCCTTTTTGAATCAGTAAGATGTCCTTTTACACACACAAAAAAAATAAAATCCCATTAGCTATGCTGAAAGGCTCACTTCTTCCATATTCCCCCTACATCCCTGTCTTTTATTCCAGTTCTACTCCCAGATGAACTTCTCCCACAACAGGATTACTGATCTGCAAAATGGTAGCAGCAAAGAATAATAGTTCCAGGTGGAAGTCTTCCAGTTTGAAGCTCTGCCTCCTACTTCAGCTTTCCTGTTTTCTGTAGAATTGGTTTAAACATGCTTCCTAAATATAAAAGTTTCCAGGCTCTGTGTCTGCATGAGCACCACTACTAAAATGTTGACTACACTTCCCCATGGCCACACCTCAGCAGAGACCAGCTGATGCTTTACACCAGAAAATTCTTGAATGCAGAAAGAAGCCTCGTGGTACTAAACCAAATAATTTATCTGGGGGATGGAGGACATCCTCTGACTAAAACATTTCAGTACACTGTCTTGAGAGAGAAAATGTCTTCCCTTGTATTTCTCACATTTCTTCTAGTCCCTTTGCTTCACATGCTCTTCTTTGCTTTTAACAATTGACCTTTTCTCTTCCCATTCACATCTCTACTTAACAAGTCTCTGTCCCTCCCTTTCACCACCAAAGAATGTGCTGCCACTTGGCAAACTGCTCACCATCAAAGCTGTGCATGTGATTTAGGGAGGTCTGATTTCCAGCTCCATGAGGTCAGCACAGACTCATTCGATATTCTTCAGACACCAAGCTGGCTCACTGTTCTGCATGGAACTGGCAGAGAGATGTTCCCTCCCTCTCCTCTTCATTTTATGTGCACATTAGAAGTATCCATGACCAAATCAGAAATTGTGCAGCTGTTTCAATAGCTGCAAAACTGTTTAGAACGGAGAGCCCAGAGTATAGAGAAAGAGACCTTTGTGAATTGAACATTCTCTGAACTAACTTGTTTGTGAAAACCCATGTATAATTAAAACCTCTCTTGTTAGTGAATGGAGCCATACTTAAATACACACAATGTATATCTTTATTTCCAGCTCAAATCTTTTTTGGGATGTTTTCCAGCAATGTGTATTATGTGGCTTCAGCAACTGCAGTGCATCATCATAGTCATTCAAGCAGTGGAGCTCCCTGCTACATTATGAGCATGTTTCCCCTAAAATACTTTTTGATGGACTAGAGTATAGCCAGTCTAGACCTGAACTGCATAATAAATGGATGCTATGATTCCTTTAATGGCAAGGTCCTTTCCCCCACTGCAAATGGAAATGTAATTCAGATGCACACTATCTCACCCTTTGCATGCTGAGAGACAAAATAAACAGCAACATTCATTTGTCTTTTTCCATTTCCCTTACCAAAAAGTCAACTTCCAAAGAAAATGTTTACCAAAACATTTCCCTGAACAATCTGAGTAATATTTTAATGGACCACTTACTTAGTTAGTATCTAATTAAATTTTGCATCATGAAGAGCATGTTCAAGTCACTGTGGTATTGTGAATAAGGCTTCAATAAAAAATACAGGATAAAAGAAATCTGCAAAATAACCACCATTAAACTAATGAGTAAAAATTCAGCAGCTATAATAAAATCCACCAGAGAACAAATAAACTGCAAACAACTATATTACGAAACAATATTAGTCGGGTTACATCTTGTTCCCTCATGCATCCCTGCACAGAATAGGAAAAAAAAGAAATACTCAGAGGAGAACATTTTGACGGGAGGGCCAAACAGACATACACAGAGAGATGCAGTAAACACTAGCAGCTGCGTGGCTTAAGGTACCAAATACTATAAAATCTCTTAATTAAAAAATGAATTAATTGTTGTGAGCATATTTCTCATGACAGAGCACATTTACACTTCTGCAGAACACAGTTGTTAACACATTTAAAAAAAAAAAAAAAAAAAGCTCTCTGACAGTTGTACCTGTAACATAAGGGGATAATATGAAGAACAAGGAAGCAAGCAATTGGTCTCCCTCTTTCACTTGAACTTGGGCTTATCACACCCCACCTGGATGCTATAAATATTTTCCTAAAGGTTGCTTGGTTTCTGCACTGCTCCACAACCCAGTTCAGCAATACACATCCATAATACTAAGCTTGAGCTGCTCCACTGAAATCAATACTCACATGCCCAAGTGCTTCTCTGTAAAAGGGACTGGATGGCTCTAAGGCCACTGCCCTGTCAATCCATGTAGAGTGATTTCCCTGCTGTGCAGTATAACTCTGTAAGTGTAATCTGTTCAGTATAGCAAATAAATACCTCTATTGGAACATTCACCTAGGGCTTATTTGTGACGTGTGTGAATGTTATTTATTAGAAAATTTAAACATTATTGGAGCCAATTAGAAAAGCACTTTTTTATTACTTGCAGTGCCCCACATCCTCCCCCTTGACACCACCGTTACATACTAGCTCACTTAAAAGGCACAGTGAGCAAGTGTGCCCATCTCTGCAGACACGGTCTGTAACTGAACTCCAGGTGTGTTAGTCTGATTTCAGCTGCGCTGCTTGTGCTTCAAATCAAGCAGGCAGGAGCACAAGTATCTGCAGGATACAAGTTTGTATGGATTTATAAATTAGGAGTTCAATCGGCATAAGAGGGGATTTCACTCCTCTGAGCTTCTGCTTCAACTAAACTACATATTTCTGGAAGACCGACCTCCTGTCCTCCATGTTCCAAATTTTTGGGATGCTTTCCAGGTCACTTCCTCCTGGCCCGTGTTCAGGCAAAATGCAGAATACTGATATTGGAAACCTCTCCATGTATATTGATTTGCTGCAGGCAAACCAGCACTTCCTGAAGAATTTCACTTATGTTGCTGTTGGTCTGAGCTTTCTTTCAGTCGCTGCTCTTTGAAGAGATAGGGGAGGCTGTCAGTTTGTGAATACCTTGTTGTGAAATCCCATAAAGAACTGCAGACCAATCCTAAAATTTAAATACACAGAACCTATACTTTGTTTTGCATATCTAACTTTTAACCTCAGACATATGCATAAAAAGGGAATTTACATAGTCGTTTTTTGGAAAACTTTTCAAAATCAAGTAATTTGGATGAACCCTTGACCTAAAGAAAATATTTTCATACCATCTTCATGCATATTTATAAGCTCCTCTGAAAGGGTATTCTGGTAGCAGAAAAAGGTACACATATTTATATAACAGAAAAGAATGAAGGATGAATGCTCATCATTCCCCAATCCTGAATTCATACTGCCTTTAATTATTTTGTATATGTTTTCTTTAGTTGTTTTCTTTTTAAAGGAGAGTTATTTAACTTAAGTTTAGTTGAGTTTTTCAGTTGAATTTGATGATTTTCTGTAAAATGTACTATACTCATATGAATCACAGTGCGTGTTAGCTTTGTTATAATATGTCTACAATCCCCTAAAACCACTCCCCAGCAGTGCTGAGCAAGGGCAGAGGCAATATTATAAACCTCTGTGTACTAGTTCTCATTAATTGTTTTTCAGACATGTAGGTCTCGCTCTTCAAGCATTCTCCTGAGCATACTTTACTTTGAAGTAAACAAGGGTGAAGAAAAAGAGGAAAGCTGGTGAACTCTGGTAGGATATAATGGCAGAAAAGATGTTCCTCCTTTACTTAGCAAGCTGACATTTGGGACATGCCAGGATACGGGAGCCCTGGGTTCAACTCACTTTTCTGTGTGACGATATTTGACTATTGTCTCCCATCACCCCTGGGACTGGCCTGACAGCACAATGGTACCAGGTTCTTAGTTTCTCTTGAGATGCTGTTTTCTTTTGTATAACCATTAAACATTAATGTGAAAAGGGGCTGGCATCCAGATCTCTCACACTCTGGATGCATGCCTTAATCAATAAGGTACCATAGAAAAGGACTAAGACTCTTTCTCTGCAAATCTATCTTTTCACGTCCTTGCTTTTCTGCTAAGCTCCTGAAATCAAGGCATTTTATTCTATTCAGCATTTTCCTTTAATGGAAAACTTAAATTAAACTTCAAACTTAGTTTAATCTAAACATTTATTCCTGTCACCACAAAAAATCTCTCCTCCCCCTGTACCTCAAATCAGGGTCAACTCAAGACTAGAGAGTAGATGCAAACAGCATGGGAAATGAGGGGCAGCAGCCTAAATGAAAAGGCCGTGAACAGAGCTCCTGCCCAGGTTTATGGCTGTGTGTATGATATTTCTTAATAAAAAACCCCCACTTTCTATCATCTGTGCCACTCATAGGAAGGGAAAGGTTACACTGCCGTTGACTTAATAAGAACTGACATGAGAAGGGACTGCTATCACTGTCACAAGAGTGAGGCATCCTTTGATGAGCTCTACAAACAACCTCAGTTGAATGTTCTTCTCAAGTAAACTGTGTTCCCAGGTGAAGCAGGCTGGAATATATCCCTGCGTCAACATGACTGTTCCACTTCTGCTCCAACTTTGAAAAAAAATGTTTACTCTTTAGGCCAAAATCAGGCACAAATAGTACCTACCAAATATCAAACTGCTGGAAAGAGTTCTCAACTACAGTAGAAGAAAGGGCCAGAACTGCTCTTTTTTTAACCAACACTGTAATAAACACTCTCTATGTCTACAGTAAAACACTAGGAAATTACTATGTTTAAAAATTATATGTGTATGATATTTTCATGTGAAGACAACCTAAAAATTCAGGAACTTTAATTCTCTCTTTTTAGAACATTCTCTCTGTTAGGCTTTATGGTATGCTAGTACAAGATTGCACTTGTTACTGTACCAAAAAATGGCAGTTACTAAAAAATCAAGAAGTAAATAATTGTCCTTAAACACTTTTGCAGTGGTTGGATTTGGCTAATTTTGCCATTACCGTGTTAGATTTTGTATATGCATGTATAGTACAAGAAGAAAGCTCTTATGGTTTATGCATTCAGCTGAGAATTTGTCCACAAGGTATGCCCTTGGGCGTATCACCCATCTTCGATGAATATTAATCTCTGCAAATTACACACACACACGAGACTGCAAAGAGATAGTGATAAGTGCAATATGGACTGTGGAGTCCCAGTCTCATATGAAATCTGAAATTGTCCAAAGCAGGTGAAGGGCAACAAGATTTCTCTAATCAAAATCATTCTTATAGCCACCATTAAAGTAGAGACATTGAATTTTCTCAAATAATCTGTTTGAGATAAAAACTATTGAGAGGAGGATGTCAGATATTCCAATAGGGTCTCAAAGTTCTTTTTATGTCTTCATGAACTCAAAGAGTATATATCACTTTGTGGGCTATCTGAATGGACACGGGTTTTTTTAGGAGAAAAGGCGGCACAGAACAATAAAAAAAAACATGTGGAGGAAAAAACAGCTTTGGTGGAGAAGGTACTGAGCCTGCAGCACTCACTCGGGATGCCAAGGCTAACTGACCAGAAAGTAAAGGTGAAAACAAAGGTGTGGGAGGTGTTTCTGGGGAAGAAATTGGGTGGAATGGTACAACCAGCAGTGGGACAGGGCTGGCAAAAATAGGCAATTTGATGAAAGCAAGAAGCAAAAGTGGTAATGGGTAAGAGAAAGGTGGAAAAGAAATAGCAGAATAATATGAAAAAGGAAACAAACCAGGAAAAGCGGTACAATTTGGGCATCACAACAAGAGGGAGAGTCCTGGACATGTAATGACAGAAGTGTTGCAGGGGCAGGGGAGAGGAGGAACTGGAAGGATGTGAAGAGGGGAAAGTGTTTTGCGGGCACTGGTGTCTGTGTTGCACCAGCAGAGGAGCAGGGCTCTCTGAGACACCAGACTGGGAAGCAGTCTTGCAGCAATTTCTCTGGGACCATCTTTCAATACAAGTATGACACAGTCACCTCTAGTGTCATTCCTCCTCTTCTGGTCAGGCAGAGGTGAGAAAGCAGGATAATTAGAAGCAAGATGCACAGGACAAAATTTGAAGTTCCCACTGGAAGTATGTGACTGGATATCCATGTCAGTGGAGTTGTTTGACATGCTTTTTAAATGGGTGAGAACTGGCTCAACTAATTCTATTGCATGTCTTTTGGAGGGAGAGGAGGAATCAGGATTTTCAGACTTTTAGATTTAAATACTCAAGCCCTAAGTGAAATCTTTTCCACATTCTGGGAAAGCTGTGGCTGATGTCTTTAAGGACTGAGTGGCTTCTTCCTCAATGACTCCGCCTGCAAAATCTGCACAGTCCAATATAGTAGTAGAAATCCTGCATCACTCCAACATAGAAATCAGCAAAAAGGGTATATCTTTTTTTCTGCCCTAGCCCAGATTTTGAAGGTCTAAAATGTTTTCACCCCTGATTTAAGCGATTTTGGCTATTGGAGGACTTTTCCAAGTTATATAAAATTCGTAAGTTGCCATTATACATGAACAGCAACCAAACTGAAAAGTCAAAATCATTTTTGCTCAACACAATTCTTAGGTCACATGTATGGACTGCTTGCTCAGAAAGTCCTCACTGGGAGGACAGAAAATGCAGTAGGTGTGTACGAGCTCTTACAGATTCTTTCATGCCAAGAAAGAGGAAGAAACTCAGTTTTCACATGCACCAACACAAAAATGTGCTTTTTACTTCCACTTAGCAAGCATATTGTAATTACTATGATGTAAAATCCTAGTGAAGACAAGGAGAGCTTGCCATTTTTACAGACTAGCAGATAAAACTTTTTGAATATGACTGGTTTATCTCAATCTTCTAGAACAGGGGTCCTCACACTTTTTAAACAGGGGGCCGGCATGCGGATGCAGTGGCAGGCAGTCATCGGCGGCTGCTTGGTTTCCCCCCCCAACCCCCGGCGGGGGAGGGGGCGGGGGGTTCTGTAAATACGGGGGGCCGGATTGAGGACCCTGGGGGGCCGTATCCGGCCTGCAGGCCATAGTTTGAGGACCCCTGTTCTAGAAGACCAGAGAAGCTAAGACCTTATCCCAAACAAGTCATATTTTACGACAAAATAAAAATATTTATTTTCATAGAGTTGAAAAGAATTTCACACAATCATAGAATCGTTTAGGTTGGAAAAGACCTTTGAGATCAAGTTCAACCATTAACCCAGCACTGCCAAGCCCACCACTAGACCATGTTGTTAAGCACTGCATTATGCATTTTTTGCAGCACCTCCAGGAATGTTGATTCCACCACCTCCCTGAGCAGCCTGTTCCAATTCCTGACAACCCTTTCAGTGAAGAAATTTTCTTCATATCCAATCCAAACCTGCCCTAGAGTAATTTGAGGCCATTTTCCTCATTTTCCAAGCCAGGATGCTGCTGGCCTTCTTGGCCCCCTGGGCACACTGCTGGCTCATGTTCAGCTGGCTGTCAGCCAACATCCCCAGGTCCTTTTCCTCCAGGCAGCTTTCCAGCCACTCTACCCCAAGCCAGTTGTGACCCAAGTGCAGGAATTTAACTTGTGATAATATCATGGATTTGCACAGCTTCACACAGAAGAAAAAAGCACTAATAATTTGTTTCCCCACTTAGAACATTCTCTGTCCTAGTCACAGAAGAAAGCTAGTATCACTTAGCAAATTTGTATTACAAGCAATTGTTGGGAATGCTTACCCAACCTTTTTGAAAATGTATGATTTCCATCCACAATAAACCCCATTTTATGCTATATATGCCCACCCAATGTATTTTGGTAGCCCAGATGGTATGTACATGCTTTGCAGTATTTAATGTCAAATATTCTTTCTCTAATTGTGGGAAGACCTTAATTATGGAAGGACCTCCTTCAGTGCTAGAGTTCAGGTGATGCTTCATTGTTCATTTAAAGAAGGAATTAAACTATTGACTGCTATGGAAGGAACAACAAAATACTGAGCTACTTAGAAAAAAATTGAACCACCTACCAAGTGGTATTTATCTATTTAAAAAATAATTAAATTGGCAATTTACAAAGAAACATATTGATGAGTCAGAGCAAAATTTTATTTTAAAATGGCCCTCTAAAAGATTTAGTCCTCTGCACCACAATCTTTTTTCCTCTAAAATTATTTTAACATGAAATATCTCTCTCTTACTCTCTCACACACACATGAAAATCAGCCATCACATTAAACCGCTGAATTATTTTCTACTGAGTAAAGCTAATACTTGTTCCTTCCCAGCCGCTCCAGTGGCTAAAGATAGCTTTTCCACTGTTCTGTGTAAGTGATGACAGTATTGGAAAGTTGTTTTCCAATGAAGCTTTTTCAAGAACAACCATTATAATTGCCTGATGTTGGAGCTAGCCTTTTATGCCATTTTATAACAAGACAACTTGCACAAAGCCCCGTTTCCTCTTTTTAATATGTCCGCACAGAAGAGAGAGGGGTTTGGTGTATCCAGGTTATCATTGGTTTAATTAGCATGCACAGTGGTGTTATAGCACTGTACTACTGTCTTTAAGAATGATAACAACATGGTGATAGCAGAGACCTCAGTACAGAAGAAGAAACCCAGAGTCTCATGTGTGCTTCTATAGGTCATGCTAAGTGGAGTCAGCCATAGCTTCTCCCATTCTGCTATTCCTGCTGACAAGATTAAATCTAACATAAATAGCTACTGCTTATTCATGCTGCAATCACGCCTTCATTTATTGTACAGAGAGACCTAAAGGCTCTAGCTTAAAAAAATAATTACTTCTGCAATTCATAGTAACAAAAGTGATTAGCTCATGTGTCAAGGTGAATTATCCGCTAAGAAAAAAAAAGCCAACATCATATAATTAGCAATAATAGTAAGAAATTAGGAAATAATAATGTGAAGGACTTTTAAAACAAGGCTAGAACAGGCAGTAAAAATTGCTTAAACAAACTACCAACATCTGTTCTACTTCATGAATTGGCTAGGTTGGGACCCCCTGTGTCTATTACAACCCTAAAACTTATAAAATAATACTAATATACTCCAAACCAAATGAATATTTATAAACATTGAAGGGAGTCAAAGCTATTGAGACACAAATAACAGCTTAGAAGCTGAGAGCATGTTTGATTTTGCACAGAAATGGATCCCTTTTGGAACGGGTGAGAAGCTTATAGGCAAGATTATAACACAGTGTGCATACTTAGAGAAAAGAAAGAATTTTACAGGATTTCTATGATTTATTAGTTACTTTGTAAACACTGTAATGAAAATGTATCTAGTGAGATGTTTTGTGAATTTTATCAATCTTTGTTACAAATTATTAGATTTTTTAGAATATCCATGCCTCAGATATTCTATAATTAAATTAATTCCATTAGTTAAATTTTGTGCATAAATTGAATTTGAGAAATTATGAGTCAGTTGTCATGAAACAGTTTTTGATAACCACTGTATTAAGTGATTACAGTCACCAGATTCAGGTAACTCAGATGTGAACCTTTTGAGATGTGAGCAGTAGCTCCACAAAACACTGTCTTCTCTTGTAACTAGCTTGGATGGAAGTATTTTGCTAGACTGAATCAGCAGTATAAGACAGTCAGCTTGCTTGCCTAGCACTTTTATTTGCCCACCTGGCTTCACCCTTTAAATTATCTGCTTACAGGGCTGTTGCCACATTAAAGGTTCCCCTGTGGGGTCTAAGGTTGTTCTTTCCCAGAAAGCAGCACAGCTGGGTGGAAGTAGAAAGAGCCAAGAGGGGTCAGCGTGAAAAAATTGATGGTTTTCAGCCTTGTCCTTCCTACTGGTACCAGTTTTGCAACATTGTCTCCCAGAAGAAAAATGAAGCCTAGAGGCAGCCTTACACTTCAGGTGATTAGCCTGGATGCTGTGTCACAGCTACTTTTTAACTGGCCAACATACTCTAGGTGCTCAGTTGACAATATTTGAGATCCAAAATCATTAGAGGCACTGATTGTTTCCAAGACTGCTGGCTCAGAAACTAAGATGTGAGGTGTAATTTTTGTTGTGATCTCAAAGATAAATTCAGTTGCAGAAAAGGGTCTTGCAACCAGAAATGGGAAGATGCAACTAGACATGCAAGAATTGAAACCACAAGGAGATGATTTCAAAAACTGCTTTGTTATACTGTACAGCATTTCTCACTTGCACTGGCACCATCTTGCTGTGCTCCTTGGGTGTTCATCCCCACTGAACCTGTTTAACTGCATACTCATTCTCTGTCTTTGGGAAAGGTAAAAGTTTTCCTCCCATATATTTTTGGCTGTGTTTCCCACAGTTCCCATAGCCTTACATTCACCTATATAACCACAGTACACTTTATTGTCAAGAGTAAAAACAGTCTGTAGAGGGCTATCTGGTGAAAGGTTGGCATCTTCTCCATTTCCCTGCATCCCTAGGTTCAAAAGCATCAATAGTGTGGAAAGGAGGAACTGGTTTCACCTCTTGTTCACCAATTTTGATAAAGTCAGCAACAACCTTTTCTTCCTTCAGAAACAGAGTGACTTTAGGACAACCCTGAAAAGCCTTTGATTGCTGTGGAAACTCCTTGAGCAACTTTCAGCACCTAGTTATAATCCACTGACTGCAGCATGTAGGTTTGCAAGGAAAAGGAAACTCACTAGTTATTTATTTCCAGACTTAAAGGGGAACTTGTCTTTTTACTTTCTGGAAGAAGAGCGTCCCTGTTACAGCAGTGAGCTGTGCAGGCTTGCAAAACCTGTGTGTGCATTGAAAGCCTTTGCAGGGATTGGCAGTGGTACCCAAGCAGAGGGAACCTGCACATCTCTCTCTCCACCTCCTGTTGCTGCTGCAGCCAGGCACACACTGATTCATTCAAATTACAGCAGACTATCAGCAGCGAGCCACTAATGGGATAATTTACCTCCCCCTTCATTCACCTGATATTCATAGCAGAAGCAGACAGTGAGACAACGTGGTGAAAATAAGATGAAAAGAGAGAAGAAAAGCAAAGCAGAAACAGGTAAGCAAATGAAAAGTGAAATCATGACTGAGGAAAAGACTGACTCCTCTAGTATGTGTACCAAAACTTCTGATATATTTGCTGGGCTTCTGAGAGTATCAGAAGGGTATGTTGTTCCTAATTCAAACATCATTCTGAGGCTGTTCGTTTTCATATTTAGTCATATCACAGCAGAGCTAAAAGGGTGTCAATCACACTCGGTACATCTGACTGGGAGAGCGCTCTCTTCACAGCTGCATCTGGCAGAATACACTCATTTATTATATTTTTAGTAAGGCATGCTATCTTGTTCATGTGTGAGAAACTGTAATGCATCTTTCACATTTAAAGTGCCCTCTGAAGCTTTCTGCCTCTCAACCTCCTGCCTACTTTCACTGTTACTACTAAATTTTTTATATTGTCTTGAGCATCTCTGAAAGAATTGCAAATTCCAGATACAACATGATTAATTTAGCACTGACGTCTCCTACAATATAGTGTACAGCCGTCCATCCTGCTTCAGCACAACTATGTCTTATCTCAGCTCTTAGTGAAAAACTAAATTAAGGCAAAGGCTGAAGTCACTCATGTGTGCTACTTTTAAAATTAATTTTTACTGACAGCATCACAGAGTCAAAAGCACGTAGCCGCATTATGAAAGCCAGAACAGAGATTAAAATATATGTGTATTTTTGTTATTCCAGGAAAGAGTCTTTTGCTCTTTCTACATTAGTCATTTTCCCAAAGGACTCCACATTCCTCCTTATTTGGGGAGTAAAAGTCAAAATATCAGTCATCTTCCCATTTGCTAAGGATTTCTGCTTTTTATTGTGTCTAACTCCTTATACTCACTATCTTCTTCTCAAGATGCAAGTGAAGTTTTATGAAGGGCAGTTTGGGTGAGGGACATGAAGGACAGTTCTGAGAAACTAACTTTTTACAGTGTCTCATTTTCAATGTATTATTTGAGAGGACTCTTCCTTGATTTTTAAAAGCTTAAAAGTATTCAGTTCCATGTACTTAGAACAATTTTCCACCCTAAAACTTTAGAACTCTTAATGTTCAGAATTGAATTTTTTTAACCAAATTTTACATTTTTTTCATCTTTTTGACTATTGAGAATACAATACTTCTCTCATCTTGACCTATAGCAAGTTTTTTGTTGTATGGCAAATCCCAATTCTGTATTTGTCTGGCTTTATTTTCTTTTTCTCTCCCTGGTATTGTCAGGAGCTGCTTTTCACCTCGTGATGCAGGGGTGAAAACGGAAGGAAAGAACAGTGGGGAAAGCAATGTTTTCTGTGCTGGAGCTGCTTCCCCAAACCTACATATCACTGTTCAAGCTGGTATGAAGTGCAGCAGAGGCAGGCTCTGCTATTCTTTGTTTACTACTCTCTGAAGTGGGGTGAACTATGTTGACTATTTTCCAGATCACCAGCGAGGTTTAGTTGATGCTTCTGAATCAGATCAAAGATGAAGAGAACGGGGACAAGCTCAGCAGCAGCCTTGCTCATCCAGCATTCCCTTTTAACGCAACTAACATTAGGCAATAGCCTGACTTTTCTCACAGTGACCATACTTACAACAAGCCTTTGCAATAACTGAAGTGTGTCTCTTCCAGGATGCTACAGCAAGAACAGACCCTTTGAAAATATGTTTGAAAGCACAGAGTGATGTGCCATCAAGCTGAGCTCCTCACAATATGTGTATCAAAGGGAGCCGTTAGAACAGCAAGACTGTTGTGATGGCTTAACATAACTGCACAGACTCCCCACACTGCAATTGCACTTGTCGAGGGACATTAAAAATTGTAACTAAAGGTAGCCCAGCATAGGAGACTGTGTATGACTCTGCTGCAGGAAAGGACTTTTAGGAAAAACTTAAGGTGTCAGAATGGTTTTGATGAATAAGTATCATTCTATATAATATCTAGAAAACTAGTTATAAACAAGGATTTATAATGGATCAGAAACTAGACATGACTGAAAACACTTTTAGAAAGGCAAATTTCACAATTTAATAGGAGAATATCTTTCAAGACACATTAATTTCTTTCTGCTCTTGACAGCCTTGACAAGATCTCCACTGTAAACTTTGTCCTGTTTGGGGAAACTATATTTCAAGGCAGATGTGGGTTAAAGCAAGAAGTACAGCGATTTACAAGAATGATGAGAGATTTAGAAAGCTTTTTTAGCTCTTATAATTGGGATTGTTCAGTCTAAAAACAGTAGTTCAAGGGGGAATATGGTACAAATTCCCAGGCACATTAGAATTTACTCCCATAAATTTCTTTTCAAAGAGGGAAAAAACCCTACGTTTCACATTCATGTGACTAGGAAAAGGAATGCACTGAAATTAGGAAAAATAGAATCGTGTTGCATAACAGAAGAAACTTTTAATAGTAAGGGATTTTGAAGCACTGGGATAGTCTGTGCATCAATTAAGGATTATTTCTCATTGTAGAGTATGTCAGAGAAACAGTAATCAGAAGAGATGTGAACAGAACTGATACCATACTGCAACAGTACAATGGACAAGATAACTCTCTAGGACCTTTTTCTGTCTACTTTTTATTATCTTAACAACAGTCCATGAGACAGACTGTGAAAGTTAGGTGATAAGGTTTAATATCCTGTCATGCCTCTTCCAATAGGTGTATGGACAGGTGAAAAGTGACTGGAAAGTCTACTGACAGAAAGCTTATAATGGTATTTTGGATGAGATTCTTTTGCACTTTGTTCTGAAATGCACATCAGATTATCTCCCTGCCTCTAAGGGATAAAAAGATTATCCCAAGAACAGATGTTTTTGCCATGTATTTGAACCATAAGACATCAGGTAGCACATGCAGAGGAACACATATCAGTAACAAAGCCCTCCATTTTTTTTAGGAAGCTTTGAACAAGAAAACACAGGTAGTTTGAAGCAATCAAGAGCCTAAAAGCCCTGTTCTTGTAAAATGCTTTTCTAGTAGGTGCCCATCCTGGCACAGCACTTGAACTTCTGCTGCACTCCACGTATGGATGTCTTCCAGACCTAGACATTAAGGAAGGAAACAACTCGAGCCAGAGTTAATAGGGATAAAACCTTGTGTTATGTAGGCATGGGGCAAGAGGTGCAAAATTCACATGTTAATCTGACAACTGCAATATATCAGGAGTACAGAGAAATCAAAACATAAGACAGAAGAAGATTTGGAAAGAAGCATGAAATTTTTACTAATTAAACTTTGGGAATTCCCTGAATGACAGTACCTTTGAGAGCTGTCTCAGTGGAAGACTAAAAACATATATTACAGAGAAAACTCACCAAAACAGAACATCAGAGCTCTTATTGAAGTAGTTCTATTAAAATGATATCTGGAAAGTATAGCTTTATCTTGTGGAATTTCTTTCTTCTATTAGCAATTATCCACAAAAATGTATCAGATTGTTTTGTAATTTTGCCAAGATACCAACACTATTTAGGAGCCTAATTCATCTTCAAATGCAGTAAATTTAAAAAAATAGTCTGAGCTTCTTATTAGCTCATCAGGCCATATTTTACGCCTACTTGATTAAGACTCAGAGGCATGATCAAGTGTTTTGCCTATGGGAAGAAATTTGTTATTGTGGTTAGGATTTAGGAGACTGATGTGGTTTAACCCAGCTGGCAACTCAGCACTACACAGCCCCTCACTCACTCCCCACAGTGGAATGGGGGAGAAGATCAGAAGAGTATAAGTGAGAAAGCTCATGGGCTTAGATAAAGACAGTTTAATAGGTAAAGCAAAAGCCACACACGCAAGTAAAGCATTCATTCACCACTGCCCATGGGCAAGCAGGTGTTCGGCCATTCCCAGGAAAGCCAGGCTCCATCATGTGTAACAGTTACTTGGGAGGACAAATGCCATCACTCTGGACGTCCCATCCCCGCCCCGCCCCCCCCTTCCTTCTTCCCTAGCTTATATGCTGATCATGACATCATATGGTCCAGGACATCCCTTTGGTCAGTTGGGATCAGCTGTCCCAGCTGTGCCCCCTCCCAGCTTCTTGTGCACCCCCAGCCTGCTCCTGCTGGGGTGTGTGAGGAGCAGAAAAGGCCTTGGCTCTGTGTGAGCGCTGCTCAGCAATAACAAAGACATCCCTATGTTACCAACTCCGTTTCCAGCACAAATCCAAAACACAGCTCCTTAGTAGCTACTATGAAGAAATTTAACTGTATCCCAGCAAAGAGATCTGTTTCAGTTCTTAATTCTTACTGTCCATTTGGTGGTAAAATTAAGAAATGCATAATGAAACTCAAGGGCCCACACTTAACTTTTACATGCCTGAGGGGTCATTTTTCATGAGGAAACAGACATGCATAATTACTTTGGATAAGTGTGTTGCTGCAGCAATTATAGTTTCCATGTAGGATGTGTAACTACTGGGAAGAAGGGAAGGTATTTAAAAAAATGAAATCATAGCAAAATTAATAGGATAAGGGTGAATGACAGATTTTTTAGTCTGCCAAATAAGTGGGTAAAAAGAGACATTCAAGAAAATAAAAAACACTTTTAATTTTTCTTCAGGCTAAAACACAAAACCAAGAAATTTCCTTTCAGGTAGACTTGAAAGGATTTTTTGACTGAAAAGATTCAAATTAAGAAACCAAAATAATTCATCTTAAAAACACTGAAGCAAAAAATTTTCACTCCATAATTTATTTACTGTCTCATTTTTCTATATATTTGCATCACAACTATTTGCCAAATTCACAAGGAGCTATGCTGTATATTGAACTACATTTTTTGCTAGTGTTTTGCAAAGCCGCAAATTAAGGTAACTTATTCCTAGATTTCTGGCCATATATTTGTTAACACTAATGTGCACAGTTCTCATTACCTCATAAAAAAAAACTTTGTCAATCAATTTCCTTGTAAAGACTAGCTTTAAATATAGCTCCCCTGGAATTCAGTAAGGCTTAGAGTCTACGTCACTTCCTTATTTTAGCAATTTGTCCTCCAACCTCTTACTCCTACACACACCTGTATGTACAGATTTCTCTATACTTCATGCATTATAGATAAATTAATATTAAAGCAACATATGAAAAAGCAAAAATAAGAGGAAGTTCCGAGATTTAACTGCCATATTTGAGCTTTAAAAGTAATGAAATACACAAATGAGAGGAAACTGCTACCACAAGCACCTCTTAACTTCTAGGGTGCCAGATCATTTTTAACTAGCTCTCTACAACCCCCTGCCCCATGTTCTCATTCTTCTCCCCAGGTAAACAACTACATGAGAGAAGTAGCAGTGCTTTACCCAAGTCTGTGATTTCACAAACTCTAAAGAAAACATTATAGATGACAAATTGTCTAGAGTGAATTAAGAATAGTATTTGCACATTTTTCTGCTTGGCTGAGCTCATATTGTTTCCTTGGGAATAAGCCATCAGTTTTTAACATTTCCTTTGCCTTATTCCCCTAGCACAGCTTCACTCATCTTTTACATTTTCTGCTGTTTTTTCTCCATGAGAAAGAGGTGCAAGTTAATTTTGCTCTTGGGATAGATGTATGTGTAAGAAGCAAAATTTCCAAATTTCCAGTCAATGACTGGAGGCAAACAAAGGATCCTCTTTGTCCCCAGATTAAGGGACTGTTACATGCAGAGTGATGCTTTCTAGCTCTTTGTGTTTGCACCTGAAGCCTAACATGTAAAATATTGGCATCACATAGGTTGGTTGAAAGAGAAAGCTCTGCATCACTCCCCCAGCCTTCACTTGAATCCATGAAGAAATTCTGCAGTGCCCACAGAAATTGGGGTGCTGCTTCTTTCACAATGTTTATCTTCTCCTCCATAGTGCTATTACAACACATTGTACTGTAGCTCAGCAAAAACTGTTTGGTACCTCCTAAATTTCCAGAATCCTTTCACTTATGTTTTCCTTTCCCCTAATAATGGTTGTTTTGGAGGATAGAGGCACAGAGCAAAAGGTGGCAGAAACACACAGTTTGGAGGAGGGAGTGTCTTGTTACTGCAGCATGCAGTGATGTATTATTCTTTCTCAAGTGTAATATTCTGCAAAGAGCAAGGATCACATCACTCGGGAAGGCCATGACACCTTTTTGCTCTTCTGCTTCTCTCCTTATATACTTTACTAAGATTTCTCCTTTGTGGCTGATTCATACAACCAGTGCAGCAAGGTTGTTTCCCCAAGTTCCTCCTGTCTGTACATCTTTTTTCTGGGACTGGGGATGCAAGGGTCTGCAGTCTTTTGGCCTCTTTCCCCATTCAGTGAGTCTGTTCTCACACCAGCAAAAGTATCAGCATTTTCAGGCCCAGGATAGGCAGCAGAGATATCAAGGCAGGGCCACATCAGGTCTCAGCATACTTCTAGCACAGCAAAGTGTAGAGGATGACTTTTTCAGTTGAATTTCAACCACAGGGACTGTGACTCTCACGCAAGACACCATCCCTCCATCTGAGCAACTGGAAAATAGTACACGGAGATGATTTTGCTCAGCTCATATTTTAAAAATGAGCCTGTATGTAATAGCTTTCAACTTGCTGCTGGAGGAAATGCAGGGGCCCCGAGTGGATAGGAAGGAGAAATTAAAACCACAGACTGTAGGCACTGTGCCAGGAGAGGGTGGCCTTTCTCAGCACAGGTCCATTATCATGGCAGCAGGCTCTGAAAGCCCTCATTTCACTCCAAGCAGTAAAACATCAAGTATGGTTTGACTTTAAGAACTTCTTCACTCTGTCCTGTGCTGCAGGAATAGTCTGTGTCTTTTCACCATCTAGCAGACGCTGTGGTTTAAGGATTTTGGCCAACAGTCCTTGCGAGAAGCACATGCTAGGATAGCAACCACCTCATTTCCAAGTGACCTCCCCTTGTAGGTCACAAGCTACTCCACATTTCTTGCCCCAGAAATCTTCAACTCTGTAATAGGACCTGTGTGACACTAATAAAACCTCAAAAAAATCTAATAAAACCCCCTGTGCTCTAAGAAGTTTGCCATTCAGGCTAATGACAATGCAACAGATGGAGGAAAAAGTTACACATAAGAATGATGCCAAAGTGGAGCTTGCCCCATATCCACCGTAACAAACGGGCATTTCTCTGCAGGCAGCCCAGAAAGAAGCTCCAGGAGCTTGAGATGGTGTAACTGTAAATGCCAATGGAAAATTTTCCATGCCTTTCAATGGGAGATGCAAGAAAAGTATGGAAATATGAACGTGACATTCAGGTTAGTGAGGAGTATAGGATGGGCATTCAGTGCTGCTCCCTCTGAAGTTGTGGTGTTGGCCAAACAAAACTACACAGTGTTAAACCTGACAATTTGTATATTAACATACCCCAAAAAAACTTTTAAGGAAGAAATCAAGAGAAAAACAAGAATATTCCTATCACTTAAAACTGACACTACAAGGTACTTTCTGTAAGAATAACTGTTTGCTGAAGTACAATTATTAATTTTGCATAGTTATGTGTCTTTTTAAGACAAAAAGAAACCCATGTGTGTCTGATGAGCAAAGAAAGCCACTTCTGTAACTGCAGACATGGAATGGTACTTTCAGTACAGTTACTACCAGATGTAAAACCAGGTGTGGTGCACAGTGGGAGGGTTACAGCAGTTAGAGTAATATGTAGTGTTTAATTTTTTAAGAAAAGTTTGTGCAGTTCAAAGTGCTTTATAGTGGCTGATGTGATATATAAAGGAAATTATTTGTTTAAAATTGTCTGTGGCAAGATGATGGATTTATGTAGAGAATATGTGGAGGTGTCTATGAGCAGCCAGCTTTTCACAGCTCTCCCATGAAAAGATCTAGCAACCCAGAGTTTTCTATATATTCATTTAGCTTGGGCACCAAAGGTAGGTTCTCCTTGTGGAGCTTTCACCTACATTTTTTTTGTACAGACTAGACAGGGAAGCAGGACTTCAGGGGAATAGAAGTTCCCTGAGCATGGACAATTGAGATGCAAATCAGGCATCCCAGTTCAGCCAGAGAGATGGGGTCCTGTCCTTTGCCTCCTGCAGCATGCATACAACAGTTCTTGAGCTATCGCTGCCAGGTGCGGCAAGAAGCAGGGGACTAACACCTACTGACTGCCCCACCTCAGTCAACCCAAATGCCTGTGCTGGCAACCTGCCGATTCTCCTGATTTGAGGAAGTTTTCCAAAGCCTGTTTCTACAGTTCAGCAGAAATCCCAGTCTAGCACTATAGCTAAAATAAATTTCTTTCCCTTTCTTGCCCTTACAAGCCAATTACAACACTATTCAAACACCACTTAAGCATCACGTTATACTTCTGAGGCAGCTAGTCATCATTCCTTGTGTCAGGTGATTCGTGAAGGAACAGATGGATCAGCTGTCTAATATTTCTCACCAAGAGTGACAAAGTTATTAGACTCAACAGGTTCCAACCATGCTGCTGTCATTATTAGGCATCTTCATTCCTGTCCTCCCATCACTCATACCACTTGGCTGTGTCTCATGCACCAAGTAACTATTGACTTTATAGTCTTACTCCACAAGTACAAACACAGTTTTTCTTTGTGCATAACAAAAGTTTCCAAGACCAAAGTAGCCCTGATAGGGAGAGTCAGGCTTGGCCTTATGGCTTACTGGATACCCATGATCCCCCCACAGAAGAGGGTGTCCTGAACACCCAACAATGGGAAAACCTTCAAAGGTGGTTACATTTAGCAAACCATCTGAATTCAAACATACTATCCCCTTCTCTAGTAAACCAGTAAACCTGGCTATTTATTTTTAAGAAATCCTAATAGGTCAGATCAAGTTTTCCTTTGCAAGCATAATAATTTTTATTAAAAATTAATTACCTGAAGAGCTAAGATGGAAGGCTAACAAGCCATGAAGAAAAAAAAAAAAAACCCGCACCTTTTTTTGTAAGAAAAAACCCTCATGATCTATATGCCTGTGTTACAGTTTTATTTGCTTGCAATACTCAGACTTGCTAGCACAATTTCATGATCATTTCTCATGCTAATTCCTAATTAGATTAAATGGAGGACAAAGTAGCTTGCCTTGCTGCTGTTGCAGTCCTGGAGAGGATGTTGGTGTGACTTCATTCAGAAGAGGTACTGATCATCCTCAGTTCCTTTCCCAAGAGCTGAAGTTCAAACTTGCTAGCATGTTTCTAGACCCGGTCCTAATTTCTAGGAAAATTTGAAAATGTCTGGATATTACAGTAAATCTCCTGTATTTTTTTGTGTGCATTTTCATCTGTACAAGTCAATTGATTTCAGGCAACCCAAGTATGAGTAAGATTAAGGTGTGGCCTTTTGTATATGGCAATAATTGTAGAGTAGTAAAAAATATCTATCCTCAATTTACAATACAGGGATAGAAACAAAAAAAGCTAAGCAAATTATTTTAAATGTAAACTACTTTATAACAATATTATATGATATCAGACATTGCAGCTTAGCAAACAGTGTGAGTCCACTGTGACTTTTTACTTCAGAGTGATCCCCCACAGACTTTTTCCCTTTTTATCTTTAAATTGTTAAAGAGATTCTTCACAGAGTTTTACGTACTTTCCCTGCCGTTTTCTATCTGTGAAGCATGCCATGAGTGGTCATAATTTTACCCTAGAATACCAGGTCCTGCTGCAGCAACCAAAGCAGAATTATTTCAGAACATATTATTACTATATTCTAGAAATATTTTGATGACCAAGCATCTTTCAGAATACTGTTTTGCAGGGGGAGATAATCACAACACCTTAGGCTATTTTTGGAAATAAAACACCGCCAATGACCAGGTGGCTTTAGAAGATAATCTTTGGAAAGTCCTCCCAGAATTTAATGTTCCGGGTCAGAAATCAAATCAACAAATAAAATATACGCAAGTCTTAAACCTTATTCTTCTAGGGAATCTTAACATTGCAGCTGTTTTTAGTTCTGGCTCAGCAGAATTGATTTGAAACTAAATGTTTTGTTTGCTTTTGTCAGTATTGCTTTTGCAGTGGCAATAGGTATTTGATTTCAGCTGTGTTTTCCCTCGTTCTTTCATGAATACCTGTCACAAGTAACTCCCCAGGTCCTTTGTTTATCTGTCTTCTCCCGATTACTGTAATGCTACATTTAGATTTTAAATGATCACTTTCCAAGCAGAGGTCAGCAGCAAAACAGAGCTTTTAATTTTCTTCTAAGATCTTTATCTCTTCTTTACAAGTCAGAACTGGACATCTTCATAAGGAATGTGCTATCTCTCACAGAAGTCATGGACTGCACATAGAGTTAGTGAGTGAAGCACTTAAGCCTATTATCAAAATCAAGTAATGTGATCTGGATAATAGTCTCTTTCAGTTTTATTTTCTGTGACAAAGAAATATCTTTCAGTCTTCACTTTCAAGCTGGTTTTGCCCCAGTCTCACCAAAAGAACTCCATCCGTGCACTCTGCATCAGCAGGTGGGTCGAGTTTGCTACTAAACTAAACATTTTAAATTGAGACCCTATCTTTTCCTCCTTAGCTGTCTGCCCATCACTCAATCACAAATTAAAGTGGCCACAAAAGGTAGTCAAACATTTAACATATGGCTATATTTCCTCTATTTAATGCAAAAAAATCACAAGGCAACTGTCTTAAAAAGTCTGAATTTCTACATCTGGTTAGAGTCTCAATAGACAACAATAGAGTTCAATTGATAAAAGAGTATTTACCTGAGTGTTTGTTTAACTTCACAGGCTCATTAATCAAATAGGACAAACTTCATTCAACAAACAGGTGTTTAATTGAATAGGTTTTTTCATCCATCCAATTTATGTTAAAATACCCAGTGCTAATTAGTTCACAGTTACTCCCAAGCTGATTTACAGTCAATTCATGTTTTTATTTGACAAGTATGCAACAAAGAAACTACAGTATTTTAAACTGACTCAAGTTATTGCCAGGATACTGTAAATGTTGAAGCAAAATACTAATCACATAATGACCAAAGAGAGCAAGAACAAGTGGAGCAAACGACACTGCTCTGTTTGCAGGGCGGGGGGGGGGGAGGGAAACATCCTGCTGCATTGATCCCTCTCTGATACCATGTAAACTTTGTAGCAGGGGCCAAGAAAATGAGTTTAAGTGGTCTATGAGAAGAAAGGGAATCAAAAGGGATTTTGAGATCAAAGACAAACACAATAGTAGTCTTCAGTACATAAGTCTTGAACCAGCTTTGAAAGGACAGGCAGTATTGTGGAAGGCCCTGGAAAGACTGAACCTTAGCAATCAAAGGACAAGTAAAAAAACTTGGTAGGTATATAAGGAGCACATAAAGTGACTAGCTTGTAGACACTTACATTAGAGGCAGGAGTCCTCATGGACAGATTTCCTGGCACCTTCTCCAAACACCCAGCTTGCAAAGTCCATTCTTTCTTCTTGGTTGTGGGAAGGTGCTAGGTTCTCTGCTGTGAAAAGACTCTCAGTGATGGGATATCTCTCCTGTCTCAGTTTTTAAAGGAAAGTCAATCAGCTGCTAAGAGAAAGGCCAGGTGCTATTGTGTTCTGGTTTTGAGGGCTGCATGAGTGGGCATTGTTAACTTACTGAAAATTATTTCCTGCTGAACACTGAATGAAACTCCCAGTACTTTCTTTCAAATTGGTTTTGAGCACAAGCATGTGGGAAGCAACTATTAAGTTACATGGTGATAACCTGATTGTAGATTTCTTACCAGTACTGTATTTTTGGACCTTTATTCCTTTTGTTTTTTAAGATGTCAGCCAGTGATTTAAACATGGTAGAAAAATCTATAGACAGAGAATTAATCAATTTCCTAATTGTGGGAATGCCACCAGAATCCCAGAGACATAACAAGTACCCTTAGAGGTGAATGAGTATAACAACTACATACTGAAGCGTAGTGTGCAAAAAATAAGGAATTTGAAAGCTTTGTGTGGTGGGTGGGGAGGAGATAGAACACCAGAATGAGTGGGCTTTAACTCTTAGCTTGGTTTTAATTCAATTATTATGCTTTAAATATAGCACAAGCAATCACTTTGAGATGTCAGCTGTCTTAGGATGTTATGTGAGCAGAGAAGGGAAACCATGTTTCTAATAACAGCTTCACCTTAAGCTATTTGGGACCCTGATCTTCAAGAATGAACATACATGATGAGGACTTCTGAACAGTAAAATGGAGTATAAAACTGAGAGACATTGTTGTATGATACTAAAGTCCTCAGCTTAACACAGGCTTTTGGAGCTGCTTTTTCAGCTCTGTAAATAAGAAATCATCTATGCCAAGAGGCAAGGAGACAAGTCTTCTTTTCAAAGGAGCAGATGGCAGAAGCATCGGAGGCATCCTACTTCTTTCTTCTTCTATGCAAATAAATATATTTTAAAATGCTGAACCTGATATGAAGTTTACTTCAATAATTAATGTAAGTGGTATGCACTTGGAGTCTAGGAATTCCCATCACTTCTGGGCAGTGTCCACAGAGAGATCTTGAAACAGAAGAATCCTGTGCCCTTCGAACTGTCACTGATTTTTTTCATACAGAATACATTCATTTGTTCTATCAGCGTATTTGTGGAGATGCTAGAAAAATGTACAATGTAAAAACAACTAAAAAAGTGTAAAAGCAACCTGTTTGATTTTGAAACCTAAGAATCCCCTCATATCTTGGCTGCTGCTTTTTCCGCCTTCTAACCCAGCTGCTCTTTGATCTGTCTCTTCCTAAGTGGATAAATATATTTTAAATTATTGCTAGCCCCAGGGGAATTGAACTGGTGTTAGATAGCAAGGAGATGCTTTTAGGAAATGTCACTAACATAGGTGGTGAAAATGGCAAGAAACTGTTGATGACTGCAACAGCTCAGCTATCTCTGAGCTGAACTTAGGGCTGAAATAAATTAGTGCAACATTCAGTGTCTTCTCTGGGATATGCAGCCACTGAAGGTCTCTGAAATTTCCTAACTGTGCCTTCTTCTCATTAGGAATCACAGAAAAGGAACTTCCAGGGGGGCAGTTTCTCCCATATGCAACTTTTGGTTTGAAATACATAGGCTTACCAAAGCTAATGTCTATAGAAAAGTAGATTTGGAACTGTGTTCTCTACTGCCTTCTCATATCTGTAAAACAGTAACAAGCTACAACCATTCTAATCTGTTGACTAATCATGTCAATTGGGCCAGTTATACCTAATTAGTGTGAAAGTTTGAGTATGAAAGAAGTTGAACACCTCCTTGGGTTGGAGGTAGGGGGACATTTTCAGTGGCCTATGTTGGGACTTTATCCACCATGTTACAAACATTAAGAGTGGATTTCTGGTCTCTGTAGAGTGATGAAGATCTCCAGAATTGAAAGCCTAGGTAGCTTACATGGTTAAAAGGGGGACTAATGTTTCTGAAAACCAATTAAAGTACCACAAATTAGGAGATGATTCCTCTGCGTCAACCACAGAGGGACCTAAAGCATCTCTGTGGATGAAATTAGTGAATCATGACAACGTCTGGAACAGCCTAGAGGTAATTTTCAGGTATGGGCAAATTGAAGGATGTTCTGAACAAATCTCGCAGAGGCACCTTCACTTTCTGGGGTGCAGAAAGCTGTGGGTAGGTGCCTGTCAGTGTGGAGATAGGAGGTTCCTTCCTTCACACAAAATTTAGTAGTTAGTGAGGCTTCACAGAAAATAGCCTTGCGTGTCCTGCTTTGGTTGTTGATTATAGAAGTGACCAGCTCAGTACTTCTTGTAAAGGTCACTTGCTTATCAAGCTATAGTCTCTCTGGGTTTGGTCTCCTCATGTACCTTTGTAAATCCTATATGTCTTTCTGCACAAGAATCAGGGGAAACAGTAAAGGTGCATTCATGTAGGCTGACATCCTTCTTGTCCTGCAGTTGTATGTAACCTGATGAGTGAGGTATATTCCTGGTATGCAGAAACAAGGCTTAAAAATCAGTCAGTCTGAGAAAATCCCCGGTATAAGAATAAAAAGTGGACACTGCCCTTGATTATGCTCTTTGAGATCAACACAGTGCTATTTCAGTAATTTAGACAGAATCTGATTAGACTGAATAAATCAAACCCTGTAAGGTGAAGTTCACCTGTCCCCAGGTGCAGACATTACTGAGCAGGCATAATAAACTTTGATCCAGTGCCTAGGAAATATCATGGCCTGTGGCGTGAGCTCTGACTCATTTTCAGAGGTACTCAGAGGGCTGGATGTGTATGGGACAAGCCAGTCAACTCTTTTCTGAGACTCATAGGACATGATTCATCTAACTTAATTTTAGATACCTAAAATGTAAATGATAACATCTAAGCCAGACACTGTAGGCTCCCTTTATAGATAATCGAAAAAGAAATAGGCACCTGTACGAGTTCAGTAATTCCGGCGTAGTTTAGATATCCACTCTGTGATAAGCTGACTCACACAGTCACTCAGGCTGCTGCTCTGCGCTGGGGAGACTGACCTGATGCAGGCATCTGCACTGAGCAGCTGAAGGCACTTTAAATTTTCTGCCATGCCATGTAACCAACACAATTGAGAAAAAGTTTAGGCTGTGTTTAGATTTGCTTATGCTTCTCACTGTCCTCAAGTTTGTATGCATTTTAAAGTTTAGCAGCCAAGGCAACTCAAGGTAGGGAATAAGCCAAGACTGCAGCTGGCCTTGCTTTTTAGGGAGCCATTAGCAGGACAGCACCATGTTCTTATCTCCCATAGATGCCCATATTTTAGCGAGTTTTCCCAAATGCCATCCACTGCTATCTGTTTATTTCTGACTTGTTCAGATGCCAAAACACACAGCTCTCTCTTCTTTTGGTTATATTGAACAGTTATGCAAAATATGCATTAAAATTTCTGTGTCTTTTAGGGAAAAAGTTTGGTTAAATAAAAGACATTTGAGTTTAGAAACAACGTGGCTTTAATATCTTACTGAGCTTAGGTGACTAACAAAGTTAAATCATCTCACTTTCTGTAACTGAAAAACATTCAGTGACTAAAATCATACCCAGCCAGCTGGAAGCCACCTGAAACAGGTGTCCATCTATGGATTAGTTAGGTGTGGCTTTCAGCCTTAACTGTGAATCAAGCTTATGCCTTTGGATCAGTTGTATATTGACTTACAGATGCAATCCCTGCGCCTCAGAAATGCAATGGAATTTCTGAACTGGATGCAAAACACCTTCACTTGAAGGTCGTCACTTCCCATAAGCTCTCTGGGAAGACAAAACTCTTCCTTTGTGGTATGGCCTATACACCTATCCCAATGCTTACAGGGGAAAAATAATGCAAGGGAGAGAAAATGGAGTTTGGGGGTAGGAAATTTTTAACTTTCTTTCCAAAATTTCGATTTTTTTCAAATAAGCTCATTGGATCTTAGCATAAGGAAAAAAGGGAATAGATCCCAAATTTGAAATCTGTCAAAGCTGAAAGAGGGTTTTCATATTGAATTCAATGGATGGTTATGGTCAATCACAAATTACATCGGCTGTCCCAGTCCCAAAGGTCTGTCTCACAGCAGTTTGCACTGGAGCTTCCTCTCTGACTCTTTCTAACATTTCTAATAAACTAACACCTTTATTTTCTCATGGGAAACAGAAACCTTTGGTTAAAACACCCTTGATGATTCCTGTAAATTCATACAAAACCAGGCATTGTATGAATTACAGCATTTACTCCAATCTACAAACTGATAGAATTTTGGAGATGTGTGGTTTTGATCAAATCAACTCCATATGCTGAACAATGCTGCCACTTCAGCAAAAAAGTGATATTGAGAAAAAAAATAATGCTAATTAGTTCATAATCTCCTCTTGCCATTTATTGTTTGGATTTGTCTGACAAATTAGCAAACTTTTCTGATACACCTTCCAATCACTACATTTGTGGTTGGTTAAAGAACTACGTGCATATGAATAATGTATGATGATAAGGCAATACGTTTTCTTTCATTCTGCAATGCTTTAGCAGCACAAATCCTGCTAAACCTTGACAGGAATGTATTACCAGTTTGTTTTGCAGTATGTAGTTACTCAGTGAACAAATGAATACATATTGTAAATTAAGCATTTAAGCTTAATTGCACAAAAGGGGCTTTTATTTATGATATATGCTTGTAATATAAGTTACAGAGGTTATCTCTAACATATTTTATTAGCAGTTTGAAGTTGAAAGAGGAAATTATAATATTGCAGTGTTAACAGAAATGTATCTGCATAGGGTTAAAACCCCAAAAATTAAGCTCTTGAAGTTCTGACACAGGTAACAATAATTTTATAGATACAATCCCAAAATGTGCTTTTTATTGTCAATAAAATATAACAATCCTTTGATATATAGGATTTATTATAGAAAATCATGTGCGTTTTTTTCTGTTTCTTACAAGAATTGAGACACTAAGCTTTTATTTCCTTGTTTCTTTAATAACATTTTGCAATTTTTTCAACGATATGTAAAAAGTCTTAAAACTATCTTAAATATAAGGTGAAAAACAGTGTTCATTTTCATTCAGTTCTGCCATTAGTCATAACCCCCCCTATTTTCCCTGTAGGAAAAGATCACATAGATCAAGGCTGGCGGTGCGCAGGACTGTTCATTTGGTATGTGAAATGTTTTATGATATAGACAGCTATGCCTCCATTCTGGAGAACCGCTATATCTTTTTGTAGGTATCTTGTTCATGCATAAAAATGAATTATTTATTTCTCTTTTAAAGCTTATTTTGGCTATCTGAAGAGCTTTCTACTGATCCATCAAGTCCTTCACCAATTTTCTAGAAAATGGATGTGGCTGGTGGTGATTCATCTTGCACGGAATAATTAACTGACATTTTCAAATGATGATCAATCTAAAGTCACGTGATTGGGATTATTTGCTTAAAACATTATTTCACTTATTAGTGGCATGTGTGGTTTCTGTTATTATTTTGATATGTAGTGAAAGAATGCTTGAAATAAAGATAGCTGGAGCTGCCTCTTACAGAAAACAGGGAAAAGACCCGTATTCTGTTTGAAACCACAGGATGGTTTTCACTGAGTTCATGCAATGGACTCTTGGCCATAACTAAACAGCATGTGGAATTCATAAGCTCACAAAGCTCCCCTCACAAAGCCATTGCCCTAAAATATGTAGTCTTAAATATCTTTAACGAAATCCTCAGAGCAACAAGTAACTCCCACTCCCTACAAGTGGATTATTACAGTCTTCACAGCCTTGTGGAAGTTTTAATTGAAGGGCACTACTTAAAGGGATGGTGTGGGATGACTCTAAGGTAAGATTGATCAGTACAGGCAGAATTTTATTACAAGTGTCAATTAGATTGAAAAGTGTTATAAAAAAGATCATTTGCATAGCTTTAGGGGACAAGGAGACACATTATTCTGAAATCTCCTTTGCTGATTGTTTAGTGATTCTCTAAGGGTAACAGGGAGGAAATATTCCCTCCTGCAAGTGGAGACAGTAGCCACTTTCTGACTGGCTTTGATTTAAAGCTTGTTAATGAGATATGTGCAGCTAATTAAGAGCAGGGAGAATTTAGCTATCTACCACAGTGGAGAACAGCATTTATCAGAGAGGATTAGACTACTGCCCTATGGAAGTTCTGTGCTGTGCCACCAGGAACAATTCAATTCCAGTGCTGCGGAGAAGGGCAATATAGCAAATAGCTAAAGCTGGTTGAAGATACGTTTTCCCCCCTAGAAAAATAAGGTTGCACTGGCAATGCATTCTTTTCATGAAAAACCTTATTTTTGTTAATTCAACACAGTAAGGGCAAACTCTTCCTTTTCACTCTTCTTTCCTTTGGAGAGAAGGGACAAATTAGCAGACGGAAAGCCTTGGGTGTTGCAACTACATCTTTTTTGATGCTTGAGATAGATTGTGGGAGTGTCTACAATAGCACTTGGAAGCAGAGTCATCCTTCTGAAATAAACCGTCCTGCAGTACCACACTTCCCATACTTTTGTTTCCATCACAGAAATGGAAACGTGATCACAGAATGGAGTGTGCATGAATCAGATTTCAGATTGAAACATGTCTGAAAGATGTATTCCAGGCATGCAGCTAGTCTGCTCCAGTTGCTAGTGAGCATCCAGGCCCTGGACCAGTCTAGAAGTAATCCAAAATAAAAAGCTGTAATAATAATGTTGGGATCTCAACATCAACTGTTCCGCTCTAGCTCTCTCATCTTTTTGGGCTGCACTGCTTGCTAATGTAGATATAGTATACGTGTCTTTCCGCACAGCATTGTCGCTCCTGATGCGTTTCATAACCATGCAGCCAGTAGTGCACCATGACTTGCCCTGTGGCACTGAAGACACACCTGCACTGACCTCACACATTGGACCCAGGCCTTATAGAGGGTTTACTCTGTGTGGCACGGTGAAGGCCAAGTGAGATACACCACAGCACCTGCACAGATAGTAGATGCCTGTGTTTAGGCAATGCAATCCTGCTCACCAGCTGGGAATTCATCTCCAGGTTGTACACACTCAGCCTTCAGTATATAAACATAGGCGTGTGTACATAAGCTTGTTGGTTTTATTCCATTAAAGTCAATGGAAATAGATGACCTAAACATAGTGCCATTTTTAGATGTCCTGTGCCCTTACCTGGCCTCCAGGTCACCTGTCCCACCAGCTACTACAGTGTAGGTATCACACATACCATAGAATAACTTAAGATGCTGGATCTCACCTTGATACAACACAGTCAATGGAGCCTAGAGGGCCACCTAGTTCCCCTGAAAGTAGATGTAGAACACAGTTCAGTTGCCCAGACATGGGCAGTTGCTGTATAAGATACCTTAAGGTATAAAAACATCTGCACAGGGATGGTAGCTCTGACACAGGACTTATGGAAGACTCGCAGCCTTCTGCAGCAGTGCACCAAGGTGAGAGACCCTAAAGTGGCTGAGATGAGGCGAGATGCCTGTGTTTAGCAATGGCCTCAGACAGAGCAGCACACTGTGGAAATGAGGATAATGCATTTTGTCATTTGCTCTGTCACTTCCCTCCTCCATATCATCCAATATTTTTTTTATCTTTGGGAAAAGTAATGAATATGCATTGCCAGGTAGAAATAGTGTGAAAGTTAACTATTTTGCAAAAAAAATTTACAAGAAAATATCAGATTTCTGCCTTCAGGTCTTTCTCTTCCTGTGCCTTTTCCAACAGATAAGTTCACAGCAAGACTGAAAAGTATGGTAAGAAAAAGTATGTTGCTCAGTATTGTGTGACACTGGAACTTTGCTGTGCAAGGGAAATCTAGGCACATCTCATATTTCCTAGTCTGGAATATGCATATCATCTCCAGGTTGTATTTTGTCTGCAGATCAGTTACAGTGTTCTTCAGGGAGATGAGTTCACTTTCTTGAGAGAAATTACAACTAGAGATCTACCTTAGAACTTTTCCAATACCATGTATATTCACCTATTTACTTCATTTCAGATTTTATTTTATTAGTTTTTAAGTGGGCAGATTTCAGGTTTTGGTAAATACATTGTTTGTCACAAGAAACTTTTATTATTAATATCCGCAGGTTTTAAATTGCACTTTTGGTTACTTAGCTAAACTCATACAGTAATTTCTTTGTCAAGTGAACTGAAACTCTAAAACTACATAAAAAAAAATAAATTGAGAGAAATCAGAAATACTTCAGGTAGCAGAGGGACACAGTCATAAAGTGTGCTATTGCTACATACAGATCTCTCTTTTCTGCCGTTTCTAGCTAGTAAACTTACGGGTGTTAAAAATGTTCTTGGTATTCATCCCATAGTGCATCACTTTGCACTTTGTGCAATTAATTTTTAAACCATTTTCTTTACTGCAATCTCCAGAGTTGTTTACTTGTTTATATAAAATATTGCAACATTCCTTTTTACTGATGTGTAATGCAACTTCATGTCACCAGCAAATGTCATTTCAGCACAGCTATATTGCTTGCCTAACTCAGACATTAAAATGTTAAATAAGTTTGATCTCAGATTTTTAGGAAAGCCCACTAAGAGCTTCCTTCCAGTCCTATAAAACTCTTTGTAACACAATCCCTTGAGCTGGCTGTATTTTATCAAATATATAATTTTTTTTTTGTCTCTGTGAAAACTTACTCTTCCATCACATTTTCCCCTAGTAATGGACATATACAAAAATCAGTAGGTACTCAACAAAATTTCCCCCTCTTAAGAAGCAGGAATTTATTTTGCTCTTCTCTCAAGCACGGTAACTCTTTCACTTTGACAGATTGATGAAAAATATTGTTTTGATGGCATAGCTTGTTTAGGTATCTTGTCAGCTCAGCGTGACTTGCTAGTGGTCAGACTAAACGTGCAGTTCTGAGAAACTATAATTCAGTTACACAGATTCATTTGCTGTTGTTTTTGAACATTGGCTAGGATGTAACATAGAGATTAGTGTTCAGTTTTGAGGATGTGGAAATGTGTGCGTCCGTGCGTGGAAATAAGCTTTCGAATCACAGAATCGTGAAATCATAAAAATGTTGGTTGGAAGATCATCTCAGCCAACCTCCTGCTTGAAGCAGGACTATGGTCAATGCTGCGTTAGGTCAGATGTGCCTCTAGTTTGTGGTGGATACAATTTCTCATGCATTTGCTTGAGTGCTTTAACGTTCAAGGAAAGCAAAAACAAATGGGTCACGAGTAAGGGTGATGTAAAATTCAGATTTGCATTTGAATGAATATTCGCAGATCTCTTTCATATTATTCCCTCGGGCCATGAAAAGTACAGGCACAGATTACTGAGAACTCTCTAGACTGACTGATTGATATGGTTTGTATTTGCCATGTAAATGTATAATGTTTAATACTGTATCTATACAAATATAATGCTGATTGACAAACTTGCCCAGAAACAGTCATCTCCTAGGAGAAGGAAGTCATTAACATTTTAAAAAGCAAAATCCTAAAGGAAGACTGTTCAGACACTGCAAAGGAAGGTGGTACTTTGAAATGTGCAAAGGTATGAGCAGTCAATATTAAGGATTCCTTTGTTTTTATTGGAACAAAAATTCAAGGATTTTTTTTTCAATAAAAGAAACACTTGATATGCAAACTAGAAGAATTCAAAAAGGATTGAGGAATAATTAATTTTATGATATATATTGGAACATAAAAACAGAATTGTAAATTGCATATTTAAATTTTAAAAAATGAGAAAATGTACAATATGTTAACGAAGCCTTTAGCATTTGAGCTCCACAGAGAACTATAAAGGGGAAGGACACTAGCTCTGAATATAGCCTACTTGCTCACAAGTTTCCAGAGAGCAATCCTCTAAGTCAAACAATATGCTGCTCTTCAGGGGAAAAAAGCACCATTTGTTAGTTGCGTTTTGTTTTTTTTTTTTACTCGGGTAACTTATAGCACATGAGTAAGATATCAATTGAGATAGTTACCATTTATCGTGGTGCCCTGCCTTGAAGAGTGAGAAGGTGGTTTCTATTTTAATGAGCAATTGTAAAGGAGGATGTAAGTTCACACAGCATCAGGGAGAGAATTGCTGATGACATGAGCAAGAAGTATAATGAGTTTTCTTTTTATCAACAGAATTTGCTGTATCTTCCAGATTCCTTTTCAGTCCCTGTGCACCCTCTTGTCAGAAAGGGTCCCTACACATTTCTTGATATCCTCTATCTACTTTGCCTCTGTTGATCCCTTATATCACTCTCTTACTTCGACTTTTTGATTCCCTTCCACCTTCGTCTTTTCACTGTTTCTCTTTCCACTCATTGCTTCCTCTCCTGCCTGCTATAATGGGGAGACGTCTTCTCAAAGGACAGTCAAGACACCATAAATTTTAAAACAGTGGGGTCTGTGACCATCTTTTCTAGGTTCTTGTTGAAAAAACCTAAAACAAAACAAAAGGCCAGCCTGACTGTTTTGATCAACTATATAGAATATTTTCATCTTCTTCAAAATACTGAGAAAGGATGACCAAGAGCATATGAAAAGCCATGTTTGATTCTATCTTCTGGATGATCATGAAAACCTATAACTCACTGTCATGGTTTAACCCCAGCCAACAACTAAGTACAACACAGAGAACTGGAAAAAAACAGGTAAAACCGACAGGTTGAGGTAAAAACAGTTTAATAATTGAAATGAAGTAAAAATGATGATGATGATAACAACAACAACAACAGCAGCAATAGTAAGAATGAAGAGGAGAGGGAGAAAGGGGAATAAAACCTAAGAGAAAAAAACCAAGTGACACACACCACAACCGCTCACCACCTGCTGACCGGTGCCCAGCCGTTCCCCAAGCAGTGATCTGTGCCGTCCAGCCAACTCCCCTCAGTTCATATACTGAGCATGACATTCTATGGTAAGGAATATCCCTCTGGCTAGTTCAAGTCATCTGTTTTTGTTCTTCTCCCTCCCAGCTTCTTGTGCACCTCCTCACTGGCAAAGCATGGGAAAGTCCTTGACTGAGAGCAAGCACTACTTATCAACAACTAAAACATCAGTGTGTTATCAACATTATTCTTGTACTAAATTCAAAACACAGCCCTGCACCAGCTGCTAGGAAGAAAACTGACTCTATCCCAGCTGAAACCAGGAGTCTCAGCTATCGTTTACTGCAAGCCTTTAAAATTGCAACTTTGTGAGGCTGCAGAAGTTGGTTTCTCACTTTGCTGCGGCACATCTGAACCAGGACATGAACGCTGTGGGGCAGACCTGCAATGTATTAAACTGACTTGCTTCCTATTAACATTGTGAATGAAGAGCTCCCTGTGTGATTCCTGAGCCACGGGATGACTCACTGAAACTTGCTTTCTGCTGGAAGGGGACTTGATGATGCCTGCAAGATCCAATTCCTTTCCAGAAGCAGGAGGTGGTCCTGTGAGCCTCCCACACTAGCCCTCTGCAGGCTGGCATACAACAAGGTAACGTAGACTATATTTGAAGGCAAGCTGTCATCCTTGTAGTTCACTTGTGCCTAACCAAAAGTTGAAATGCACCAACCTGGGGAACTAGAAATGGAATTTCTAGAAGACAACTTCACCTCTTTTTCTCTCTAGACCCTATAGCACTAGGTTTTCTGCCTCATTTCCAGTGTAATCAGGGTGATGACTTACAAATAAGACTGATAATTTCGCTTCTCAGTCTTGCCTGAGAGTCAATAAGTTTCCTGAAATCACAGCTGTCTTATCAGGAGGTCAAGTCACTGAAGGTGCAATTCTGTGTCATGATTCCTCCAGTGACAGGGGAGGTTTCAGGGCCAGTCTATTTGCTCTTCTCCCCCACTTGCCACAAGTTATTGCATATGCAGCAGCACTTGTTCAACTGCTTGTGCAGTCATGACCTAAAACTAGTCACTGTAGTAATCCCATGTTTTACACACCTCCCAAAAACAAGGGGGAAGATTCCAGAGACAATTTCTCAGCAATGGTGATGAGCACATGCATTCGATATTATTTGATACAGTATTCTATGCCTAATGTACCAACAGATCTTGCCAGGTGCCTGCTCGTTCCAGGCTCTCACAGATACTTATTTTTTCTGCCCCATTCCTGCTTATTCCTTCAGCCTCCCCCATCCCATTTATTTGCCCTTTCTCCCCGTTATCCTTTCATCTGATTTTAACCCACATACAGCCTCTCCTTGAATCTCAGGTCCTCCACTTTCTTGGGGAAACTAGGAACTTTTTGTGCCCTGATCTTCTCTTCGGCCATACGTGCAAGGCTGGCACTAGGGAAAAAGCAGGCAAATTGTTTTCCTGTAGGCAAGGCTGAACTCACAAAGGCAAATGAAACTTCTTCTGCCACCTGGAGATTGGTCCTTGACAGCTGGAAGCACTCCTCATATCTTGCATATGGCACACTTTTTATAGTGGCATTTATTGTTATATGTAGAGCAGTTCATAAGGATGCAAATCAGTGAAATATCCCATTGGTTTAAGGAAGTCAGAGCTCCTCAAAGGTCTGTAGGCAGGAGCACAAAGTGTTTCCCAAGGCAATTTGAGCTTGGCTCCCCGTCCACTGAAGGCAGCTGGACTCTTTCCGTAGGTCTACGATCAGTTGTGGCTGAGGACAAACCTTTGTTTCTCTTGGTCCATCTGCTCTGTTTATAAATACAATTACACATGCAGTGGGGTAGTCCTGCAGTGTTTGATCACTCACTGCAAACACAGGTATTTTAAATGTGTGGCTGAAAGATATTAATCCCGTAGCAGGTCATCTTGTTTATTGTGATACACAATTATGAAAAGTTAAAAGAAATTAAAAAGTGAAGTTGCTGTTTATTCTGCAATAATGAATTGCTTAGAGAGAGAAGTATTCTTAGGAGCTATTTCCTACAAGAAGCTTAGTATAGCAGCTCTAATTTTGCTTGATGTGAATTACACACACAACCACAGATATATCCAGAATATTTTAAATACAAAGTGAATACTGATTAAAATATGAAATCCATTGCTTCTTCCTTGCAGTTTCAGTCACTCACATAATCAAATTCCAAGATCTGTGTTTTTAATAGTACTGTGGCTTTTATCTCAGTCCCTCCCTCAGTGTATTGGTATTATAAATGGTTTTTAACCAGAAGATCTTAGTAGATGCCATTGAATTTTGCAGAAAAAGAAATTAATTTTTACCTGATTTAAGTGAGCTTTTGGTGAGTTTTATCTGTTGTGTGCAGAATACACATTTGTTTGTATTCTAGAATCACCACATTTTATAAGGTTGAAAAATGCATAAAATTTAAATTAGTTTTTTAAAGGACAAGTTGATTTTGCGTTTTTGCTTGCTGCCTTAGAATATTGTGCTCATTTCTGTGAGGCAGATATTCAAACAGCTCTTCCCTAATAAGGTAAAAGTTGTAGAAAACATGCATTTGAGATTTTGTAATTAAGTACTCAATTTGAGCACACTTACAAATGCCAGAGGTAATGATTCGTTGAAGTTTATTGTTCATAGTAATCTTTTCATACTACAAAAAAGGCAAGTAATACTGTGACCAAACAAAATTAGAACCATAAATCAGATTAGCCCTTTGCTTAGTTTTTCACCAAACCACCAGTTCAATAAATCACTCTGCATGGCCTATACATTATGCTTACTGCTTTTCCTGTATCTACATCAGCACTACAGTGTGCCATAAAATGTTATTTGATATATGCAAAGCGAGTCAATGGATATTGTAAAAAGAAAAAAAAAAAAAAAAGAGAGAGAATTCCTCTTTAATTAAATGCAGTACTGTTTCCAGAGGATATCTGGTTGGAGAATACAAACTGGCTGTAGCAGTAAAGCAGGAGCATGTGGTAAACTTCTGCAGCATTGTGCTCCTACAGACATGGTCAGTGACTGGCTGCTATCCTGTTTTGAAATGTGAATGTTAAATTGTGTGATTCCTTTAGGTACACCTGAAATGACAGATCTACATTTTCTTTTGAAGTTTTGTATATGTGGTATGTTCCTATCTCTCGCTAGTGGAGCTGGTCCATGACTGTACTCCCTCTCTTCCATTCAGCAGTCTTTCACCAATGAGCAGCACACTTGCATTTCCCCCAGCCTTGCAACATAGTCTTGCACAAATTCCCACATGTTCCAGTTCACACCTTTTGCCAAAACGCAGTAAGTCTGAGCATGCATTTTCATGGTATGGTCTAGAGACAGCAGGAGTGTGAGTCAGACTGACTCACAACATTCAGAAAGCTTAAGTGGTACTGGAAGTAGTGTTATTGCATTCAAAAGCAAAGAAAATCTGCTTTCTATTCCCTGTGCTTCTAACAGTGAAAAAACTGCAAAGACCTCAAATTTGACTGGCGATAAGGAGAGTTGATAAATGAGTGCTGAGTGTCTTTTAACCATCCCAAGGTAATAGTAATGGATAAACAAATAAAAATTGGTCCTTGATGCATTGTTGATTAGATCCCTTGTCTTCTGACTCTGTTTCTATGCTTTTTATGTTATCTATTCAGTATCTGTCTCTAAACAGTTGGAAACAGTAGTAGACACAACCTAAGTACAAACTGGAACGGCGAGCACCTTGGTGTTTTCAATTAACATTCCTATCTTTTGAAGCTGAGACATTAAAACTGCTTAGCACAGAATATTTTTTTATATGTACTGGTTTTTATGTGAAAATACATTTCTGCTGAAATCAAAACTCTTCTTGGGAAGTGTTTCTGGCATAACTTTGGTTGGAAAGGTACCAAGGTAGAGCTTGAGACTATAAGATAGCTAAGTACTTGCAGGCTAGCTAATATTAGTGATATTAGCTATAGTTCACTATTAGCTATCAGTCACTATCCATAATAGTGGTAAATTGTTTATCTAGATCAAAGGAGATCCTTATTCTGCATTTGTCAAAACACAGACATACATGGTGATTTTGCATGTCTTAGCTTAAGGTTTTTGGATTACAGAGAACTTTGTCTCATGTGCTTTTCACAGACATTTGTGAATAGATCTAGTTTTCATTCTGTATACAATTTTTAATCAAATAATCCTAGAAATACCTGACAAAATGCAGCCTGTGTTTTCCTGTAAACTTTATCTGTAAAGTGCACCAAAAAAAGAGGCATAATAGATAGTAATGAAAAATGAAAAATATTTTCCTTCTTTCTAATAAGCCTTTTGATTACTGAAGATATATATAACTGGAGATTAGAGCATCAAACAGCTCGAATACCTTCTTTTTCACAAGATGTGTTTAACTACACCACTTTGTTAACCACACCAGTTTTATAACTAAGCTGCACAGCTTCTCCCTGAACCAGTCAGTAGTGTCCCCTTTCTCTTGCAGATGAGGTAGCCCAGAACCCATTCACTCTTGGCTCGTTTCTGGCTGGGAACAGAAGCCAAGCCTGTGAAACAGCTGACCTGCGTGTCATGGGGAGTCACGTTGCCTTCAGTCGGGCATGCTAAATCTTGGTACTATTGATAACTTTTTCTTTTTTAACCATTAGATTTCAGAGAGTCCAAAGTGAAGCCTGAACATATTTTTCTATCTTGCAGTAGCTTCCCATAAATCAATCACTTAAAGGCTACATAAGCAAAAAGGACAGCTGTCCTCTGGTATTCTTTGCTGAAGTGGAAAAGCTGAACCTATCAACAAGTCATCACTTGTATTACATTATTTCAACCTTTGTAATATAATACATAATATAAATGCTTATTTATAAGACACTTTGTTGGTGCTTACTTGGGCAACTTGTATTCATTGACAAATAGTGATTCATCCAAACTGATTTTTGTAGTCCCTTAGTACCTTTGTGACCAGAAGGTGACTCAGTCCATTTGAGATTTGAAATTAATCTTTTTTAAAGAGATATCACTTGGTCACTCTTCAGGACACAAATTTGCTGGCATAGGTTTTGTGTCCTAAAGTCACTGCCATGATTGAGATGTTTGCCACAATGCTGCTCTGTACACAGATTCACCAGGGATGTCAATCTCACTCCTTTCTCTAGTGCTAAACTTTTGCTTTAAAAATCAGGGGTTCATATGCAGGTTATTTCTTAATATAGTATTTAATAATATTATACACTGAGAGCCTCAAAGTATGTGAGCTATGAAAATGAACAAATCACAAAGGTACCATGTAACAGCACTCTCCAAACTAGCTAGCTGCAACAAGGTCTTTTTACCATCTCATACCAACATACTCTTCATGCCAGTCCCTCCGCTGCTTTCTCCTTGTCCCTCCTCACCCAAGACAGACAGACGGACAGACGGGCACACTCACTCTCTCTCACTCTCTCTTCTCTTGCTTCTCCCTCCTCTCTCTTCCTCGGCTGCTCTCTCTCCATTGGCTCTCAACCACTTAACAGAACCAGCCACAGCTGCACCTTATCTACATCGGCCAACCCGCCGCCCCTGAAGCCAACCCACAGCTGTATGTTATCAATGATAATTAACCCAGCTTCATTCCTCTGCAGTACCATATAGCAGATTTTTAGTAGCATTTTATATTCCTGCTAGTATTATAATGTACTAGGTGGGTTGAGCATAAAACTGTCTAAATAAGGAAAAGATTGTTTATCTTCTTGATTTTTTCATGTATTTATATAAGGCAAAAGACTATCAATTATATATTCCCAAGGAAAAAAATAACGTGAATATTGTTAGTGAAATAATTTTAAAAACATGAGAACTTGTTTTCTAATATTACCTAGATTCTCAGGTACTTGATTTTATCTCTCAGTCAGCCAACATGAGCCAAAAAGTGGCCTAAAGGCTTAGATGTTCCAGTGGTTACTCCAGCACAATCTAATCTGTGACCTCTATCACTTTGGGTTTTTTAATGTCCTTATAAAAACATAGTACATTTAAGTATGCTTAAAGTGCTACTGGCTATAATTAAAGTTCTGTCAGCCTTTCTATTATAAATCCCTCTTTTCAAGGTTTAATATCTCAGCGGTTTCAATTCCCACTGGGCTAAACTTGATACAGAAGCTGTCAGCAAGAATGCAAAACCCTCCTACCTTCAAAAATATTTTCAATTCATAATGTTGCTATTTTTTATTGAGTCCTACAGTCTCCAAAAGTATTTCTGATTAGCTCTCCTCCCAAAGTCTCTCACACTATCTTTCCTCATCTTACATAAATCAAGAAATAAATGTCTCCTAACTTCCAAATACAGAAATACACTGACGGAGTTTCCTTTTTCCTTATTCTCAGCTACAGGTTGAGTGCAGCTTCTACACATATTGAAAACTGCCGACCTTAGGTTAGATCGCCAGACTCTTCCGGACTGCATCTGCTAGGATGTGGAAAGCAAAAGTTAATTACCTTGGCCATAATGCAGTGTACCTTGTCTCTAACTTTCCCATCTTTATTTCTTAACACTGGACCACATTCACTAAATCTTTGATTAGAGAGAAGTAGGTGACACTTGGGGAAGTTAGCAGATACCCTGTTTAATGAATATCCTCAGTCTGGGGATGAGTCTAGAGCTGCTCAGTACCACTCTGCCTGACCATCTTCTACTTCAGTAATGCAAGTTTTATTTCTAGATAAGAAGGAGAATGACCATTCTGGGTCTCCAGTATTAGGAAAATAATATCTTTAAAGCTGAAGAGACTCATGTAGAGCACCTTGGAACTGGCCTAAACCAGAAAGAAAATAATTGTCAGTGCTTTGATGGTCTTTTAATTTTATTGACAGCCACATTTCAAGTTGTTATGGAATATTACAGAAAAAAGTATTGGTGTTTCCCCTATTTCTTTCCAAAGAAATGTGTTCATTCTCTTTTAGGTTCACCCACCTATACAGACTCTCAAACAAGTGACACCTTAATCAAAAAATATTTCATTAGGACTTCTTGATCTTTCTCATTCTGGGTCTATGATTATTATATATCTGAACAGCAACTCCACTTTACCCCTCTCTCCTCCTCCCCTCTAGGCTTGTGACTATGGCAAATTTCTGGAAGTAGAGGTTATTTATGGGACAAAAGACCTCAGAAGAAGGACTGTGGTCATCCCATTTTGGGTAACTGCTTAAACATTGGGCTGCTACAAGAAAGGACCATCTGGTGGTCAAAATGAAGGAGGTCATTTCAGGGTTTGGAGCTCAGTTTCACAATCAAAAAGAATAGCTTAATCCGCGACATAGGTATCACATATTCAGATTTTGAAACATATTATTTTTGTTGAGTGTTTACAATTGGCTGCCCTTGGCCTGCCTTGAGGCATGAGTCCTGCTGCTCTGAACCCCATTCTAAGCAGCATGTCCAGACACACACTGATGCACAAGAATTCATGGCTATCTGCATAAACTTAAGTTTTAACACTGAAGAAAAAAAAAAACCTCTTGGCACAAATCTATATATGCGCATACATATACTTGTGAATACTCCTTGATATACAGATACATATTTATATACATACACTTTGAAACATACTTTGCCTTTGAGTTTGTTTACACTGTGGCAGATTGGAAAAGGGAAAACTGAGATATTGTCAAAATAACTCAGATACTACCGTTTTATCAGCAAGAGCAGGAAAAAAAATGACAAGCTGTTCAACACTGAAGCTCTCTGTCAGGTCTGAAATAGATGCCAGTGCTAAATACCACCTGGGAACAAAGGAGATGGCTATTTTGGTTCCTTATTAGCATCCTCACTTCTCTACAGAAACCACCTGCTTTTTCTTTCATGTTTGTGGTGGGTTAATCCTGGATAACAGCCAAACTCCCACCCAGCTGCTCACTCACTCTGCCTCTTCTGTAGGACAGGGGAGAACACAGGATGAGAAACCTTGTGGGTTGAGTTGAAAAATGAGACATTGCTTCCCAGTTACTGTTGTGGGCAAAACGGACTCAACTTGGGGATATTTAAGTTACTGTAAAATACAGTGTTTGAGTAGTGGGAAACGAGACAAACATTAAAGTAAAACCCTTCCTTCCCCCTTTCCCAGGTTCAACTTCACTCCTTCACTCCTGACTCCTCTACCCACCTCCCTGTGCAGCACAGGGGGCTGGGGAGTACAGGGAGATTGCGGTCAGTATGTAGCAGCTTGTGTCTGCCAGTCCTTCCCTCCAACACTTTTCCTCTGCTCCAGCTTGGGCTTTCCACAGGCTGCAGTTATTTCCTTCCTACAAGCCTTTCCTTTCCTCATGTCTCTGTGCCACTGCAGGCACAATGGTTGCAGAACCCAAGAACTCCAGACTTCTTGGAAAAGTGCTTCTAGCTTCTAGCATGCAGCAACAACACCTATCTATGACATTCCCGTTACCATGCAGTTTTAAGCAGGAACCAAGACAACCATGATGGAGTAAAGCAATGCAAATACCTTTCTTATACACCACAAGGTGCAGACATGCATTGTTATTGCTACAGTTAGGTTTCTAATGCAAACTGATTTACAGATTAAAAAATGGGCAATTGATTTGAGTCTGCTTAACCTGGTTATGGTTTCATTAACACATATAGCTGGAAAGAGCCATATTTCAATTGAAAATTGTAATTTAGGTAGAGATGCATTGAGAAATCTTTGAGAAGGGATCGTTTTCTAAATGCTTGGGCAAAATATATGTGGCAAATAAATTATGTATTTTCACACATAAAAGCAAAATGTCAGTGGAAGTGTTCAAAAAGTCCACACAATGACCTATATGTAACTAGAATTACTCTTAACACTAAACCTTTAATACTGCAACATTGGTTGCCCTGTCAGTTTAGTCCTTTATCTGCTTTGGCTAGAAAGCATTGAGCGCTCTAAGCATGTAAGTGGAATGTATCAATAGTGATGTAAGGACTTAACAGTCTAAGTAATAGCTCTGTTTGCAAAGGGAATAAAGACATCAGTGGGGAGTGGTCTATAGCTCTACTCTGAACTGACTCATCCTCTGGGATTTCACTTTTCTCACTGTCACTTTCTGTATTATTTTTTTAATTACTGTGACATTAAATAACACAACAAATAGCAAGAATTACAAAGAAAGTCATCGGATATGCTTTTGTCATGTTATCATGTTTCTTTTTTGTGACTGTTAGATCTGATAAGTACCCACAACTTTGTCTAAAACTATAGACTGAAATGAAAAGACTGCTTCTTTGCAAAACTGCTTCACTGCAAATCAGGATATCTGATGCCCTTTTTACAAATTATAAGTCACGGGCCGAAATCGAGTATGTAGTATGTAGTAGTATACATTATCTTTTTGAAAAATGATAGGATATTTGGTTGGAAGCCAAAGATACTAGACATTCCTGAGTAAGAATTGCAACACTAGCCTTATACGTGGAGCTCAAATTAGCTAGGGAGTAGCAGTGGTAAAAGAAAAAGATGCAAGAGTTGAAAAGATGTATGCACCATAAAATAGTAAGGAGTAAAAATGAGTCAGAGAGGCGGTCAGGACAGTTAGAACTAACCCTTCATAAATCTCAAATAAAATATGCAATCAAGAAAAGTTCAGCGTCCTACTTTTGTGAAAGAAAAGTTGAATGCAAAGTGTTGCTTTTGGTCTCGTTTGAGTACAGCCCAGTGCCAGAATACATAGGCACTTTGTCTGCTCAGAAGCCTCCAGCTGTTGTGCTTTTCAGTTTGGTTCACTTGAGCTCTTTTGTCATTCAGGTGCACTGCCTTATTGAACTAAATCCCCATGTATCTGGAAGTCACTGAAAAGAGGCTACATTTGTAGGCAGTCTAACTGTGCTTGTTATTGTTTGTGACTTGAAGTGGGTTCATAAGATGGTGGAATAAAATATTAATGAAAATGTGTTGAAAATGTGTTAAAGCAACCATTTCTGAAATATCTGAAAAGAGAGCTTTTTTTTTTTTTTTGAGGGGAATGAAGCACTTCATTTTTAGTTTTGAAATATATTTATATACATATAAATATAAATACACACACAAACATGTGCAGCTCCTTCTAAACAGTGATACTTTTTAATGTATCCATAGAAATCCAGCTACAATCACTGAACTTTATTTTAAACTATCTCATTTTATTTACTGGAAAGATTAATTTTCTGGTCTGCAAATAATTTAATAAGTATCATCATATGTGGTGTGAAAGTGCTGTACCAAACACACTGGATTTTTGTAAATCTCTTTCATATTGGCAAGATCTAACAAAGATGCATACTCCTATTATAGAGTTTACACAATGATAAATATTTTTAGATTGATTTCAGCAGAAGTACTCAGAGACAACTCTTGCGTGAGTCTCGAGAGGATCTAGTTTAGCATTAATTTTGTACAAATGAAAAAATACAACAAATGTAATAAAATTTGAGCATTTAATCTGTTTACCTTTTAACCTTTATGAAATTGTAGACCTTGCATTTTCAGGGTAATAAATGATTTGCAGGAATTCTTCCCTAATGTAAATCTAAGGGGTTTTTGCTTCTAACAATTGATTCTACTTTAGTAATTTTGAATCTCTCTCAAACAAATGATGGAAAGAGGAGTAACATGAAGGAAAATGATCGAATGATTGCACAAAGATTATTGTGCAACTAGTTTTTCTGTGACTTGCAAATATAAGTGTGTTAAACTAGAATAATGCACATCAAAGGGCCCTAGAGCTCATCTCTATCTAGCTTTCTTGTTTCAGCTCAGCTCTAAACATTTGTCTCCTATAAGATAAAATACACAGTAAGGTAGGCACATGCCAGCTCATATAAAAGCTAGCAGGAGGAGCTCTTGTTTTGTTTTGTGGTGCTTTCGGATTTGAATGAAGTTAGCTGGTATCCAGTAAATGTGATATTTCTCCCATACTGTCTCTTCTCCTATCTGTGTTTTCACAGTGCAATCTTCATTTACTAGAAAATACAGCAGAAAGTTGTTTTGGCGGAAGCAGGCAATGAGGCCAAGAATTTCTGTTTTGAGCTTGGATCTGAACTTAGATGTGTTCCCTAGTTCACCTCATATCCACATTATTAAATGTCTTAACCAAGGTTGTGTAATGCATGTCTGGGCTCTCAGCACCCTTAGGAGCTGAGAAAAGCTAGAGTAAAGCTACAGTTGTTAACTTTATTCTTTCTGCAGCATACATTCATAGCAACGTGAAGTCATGGGCTCTGTTCTTTTAAGAAATGGAACAAAGAATAAAGTTTTCAGTTCTCCTCTGGGACAGCTTTTGAGTTGTTGGGGACAGATGAATTAGCATTCAACAGCTGAGGTATAGTTATCAGCTGAGATTGTTTGCTTTATCAGAGCTCTTCACTGAGCTGTGCCTTTTCTGTGGGCACATACGATCAGTGTGTAAAGGACATCGATGCACCTCATCCCCTTTGATGTTTTGGTATCTGTACTTTAGATTTGGCTGAAGAGGCCCTGACGTTATAACAGTCCTATAAGTAAGTGTGAGACATTAAAGCATGAGCTTATATTGTCTGTATAGAAATTTATGGTGATTAGGATTTCTATAGGGAATACAGTTTGTAGAACTGTGCTTCTAATGTTTCATTTCCACCTGCTAATCCTGTGTGGTGTAGGAAGCTCAAATAGTGCTCTGCTTGATTCCCATGTAAGTTGAAAGGTGCTCTTAAATCTTACAATCATGCATGGTTTCCATATAATTGTTTACATTGGGTTTATCACCATGTTGGCACAGAGTGTGTCCAGAAGACCACTGTGCTGATAATTCTAGATCAGATATTTAGTAGTTACCAAGGTTTTTGAAGGGTTCCAGATAAGACATGGTAAGAGATAATAAACTGAAAAGACAACAGTCTTCACATATCCTCTGAAGGCAATTTGATTTTTCAAATTATGTTTCTGGTAACATTGAAAGCATAAAGAGACTGATGCGGTTTAACACTGTTGCTAGAAATCATAAATGACTTTTGTTGTTCAGACTCTGTGGGAAAGAATCAGTCAACTTGTTTTGTTTGCCATAAGGTCATGGCAAAGTGTGGTAAGGCTCACAAAATTAAATATAGCAGTGAATAAGCAACGGAGTAATTTCTTCTGTGCTTCCAGAAATTAAAAATGGTTTCTTTTCACCAGCCTAATTTTTACCGTCCATCTTTCACTTGAATGTGTCTCTGACAGACAGTGCTTCATAGCTTCATAGTGCTGCATATTTCTGAGATGCTCAAGGAAACTGCAGCTGCAATTTTTATTGTAAACTGCAGTGAAGCGCAAGTATTGGGTTACTAATGAAACTGCACACAATTTGCTAAGGTGTAAAGAGGCAAGAAGCTCAGGTAAATGTGAAGTTTTCTGGACACAAAGTCTCTCTTCCTGAGTTAATTAAGAGAGTAATAAAAGCATGAGAACATGTTTTAAACAGGAAGCAAAGGAAAACCATAAAAGTTCAAAGGAAAAAAAAGACATATTATCAGCAGTAAGAGATGAAAGGGCTCAGGACACTTTTTTAACCAGGTAAACTCTTTATAGAGCCGAATCAGCTTTCATTGCACAAAAATTTTCTGAAGGCAGAAGATATTTCTCCCTTAACCAAAAGATAGAGTTCTCCATGTGATATTTACATTTCACGATACTGTTGGACTCTAGGGTGCAACAGAAACAAGGATCTTATGGAAAGCTGAACACATATCATGAAGTAAAACCCCAGATGTAAATTTGTTTTTCAGTTAGGAAAATCACAGAAACGTTCTGTCATACAACATGACTGAACAATTTTGCATTGCATTTCACATAAGAATAAATAAAAGATCTAGTAGTATGAGATGTCTGATAGTTTTTTGCCAAAATATTTTGCAACTCCTTTCAGCTTTTGTTCTAGTTGCCGGCTGGGGTTCAATCACAAGTTTATATTAAATGCTTATGTTCTGTTGCTATTAATTATCCATGGTCTGAAAATTAGGAAGAATATTTTATCAGCATAAAATTCCTTATCCTCTGAAAATCAGAACAATAACTAACATATGGTGCCTTGAATACTGATCTCTCATCATATCCTACTGCAAAACCTTGGTGTCTCACATGAGCTCTCCGATTCCTGTTTCTCTAGACCGATAGATCTTCCTCAGAGAAAGCAGCAGTAGACAGAAGGATTTGGGTGCTTTTTTATATATATTTTTTTAATTATTATTATTTAATGTTCTTACCTCACACTTGCTACAATTTTGAGACTATGAGTACAAAAGCAAATTATCACAGTGTTAGTAAGTGTGATTATAACACATCCACTTTTCCATGATGCATGGCTTACATACATTCTTTGACTCGTATAAATAAGCAGTGAGGTGCTACACCTTTAGCTTGGTGAGCTGTGCTTACTGTTGAGTAAAGTTACAAACACATGAAGTTACCATGAGGTAGCTGGTGCATCGACAAACGTTTGCATCCTAGTATTTCTCATTGGTTCATTACGTGTGTGCACACACACTAGAGAGATTTCTGCCACTGCTCATTTCAAACTGACTAACCATTCAAAGATTCAGGATCTTTCAGGTTCTTTCAGGTTGTTCTTGTTGAGGTGATTAATCTTAGAGCCATATTTTTCCTTATCGCAATTCTATTCATTTGATTTCCTACATGGAAAGAAACAGCAAACTGCAGCTCATAACTTTAAATTTATTTTGGCTAACAACCTCCAAAAAGATTTCTCTGTAGGCTTTTTCTCCTAGGGTTTTCCCACACTCTCTGGACCCATGATCCATTTCAGCATGCTTCTTTCAGCCTCTGAATCAATCCCTTTGTGTCTGCTTCAACATGTGAATCCCAGCAGGCCTGGTGACATGGACTGTGGGCAGATACGAGAGGGGGAAGCAATCAGTGACATGAATCTGTCTCTAGCAGCTCTTTTCGATGAAGATGAGTCTTCATGACCCCAAAATGTCAGAGAGAGAGCAGGTCAGTGGAGAGGCTACCAGCTCGTTTAGCCCCATGGCTTGACTAAAATGCTGTGCAGATGTTTCCCTGACCCAGAGACAGGCATATCCACTGCCGCGGGGACGCTGCAGCAGCAGTATGTGTTAGCCATGGACTGCTGAGCGGTCTGTGGGCTTAGTGAGGGCAGAGAGAATTTCCTTCACTTGCTGGTGGCTTGAAAAGCCACTGTGCAGGCCTAAGGAGAATAGGCGTTTTGCATTTAAAAAACAGGGAAGGAATTATGAGTTTTAGCATACTTTTGACCATTCTGTTCAAAATGAGTTAATTAAACTCCAGAGATGAGGAAGACCTATTGAAACATTGGGAACATTGACCTTTTCCTTTGACTGTCACCTTATTTAAATAATTCCAGGTTTAATTAACTGACTTGGAATGAATTGATAAAGGGTTACTGTCACTTACAATTTCTCCTTTTTGAAATCCACCAGTTCTGTGCAATTGCTGTAGCATCCTATGTTCACACTAATTATTAAAGAGAATAGTTTTAAAAGTTGGATTTTTACTTTTTAATATCTAATAATTGGCTTATAAATACAACCTGAAACATTTAATAGGATAAATCATACATAACATATACATAAACACACATATACATGCAAATATATGATGGTCTCTAACATTTATCTACATCAGTCATTCTTAAAAAGTTAGGTTTTTTCCTGAAGTTTTCCATAAATATACAGATAAGGTGTTGTCATTGGTATTTTTTCTCATGATTTATAATGAAGCCCCAGCTTCTCGAGCCAGGTAAGAATCCTAGCTCAAGATCTTGTGAGTTGAGAAGTACCTTTAAAATACCTGAAACAAGAATTCATTTATGTTGATCAAGATAGTTTTTATGCTGAGGTTACAACTTTATCAGAAAAAAAGGAGTGGTTTTCATTTTAACTTTCCTATTCTAATATGCTCACAGTAGTCTTTAGCTGGGAAGCCAAGAAATGACTGAGAAATGGGAAATTAATTTCTCTTGGACAGGTGGGGGAATATCTTTCCAGAACAGATGAATGATGCAGCCTTGAGATATCGTACTCTGAGACAGGCACACCTCTGCTGGCAAAAAAACCTCTAGGGTAGTGGTAGCAGCACAATTACACTTCTTCTGGTTTAATATAGTTCACTTTCTTATTGAGAGACTGTAAAGTGCTGTTAAGCTGGTTTCATTGGTATAAATAACATTCACAAGCCAACTGTTCACAGGTAGGGATCCTGGTATTGTACAATTCCAAAGTGCTCATACTGCAGATTTGGCCTAAGGTACCAAACTAGCAATACATCATTAAGTCATCTGTTACTGAAATCCACAGTAGCAACTCTGTGGAGTGCCTTAGTCTGAATCTCTAAGGTCAAGCAGCATCTTCATTTTGTGAGTCATAGATGGGATCATCACAAAAGATGTATCTAGAGGCAACACCCAAAAAAATCCAAAGCTTGTAGCTACTGCTAAAGATGGATGGTCCATTTAGAGTAAAGTCCTGTGGCCTTGTGTGAAAATGTATGGCACACACCTCTCCCCATATTAATGGTAGACATACTCTTGGGATGCCTGTTAACTCAAGGAGGTTGAAGGTTGCAAAAATGCTTCTTATCCATATACAAGACATGTACAGAAAGCCAGATCTGAATGTGTCATATCTATTACATTTTCACGGAGTGTACTGCTTGTGTAGTGATGTGAACTGGGCCCTTTCAAGACAAATTCAACAGAAAGCACTCTATACGTCTTTCTGTGCTTCATCTGAGCTGCTATAAAAAAATAGGACCTCTCCCTGGCCCTAGAGCCAAGTGGCATCACCTGGACATCACATCAGCTGCTGCAAGAGATATCAGAGCTGGATGTCACTCAGTGCTCAGAGCTAGCACCCTTCAGAACAGACTGACCATGTCCACATTATACAGCTCTTGGCTCCTCATGATGCCCCTTGGGCCATAAACCAGAATATTTGTTTACGTATTGATTTATTTTCAGTACAGGGCACCAGAGTTACTGTGAAGGCTGTGCTGCAGCCCACAGACAAAATGAAAGTGAGGAGCATGAAACTGAGGGTAAGTGGGACACACCGGGGTGTCAGAAAGTGCAAAGCCTGCTAAAATATTGTGGTAGGAAGATAAAGGGAATTAAACAGATCCAGCCTTGTCCAAGTTGCCCTTTGAGGTTTATTTCTAGAGTAAACTATTCCCCAAATTGTGGTTAGAAGACAATTACTCTGAGTAGTTGAAAACACATCTGGAAGGCATGTGACAGCATGGGCAGCTAGGGCTGAGTGCCCCTGTCCCTCTGTTCTGGGCCCTTTTTTGTTCAGCTGTACTGGCAAAGCTTACCAGCCCAGTAGTCAAGATTTCCAAAATCCTTTAAACAATCCTTCTCACTTTCTTTCCTTTTCTTGCTCTCTTTGAATATATGTATATGATTGTGTGTACATACATATATGTTTAATACTATATATAAGTAATACCATATATGTGCATACAATTACATATGTATGTGTTGATGTATATGCATGCATATGTGTGTAATTTGCTAGATTACTTTGAACTGTCAAATAAAGGTGCTTGTGTTTATTATTCATGACTCAGAAAGGCAAAGAAATAGCCTAAGGAAGAGCAAAGAGAAATTCAGAGCTTACAGAAAACACATCTCAATTTTATAGATGGGGATTTCAAAACATACTACTTGCTTTATAGTATATCCATATCATGGACCATCAATTACAATAGTCAGGAAAGTGATACTGCAGCTTAATGACATAGCACATTATTATCTGACCTAAAGAGCTGTGAGACATAACCTCCATCAAACCTGCTATTATTATCACTTTGTAGTTTCTGATCACGCAGAATGGATTCTTTGCCTCCTTGTATAACTTGCAGGGATTATTTTGTAATTTTCTGGTGTCATTTGCTGTACCTCATCATTTGCCTGATGAAAGAAAACAGAAAACCAACTTCATTAAACAGTAAATAAAACTCAGGATGAAGACAAAACATCTAGCATGATGGCTGGTAATTAGTTTCTTGTTACAAATGCATGTTTTGAAAGAATGGCTTAATGATTAGGGTTTGGGTTGGGGTTTTGGGGTTTTTTTTCCACTTTCTCTCTAATATTTTTCTCGATGTGAATACTGATGGGGTTTGAGGTTATAAGAACTTCCATTCTGCATCTTTGGACAGCATTGCAAATAATATTCTGTTTTATTCTTTGCTGCAGTGCTTAGCACCTTTCGTGGCAACGCATTCAGAGAATGTGTTTATGTACAGTACAGACTAAGTCCTGATCGTGACAGGGATTTATGACTCTTGGAATGGGATTTAGTTGCCTAAATATAGGTGTTCAATAGCATACTATGTGCACAAGGTGTCTTTCTTGACCTCCACACACTAGTCTTATAGGTCCTATGTCATGTTTGATAGCTTAGGTGCCTATCTTGACCACTTGAAATAGCAGACTGCTGTTTTTTGGTTCCTAATCACTCCTCATGAGTATACCTCCTCATTCTTAAAATGAGGAAAGTAAAGCTTCTTCCTTAATGCAATGTTATATACAAAGCTCTGACCTACTTGGAACAAAAGGAGCTGTGCTGGACAGCGAGATCAGCTGCCTCACAAGTCTGAACTCAAAGAGGAGATCCCCTGGCTATTAATAGCTGCATTGCGAAGGCCACCTGAGTTGGCCAGAATCATGGGAGATCAGCTGCAATATTAGCTGACAGCCAAACTGCACAGATTAATTGTAAAATTGTGAAACCAAGAGAAAGATAGTACTGGAGTTACTTCTGCCATGAAGATACATTCACGACTGGCCGGTGCTGCTTCCTTTTCAAGCAGACCTACACTGAAGGTTTGGGAAAGAGCAGACTATTCATTCCCATGTCCTTGACTCCGGTGTCAAACCTCTTCTTCTGTTCTTATGTCTCTTCCCTCTGCCCCAAGGGTAGTAAGACATTTCAGCATTTTCAGCTGTATTTTATGATTGTCTCTTCCTTGCTACAAACCAGTGTTCAAAGGCACAGCAGCAGGCAAAAGGCTGCAGGAAAGCACAATACCTGAAGCAGCTGCAGTGCTGTTAAAGCTGTACAAAACTTTGCTTTTTGGGTTTGACAGAAAAAATGAGGAATCTAAAATGTTATTTTCGGTCTGTATTGTATCACATTTATATATACTCCATTTTTCCTGGCCAGAGGAACCTCTTTGCTGCAGTACTTTTTCTCAAACTGAAGTAGTACATACATCTATAAATAAAGGGATTAGATAATTTTAAGGAAGATCTTCACTCTCAGATGCTTCTTGGACAGGAACAGCACCGCCAGCAGGAGATGAGATTCCCAATGGGTTCCTGGTGACCTGCCCTCATTAACCAAGTCATAAAATACTGTGATGGGGGGATCAGAGTCTCTCCTGCAGAGACAGTTCTGTTCTGATGGCTAATTAGTCATTCACCAGGAGGGAGCTGAGGCACCCAGCCTTCTGCGCAAGCATCCCAAGAATTAGGCTGGTAGGTTCATTCTTATTCTTTTGGATCCCCCAGTCAAACTGTTGGTAAATAGGATCCTTTCTCTGCAAAAATTTTCTTTCTGGGTTTTTACTCATCCTTTCACCCTTTTAAAAGGATACAAATTATATTTTTACATTCATCAACCAGTACATAGATAACAGATTCCTTAGATTACAAAAATAAGTGACTTTAACTTTCATTGCACTCATCAGTGCATTATTATTACTATTACTATTATTGACACCATTTTTACTATTGTTTATATTTGCACCAAGTTAATTTCATCTCAGGAATAAGCATGAGAAGACTAAGGCCCAAAGCTTTCCAATGAACTTTAATGATGCTGTATAATTTTTCCCTATTTTGTGGCCATCTTGTTCCAATTCTTTATGTAAGAACTACCAGCGCCTGCTGTGCTCCTGTTGGCAGCTTGCTTATATAAGTCCTAACTTCTATAGAAGCTCCTAAGTAGCCGGATACAGTTTTCATATGCTTGATCTTCAACCAAAATCCTTTTTTTTTATTGTGATCTCTTTACTCCTGATCAAGCTGAGCAGTGAGTGAGATAAGGAAGTTCTCCTTTTTCCTCCTGGGTGACCTGTATTCCACTTTTGCAGGAACTTGGGTGATTTTTTTTTTATTTTGTCAGGAAGAGGTATTCTTCCACTGTTACTTGGCACTAGCATGCACTGGGTCACACAGCAGTGACTGCTGGTGTGCATTAGGCAGTACACAGAACTAGTTAAACTGGATGACTCTGGGGTTTAGTAGATCAATTGCCATTTTCATTTGGGACAGCACTTGAAATCCTAATGAGAATAACAACACTTGTAATTAGAAGTCTACAAAATCTTCTAAAATAATCACTTAAATTTAAAATGTAAATCTGGCTGTAATTAATTAGTCTATTTAGAATAAAGCTTTCTAATTAACAAATGTAAATTGGGAATTTTCTGTAGATTTCATAAGGACAAAAGTATTTCTCCTGGGAGCTGAAAGGAGACGTTTCCATGTGAATGCATATTAAACCCTGGTGGCTCACACCTCTGCACAAGCCTGTGGCAGTAAGAGGGGCTGTCTGTGAGGGGGTCGTATTAACACCAGAGTCATAGGGATTTTCTGAAGACCTGTAATACAAAATTTTACTTTTTAAATAGGAATGTTTTAAACTAAGGGTTATGTTTTTCAAAGCTGAAAAACTGACAGACCTAAAACTGAGTTCCCTGATAAAGGTACAACATCCTGAAGTAATACTGAGTTGAACTCTGATCAGAACAGATGACTGGCCATCACCTTTCTACTGAATCCAGTGATCGATTATAGAAGTTTTAAAAAACCAAAACATCCTCAGGAAATTTAAACTTTTGAAATCGGATTTCATTACACATCAGGATCACAGACAGAATAAGACCTAACAAACCCAAAGTGATTTTGGAAGTTAGTACGTACCAGAACCCTGAAATTCTACTTGGAGTTTAATATATATTTATATTTCTTTTTCTATTGAATTCTATTTAAATCTTCCAGTCACATTTCAGATACAGTGAGTCAGTGGTTACCCTGTTTCATTCCAACACAGACAGGACAATTGAATCTGCAGACTGCCAAGGTATACGCTACATGGCTGAGAAGCAGGGTGAATTATGTGTAGCTCCATGCTGCCATGGCCAGCATAGAAGCAATGGACTGGTCAGTACAGTCAATGTTCATCTCCTACATACAGTCAGCTGAACAGCTTTTCAGACTCCTCTGACTGTGACTTGGTCCCAGCTGACCTCAATAAGAGCTTAAATACCCAACTCTCATTGAAAACATGCCTTATAGATACCTAAATGTGTCTAAATGTAGATATCAGGATCTGCAGCCACATCCCAGTATCTCTGACTGTCCATGAAATAATGCCAACATGAGAAAGATACAAAGCCCTAAATCTCCAAACTGAAATACATATGAAAAATTTTCCTCCTATGGGTTTTAGCATCAGTATGAGTGCTTCGTTCCTGCAGATGTTTATGATTGAACAATTTAGGAAAAAAGAGGGGAAAAGGGAAGAAGAGAGGGAAGAAGGAAGAGGCGGGGAGAGAGAATGCCAACAAAATTTTTTCAACTAGTATGATGATTATGCACTATCTATGATGATAATACTGTTCTGGTTGGGTTGCCATGTGTCATTTAATAAATACTTTTCCCTGTTCATTTGAGTTAGTCAGCAGCTGCCTTTCAGATTCAGGTAATGATTCCCAGTTGTTACTGGCTAGAAACAAATTAAAACAGTTCTATAGATATAGTGGTACATCTCCCATTATTGTTACCTTTAGTTCTGGTATGTCAGTCTGCTAATTAATACATAGCTTTAAAGTTGTATTATCCTAGTGATTCCAGCATGGTATAATAAATAGATACACATCAAGCAGAGAGGTCAAAAAAGGTAAATGAAAGCATCTTTCATTGAAGAAAATGCATGTAAGTTTGAATATGGGCCTCATTTTAGCTCTTTCAAGCAGATGGACATTTTTGCTTTTCCTTGTACAATGGGAACATACCACAATATTTCTTATATTATGTCCAACAGTATAGGTTTTTGTCTCGTGACTGAATGCTATTGCAGGGGTCTTACGTTAATTCTTTAAAAATAAGTCACAATGTAGAAAATATTACTCATTTTTAATATTGCTTAATTGGGGCTTCTGCAGTGTAAGAAATTTAGTTTGAACATATTGGAAGTATGATTGTAGTGTGTCTGCAAGCCTCAAAAATTCCCACATGAAAAGCAAAGATTAATTGCACAGTATTTACACCTTTTCATTGATAACTAACACCATAAAACTGTATAAATTGCAATTTGTTTCCTTTTCCCACAATCCTGTTGGCGTTTAAGGGATGTTCCTCAATTAGTTGAACTGTGTTTCCTCTTGCTTGCTAAGCACTTTTGGTCAAACAAGGAATGGCAGAGGTCCACAATTAGATCAAAAGATCAATCCTAATGTACCATTTTCTCCTCACCCTCCTGCTTTAATAAAGTGGCTGCAGTTCTCCAGGGGACAACTCAAAATCCGAGTACTGATATTTCTAAATTAGCTGAGTCTGTGACCTTGCTAGTAATTGTGTTAGTTTATCAATGTTCAACACAATTTATTACTCTCCAATATGTACCAAAACGTTTATCTCTCAACACTAACAATATTAAAAATCTAAACAATCTGTTGAGAAACAAAGGACTATTCAATTAAAAAAATGCATAATGAAGTGGAAAAAACTGCATTGATGGGTAAGAGGATTAATCTAGTAACTAGTCATAAGCAAAATAAGAAAAAGTAGTATTTATGCTTTATTACATTTAGGGCACTTTTTAAATCTCAAAAAATCAGATCATTTAAATAAAACCTTTCTTTTTCTTTCATTCATTCTTTCTTTCTTTTTTTTCTTTTCTTTTTCTTTTAAAACCAGGAATGAGCTACAGCTTTTATATATCACTGAAAATATTACCCAGGCTCCAATGAGAAAAATGAAGACTGATAAAATCTTATCTAAGCATTTAAAAGTCATTTGGACACATTGATCAAAACTCACTCTGAAATTAAACATATTAAATTTAGATGGAGGAAAAAAGGCATTAAGTTGATGGAACCCAATTTTTGTATGAAGCAAACAAATGGCATCATTTCACCAACCTTCTCATCTTGATCACATTGCTATGCATTATTTAAAATATGCACTTGATTTGGGTAGTTAATAAGCTATCTGTAAACTTGGAGTAAATTTGATTGTGGGCAGTGCTCTTCTAGTTCCTACAGAAAGGTTATTGATTTGGTTTTACTTATGTGAGTTGTGAGTTTGTGGCATGGTGCCACCAACCATGAATCTGTGTAACTATCTCTGCTCATGGTGAGATAAGAACAATAAAGAGCAGAAATGCACAGAGTGTATGTGATCTTTTAAATGATGCCATTCACTTAGAGCTATCAGCAGCTCAGCAATTCTGTTCACCAGTAGCAAGCATACACAATTCTGCTGTTATGGGCATTGAATCTCCTTTCTTTTGGGGGTTTCAACTGAACCCCCACATCAAACAGAAGAAAACAGCTAAAATTTGCCCTAATACACAGTTAAAATGGTGGAAAGAGACAATGTGGTATTCTAATTTCTGAGTAAAGAAATGCTGGTTGTCCTGAAAACTTTCAAACTTCTGCATTCCTCTTAACATCAGTCATCTTTATTTACTTTGATAAGTACTTTGACCAGCACTTTGTCTTTTTAGGTTCACTGGGGCTATGCTGGCATTAGAAGTGTGGAACAATAGAGGCAGACACACAGGGAAAAATGTTGCAAGTGACTACCTGCAGCAACATCCACACATTTTGGGGTAGAAGGTGACTTTGGACTAGCTCTGTTCTCATCCTGAGAGTTGCCCGCCTCAGCTGTCAAAGGGTGGTTCCTGAAGAACAGCTTGGGGTTCAGCTCCATCTGAAAAATATGTGGTTCCCTGAGGCCACACCACAGTATGAACCAAGACAAGTGAGGATGACCAGGGAGTTCACTTCAACAACACATTCCTGATCTGACCTAAGAGAGTATCACAGCCAATGAAACCTCGTAAGAGATGAGTTTTGCTAAATATTACCATGAAATCCCTCAAACCCACTTTGAATGAAAATGTAAACCATGTACCATGTAAACTTTCTAAAGAACAAAGATGGTTTTTTGCAATCTTCCTGATGTTTTCACAGGAAACCCAACATCTGAAGAATGTTTTAAAAGTGGTATTTTATCTATGTATTTATTATCAGATTGAAGACCAGGTTTGTAGAACAAGGGTAACAGTTCTCCATATTCACACAAAATCATAGAATCATTTAGGCTGGAAAAGACCTTTAAGATCATCAACTCCAACTGTTAACGTGGCACCCTCAAGTCCACAACTAAACCATGTCCCTAAGTGCCACATCTACATGTCTCTTAAATTCCTCCAAGGACGGTGACTCCACCACTCCCCTGGGCAGCCTGTTCCAGTGCTTGACAACTGATTGTGTACTTGCCTATTTCTGCCAGAAATTGCAAGGAGAAAAGTGTGATAAGGAGCAATGGTGGACATACATGCCAGTTTTGAGTTTTACTGTCAACTCAGATAGATCTGAATCCACTTCCAAACCATTTAGTAAAAATATATATTTTAGTTGTAATGGCAGAGGACTAATCTGTAAAATGAAATTAACATCAGCTAACTTTAGGTTTCTAAGATGGGTAGCACGAGCTGAACCCCAGAGGTGCTCATTTCCCTTAATGGACTGTAACACGATCCTATATGATTGGCTTAGATGTCAATAAATAGATTTTAAATAATGAGATGAATCCTATACTACAGGGAAGTGGGAGAACCTTCACAACAGGCATGGTTATTCTTACCTATAGTGTGTTGCCTCAGAGCTTTTTGGGTTCATCCGTTCAAATACATGTTCTTCGTTACTCATACTATTTGAAAATGGAATTTATTTTGGAGAATACTGATTTTTTTAATATGTAGCTTTATTATATAAATAAAATTTGTGCAATTCCAGGGTGCTTCAATATATTGTTTTACACGTGTACTAGGGAAAATCCTTATTTTTACTCAGAATCCTTATATTTACTCAGTATGTATCTTATTTCTGTGACTGAAAATAATTTCTTAGTCTAGAACTTCACCTGTTAACAGTGTGGCACACAGCCTCCTTCGTGCATCGGCTGTTTCTGCTGCATCATGTTGCTCTGGCTCAAGATCAGGGGTTTTCTCTGCTGTTTGGAGTCTGTTGGTCACCTTAGGTTACTGTGAATGGATATAATAGGACATGACACATTTGAGACACATGACATTTCAGAAACACACTGAATTCGTATGTGTTGTGGTATTTTTTTAAGATAAAAGCCTTATGCTCTGTTTTTTCAAACTATTATTTACTTGCATTGCCATTCTTACTGATCTTAGAATCACAGAAGTGTTTGAGTTGGAAGGGACTTTAAAGATCACCTAATTCCAACCCCCCTGCCATGGGCAAGGACATATTTCACTAGATCATGTTGCTCAAAGCCCCATCCAACCTGGTTTTGAACACTTTCAGGAAAGGGACATCCTCAACTTCTCTGGGCAACCTGTTCCAGTGTCTCACTACCCTCACAGTAAATAATTTCTTCCCTATATCTAATCTAAATCTACCCTCTTTCAGCTTAAAGCCATTCCCCCTTATCCTATCAGCACATGTCCTTGTAAAAGGTCCCTCTCCACCTTTCCCGTAGGGCCCCTTTAGGTGCTGGCAGGCTGCTATAAGGTCTCCCCGGAGCCTTCTCTTCTCCAGGCTGAACAACCCCAACTCTCTCAGCCTATCTTTATGGGAGAGGTGCTCTGGCCCTCTGAACATCTCAAACCTGAAATTCTGGAAGGAAAACCTAAGATTATTTTTGAAGGCTAACAGTAGCCTATGGCTACTCCTCCACTCCTTTCCTCCATTTTGCAATCCATGCAGAGCAACAGATCTCTTTGAAGGCAATACAGACAAGGAACTCGGATATCCCTGTGTCCCTCCTTCATCTTCTCCCCTCCACAGTGCATGACTGGAAAAGTTCTGGTTATCCCTGACAGACATTGGAGAGGATTGATTGTGTTCATTGTGTCCCCAGTCAGCATTTCAGTCGTGGATTGATAGATTTTGGGATGCTATGTATTGTGAATCACTTAATCACAGGTGCTAGTTCTGTGTTTCCCTCTGGTCCTTGTCTGCAAGAATCACAGTTTCTCTCATTACCCTCCACTCATGTCAGATCTTCTGGATGTGGCTCATTGAGACTTAAATGTATTTCAGATTTCACAGCTGGATTTGCTGAAAGCATGTAGTGGGGGGATGACTTGGAAGTCAATAACAGTTTCACAGTTGACTTCACTTGAAAGAGAGCTCAAGCCAAAGCTCAGTGCTGTTGAAAACTGTACCGTACATGTTTCAGTTCCCCTACTCTTTCTTCATGAACTTAATTTTTAAAACAGTTTTCCTTCTTCCTCTGGGAAGACACTATCTACTATCTCCACGAAACATTATAACAAAACAATTTAAAAAATAATGATGCCTGTGTCCTTTTATAACCACTTCAGTTTATAAATGATTTCTGCTATCTCTTGAAGTCTGTACTGTCTCATAATGTCTTGCCATTGGTTTATTTCATTACTTCCCTGAGTGTATAACAATATATATTAATATAATGAAATTCATACTTTGGAGTGCTGACTACTGAGCTATTTGGAAATCAAACCAATACACAATCTTAATGAATCAGGTATTTAAGAAAAATCCTTGATACATGAAAATACCAGTGCAAGATTCATCTACATGGTTTCTAACATCAGACTAAAAGCAAGAAGACATGCAACATTCATTTTCTTCTGATAGAACTAAAAGCACAATAATGGTACTTCAGTGGCATTAGTGATTAAATTAATACTGGCTGGAAGTAGTGTTACTTTTTGCGTTAACTAATAAATAGCTAAACATAGTTCAGGTACATTCACATTCCTTCCACCCCAAAGAAAATGTTATGTCATAGCCTTTAAGTTTGTTTTATTGGTCTCCTGAGACACAGTAGGAAGAGCCTGAACACTGCCTGAGCCAAAGTGCCTGGGAAATCCTGCAGGTAAGTGCTCTGTGCTGCTGTCTGCTGCTCAAATGGTGGAATGAGACTGAAACAGCAGAGTTCATGCTTGTGGTGACTACACAAGCTTCTCTCCTCCTCAACCCCCTGGCAGCTCTTGCCCCATGATTAAGCTGTTAAATTTCAGATAATGTTTTTGATGTGGAGGTTACAGCTGTTACTATTTAACTGAAAAGTAATTGGATTAATTACCTAATATATTTGAAACTTAACAAATTACTTAACATGTTTGAGTAGCTCACCACAGCTGAACCTGTCTGAAGTCTGGGTGGCAAAACCAAGGCCAGGGAAGGACCAAAGTTGTTTGACAGACTGCGGGGCTGTGTGCTCGCTTCAGGCTCAGTGTGCCCACAGGACTCAACCTCCTGCACTATGCTGATGTCTGGCATCTGGCACCTTAGTGACACAGGACACAAATTTTTCACTGAATTGGAAGAGACGAGCTGAAAGACCCAAAGTCGAACTTCCCTTTTATTCAATTCAAAGTCACCATGCCAGATAGAAGGGTTCAGCCTGAGCAGAGAGGCAGCTTTACCTTGCCCCAGGTGGGAACACAGACTCAGATCTAATGGATGAAATCACTGAGGCTTTTGGACTGGTCCAGGCTAAGAAAGAAATGGTATAGGTTATGGCAGAGTTTCTCTTAAACAGAATTAGGCAACATTCCCCCTCCTTGAAATGGAGATGAACCTATCTGAGAGGATTCGTGAGCTCTAGGGCTTCACTATGTCCCAAGACCAAAATCTGAGATACACATGTGAATGTAAGAGGAAGATGAATAGGCCTGAGGTGCCAAGCGCGGTGGCTGAAGATCTGTTTATAGTCCAGTTGTCTATGTATCTGTCAGAACAGATCCATTGTCCAATTCACCCATTATTTTCCAGATGCTGCTTTTAAATGCAGCTTTTGTGCAGGAGGTTCACCTTTTTATTTCTATAAATTTAATTGCTGGTTCAAATGCCCAACTACAGGATCTGTTATCTACTCCCTAGTCCAGTGACTTTATACATATATATAAAATATGAGGTAGGACAATCTGAAGAGGTCAAACTGAAAGAAAATATCTGAAAATATGCCATACCAGTGCATACAGTGCTCCCTTAGAAAGGAGGGGGAGTTTGGATTAAAATTACTGCTTCTGGTCAGAGGAAGAATATGAATTTGACCATCCCTGAACTACAGAATAGGTTAGTATCATTTAAGCTTGGTTTTCTTTCAAAATGACCAATTTGTTGCTTCAGCCAAATTGAGAGCTCAGGATTATAAATAAGGAATAGAAATAGATCTCTCTCTTCACCTTAGAATTAAGCATGAATTTTTCATGACTGATGCATCCTTCAGTATTTCCTCTTAACTGTTTTAGTTCTCCCCCTTTTTCATGCAACAGTCTTCCTCAAATTTCCCCTTAAACTCTTTGTATTTGGAGCAGAGCAGTCAAAATCAGTGGTGCAAATATCAACAGGTGCAAATGCTGACAGGTGCCTAGATGTCAGACTTAGCTCCTACATTATTATTATTTTTCAGATGGAGAGTGGGATTCAACAAAACTTTTAGCAACCAAAACGCTGTCAAGGCAAATTACAGGAACTCTAGGAGGAATCGCTGTTCAGAAGACAAAATCTTACCCATTACTGTGATGATCAAACTTTTCATAAGTGGTCACTAAACAAGAGATTTCAAATGGAGTTATAACTTCCCCACCCCCACCGCCCCTCCCTGATGTCCTATCTGAGCCGTTATGCAACAGGTTGCAGTAAGGCTGGAAACTCCCAGTCACTTCTATGACAACTGGAGCTGTACTTTGGGCCTGTCCAACACCAAAATGCCAAGCCCTCAGGAAAAAAAATAAATCAAATAATTGTGCATCTCTGACCGGCCCATTCAAATCAGGAGAAATTTGAACCTAAGATTTTTTTGTTTCATTCCTTTTCTGTCTCTGAAACGGGAGCGTGACTGGGGTCTTCTTATAAGGGCATTGTGAGGTGGCATTCATTAACATTTGATGACCACAGTGATGGAAAACATGATGACAATGATAGCTCTACCCTTAAAAAAGTGTTTGAAACATGAAAAGCAATTTTTTAAACTCATTTTTAGCCCATTACTACATTCAGGAAAGTTTGATATCCTTAACATGCATCCATTTGCTGAAATGTGTTATTGAAGGGTGTTACGAGCAGTTGCTGTGCTCCACTCAAGAAGAGGTGGCAATTTGGCATCATAGAGTTACGTCAGAGAAGAGTGATAGATTGTAATTGCTTCATGATTGCCTTTGTGTTTCGATACCATCAGGTGAGAGGTGTTGGTGGTGGGCGCAGCATAGCTGTCATTAAATATAACCAGGCTGAATGCTTGATGAAGTGTGGGGTGGTAGCTGAAGAAAAGCTAAAGCAGACTAAGTATGTGGAGGCAGACCTTTAAAAACAGTCTTGATGTAAATGAGGAGAGGCTTTGTTAGCAGATCAGCAGATTGCAGAACTGTTCAATCCCCAAACAGTTTGCAAGGAAAGCATTTCATGCTATGCTACTGTAGCATGATAATTTTTATCCTATGGTTTTATAGCTGAAGCTGTGATATTATGTGTGTATATATGTACTCATACAGGCAAACCTTGTGTAAAGAGATTAATGGAAACAACAATAAATATGTTTTCAACATCATGCAGCTAGCAAAAAATGAGGATTGTATCCAGAAATGCATTAGGTCTACACAAATAGATTAATTTTTGGAGCATTTATTGTTATTATTATTATTGTTATTATTTTTATTTCTAAGCCTTGCGAGACTTCACATTCTTTCAGATAAAAACATGCCTATCAGCTTTGCAGTTTGATTGCCTTATGGGCATAAAGCTTTGCATATTTACTGCCCATGAATCATACAAGTATGTGAAATCCAGTGAAGATTCAATTTTTCCTGCTAGATGCACCTCTAGCCGTTTAATTAAAATATGTATTATTAATAAAACTAGATTTAAGTCATATTTTTTACTGAATATGACTGAAACATTAAGGGCAAATTGTTTCATACTTTCATAGTAATTTGCTTTTAATGTTTTGTGCCTTAATCAAGGTAATCCTAGGATAAGGTTTGTAGTGCTTGTGACTTCATGATGTTTAAGTTACTGAAAACAGATTTAAGAGTCTTCCAAGACAAAGTCACATTTACTTATGAAATTAGCTCCAAATCTCTGCTGTATATGGAACCCTAAGTAACAGCAAAATGCAATAAAACATACCTATTTAGAAAACTGTGCTTGGTGCACAGATTGAAGTCTATTATTAAATTAATTTTCACTAAATATGAGTCAGGTTATTGCTTTATTCCAACCACTGTGAAGCCTTTAGATATCACAGCTACCCTGTGCACCTAACTGTTCTAACATTTCACGGAAAATTTCCCTGGCTTTCCTGTAGTGTATTGTACATAGCAATAGTGATAGCTGCGGTGTAACTCATTTACACATACCTCTTGGTAAGGGATCAATAATACTCTGATTCATCTTATCTTGCTTACCATTTAATTCTGCATACGTCTGGCTTTGTCTAATGAAGCTTTTGGTTGCAACATGCTTATTAATTACTGTTAAGAAATATTTTCATTTTTAATTTTAACCCTTGAGTTATATCATAAACCTAATGGAAGTGTGAACAGTGGGAATTTGAGAGGATATCTTCCCTGAGAAGGCTGTAAAATGTAATTTAAACAAATCACTCAATTGCGATAAAGAAATCAGATATGAAAGTCTTAAGTGTATTTGTCAATCAAAAGCAGTGATTAAGTGAATAAGGGGAAGAATTTATATATTTTATATTCAATTAACTCTTTTTTTTGTCCTGTGAAAGATCACCGTATCCCTCTGCACAAGTCTGTTGGAAACCATGGTTTATTATTTCACTGCGTATTGCTCAAATTAATACACATCAGTAAGTTTCCTTGACATTACAGGTGTACATAACACTTTGACAGCTGAGAAAAAACACAGGGAAATCTGTGAGAGGTCTCCAGAGAGGAAACTACAGCTCTGTCATGAGACCAACCTCCAGAGAACTCATGAAAACTACGAGAGAGAAGATTCCCATTTCATCTCAATTTAGCACCAAATGTTAATACTATTGGGAAAACAAAAGTAAATGTTTGCGGCAAAAATACAACCAATTTTTAGAAGTCAAGTACAGGAAAATCCTTTGTATTCTGAAGTATGCCTTTGTCACACAGATATCTGCATATAGAAAGTACACCTTATACTTTTCATATATTAATGTGTTGCTGATTTTCATAATTACTGTCTTTACTATGACCATTTAAAGGTCATTTGACAACATGGGATATGCCAAATAAAAATAACATATATTAGTATAAGAAATAAAAATAATTTTAAAAATCTTGACTAATGACTTTTACTAAAAGCACAGTTTGCTAAAATATCCACTTAGTAAAATCAGAACAAAATGACACATGTATTTTCTTTTTCTTTGCCTACTTGGTTTTTGAACCTTCAAGAGTCTCAAAGTTTTCTATACAAATGTATAATTAGGAGAATATTTATTTTTAGAAAAGGAAAATCAAGATTTCCATCTAATGACTTCTGAAACTGGGGCTTTAAGAAAAACTGTCATGAGAATGACAATAACATTTTAAGAACAGCAATGCTGTCCTGGCTGCCAGATCTCTGGTTGAACACTTATTTCCATAAAGGAAAAGAGAGTATGCACTCTATATAGATGAAATATTATAAAATTACAGGTACCACAAAGACAAAATGTATTCAGGAGTACCAATTTGATTTGTTATTGGCAAATTGTTCTTTCCTCTGGGGAGCAACACAGTAAAAAAGCAAGACACAGTCTTGGAAATTTAAAACTGTGATGCAAATTCATCATAATCAGAAGTGGTATTATAATGATACATATCTGCTATATAACTGTATAGCTGTGTACACTGTTATCTTAACATTACCAAAACACATTTGACATATTTTGTAAAATAATAATACTGACATGTTCTCTCAACTGAATTGTTTATAATAATATACAGATAATCTGTTACTTTTGCATCATATACTGCATAAATACCATACCCACTACATAAATTTCATAAATAATATTCTGAAATACATACTCTAAATTCAGAAGACATTTAGATTGTCATATTTGTCTTTTCTGGTTTGTTTGAATGATTAAGTTGATCTCTCATGAATGCTAGAGGACGGTGAAAGTTAAACTCACATGCCTAACACCTTTTAGGAAATTTTAAAATAAATCTTTCATAAACATTCATTTCAGAAATTTGTTCTCATACAGTTTTGCAAAGAAAACTCCTGTTCCGTTTTCACTTCTTATTGTAAAAACTAGTCTTTAAAATGGAGTTATTTGCTTAGAGTACAGAAATGACATATTCCTCATTCACCAATCACCCCTGAAAACCTGCATTGCTGTTTTAGTAGTAGTAAATAAATTCAAAATTGGATCAACTGACAAATACTTGTGATATGTTTGAGAACCTTGGTTAAACAAACAAATAAAAAAGTTAAATTCATTATATACATTGTTTTGTAATGAATTATTCATCTAAGCCTACTTTGTACCTGATTTGTCATTGTTTGAATTAGTGTAGGAACTTCAGACCTTTGGTGCAAAGCAGTAAAAATGTTATTTTTATCCAATGCAGCCTTGAAAATGCAAAGGAGTAAGAGAGATATCCATGACATTAAAATAATTTATGCCATTGCAGTCACACCTATCAGACAATGATTTTCTTTTCTATTGATTTCTTGCACTGGTTTAGAAGAGGTATTTCAGTTGTCCCTGCAGTCCACATTTTCCATTGCCAAATATACATAAGAATTTATCTCTTATATCAAGATTTTTCCCTAGCAGTAGAACTGAAAATACAATGCTATTCTACTGAATATGAGTAAGGAACAATTATGAAGTCAAATTACTGTTTATAACATAATGCATTGATTTCGCCTATTGATTTTGTTCCAGATTTTGGAAATTCTTTCATCTCAGCACGGCTATTTTACAACAGATCTTATTGCTATGGTCCTGTTTTCTGGTGCAAGTATGATATGTGAAAGAACAGATCCTACTTATCTGTGTAATTAGTCATTCTGTTATCTGGAACCTTAGAACAAATGAACTCTTAAAATGTTTAGTTTTCTGATTAAAGGTATGTGCACAATATATTTCACCTTTAATATGACTGTCAGATCAGCAAATCTGTTTAATACTTGCTGTTTTCCCCCTTAATAATACTCCAATGCTACCGTAAAGAAAACTCATGTTTGAAGTTTAATTTCTGTTTCTACAGTATTTAACCTAACTACATGGGAAAAAGTTATTAGGAGCTACCACAGCAAAGAATAACTGAAAATACTAAAATGGCACTGATGTATGTGAATAATGATGAGTACTTCCCCAAATGTTATTTATTTTTTAATATCTGTTAATAGCTGATATAGAAGGTGAGCGACAGTCGGACAGACAGACAGCAAGTTCAGTTTGGCAAAAGAACTTGGACAGGATTCATCTAACCAACCACAGATACCTGCACCTGAAAAGTTCTTCCTAAAGCCAACGGAAAGAAAGAAAAAAGACACTTCCAGCGTGAGATTCATTTCATCCTAAAGTAGATATCTAGCTTAGGTCAGATGAGAAATACCCTAGAATAATTCAGACACTTCTTTGTAAACACCTACATAGTTGACACGTAGAGCCAGATGGAAACAATATCCTCCCTTCTGTTCATCAGGATGGTAAAAATGTCTTTATTTCATTAAATGTTTTTAGATATATCCTCTTTCACCCTGAAAAAGGGAAAATCAGTCAGTTTCTCTCACCACAGTCATTCACCTCTGGAAAAGTAAGAAAGAGCGGCTGCAGAGAAAGTCTTTGCCGGGACTGAGAAAAGTCTGTCTTATGAAGGAGGAGCAGATGATTCCCGTGGTTTGTTTTTGCTGCAATAGTCCCTGCAGCTCATTTCTCTTTAAGCAGTGCACTGTTTAGAGGACCGACCTCACCACTAGGTTGGCTGGCCAGAGGGATTATACCACAGGTCACAGGGGTAAAGTGGTATTGGTTATTCACGTTTAGCAAATGGAAGGCATTTGCCTGTTGCTAAAGAGGTGTCTGCTGTTTTTACTGATCACAATGGTATTGGCACGTAGTGCACAAATCAATACACACACTATTCCTCCTTGTACAGCAAATTTTATTGCACTGCTGGTATTTTTGACCTCTTGGAGTGAACTCAATGCTTTTGGTGGGCCCATGGGGCAAGCGTATTTGTAAAGTGCTTCACTAATTCACTGTGGGAACAACTTTCTGCTCTAGTAGAACATACTTTTAGTAAAATCAAAGAGTCTCCACTCCAAACATACACACATAAAAGAGAACATATTGTTCCGTCAATAATGGAACTAATGAGTTTATTTTCCATTGGATTGTCTCCTGTGTACCCCATACCTTTCTACTACAATAATCTTCTGTCCAGGTGACACTTTCACCATAACACCTTATCTGTCCCTCATACCATGACAGCTCTAGAATACTCTCAGGTGCTCACCTTGCCCAGCCCACTCACCAAAGTACTCTGTGAATTATCTCACAACCCCTGCTGCAGAGCAGAAGATAGCATCCCTGAGCTGTTTGTCTGAAGCGTACATTCATGCTTGTTCACTGACCAAAAAGTAAAGTATGTGAGGCTTTGCCTGTTCCTTTGTTGGAGGATTCCTCCATTACATCTACCTCTTCTTTCCCACTGTGTGAAAAACATATTCTTTGCATGTTTTTTACATATTTGGACTTAGATTCAAATGTCAGAGGCCAACTGAAGGGCAAATTTTAGATGAATATATAGCAGAGTCTTCCTGGGAAAACAGACAGGGCAATGGGACAGAGCACTGGGACATTTGTCTGGTTACCACCTTTTCATCTTTTCTTACCATTCTTTTCTGTAGAACTTCTTCAGCACCTATATCTTCCCCGCTGCTGACTCAAGAGGAACAGCTTTCCATGGGCTAACAGACCATATGACGGTTTGCTCTTAAGACATTGAGTACAACAATTTCAAGAACTAGTCACTAGGGCTATACTTGTCTTTATTTAGGCTGTAGCATCATGGAATCTCCATGAAGTCAAGCACGTTCGTTGATGGGATTTGTCTGATCAGAGATAGGTATCTACCACAGAGATACATGCATATGAGATCGTCACTGTAGGCTTCCCATATGTGGAAATAAATCAGCGTAATTAATTTTATTCTAATGCCAGCAATGAAACTTATTGATGTATGCCATGGTTTAACCCCAGCTGGTAACTAAGTACCATGCAGCCGCTTGCTCATTCCCCCCTCACCCACAGGGATGGGGAGGAGAATTGGAAAGCCAAAACACAGCACTGCACTAGCTGCTAAGAAAATTAACTCCATCCCAGCCGAAACCAGGACATGTATGAAGGCCTGAAAGTACCTTTTATATACTACTGACTCTGAAGCACCTCTATAAGTCACTTATAAATTAAGATGGCATGACTTCAAACCAGAATGCCTCCAGTTCTTGGATAGGCAGCCTAAACTGAGCCTGAGCCACATGAATTTCATTTGTCTTTGTAGCAGGTGACACTGGGGAACTCTTAGGAAGAAACCCCAGCCAATTTTTCTGACTAGTATTGGTGAGGTACCATCTCTGACCTTGAAAACACTAGTGAGAAGCAGAATCACAGAATTGCACAATCATTTAGGTTGGAAGGGAGCTCACAAGAACATCTAGTCCAAACCCCCTGCTCAAACAGGGTCACTTAGACCAGGTCGCTCAAGACTGTGTCCAGTCAGGTTGTGAGTGTCTTTACAGATGGATACTTCACAACATCCCTGGGGAACCTGTGCCAGTGTTCGACCATCCTTACAGTAAAGAAGTGCTTTCTTGCATTCTCACATATCTGTCTCACAATTCTGTCTGTCAAATGAAACTAAGAAAAACAGTTCTACTTCATAGGCTTTAAAGGCTTTGTGAGTTAATTCAGAACTATAATAATGGTAATTGATATACATATATAGAAATATATACATTTAAATATATCTGAAATGTATATGAATAAACATACATATACAATCTACCTCTTTAGGTGTCATGGTTTACATATATTATCTTAGAAAACTTCATCCTACTTTAAATCTCAAAGACCAATACTTAGCTTAGCTTAGCTTAAGTGAAACCCAGACCTTCCTGTATTTCTCTGAAAGTGATTAAAATGCATGTAAAATATTTCCTGTTGATAAACTGTATCCAAAATGACTAAGTATTTAGGATCTAAGGTACCACAGAGAATGAGTATTTGATAACTGAGCTGACACTGTCCAAAATACATATAATATTGCAAATGAAGATCATTAGCAGCTCTGTTTTGAATCTATGCAAATTGTCTTGTATCAATGTACTGTAATGAACTACTCAGCACTGACTGTCACATAGTTCCACATATGTAACCATATTATGTCTCCCATTTTGATCCCGATCCTTTTTTGATCCCTTTATTTGGGGCTTGTGAGTCTATGTTTGGAGTAAAGGTATTGCTTGGCAGAGTCAAGGAAAAGGCACATCAAAGGAAATTCCAGTTACTTATAAGGAAGATATTCTTCACTATGAGCTTGTGTAATCTGCATCCTTGGAGATACTCAAAACTTGCCTGGAAAAGAGCCATGAGTAACCTGCTGTAACTTTAAAGCTGGCAGTGCTCTGAGAGAGGGGCTGGGCCAGATAACTTGTAGTGGTACTGTAAATATAAATTATTCTGTGAACTTATACAGGGGAAGGAAGGAATTAGGGACAAAATACATCCCCATCCTCCCTTGTTTTCACCTGCTTCAAATTCTCTTGATTCCCTTCCAGTACAAAGGCAGCTGTTTCCAGTGCAAGTGCGCAGGTAAAGGGCTTCATGCAACAGGAATGGTCCTGGCTGAGAGATATGGCCAGGTGTAGCAGAACTTTTGCCCTCTAACAGGGTCATAGGAACCCCAACAAATAGGTCAGTAGCTTATGTTACTGCTGGCTTCCAGATTAAGCCTATGCAGATACTGTTGATAGTGGTACCCTGGCAACCCCTTGGCCCTTTGCAAGCACAATGGTTTATGGCAACAAATTGAGCTGTGAATTTTATCAGCTAGTCCTAAATAACTTTGCTATAAGAAATCTCCAACCACCCAAGAAAGACTATAGAAAGCAGTGGAGAATACAGAAATAAATGTGTATGTATATATATTTAACTATATATCTGTACCCAACTAAAGATGAAGGCTGGAGTCCACACAGGTCAGTGGACTGCCCAGACTAATGCTGGACAAAACCCTTGCCTGACCATTTGTGACAGTACTGAGCTGAAGTTTCTGTCTTGCAATACTTCTTTAAAAGCAAGAGAAAGAAAAACGCTCAGTAAAGGAAGGATGACAACTACAGCATTTGATCTGAAGACTCTGGGCTAGAAGACCTCATAGAAGATTTTAGCACTGTTCAGTTATCTCTGATTAGTCTTACAGGAGAACTGATGTGGTCACAATGGTCAGGGAGAAATAGGTACTCTAAATGTCCTTGTTCTCTGCTGCAGCATGCAGCATAGTTCATAACAGTTATAACACTCTATGTTAATGTGTACTATGTTAGTACATCCTAAATGTTAATTAATTTGAAGAAAAGAAAGAAAACAAAGAAATTGTAATCTGAGAAAATTATTTTTTTTCTAGGGGAAATACAAACAAGCAGCAGACATCTGTTTATTATTGGTTCAATGGTTCAGAATTTGCTGCTGAAGAGATGACATTAATAGAATTCCCTGGGACAAGGAAACTTACATTGTCATTGAATCCATGCGTTGTTGCAGAAAAACAGATGCGCAAACAGCTAAGGGTGAGGGAAACGGTTCTGTGACTCCAAAAAAGAAAGAAAAAATGATAGTTCCAAGTCTTTAGATGTCTATTCAGAGGCTGGCCATATGTCACATTAACATGTGACTGTAACAGGTTGCTTCAATAGTGCAAAGAACCAGGTGTGCCTCCTTCCTAAGGATTTTTCTGTGTTCACTGGGTCCTGAGCATCCTCTGCCACGGTTTCTAGATTTCCTGTTCTTCATGTGGCCACAATTTATGGTGTTTCCAGGAGTAATTTGTACCAAAGATGTGTCCAGCCCACTTTGATACTCCGGTAATCTGCCAATAGATGAAGGTTTAATTCTATTAGTCACTGCAAACATTGCAGCAGTCACATGTTAGTGTTATCGCACTCATGTCTGGACCAAATAGCTGCAGCCATAAAGCCTTTACTTTTCATTGTATTTGGTCATGTCTGACATTTGCTGGTTTTTGCTTTCCCCATTGTAGCTAAGTATTACTCAAAATTAAATTAACTTTGCGGTTGGTTGGTTGTTTTATTTTTAGAATAGCCACAGTAGAAATTCCTTTCCTGTTAGATGTGTTGATATGCAAAACTGATGACTATAAGGTCGTCTGCTCTTTTGAGGTCATCGGAGCCTCCAAACCAAGAAAGCAGGGGTTCAGTTCTGCAAAATGTGGGAAATGGCTCACTCCCAGATAATTTTATATTCATCACAGGAATGTTTAAAGCCTTCCCTGCTGAATAAGCCCTTATATCCAGTTGTGTCACTGGATATAGCACTGATCTGCAGTCCAGGCCAGGATTCCCATCTTCAAGGATATTAAATTTCCTCCCACAAGAGTTCAGGGACCATTGAACATTGAACATATGGACATTCCAGCATTTTGGTCTTCTTTTGTTTTCCCCCATTACGAGGTGTAAACACAGGCATAAAACCCCCTAAAGTTATTTTCAAATAAAAATGCTGAAAACTGAGAGGGTTCACTGCCGCAGTGGAAATACATCAGGTTAAGGCTATTTTTAGATTCCTCACAGCAACAGCTGGACAGCCTTTAAAATAAATAAATAGAAAGTTGTCCTAAAAAGAGAATTTTAAGTATAAAATCATCACTTTGTTATCAGAGAATGGCAAATCCCACTAGCAAATGCCCAGCTTTATATTTCTTTAATAGTTAGAAGTACTGCAAAGCCTGAACTGGGTCAAACTGCTTTTAACCTGGCTGAAAAAATCTAAGGATGGGATTGTTCAATTCTATCAATTCTTCATTTCCTATTACCAGAAATCCTGTTTGGGGGTTTCAATATATGAAAGGTAAAAAGATCAGAAGGCAACACAGAAGCAGGTAAATATTGACAGATCCAAAGCACATACCAGTGTCCTACTGAGAGTAAAAACAACTGCCTGTGCTGCTCAGGGACCAAGTCAATCCTATGGATGGGAGCTGTCAGGGTAAAACTTTGCTGTTTTCTCATTTTTTGCTGTATAAATGTGTCCCTTCTATTAGATTTCTTTATCCCTTTTAGCCTTTCTAAATGACAATTAAGTCTGCCTACCCTATCAATAGCAGGTAATTTATTTGTTTCTACAGTTTAGCCTGACCTTCATTGATTTTATTGGAGTAATTTGCTGGAAATGATTTTTTAATGTTAGATTTATTACAGAGCACTTCATTGTCCGATAAATGAAGTAAATTGTATTTTAAAAGTAGCAAAATGAAAGAACTGCTGAAATTTGAATGAGTTTTTTACAAGCTTATTAGCTCAAAAGGTCCCTTATGCATCTCTTGTATGGACCTCAGTTTGCAGACAAGAGATTTTATTCTGGGCTTGCGTATGCTAGTTTCCCTAACACACAATCCTGAACTGCACAGAAACAGACCTGGTTTCTGTGAGAAGCAGTACTGTAGGGTCACTGGCCATCCACGGTGAGGGACTGTGCCCTCCCTGCTCATCCTGACTTGTGCTGTGTGCACTCTCATTCAATTCAATGGGGCTGATACTCTGTAAGAGGAAACATGTTGAAAATGACCCTTTTAATTTGTTGACGTATTACTCTTTTTATTGTCTGTATTCCTCAGTTTTAAAACCTCTTGCTTGCTCTGTTTTAACCAGCTGCAGTTGGGAGTAGGATCTGTGACTTGCTCACCTTTCAGATCTGTTTTCTGTAGTGGTTCAATTGCTCTGCATACAGACACTGCAAACTGTCCTGGACAACAGTAAGTTGTGAATGACCACTTCTACGTCTCAGCATAGCTTTAGGTCAGGTTCTTACCTGAGTATGACAGAGACATAAGTTTCCACTGCATTCAGATTAAAACAACAGGATTTGTTATGTTGTGTGTACTTAATCTTTCAAGCCTTTTTGTGCACACAAAGTGTTGCCACACTATTCTATACCAAGTAAAGTTCATTTTCAGAAGCTTCCTCTGAGGCACTGGATCTCTGTGCTGTCTCAATAAGGGCTCTGCCTTCAAGGCATGATTGCAGCCTTGCAGGATGATGAGCAATACTGGCATATCCTGCACTCCTGCATAACACCTTCCTCCCACTATCATCATTGCATTGTGGAGCTAACATATAACATTTTCTGCCACCGTGGTGTTCATGCCACTTGAGTAAAATTGGTGTACACACAGTTTTTATCTGCTCTTTCTACTTAAATTGCAAGATCTTCAGCACATGGATTATCTGCTATTTTCTATCTGTGAATGCTTAAAACACTGGACACACTTAGAAAGTGAAGGAACACCTCTCACTTTTTTTGTGCGCACCCTACCATAATACGTGATCAACAACAGGAATAACATTAATAACAATAATAATACAGTAAGAAAAACTGCAATTATAATGGCTTGCATGAACAGGAAAGGCATCCCTTTGCTAAATTTACACGGTTTTGTTTGTTTGTAAGTTCACATTTTTTCAGGGCAGATGGCAAAAGTTAGAGTTGTAAAAGCTGTATTTAGACACCTAAATAAAAATGTTATGACTGTCAAAGTCACCATTCATGTTAAGAGAACCCACTGTTCAGATGCCACTTAGTCAGGGTCCTGAGTGCCCTAACCACTAATTTTTCTGCAATGGCCAAAGATGCCATTAACAGTTTAAATGGCTCTTTAGGCAGGTGCCTCTGAGACCCTTATGTGGCACTTCAGAAGAGGGATTCCTCTATGTACCATACTACACCTTCTTTGTTCACCTGTCTCTGAAGCCAGTGTAATTCCCCTCAAATGAGAAACCGATGGCCAATCATTTTACAGAAAGAAATCAAATCAAATGGGTTGCAACTGAGGGAAATGCTGTGCTAGTGAGAGCTGGTGTTTCTCTGTGCTTCTACAAAGGAGTGCATGAAAAATTAAATCTTGGGTTTCAATTGAGAATAAGGGATTCAGGTCTCTGCTGTTCTCTATCTGAGCAAGGACTGTGAAACAGCATCCCAACTGAATGCGTTAATCATTGGAGTGACAAAAGTGTTCCTAATCTAGGAAAGGAAAACCAGCTGGTTTTTTTGGATGTCTTGGTGCTCTGGGCATGCGTGCCTCAGTTTAAGTGACTGATCTCCATGTGCTCCTTTGCACTGCTCCCCAAGATAGATTGGACATCTTTCTACTTACGTGTCTTCAGAGGATCCTTGGTGTGAGTACCTAACTGCCCGTGTGCCTCCTACCTGGCTGCCTGACCCATAAAGCTCAACTTATTTCCAACAGCCTGGTCTGCTGGTCTATTGGTCTATCTAGAAGCAACATGCGCTCAGTACTTTTGAAAATAAAGTGACTAAAATGTTAAGTCTGACTTTAGTATAACTTTTGGCACCTAGATCTGAATGGTTTTAGGTTTTGTGGGTATTCGTAGGCAAGTCATACCAAAAACCCCACAACCGTATGAGGAATAGCTGTGCAATAGGCAGTCTCTTTTGTTATTTAAACAGCATTTGAAGTAACTTCCACAAAATATATGCCAGTGGTCTCACTTTATTTCATACTGTGTATTTTTTGAAGATTACACCAGCATGTGAAGCAAAACTTAAAAATACAAACCCATGAAAATGTTTGAATACAAAACCTAGAGTGCTTTCCTTTTAAATTTCCTAGCTTGTTTCTTGTCTCTGTTTCTGCCATCATTATTGATATAAGGAATCCATCAACATATTTTTATGGATGATTAAGAAAGGCTGACCTTTCCTTTGCAGGTACAAATAGGTAGTTATTCAGAGGCTGTAAATGAATGACAAGATAATTCTATCCATTTAATATTGAAGTGATGTTGATAGTATCATTCTTCTCATGTTTGAAACGGGAAAGTACAGAGACCTTTCTCCCTCACTCTGTTCTGCTTTATGTGATGGATTTTCTCTCTGACTAATCGCTGTCACATTAACCTGCACTATTTCATCCTTCAGAGCTGTCAAGATAATGACGATAATCGAAGTGGCTCATTGTAGGTAAAGGAAATTATATGAGCAAAGTAATATCATAAAACAGTGTTTAAATATTTTAATTTCATTTGTCAGGGCTGCCCCAACACTTCATTACACATATAACCATCTCTCATCAGTAGAATTAGTGCATTATTCATTACTGTTAATTATTTTCACATAATGGCTGCCCTGATATATTTAACCTCCACATTATATCTCAGATAATGGGCCTGTAAAATTGAATTGTGTGAAGAGCGGAGTTCCAAAGCTCATTTGCAGAACATCAAAGAACAAAGAAGAGGAAAAGAATTCTAAATGGGACATTTCACCCAGCTGGGGCCAAACATTTGTTTCTGTCTGATTTGCATACAGAAAATAGGTGGTTCAGAAGTGGTTTAACATTGTACATGCTGTCTGCTCCTATTACATAGCCAATTAGAATTTGTTAATGTCCCGAGTGTTTGCGACAACTTACCAGCCAATCTATTGTCTGAATGGCAGTGAGCTGGAAAGTTAACAGAAGAAAGTAGACCTTTATGAAGGACAGACCATGGAATCATATGGCATATTAAGATGTCACCTGTGGTTGATACTTCTTTTGACAAACGTCTGTGTTGTAGAAATAAATTAACAAAACCTGCTGCTCAGGACTGAGAAGATCCAAGTCTGTGAAATTCCAGTAGCGCTCTATTAATTACTTGGGTTTCCCTGGACCAAATTTTCTGATGCTGTCTGTCATGTAGGATGTGAAAATGGTCAAGGAGGAGAATGCAGCTTCCTGAACAAGACACTGTGTACAGCAAGCTGTGTCAGTGGACCTGGTGGACTCAATCCCACCAAGCACATAAATAATGCATAGTCACCCAGCTATCTCCAGTGGTGATTTGCTGTGCTGGGGCTGATGTATTTGCACTGATATTTCAGAGGATAGGAAATGTGAGACTTCTTCTCTCTGCTTCGCCAGGTGTTTTGAATATGTACCCCAATAAAACAAAGTCAGTAAAGGTATGGGACTTTGGCATGATTTAGCTTTTGAGGAACCAGCTGAATTACTAGAAATAACTTCAGCTCTAAGTAGCAGTTTAAAGTCCACTGTATGGACCACTCCAACAGCATGGATTTAACTGAATAGACACATATTTTTTTTCCATTTGGAGGCTTATCCATTATTTACAGATTTCAGTGGACCTGAAAAGACATTGAAATAAAACACTTAACGGAAAGAACATTTATCAACAGTTCAACATGTTATAAGGACTACAGCCAGGTCAGTAAAAACCAGACTTTTTAAACAGATGTGGAAATTTTCTTAAAACTTTAGTCTTGGAGTGTTCTCTGTAAGGTCCCCCGTAGCTATATGAAACATTTTCTACTTTTGTCAAAATTTCATAGAACAGCTTTTCTGATATTCACACACAATATATATCTTTGTTCTGTTTCACATCTACAGTACATTTTATGGATATTTTAAAAAAATGCTTCAGACCTTTCTCTCAACTATTCTGTAGGAATAACTTCTGGCTGATGATGGGACTATGAGCTCAGAGGTGACTCAGCCAATCAGAAGTCAAAAAATGTTTAATGAGTAGCAACACAATTCACTCGAGGTCATTAACATACTTTAGTCTTATTGGCTAAAAAGTCATATTTCAGAGGAATGATAAATGTCTTTTTGCTAAGTGGCAGTAGGTTTTTGGCCATATCATTAAATATTTATACAACATATACATAAATCTTCCTTCACTTGGCATCATCTGGGATTCATTTGGAAGAGACCCATTTATTTCACTTTGTAATGTTTTAAGTTTGTTGCAGGCTTCAGCCTCAGCATCCAAAGTCTAGATATAAAGTATTTAGAAAGAAAAGGAAAACCCCATTTGCATGGGCCCGGTTTAGAAAGAGAAGTCTTCTCTCCTTAATCTTTCCATTTTCAGAGTATATTTTTCATGCATTACAGTAATTTATATGTTATAGAAGCTCTGTGAACAAAACCTGATTATGGTCTCTGCTTTCTAAACCATTTTTATTTCATAGGATATTTTCAGGGTGCCATGGAATATGGATTAAAAGAAACACCAGAGAAACCACTAAATGAGAGAAGTAATTTCTCCATATCTAAACAGATTATATGGACTTTTGTCCAAGACATGAGGCATACTTGGGTTTCTCACAGGCATTCATTTGGGTACTCCCAAATAAGAATAGACTGATAGGAGTAGTCTGCCTTTCTACTCCTGCCCTGTCAGAAATTTTTCTTTCCTGAAGCAGCTACTACTAGGTGGTTAAATGTGTCTTTTATCTGAATTTCACTCCAAGAAAAATCTCAGTTTCAAAGCCCTCTACTCAGATTAACTTTTCTCCGTGTTCCCTGTATGCTGTATTGATGAGACAAATACTTAAGTCTTGACAGAAATGCAACTCTGTGATAGGAGAACCCTGCTGTACTATGCTATTTATCTTTTGACTGGAAAAAACCCCTAAGGGGTGGATGACAAAATCCAAGGAAATCCTTAAAAAGGGGAAGATGCCTCAAGAAATATACAGATCAACAGAACTAAAATAACCTGTGATTTTTGTCTACAATGTCTTTGTATCCTGGATACCCATCACGTACCAGCTTCTTCTCAGTAGTATAGCGGAGCACAAGTAAGAGACTGAGCTTTTCCTCTATAGCAAAATGAATGTAAAGCCAAGGATGAAAAATGATGTCATCAAGAGTGCTCTTTAGGCTTGCTGATATGCTATAAATGATTAGTTGCAAGAAGGGCCAGGTCTGTTGGTTGTTGAGGTGTGTTGCATAAAGCCCAGTGGTCTCAATGTTTTTAGAAGTGAGATAATCTTTTTCTCTGGAGGTGGAGTTATTAGGAAATTTTGCATTGTTGAAAGCAATACACAAGTGTGACACATCACAATTGCTAGCAAAAGTTAATCTTACAATAATATTTTTCCTATCATACATATTGATGTATATGCACACACATACACACACACAAAAAAAAAAAACCCAAGGTTGCTGGTTTTGTTATATTGTGTTGAAATTTAGATACTAATTGAGAAGAAAGAAGTGTGACTGGGATGTAAAGGGTACAGGATTTCAGTTGTTGCCTGGGGAATATTTCCTTCCAGTTAATGCTGCTGAAGGATGGCTATCTGTTTTGAAATCTGTGCTTCCAAAGTCAAGGATTACAAGGTCATATTAGACACTAAGGAAGACACTCTACTGTGTTTCAACTCCATAACTATTAGCTTTTACATGTTGGCAGTCTCAGATAGGATTCTTGTTATAACGTAAGCTAACATTATTTCAGAACTATACTTTGCCTAAGACATGCTGTTTGCAAGAAAGATCCACAGTTTTACAAGGGACTATCACTTTGAATGTAGTTAAGTGTGCTAAATATTTTGAAAGTATAAATCAGCTCTTTCAGAATAATGAGTATATGCAAATATGTTATGCACCAGAAAAGAACTATTGTATAGACTTCTACTACTACTTGGATAAATTATGTCCTTTGAATATTTACAGAATACTGCAAAACTTTTTGTAAAGGGTTTCTAAGAGGCAGGTGCCAGTGTACATTTAAAAGCAAGGACTAGAATTGCATTTGAGTGGTGATGATATGTGTCACCTCATGTAGTGGAGATTTTTTAACTAGTTTTGAGTAGAATACAATTTTTCTGAGATGGACATCAGAATTTCTGCATAAAGTCCTAGATACTCCTTCCAGTGTCTGTCTATACATATGTCTGTCCAATCTTTTTGTCATCACTACAAGATATTTTTGCAAATTCCTCTTTTTCTGTGATGGATTAGTGAGTTATAAAAATATATGTGTGGAACAATTGAATGCATAGATTTTGTAGTTGGCTATACTATATATGGCATACTATTAATGAAACGACCCAGAAGAAGGGTCTGAACATAGGAAATTGTTGTGTTAGAGATGGATATCTCAAGGCCCTGTGGCCCTATGGCAACAGCATTCTGCTGCTAGAGGCTAAATCCTCCTCTTCACATTGCACACTCAGCAGGTAAAATGCATAAGCAGCACTGAGAGAAGGTATAATGATCCTCAAATACATCCAAGAAAGTGAACAACAGAGTCAGGCTCCCTCCAGATGTTTGTCTCTTCTATACCCCTACTTACACAGGACCTCAGCTACCACAGGAAGAGTTCACAGCAGATCCCACAGGTGGCCTGCCCTGTTCTCAAGCTGTTCATCTCACTGAGGCCCCACCAAGCCATGGTCTGCAGCTTTGAACCTTTTCCTGAGTAAGTCCTATCATCATGTGTCAATCATGCAAAAGAAAGGCAGCACAATGAGTATGGTTTAGCTTCCTGAGTATTATGCAAAGAAAAGATCCAGAATTAATTACTCTATTTCCAGAGGGGGACAGGAGTCTGGATATAGTCTAAACTGGACCCAGAGTGCAGAACTCTCCCAGTCTATTCAACATAGCAGGAATGGAGCCGCAGGTGCTCTGCACTCCCAGGCTGTGTGTGATCTACGTTAGCTGTTTCTGTTAGTCAGTTTCAGCATAGTGAAGACCATACTTATTACAGATCTTTCAAAATCCAGTTGAAAGAAACCTATCACTCCTATCTCTTCTAAACAAAGACTTTCAGAACAGAAAAATCGTAGAGAATTTTGTATCAGATGCCTTGAAAACCACATAGAAAAAAAAGGAATCTTCAGGGGATGGCTCTGCTTTGTAACCTGAGAAAACCTAAAGAGGTCTAGAGCCACTAGTGAATGTGCAACCTCTAAATGTCATCTGGAACTCAAAAAAATCTTTTAACTATCATTTAAAGGGCCTGGTAGAAACATTTTAAAATTATATTTCTATTTTATTTTTCTCCAAGAAAAGCTTTAGCAATTCTATTATCTTCCCACGTTTCAATTGCAAATTTAGGTAAGGAACAAATTACCTCACTGAGGCACGTTAATTCAGATTGCATATAGCTCTCAGATTGTTTTAAACAATAAGGTTTATATAATCCAAGATAAGGAGTGTACTGTGTATTCCTGAGGTACACGTACATCCTTCCTGTTACATGCACATCCTACTAACTGTCCAGACAAAAGATGTCCTAAGGCTACCACTTCAGACAGTGAAGTACTTGCTGACAGCTCTGGGCTTTAAGACAAATTAAAATAAGCCAATTTTTCAGTCTCTAGGTCTAATAAGGCTTCTGGCTTTCAGTTCTGTCAATGACTATGAGTAAAGTTCCCTGACAAGAGAGAAGACAGGGTGTTTAGTTTTCTGATGAGGGTGATTTTAAGGTAAAGACCGATTCTGCAATTCTTATTTCAGCTCTCATCAGTGAGAATCTCCTATCATTAGAAAAGCAGGAACAAAACGTTTTCAAGTCCTACTGCTCCATTCTGACTGTTCAACTCCCTTTTCACTACTGCTCTGTGGGCTGAGTGTTATTTGAGGGTGTGATGAGCACCTAAATATATATATAACGTAGCTCTTGGATCTCTCAGAGTTTAATTTGGCGACATCTATGTGTAGTTGTATTTATCACATACAAATTTCATACGTATTCCTTTACACTGTGTCTGTTTTGTTCAGAGCTTCAAAATATTACTTCAAGTTCGTGTTCTTCCAGCGATGCACATCCTCATGCCCTCAGCCACTCACACATTCATTCCTGAATGCTTCCATTTTAGAAGTTGTAGGCTGCTAAGCCATCAAACCAAAGAACCCTGTAAGCAACTGGGACAAAACTACACTTGAAGTCTGGAAAAGTAATTGAGAAAAAGATTATATTTTTCTTTTGGTGCCAGAGCTGCTTACATTATTTTTTTATATTACTGAAAATTTGCATATAACTTGTAACAGAACTTAAGATGGAATTTGCTCCTCATTTTTTAATGCCCTGAAAAGCACAGAAACTAAATTTAGACTTTGCACAACAGATAGAAAACTTATTTTTTAGGATAAAGAATAAAATTTCCAATGAGGACATAATGCAACCATTTAATGATGTACATAGTACAGTAGATCAAAGATCAAGTCTTAATTTAGAAGTCTAAGTTGGTGAATGGCTTGTTATGATATTTCAAATTAATAATGAAAAAAAAACCAACAAAGAAATGAGAAGGTGCTCATGAGAAATGAAAAATTATCACCTGCAGAAGCTTGTTATTGTCTATGAGGAAGAAAGAAAAAGTGCATAAAAATGTAGAGCTAATTTTTATGGAAAATATTAAAACTATGTTCATTGATAATTTTCAAATCATTACCTGCCAAATTGTGAGGTTAATTCCTTCCTTGGTACAGATGCTTAAAATACAGATAGTGATCGAGTATGTGTGTGTGTGTGTGTGTCATGGCTGGTATGAACAAATTATCGAAGGTAGTCAATAAATTCCTAGAGTCATCTTTAAAATACAATGGAATAACAAGGTTTGCAAATATTTGGTTAGATTTTTTTCCCCTAAAAGTACCTTTCCAGATTTTCAGGTTTCATTTCATGTATGGGATCCAATGAGAAACCATGTGGCTTATTTTCACATTAGTGAAGGTCCCCTTTCTACAAACAGTGCTGGCCAACATAGAGGGCAGGCAATGATCACCCATCCTCTGACAGATTAAAGGCATGTCTATATTGTTATTTTAGGCTGGATTGCCAGTGCGTTTATGGAGCAAATTTTCCAGTCATTCCCACGTATCATGCTTTGGTTCACTTTGCCAAAAAATCTCAGAGAACGTGAACTGGGTTCTTCTTGGATGAAACAAACCTGAAGTTTTGAAAGCGGTCTGAGATAACCCTTGAAACATGCAGTATGGATGTCAAGGTCTCAGTGATGTTTCATCCTACAAACCTGTTCCTGTAGTTCTTGCTAAACAGAGGGAGCAGAAGCCAATTTGCACTATAGATCTGTGCCATGAAGATTTAGATTTGCACGTAGACCAAGTGGGAAACCTCATGCAAAATGAAGTTAGATAATTGTGGTGAAAATGTAGCTGAATTTAGAATGCAATGTAAAAGACAAAAAGCTTCGCCTTTCTTTTGTAACTAACTGGAAAAGGGAATGCTTTTATGGTAACTTTAATCAGTGTTTTCCTATCTTCACTGGCTATGGCTCTATATTCTGTACAGCTTTCTTGATTCCTGAAAACTCTTCCCTGATATCATCTTTTTTGATTCTCCACCAGCTTCTGTACAAAGGGTAAAGGTCTCACCCTTAGATGTTCCTTATGCTTGCTCATCCAGTAACAAACTGGTGCACACTTCTAAACATCCATGAGAAAAATTATTGTCTATTTCTTTCTTGCTATATAACTGTTTTTTAGTAATTTAAAATGTTTGTGGTTGTAATACAAACACATACACGTATGAATTTTTAAATTGGTTTTACAGACAGCAGATTGGATTTAAAGAATTCTGCAAAATTTGCTGAGGAAAACCAAACCAAGAGGATAATTTTTTACAAGTTAATTTTCTTGTCAGAAAATCCATACATTTTTGTGTTCAGTCCTGTCCCTTGGTATAGAACTTTTATGAGGAGAAAAATCTTCCCATCAACTCTACCGCTGTAGAGAGATCCTGGTTTGGGAAACTACTCATATTCAGAAAAGCATCAAGATAATTTCACATCTGCAAAAATTAAGACTGTATTTATATACCTGATTTTGTTGTTAGTGATCTCATTTAATAGGGTTAGGTCTTCAAGTCAGACAAGCTGTATTACAATATGTTCCTAATAGCTCCATACATTTATGGAGCTTCATAAGTTGTTTTTAAGTAAAGCAGGCCTGAATAATTCAAGCATTGCCATGAACATTAATGTTGGCAAGATCAGTAAAAGCATCTCTCTTTAACAAAGTGTCAGTGGAATACAAATTTGTTGCAAATTTCGTGGATCTGAGAATAAAAGAAAAATGAATTGCAGATGTTTAGCAGATGTGTCTCTCATATAAGGTGCAGCAAGAGTAAGTTCCTCTTTGAAGTATGGTAGCAGTCCAGCAATAATCCCTCATTTCAGCCTATATAGGCTTGAATTCGTATGAAAATCATCTTTGTGAGTGTGAGAAGAGGGTATAATTCTAAATTTAAATATATCCTCTATTTATAATCTCCCTTGTTTCATTGTCCCATAGGGCACTGCAATAGTGATTTATTTTCGTTACAGTTTTTTGACCTAAGAATAACCTCTGTTGTAAATCATAGCCTCTGTGGGTATATGGATGCCAAGGAAGCTGGCTTGCACAAAGTCATACATTTGATGAGTGACAGGAACAAAACTCTTCTTTGTCTATCATGTGCTTTAAAAAGCATTAAATAATGCCTCTTTTAATGTCGAGTTACATCACATGGAGGTCAGCGATGTAGCCAGGTATATTGTCTACAGTTCAAGCCAAGTCTATAAGCAAGTATTTAGAGAAGCAGACATCCTTAAAGAGATGCTTGAGTTACCTGCATGGTCAAAGAAGCACATGCTTTCGAAGCCCTCCATAGGGAGATCCTGTCTGCACATGACAGCTGTCTAAACACCAGTACCGCAGCCACCACCAGTACCACAAGCTGCATAGTGGCAAACACTTTTAGTAGTTCCTCTAACTGGCCAGATTTTCTTGACAGCTTAAAAACAAGTCTTGGATTCGTAGCATACAGAGAACTATTATTTCCTCACCTCATGCATACAACTAGAGATTAATATTCTCTGACAAGAGAAGTACCAGGCAAACTGCTTTCCCTACCCTCCTGCCCTGCGCCTCACACCCCTTATTGCTATTAACAATATTAGACGTGCTCTAGGTGGCTCTACAGGAGTAATATCAGAGAAAATTGAATGCAAAACTTTTTATTTTCCTGAACAACTTCATTTTGGAATTGATTCCTTTGGTGTAAGAAGTCTGCACTTGCTGAATTGTCTTATGTCTTCCAGCTGATGGAGCACACAGGAAGAAGGCATAAAATTTGTAGGGCTTTAATTGAATTACAAATTTTAATGTGAGGATATTACGTGTGGTTTTTCTCTTTTTTTCAGAAGGAGACACACTGACTATGGTATGCTGCATGGTGAAGGAAAAGAAGTTGTTTCTAGCTCAGTTTTGTGTGAGTGTATGGAGAGCTTTGTTTTTCATTCTTTGACAAGAGCTTCTATTTCAGCAGGTAGCCATTAGTTCAGTGCTTTTAGGCTTAAATTCAAATATTTACATGGTTAATGTGACATAGAAGCAGCTATTTTATTTAAAAAACTGAGTACTAATAAACCAGTGTTGTTTTCTGAAAGATTTGATACTAAAAATTTGATAAAGAGATTCATTCTAAAAATGTCCTGATCAGCCTCTGATACATAGAGCATTTAATAGGTAAAATGTTCCTATTTGTCCACATGCAAATACATCAGTCAATTCCAAATGGATATCTTGCCTCAGAAGTCATCAAAGATTTTGGCTCTGATCCTGGGAAATCCTTCCACTCACCCTGTTTCCTTCATCCTATAATGTCATGTTCCCTGTTAAACTTTTCCCTACTTGTTAGTCATTGCTGACAGCAACATTGGTGGTAGACAAAACTCCTGAGTTTGTTGCCACAGCATGCTTCGCTGTTCTGCTGCTAGACATTTAACATAACCCATACAACCCACTTCTCCATGTGTGGATGTCCCGGCATGTGCAACATGCACTGTGCTGTGCCATTCCCCATTTGCAATGTTGAGTTTGGAAGTGCCCTCAGGGTTTCTCTGAATTATCCACTTCTGGCTGTGTCTCTTGCTTTATTGACATGGCATCACCATGCCAATAAAGCTACATATGGCCCCTTGGTGTGTCTTTCTACAAAATGTAGAATAGACTAGACTAGAGTGTTTCAGTCAGAAGGGACCTACAGTGATCATCTAGTCCAACTGCCTGACCATTGCAGGGCTGACCAAAAATTAAAACATATTATTAGGAGCATTGCCCAAATACCTCTTAAACAGTGACAGTCTTGTGGCATCGACTGCCTCTCTAGGAAGCCTGTTCCAGTGTTTGACCACTGTGTTGGTAAAGAGATGCTTCCGAATGTCCAGTCTGAACCTCCTCTGGTGCAGCTTTGAACCATTCCCATGCATCCTAGATACCCAGGAGAAGAGACACAGCACCTCCCTCCCCACTCCCCCTCCTCAGGAAGCTGCAGAGAGCAATGAGGTCGCCCCTCAGCCTCCTTTTCTCCAAACTATACAAGCCCAAAGCCCTTAGCCACTCGCCATGGGACATGTCTTTCAGCCCTTCACCAGCTTTGTTGCTCTCCTCTGGATGCTTTTAAGGACTTTCACATCCTTCTTATATTGTGGGGTCCAGAAATGCACACAGCACGCCAGGTGAGGCTGCACCAGCGCTGAATACAGCAGGATAATCACCCCTCTGACCGGCTGGTTGTGCTGTGTTTGATGCAGCCCAGGATGTGGTTTGCCCCCTTGGCTGCCAGGGCACACTGCTGACTCACACTGAGCCTGCTGTCGACCAGCACCCCCAGACCCCTTTCTTCAGCTACCTCTCCCCCAGTTTATACTTGTACCCAGCGTTACTCCACCCTAGGTGCAGAATTTGGCATGTCAACTTGTTGAATTTCATCCCATTAACCATTACCCTATGTTCCAATCTATCTAGATCCCTCTGCAAGGCCTCCTGTTGCTCAAAAGAGTCAACAGCACCTCCCAGTCTGAGATAATCAGCAAGTTTACTAGGGGTGCATTCAACTCCTGCATCCAGATCATTGATAAATATATTAAACAGGACCAGCCCTAAAATTGAACCCTGAGGAACGCTGCTGGTGACCAGTCACCAGCCAGATGTAGCCCCATTCACTGCAACCCTTTGAGCTCTGCCCTTCAGCCAGTACTTCACCCAGCACACCATAAACCCACTCATCCCACAGCTTGACAACCTGGCCAGAAGAATACTGTGAGGGACAGTATCAAAGCCTTAATAAAATCCAGAACAACTACATCCACCGCCATCCCTTCACCCACTAGGTGGGTGACCTTATCATAGAAGGGTATCAAAGTAGTTGAACAGGCTTTTCCTTTTGTGAACCCGTGTTGACTATGCCTGGTAATTGCCTTATTCTTTAAATGCTTTTCAGTAGTACCCAGTAAAATCTCCATAATTTTTTCCAGGAACTGAAGTTACGCTAGTAGGTCTGTAGTTCCCTGGGTCTTCCTTCATGCCCTTTGTGTAGGTTGGAATAACATTGGCTAGCTTCAGTCAGCAGGGACCTGCCCAGACTCTGAAGGTCTTTGGTGGATGATTGAGAAGGGTCCTACCGTAATATCCACTAGTTCCTTCAGCACTTTGGGATGAATCCCATCAGGCCCCATGGACCTGTGAATATTCAGCTGATACAGCTGGTCCTTTCCAATTTCAGTGTCCAGAAATGCAAAGTCACTGCTCTCACACTTGTGGTCATACTGACCAAGCTCGGTGTGATTTGATCACCAGCCCCCATTTATTTATAGTCTGATGCCGTTTGTGTCCCTTGTCAGTCACCACACAGCCACAGCTAACCACCTGAGCAGCGTACCCCAACTCCCACCTTGCTGCAAAAGCAGACCTACTCTGCTACACTGGTTTCAAAGAAGCTCTAGCAATACCAAAAGCCATATGCAGAACCATATAGGCCAAGAAAGGCTGAACAGATTAGTTTTTATTTGAATGCAGAATTCCCCATAGAAACTTGCTACCCCATTGCACCCATTGCTCCACATCCACTTTCTCCTCCTCTCTGAGTTGCAACAATTAACTAACACAGTTGTCCTTGTAGCATACCCTGATTAGTCTGGTCCATGAACATGAAAGAAACACTGTACAGATACTTTGTACATGAAAGTACATGTACAAATGTATGGTGCATTTGTATGTATGTGCATACATGTATGTACATACATACATACATGTATGTACCATACAAATGTATGGTACATGTACATGAAAGTACATGTACAAATGGGTACAAATGGGGTGCTACCCCATCGCACCCATTGCTCCACATCCACTTTCTCCTCCTCTCTGAGCTGCAACAAGTAAGTAACTCAGTTATCCTTGTAGCATGCCCTGATTAGTCTGGTCCATGAACATGAAAGATACACTGTACAGGATTGTTGATTGCCCTGTGGGAACAGGGAGCATGGCACATGCTTGGGTCCATGTCCCACAACACAAACATCTCTCAGCCCTGGCACCTGCTGATTTCTGCCATGTTCTGGTAGAAAATTGGCTCAAGCTCCTGCAGGTCAACAGGCTAGCTGGGAAGGTCCCGCTCCTGGGCTGTGAGGTGATATTTCTTTGTGTGGAGTGCTGCCTTCTGAGAAAGAGTTTCTCTTTGCTTTCTCCTCTCTCTTCTCTGTGGCACGAACAGGCAAGCCAATTCAAGGTTGAAGGCGACAAATTGTACATGTAGGATTGGCACTAGTCTCACACTGGACCTAACTGGCTGCGCTGTGTGGCTACTTTGTGTGTGGGTGGACATTGATGCTGGCTCCCCAAGGGGTGCCCAGCAGAGTGGTGCTTCCAGATCAGAACTCCCCCTGCCTGCTGTATAGTCATCCTCTTCCTACAAAAGGATTTTGCAGTTATCTCAGACTTCAACCTCATCTTCCCTTCTTGGGAGGACTGAGCTTGGGCTCGAGAAGTACAAAATGATTCCTGTCTAAGTTTATCTGGCTTAAATATTGCAAGTAAATGTCACCATTGAAAAGGATACCACCATGCTGAGGTGAGAATTTGGACTTCAGAATAATCTGAGCATTACTTCCCTGGTGCTTGGAGTTGTTTGGAATCAAAGACTTCCAGAACAAAGAGATGATTTTGGGCCATATTCAGCACTTTGGAAATAAAATGTGCAATACTGGTATGTGCCTTGCCTCGAGATGCAGTGCTGGTACTGAAGAGAATGTATGGCTTCTTAAAGTCACCCTGCCACGCACACACAGAGAACAGACAGGCACCCCGAAGTTTCTTTCCAAGAGTGGCTTCTCTGGAAGAAAACATTGAAGGTACTGGAGCTAAAAAAAGTAGATTAAGTCTCCCCAGAAAATAAAATCTATGTATTTGGGAAGAAAGAACAAATCCCACTTCTCCATCACAACTTTTACCATTTATATTTGTAAGTGGTATACATATGATATATGAATATGTAAAAAGCATATTTGTATTTTTATTTATATATGGGTGTATGCATATGGTAAAAGTCATGATAGTGAAGTGGGATTTATTCTTTCTTGCCAAATAGACAGAGATATAGATATATGGTAAAATAAAATAATTCTAAAATATTTGCTGATTGGAAAGAAGGAGAAGGAGAAATAATACATCTTCTATATATGCTTGATAATACTGGGAAGTACTCAGATTGGAGTGATAGGGGCTGTATAAGTGACACCAATGAATAAATTATACTTACACATAAAATGATGGGAATTTGGAATACATTGTTAAAGTAGTTTGGGAAATCACTGAACAATTTGTGTGAGTTGCTTTGCGTTCTGCCACTGGAGCCATCTGTCTGTTGAATGGCAGCTTTTCTGGTAAACATAAACTATGTTGCTAGTGCAAATGTATGTGCTAACAATGAAAGTAAATGTCTTCAACAGAATAGATTCTATTCCCTTTAAATTCATATCACTCGTGGCCCTATTATCATTGCAAAGCAAAAATACCTGTCACATTTCAATACTTACATGGCAGAATTCTTTATTTATGTAATTGTTAGACATCACTTGAGTCTTTCTGAACTAAGTAAATGATGTCATGATTAAGATAAGAATATCTTCAAATTCACAACCGACTGAAACTTTAACTCCTTGCTGATGCATGAGTTCATCCTGAAAAACTAAGTATGGAGATAATCCCTAATCTGAAATGTATATGATATGAAATACATATTTTGCAGGCTTATTCTATTAATTAGTCTGTTTAACTTTTTCACTTGCCTTTAGTACTACCAATAAGAGTTCAATGCACTTAGTCAGTCCTTGAGTTCTAGGTTCTTATGGATCTGTGTAAGTAATAATACATTATTTGTAGTAAAATCAATTTGATAAATTATGTTTGATCATTGCCTTTCTACACAGCTGGTTTTAAAACCGTTTGTAATTTTACAGAAGTGTGTACCTTTAATACTGAATCTTTAAAAGTGTTTTGAAAACAATTGTAACTTCATCGGTATTTCACAAACTATATTCATCTACAATTTTGTCATCATTTATTTACCCATACCGCTATGTGATCATGCACTGATAACACTGTTGTTTTCTCAGGTGAAAGACTATTACACTGATAATAAACAAGAGCAAAGAGTAAAAAGTATAATTCTTCTAAAGAGAAAGAATTTGTATCATAGAGGAAGGCTGGCAGGTTTTCAGATGTTTTTGGATATTTAAAATAGTTATCTTCAATTTGTCAGATCTTTCTTCTGTACTGGTAAAATAATCCACTATGACCTAATATCTGATTTTTTTATATATTATTATTGCCATTTGATAGGTTTCCAGGTTTAGCTGATAGTAATTGTTAGAAATCCCCTCTATTTGAAACCAGATGTCCATCATTACCTTGTTCAAAGCCTGGTTCAAAGTGCAATGAATTTAAGGAAAACGGTAAAATGATCCTAGAGCCAAGTACTGCACAGCTGTAATGAGGGGTTACCTGCATGTCAGTGACTCAGCATGACTGATGCCGGGTACCTGTTGATTTCCAGGGATGAACACAACATCAGACAGTGAGCCAGTATTTGTTACCTACCTGACATCAATCCCAGTACTTCCCAAGCTGCTTTACAGCTTAAAATGCTGTGTATTAAGGTTCACATTCTCAAGGGAAAATGAAGTACTCACATGCCTTTTCAAGTGTCTAAATCTAACATGGGAAAACAGTGGCAACAATGACACTCAAACCTGCTCCTAAAAGCACAGAAATCTGAAATTTCTGTAGCTGGATGCGTAAGCTTAAGTCTTGGCACCGTTATGCTGTATTGGTCCCCTTCTTTCAGCCTCTTATTTAGGTCCTTCTGGGAGTCATAAAACAAGAGCTTGCTTGCATGAAGTGCAGGAATAGGCAGCTAAGCCTCTGCCCTCTCCACACACACATACAGGAGAAGGAAATTTTTCTACCTTTTCCCCTCATAGCTTTGCCATTAGGATAGTCTAGTAGGATGCGGGCTGTCCTGTTGCAGAGGATGCTGTCATGTCAGAAAGCAGATGAAGACGGATGTTTAGACGAGCGGTTAGGAAACTCAGGTAGAAGGCAGTACTGGTTCCCCCTCTGTGTGAAGGAGTGTTTGTTTTACACAAAGTGAAACAGCTTAACAAGAAGACTGAGAGCTTCCAGATTCAGTATAACTGTTGTTAGCTGATGAAAGCATTCTTCATGCAGGTGGGAGACATGGTTTATGGTCCCTCAGGCAGAGATGGCGGGAACTTAATGCAGTGCCGTTAATGCTCGAGTCACTCAGGAGCTGGTCCCAAAGGGTATTGAGGCATTCAAGTAACTTAGCCAAAGATAATACCTACAAGAGGAGAAAAGACACCATCAAAGACTAAGACTTTCTGGTTTTCTGACAAATGGGGTTGAAGAAGCTACTGGGTTAGAGCTCATGGATGATGGGAAATGTCAGTCTTCCTAAGTCCACAATTGTTCTGGATTTAATGCTGACCTTCTTTTATTATTTTCCCTCTTTTAAGAGATATGTTGAATTTGAGAATGTGGTTTGGACCCATCTTCATCTCTACCTTCAATTCACTGACATTTTAAATAGGTCTTAAATGTTGACTCTGAAGAAAAATTTTCTCATAGAATATATCCCAGTTCTCTGTTCTAGTCCATCTACCCTTGCTTTATTTTCCACAAAGCAGGGCCGTAAACTTGGTTAGCCTTACACTTTGTTTTCTCCAGGACCATGTTGGTTTACAGCAGGTATACCAAAACTGAAGAAGGGAACTATGGGAAACTCCAATTTGTTATTTATTTATAAACTTGACATTACATATTATGCAAAATTAAAATCTCAAGCTTGTTCTTGCCCCAGTTATTTTGAGAACAGTCTCTTCAGAGCTTTAACAGCCCTTTGCCATAGATGGCACAAATGTATGCACTTCTCAGCTGCCGAAATGTGTTCACTTTTGGCTGTGGCACTAATTCATTAATTTTATTTATCAGCTCATTCTAATAGAGGGGAATTCAGCACCTGAGCTGGTTAAGTTTCAGAGGAGGCACTGTGCAGTACTTTTTCGCATCTGAGGTATGGCTGTAACAGACATGGGAAGAAAGGATGGGGGCATGAAGCACCACGAGGCACAGGTTTGTGTTTAACTGTGCAGTCATCCTTCAATCTTACATTTATTATGGCTAAGTGTAGGGCAGCCCTAGTTCAGACATTGGCAGATGTCACCTACAGAGGAAGCAAAAAGTAAAATAAGGATGGAACTACTGGAAGAATATTTGACTCTGGCAGGAGAGTGGTTTTCCATTTTATAATTACAGGTATAAGTGCTAACCTAGCAATCTGCCATAATTTAGTTTCTACTAAATTGACCTTCCTTCTGGACTTTGCCAGAAGGCTTGATTCATTAAAGCTCATTGAGTTATTAGAGGTATTCAACTGAAAATTACTACAGGAGTACAAAATATTCATGGCAGGCTGAATCATACCTTCAAAAGTGAACCCTAGTAACTCAGAAGAGATTCAGTCCAGCTCTTCTCATCCATAAGTGTGTATGTCGGACTTCTGTGTTGGAGGGCCTAGAAATATCTTGTAAGAATTTTTGCTGTTTAATTCTGAGGATATTTTTGATGCCTAAATTATTTTCTCTTCCTACTTAAAGTAAGTTTCAACTTCAGTAGTTTACCATAAACCGAGCAGAATGTCTTGTACTTTCTTTAATCATTAGACTCAAAGATTGCTCTACAGAAATGATTCCTTTTAAGCTTTCATAAACATTTACTGTAGGATCTCACTTCTTAAAAATATCTAAGCATATCACTGCATGTGGCTCTACATTCTTATTAAATCAAGTGTGTCGTCTTGTGCTACTGCCACCTCAGAGATACAGGAGACAGTGCTCTGGAATTGCCAAGGGACATGAGAATGTGGCCATTATATTTTCTACAGGATGTTAAATGATTAATATTTGTAAATTAATGCATTTAAATTATATGTGCATGAGACACTCCACGTCTTGCAAATACATCCGAGAGACCCATTTGAAAAAAAATGCACCTGACAACTTCTCTTTTGCTATTGGAGTCTATTTGGGCTGGTCAAGTGAAAAAGAAACAGTGGCATGTAAAAATTATAATATACAAGATATAGCGTATTTCTGGGCAATTATAACATGCCTAGGAAGGTGTTGCAAGGCGTAAGGCTGAAAGGCCAAATGACTTTACCCACTTGAGAAATGCAATAATTCCCTGGAAATGCACCGCCTGGAGTATATTATTACTGTTATGAAATAGAATTCATGAATAGAAAGAAGGAAAATGGTGAGGAGGAGGACAGGCCTATCCATGCATGTACCAGCTAGTATTAAAGTGGGTATGACATCAGTCACAGCCAATCAAACAGGCGCAGTAATGTCCAAAGTACTACAGACATTTCATAATTAAGTAATGAGACATGACAGGGTGTGAATTGTGCTGTATTAATTCTCGCCGAGTGTGTTGTTGTAAGGCAAGTAAATGAAGGCTGGATGCCATCGGTGCAGCCAACTGTGAATTAATCCTTTCCCATTCTCAAAATGGAACCTCTTATTGTGGTTTTATAAAATGTTAATTTCTAAAATATTTATATTGTTAATTAAATGATGAGTTTCTAAGCCGTGACAGCAATCAGAACCGCTACTCTTGACTCAGATCCCCCACAGTCAGTCAAACCAGCTGTTTTCTATTGTCCATTTGCTAATGTATTCTAATATCCTGCCTTCTAATGCCTACTGTCATATCTGCATTCATCTGCATATAAGAAGCATCTAGATATGCCAGTAATGGTTAGTGAAGTCCTTTGAGCATATAAAGTGCTATGGAAGTGCTAAATATGGCTTTTGTTTACTATTCAAAGAAAACACTAGTGTAGCGGGGGATGCTGTGCATGTCCCTTGTCAGTCAGGACTTTGTTCTGTTCACTGTGATTGGGAGCAGTGTTTTTTAATACTAAAAATAAAGCTTTTGGGGTTTGTGCCTTTGCAAAATTAGGGCATTCATTTTTCTTTGTTAGTAAGTGACTCCCAGTCAGACCCCACTTAAAATATCAGTTTTCTATAGTATTTCTTTATGGTACTCTACACTGGTCATTAATTTAGTATAGACCATTTTTTTTGGTGATATGAGACTGGCTCAGGGACCTAGTGCTGCTGCTTTACATTTCCAGTAAAGGTTTTGGCTTTGGTTTCAATAGGAAACAATTCATACTTGGTAAGCTCATGGAATCTACATTCCTGAACAGGCTGAAGAAGATTTATCACTAGACCAGGGGCCCTCAAACTACGTCCCGCAGGCCGGATATGGCCCCCCAGGGTCCTCAATCTGGCCCCCAGTATTTACAGACACCCCACCCCCCCCCCCCCCCCCCGCCGGGGGTTGGGGAGGAAACCAAGCAGCCGCAGATGACTGCCTGACACTTCATCCACGTGCCAGCCCCCTGTTTAAAAAGTTTGAGGACCCCTGCACTAGAGGCATCCTTAAAAGTACAGCATGGTTGGTTGCTATATAAAATCATTAAAAAAAATGCCTAGGCAAGCAAGGAAATCCACCTGGGCGTTTGTCTGTGATTGCTGTTCTGCTGTTACAACTAGAAACGCTCATTAGCTTTTAAAAATCCCTGGAGTGCTACTGAAGGGGCAGAGGTGGCACTGTGACATTAATGCATGGGGCTGGATGTCACTGTGACCTGTGAAATGTCCACACCACAAACTGTCAGGGCTAGAGATTACTAACAGTGAGAAAACCTGAAACTTCATTTCTGCAGAGAAATTGCAGAGATGAGTTTCAAGATGTTTGTTTTGGAGATCCACATGAAGGTAAAAACACCTAGGCAATGTCACCAGAACACTGCACCAGCTAGCCAATAGATGACATGCTTTTCTGATCCTAATACCAGTTATTTAGTTTCATGAGCAAAGATATGAAGAAGTTTCTTTGCTGAACATTAAGCAAACGTACTGTTTCAAAATGTTAATAGAAATAACATTTCTACATGTTGTTCATTCCCAAGACCTTCGTACACTTAATTTGTCTTTGATAGTCATTTTTGGAGAGATCAATTAATTTAATAGCATGTAGTAATCCAAATACATAATCAAAACTGGAAACAACAAAAGGTATTGTCCATATTTGAAACTGCCAGTGTAATTACAGGTAGAAAAACTGTAATTACCTTGACTGGAATTGTTATTCATTATTGACATCATCACAGGATTTGAGCCAGGTCATTTATCAATGATGTTCCTGCAGAGAGAAGAAATATTATTCTTATTATTGTATACTGTAATCACACACTTGACATGCAGTACTTGGCTCCTAGCATTTTACAAAGTCTAGATTTATTTGTACTTTGAAAGAAAAATGTTTTCTTTTTCTCCCAGACACCTTTTAACTTTCTTTCCAAAATCAAAAGATGATTGAAATTTTAGAAGTGCCTCATTCTGAATGGTGTTGAGAGCTGTCCTTGGAGTAAGGAACACAGCAGTGTTCAGGTAAACGTTCAGTAGTACATCATATTGAAAATTATATATTACTGTGTATATAAATGGACATACATGTCCATACACAACCCAAAGATATATAGATAATGTTATTAAAATAAAAGGATATATTACACTAAATTTTTTGAGTAACTCTTCTCAGCCCAGCGTGTTGCAGGACCTGCCTTCATCTACTCACTGCAAGAGCAGGGAGCAATTCTGTCTGGAATCAGACAGTCATGAATCAAGGCAATGTGGGAATTCTCGATATTTGGGTGGCTTGGACCCTGTCAGCATCTGGGTGAAACTACTGGTTCCCTTGTCTGCTGTGTTTTTTAAGTATGCACTTTGCAACTAAGACTTGAGCACACTGCTAATGTCGGGTCATTCTGGTCCAAACCTTTTAGCTTCCATCATTTAACCTTCTGGGCAAATGAAGTCAGGCTGATGTCTTGGAATCTGTAACAGCAGACACAATTTATATTTTAACTGTGAATTATTTTATGTGTGGCATAAAGGCACCTTTTAGTAATGCACATGGAGTAAATTATTTAAACAAATAAATTATAATAAATAAAATTAAGAAATCTGTAAATATGCATGACCCCACAAGTAGCTCCAGACTAATATGTACTTACTATATATATTTTGGTTTGCTCTATAGGCTTCTCAAGCTTTCATACTTTCCTTACCTTGGTTTTCAGCAGGTTTTCGGGCAGGGTGTAAAAGACTGCTAAGGAAAACAATACTTGGGTTTTTTTATGGTAGATTTGCACTAAGTTGATTGGTTATTAAAGTGCCAAAAACAACATCTCATTTCACCTATTATCAAGTGCTTGATGAATTTATTTTTGTTTCCTCCCTGGAAACAAAGCCTTAGAAACACTTTTTTTCTGTTCAAATTCTTGTTTATCACAATAAAAAGTAAATATTTTCCTTTCCTTAGTGATTCTTGCTTTCCAAAGTTCACAGCTCGAGTCTGTTGTCCATATGCAGGACTTTAGTGGCATTTAAAATACACATGGTTTCAGCTTTGATTCCCAAAGAGTGATTCAAAAGCCTAAACATAGGTGTCTAATACCATTCAGATGCCTTAGGATATCCTGCCTGGCATCCAGCTGCTGCTTCAGAAGGGCTCTGGTCTCCCACAGACCGTGTGTTATCTCTGCCAGTCTCACACGGATGCTGTGAATACCCCAGGATGTTTAAAATTGTGCAAAACGACTATGCTCAGGCACCTGCACTGCTCCCCCTCATGTTCCCTGCTCACAGCAAGCTTTCCTGGAGCAAGCAGCACAGTTTATGTTCATGTTTCTGTATTTCTAAATGCCCCATGTAGGGGCAATCCATGACTATTCAGAAGCATTTGACAGCCCCTTGTCTTGCCATGAATACTTACATCATTCTATCTATTACACAATACAGTATGAAAACTCATATTCTCATCTCTTAAACAATCAAAACATACTTGTAGATTAATTTTAATGCACATATTTTTTCCATTTGAATACATCGTGATTAAAAGTTCACGACCTTGATTATATTATGCAATTTGAGAAATCGCCAACAATGTCCATGGTGATTAAATATTCCACTTTGTAATTATTTTGTAACTTTTGTTCTGCTCTTTGCTCACTCCAAAAATTATCATAAAATTTTGAAAGATGTCCTCAGTGCAGAATATGTCCATAAAATATTAAATATTCAATTTTCCTCTATCATGGCTTGAAAAATTCATAATTACATGATGATCCACATAATAACTCATTCTGAAAAGTCATATATGGCACTCCCCCTGTGACTGAGTTAATAATTTACTGCTGTGTGGGATTTTCACTCTGCACTGTTAGTCTTGGGAACATTTATTAAGCAAATGTTCATTTGCAAAGATCAGAATGTGAATGAAGAGGGTAAGAATTTAATGAGGAGTGACAGACAGGTGAACTGATTCCATATAGTTCTTTACTGCAGAAGAAAGCAGATAGCTTTATCTTTCATAGCCTCGATAGACACATGAAATGAAATATAGAAGACAGGGGGCAAAAGGAAAAAAAAAAGTACTACCTAGAAGGGCCAATGGAAGGATAAATCAGAGAAACTCATGAACATGATTCAGACCAGTTGAAATGGCTGTTCATGTTCTGTACCTTTGGACTTATATAGCAGCAATATTCAGACTTCTAGGTTTTGAGATCTTTGCCCAATTTTGGCAATAGAGTACTTTCAGCATTAAAGAAAAAAAATCAAATCCAAGAGTACGGCATCAGCTTATCTGACAGCAATATACTCCTGGAGAAGCAAGACAAATTTTTAATTTTTGTTTCAAAATACATTGTAGTTTATGATTACCCTTTATAATTTTCAGAATAAGAAACACAGACAATATAATGCAGGTACAATAAGTACCACGACTTAATCAACATTTTTTTTACTAAATAATGAAAAGGTTTGCTAAACATTAACTGTGTAACTCATTTATAGGATTTTCAGGTGTTGTCTAATCAAACATACACTAAATAATATTGATTCAGGGTTTTCTTTGTAAAAGAAATCCAAGAAAAAATGAAATGCCACAGGAAGTTTTCATAATTGATTCAGAATTCAGTTTTGCAAAATACTGAGCATGTTGTTCCTGATACAGCAAAAAGCTAATACAGTTATCCAAGACTTATGAAGTTTTCTCTTGCTTAAAGGCAGGTAAGTACAAATTTTAGTGTTTTACTGACTAAGGGACATTTCATTAAACATGCCATGACTTCAACAAGACTAAACAAGTCTTTCTCAATCTGTCACCACTGGTATGCTCAAGGATACAGTATACAGCTATACTTTCCAAAGGTTTCTCAATATAAGGCCCCGAATATTAGAATTTATACTTTTACACTCAAAAAAAGATTGTTGTGTCATATCCCTAACTGAAATCCGGCAAAACTGGAATTTCCAGTTGGTTTACATGATTAATTTACTTTCATTCCAATATGGATGTTTTTCAGTGGATTTTTCTTCTCCATGAAAATTTAAATTTCCTAAAATATTTTTGGCCTCCAGAGCCCTGAAATATCACTTCTGAAAACTGCAACATTTATTGCTGAGATCATTGCCAAGATGAAAACAACTCTCTTGAAGATGACAATTATTCTTTCAGTGTGTCATGCTTCTTTTTTTATTTCTTTTTGGCTGTGGTGGATGATTATGTAATCATGGTGCACAGTGAATTTCTTTTTTGAAAAAAAGGGACGGTACAACAAGGGACATGTGGGGAAAAAACAATGCAAAATATAACTTTCTGAAAAAGTTGCAAAAAATTATTTTTGTTTAAAAGTTACACATTTTGAAAGAGAAATTTCAAACAGTGGGTGTCAGCATAATTTTCCTGGGTATATATTTCCCTGGATATAAAAGTTTCATCTGAGGATGACTGAATTTGTTTTGGCACTTGATTTGATTACAGCTTTTAATTTTCAAAAGTCAGTCCATGACTATGTCAGACATGAGACAGAGGCTTTGGCCTAAATTTTTGATGCAGAATCCCAACTTCCATCCTCTATTAGTGGACAGTTATCTGAGAAACTTAAAAATAAACAATCAGACACAGAAAAGATTTGGTTTAGTCACTCAATGCAATGACTCCCACCTACACTTAAAAATGTAGGAATTTTTAAAGAGAAATTAAGAAACGCCTAATTCTCTCAACAGGCCAGGCAAAAAGCTGACAGAGAAGCTCCAGTATAGATTTCTGCACCTTTTATATAAGCATAGAGTCAAATTAATCCAATCTCAGTGACAAGAGCATAGAAATTAAGAGGGTTTGAAGAGCAGGTCAAAGAGAGGGTTTGTGAAATGCATATCCTTCGTTTCTCCTTCAAGGGTATGTAATATGAGGAAGTAATGAAGATGACTGACTGAAGCAGCAGTAAAAATGACCGGGAGAAGGAACATAAATGGTTGTGAAAACTGGCAGAGGTAAAGGTAACTATCTCATGGAAATTATTTACATGCAGTTTCTTAATTAAGTTGTCTAGATATGGAACCCTTTGTTTTCAGGTTATTCCCAGTGTTTTCAAGGGTCAGTTTAGAAGGATCTGATTTAACAACCTCATTTTTGACATGGCTCTGAAAATAAGAGACTGTGGACAAGGTTTTTTAACAGAAATTTCTGGGATGTATTCAAAGAGGATGAATTGGGATATCATAAAGGGAGAATGAGGTCACACTGAGAACTGAAGAAAAAAATCCAATTCATCACACAGACTCAAGATATATAAAAAGAATTTTTCCTAGAGCTTATTGGTTAGGTATGAAAGAGATGGGAAAGACCTATTCACTGACTGCAAGAAAAGAAACTCATTTGACCAAAGACAGATGTATACCATTGCAGTCAACTGAGAAAAATAGGCAGCAGTTTTATGGCATAGTCTGTTTCATCCTGAAATAGATATTTGGCAAGATTAGTGATTCCTTAGTGCCTGTTCGTCTAAATCAACCATAAAAAACAACCCTAGGTTGACTAGTTAAATATATCTGTGTGAGACTGATTTCATCTGAGGGAACTATGAGCCACAAAGGTGATGGGGCCATGGAAAAACACCCACCAAACAATCCTTAGGTATGTTTGTTGTTGTATTTCTCAATACAGATAAAAGAGCGTCAATGCCTTTTTACAAAAGACAAGTAGAAGTTTGTCTGCAATAGCCTGGACTGCTTTGCTTATTTATTTTCTGGAAAGAGTAAGTTCAGACAGGAAGAGGTATAGCAAAGAGTTACTATCACAGATGAATGGGGAGTGTACTTTGTATTAACTTTGGGTTTCAGTAGAGGTTAACAAACACTTTTTAAAGGAAAGTATAACATTTCCAAAAAAAGTATCATTATCATAATTTCAACAAAGAAAAAGTGGGTGAGAAGGGAGTTAAGAATGCCAACCCTGGTTGAGGGGGACAAGTTTCTACCCCCAATCCTTTAAGTGAGGTCCTGGTGAGAGGTGACTGGTGGTAATGCCAATTCCTTCACCCAGGTCCAGCTCTCATTGTAGTGGCCCCATATCTTAAAAGCAACAATATTCCTTGCTTCAAGATCCATATTACATACCAGCCAGGGAATCCTAACCTCTCCTATGCTGAAGTCTCTCTGTTACCAGCCAGAACTCATCCACATTTGTCCCATTATCACCATTATGACAAAGAATGGCTTGTACCAAATTTGCACTCCTAGAACATTTTATAGCAATAGAAAATAATAACACATCCATGAAGAAATAAGCAAATGGCTGCAAAAGAATAATGGGTAGAAGTTGTGGAAAAATGATTGTTTGATGTCATGGATACCTAGTAATGGAACTCAGTGATCCAAGAGTCCTCATCCAGCCCCATCTCTTCCATATTTGTTTTAAATGTAACTCTTACATATATGTATAAGTGTTACTGAGGCAGACATGGTTGTTGTAAGAATCTGGGATTAAAGGAAACCACCAGCATTTTTAAAATGTAATTTACATTTCTGATAGCTTTGATGGGTAAACATTAAAAAAGTTGACTGATTTTGATGTACCTTATTTGAAGACTCTAAACTAACTTGTTTGGGGAGGCTTCTCCAGACATAAGCTCTTCTTCAGCAGGTCCTTTTTCCTCAGCTGTTTGAATCTATGAAGAAGGTTAAAGCTAGTTGAGTCTCATGGTTTATGCATTTTGAAATAATTTTGGTTATTTGCTTTAGATCTATTTTCAATTCAACTTTACTGAAAGGAGATTGCTTTTTTTGTGCACAAGATAGGGATGAGAAAGAAGAAAGAATTGTGTTTAATCCTGAAACTTTGTCATAGGTACTTTGTGTGAAGTAGAGCAAGGACCTACTCTTCTTTCTTCTGCAGACTGGGAGCAATAGTAGCTACCAACCCCTGTGTGAGTGCCAAGTGCTAGCTTCTATTATGGGAACACAGTTATTCAGACTAGCTAGGCATCCTGCCCCCTGCATGATAAAAATTGTACCATCCAGCAATCAGTGCAATTCAGTCTTTTGCTGCAGGGCCTGGGATTCAGCTCCCGTTTAAGATACCTGAGTTTAGGTGTCTGTGAAGGCGTCTGCCTGCAAGCTAAGTGGCTAACCCCCATCAGAGTCAAAGGACATCCAAAGCTTGGTTCAGCTGCCTGAAAACAGGTGTTTACAGAGGAGGTAACTACGAGGCAGGTCTATGGCAGACTTGTAGCTTTCTGGAGCAGCAGCTGAAGGCCATGCCTTGGGGCATTTCAGCTAACAGCATGTGCCTGTATGAGGCCAAGCCAGTAAGTCAGAGGAGTCTGCAGAACTGTTCAGCCCCCACTAAAGTAACACTCTGTATTTGCTCTGCAAACCCTCTCCCCAGATCTTATCAACTGCAGAGGCTAGATTTCCATGCTCAGCTCACATACATTCACCCACACGCAGACTTCTAAATGCAGAGGTCCTAATTTTGACCTGAATCTTGCCCCTCAGACCCAATTCAGCTGCTTCAGTATAGGTGTCTGTATAAAGACGTTTCAAGCGGACTCCACTGGAGGTGCCCCAGGATACCTTATCTGGTCTCCAGCTTCCATCAGCAAGTCCCATGATCTCCCATAAGCACTGTATCAGGTTTACAACCTCCATGCAGGTGACTCAAGGTTTGATACTTTAGGTTGTGTGAAATGGCAATACATTTCTAAATTTAGATAATTGAGTCCTAAGTGTTTCTTCGGTGTATTTTAGAGGAAAGGGGCAGGGGGTGGTGGGAGCTCAGAAGGGAAAATAACCTGAATGTCAGGTGCTATAAACAATGAAAATAAGGACTTGGAATAATTCCAAACATTCTCAATTTTTAAATTTTTGCTTTACTTCATTATCACTAAAATGGCATATTTCCAAGAGATGTCAGTGTTGAATGTTTTATTTTCTAGATCATAGCTTAAATGGTACACATTTGTGTCAAAGAACACTGCAGGCTCTGTGTTTTGCGGAAAAAATATTTTCTCTAAACTGCTTTAAATTGCTGCTTTCAAAAGGTTGTTTCATTATGCCATTCATGTACTTATGTAGTACAAAAGAACAGCAACCGGTCAGATCTCCCTAGTAGGGACAAAATCAGTTCAACTGCTTTTATTCCACCTTATAAATGGCTTAGCACAAAGACTCCCTTCCAGAACTTAATGCTTTGGGCTTTCTGCACGTAGTAGTGGATGGTGCCCTAGGGCCAGAGTTCAGAACATCACTATTGAGCTTTAAACTCCACTGGGCCAAAAGGAAAAAGGAAAATGTCGCTATTTGCATTTGACAGCTCCAATTGTTTGTTAAATGTGGGGAAAAACTGGGAGAAGTAGGAAAGATAGGCCTGTTGATTATATTGGGATATTTATTGTTTCTATTGTGGCATTTTGCAATGACATATACAAACAGAAGTTTTGTTGAGGCTTATTGGAAGTTTTGATTGCATCTGTTGTAGATATAAGAGTATCTGGAACTTGTGCATAAGAATGAAAGAAACATGTCAAGACTCATTAGAATATTAATTAAAAAACCCCACCATTGCTGTTAAAAGGACAGTAAGAGCAATAAACTATGTAGTATAGTTAGGCTTGAAATGTTCATAACCTAGATAGCAAAACAAATTCCCATCTAAACTGCCCTTATATTACTGAAGCCACACTGAATTTTCCAAGATATTTGTCAAGTTAGTTGTTGACAGTGTTATGATTCCCATGATGCTATAATGATAACCAACATATGGATATACTAAGGATATTTCTGAAGTACTTAATCAATGGATTTAGATTACAAATTCATGTGAAAATCACATAGCTGAAGGGAAAACATATTTAGTGAGAAGGGCAGATTGTTCCTTTAGAAATGCCCTCTGACCTCTGCTCTGTTGTTTTTTTCTACCACACCACATAAGGAATCTATTATCAGTGTGGGAGATGGCAAACATTTAGAAAGTTTATTTGATAATAAGTACTAAAGCATGGTATAACTTTTCCTTTCTTAGATGCAGTGTCACAGTAATTCCAAGAAGAATTTTAGCAATTATCATGAGACTATTTAGACTAGCTAACTAAAGAAAAAGTATCTAATTGGCCTATCTTTATTGTTGGTTTAATCTAAGAAGCTACAAGCCATATAATTTAAAATTACAGTCCACTTTCAAGCTCATAACTCACTTTATTTAAAAAAATGAATAAAATAAAATCATCACTGAGGTCCTAAATTTCCTTGCAAATAGTAGCTAAATACATTAATAAAAGAATGAAGGGGGTCAAATATCATTCAGATCACATGGGCATGATTAATGAAAAAGCTGCACTCAAATGTTTTCAATCACCTAATAAAAATATTCACAATGATGAAAAACTGTCAGTTAGTTCTGAGGTATAGTCAAGAAATTCTTCAGATTAGATTGCACTAGATGACTGTCTGACGAGATAAACCCTGTTTTCCTTTGATCTTCTGATAATGCCAACACATACTTTTGAGGGGTCCGGCAAGAAACACACAGAGGATCCTCACTTGCCAAAATCAATAACATCCATTTCCATGACTGAGACAGAAATGCTGGCTAATAACAGAAATATGCTCACTGGAGGCTGGAGGAACACTTGTCTGTGCCTAGTTCAGTATACCAGAGTGACTGCTGAAGAATGATTCAGCTTAGTACAACTCCTACGTCTAGCACTGTCACACTTGGTCTCTGTATCTGCCAAATCCAGTAAAGGTCGGTTATGCAAGTCAGCCCTGCCTGAGGGCTCGTCTGTCTTGAACATTCGAATTTCCAAAACAATTCTATTGTTTTCTTTCATGAATCTGTATTTGTGTTTGGGGTTTTTTTCAGTTTTCCTTTTTGCCTCATTCTTCATCTCCTTTTTAGCTTGTAACGTCTCCTTGGTACATGCGGGTCCAAACTTATCTTAATATGCAATGCAGACCCAAATCCATGCCTTTAATTTATTGAGTTATGTGATTTCCCTTTGCATACGAATATTTGTTTTCTGTATTAAGCATGAAAGAAGTTTGGCAGCTGGGTGAAATCTCAAAAACAGACACCTTGTCTGATATGCTAGTTTTAAAGAGCCTTGAGCAGGGTTCTGTCAGATTACCACAAGTAAAAAGAAATTATGATTATGTGGAAGAATTCTTGTTACTATGAATATCACAAAGTAAGACTTGATCGAGTTAACAAACACCTGAGAGCTATTGGCCTGCATTATTTCACTTAATCCTCTTGTACATATTTTTTAAGAAGTAGAGCTTAAGGATGTGATCACTTACTACCTTTTCCAAGAAGCCCAGCGTCATTCCGTGCAGTGTGACAGTGCTCCATTAATAAAGAGCTGTCTGGTGCTTTTTCTTCTCCTAAGGCCACATCCATGGCTCAGAAAACAGAAATCCAAATTTTCTTGTGGGCTTTCTTACATTGCTCATCCACACATGGTAGCATACTTTGGAAATGCGTTAATTGGTATTTGTAAATTGTTCTCTGAATGGAGGGAAGTTTTACCAAAGGACAGTTGATTAAAGTGTCCACTAATCTGAGATGCCTAGGATCTGCTGTTTTTAAACATCTAGCCTTTTACCACGCTGTATTTTCTAAGTACAGTGATATTTGGTTGTAACTATGAATAACCATCTATTATACAGATCAGGCATCTTTCCTTTCTTCCTTTCCTTACTCCAGCACTTTCTACTTCTCCTGGTTCAGACTTTGACCCAAACATTGGTGTCAGGTTCTCTTGTCCCTTCCTCAGTTTCTAATACCTGTCACTTTCCCCAGTCAGGTCTAGCTCTTCATTTGAGCACTGGCTCCTTCTCAGATGCACTTCCCCTGCATTAGTTGTGTTCATTCTCCCTGATTTACCAGTTTTCCTCTGCCTCCAGCTCTTGGCCAACCTGTTCACCCACCTCCCTTTGATTCAACATTGTGTTTTCCTCTAAACGTTCTAGATGTCTTGCCTGAACAGTCTTAGCTTCAGTCATCCAGCTCTTAAACGAGTCACTTTGTAAAGCAGCTTCTTATAACTCTTGCTTTCTTTGTTTGATGTAGAGCTTCCTGCAATGGTAGCAGGTTCTCAAACAAACTCTGAAGAGGTCTGAGCTGGGAATTTCTACTGCAGCTTTCCAAAAATTTATAAAATGACCAGATGGGAATAGATAATCACATAGACTACCAGAGGCTCATTAACATTGCCTAACTACGTGTCTTTCCCAGCTTTGTTCTTAGAAACTCTCAAAACCTTCACCAGAGGGAAAAAAAAAAAAAAAAAAAAAAAAAAAAACACACCAAAAAAACCCCAAAAACAACAAAGACAAAAAGCTCTGGTCTTGACCTAAATGTTCACTGCTTACAAATACATTTATATTGAACAGTTAGACACTGGCAAACTTTGCTCTAACAAAGAATGAGCCCTTGCGAGAACGTGAAGTCACTTTTCTGGTTTAGGGGCAACAGACCCTGACTGCAATCACTGTTAGGCCCTAGCTCAGGGACTAAAAGTTGGACAAACTAAGTCTATGAGTTTAGAAAGGGAAGGGAATCAATTAGTGTAGAATAGAATATTTCACTTGGAAGGGACCTACCACAACCATTTACTTCAACTGCAATTAGATTTATTGGAGGAACTGTTAGACTGAGATGTCAAGGATGACAAGAAGACATGTACAATATTAGCTGGTTGATTTTACTGCAGGAAAAAACTGTATCCACCTCCCTAGCTGTGAACAGTCTCAATGGCCTTGGGATTGCAACACAGGGACAACATGGCAAGAGGGAAATCGCAGCTTTTATGCAGTATAGAGCTAACTTCCAGGGGAACGTGATGAACATCTTCAAAGCAAACCATATGGAGCATGTAGGTCAACAGCCACATAAACTCCTGCTGTCATAAGGACAAATTCAGACCCCCGGGAAGGTCATGGTCCAGGAAAGGACAATTCTGTAGCGCTCCGTTCTCTGCCGAACTCCCTTGAGTAAATCTGATTTACTCAAGCTTGGCACTGAGGCCAGAATCAGATCGCCACTGTACAATAAACAGTGCTATTAAATGATTCATGTTTTATTTCAAGGATTCTCTTTCCAGGAGTAATACTAAGTTAGTCATACAGTTATGACTAACAACATACAAAACTGAATAAATTTCTTCAGCGTAATAGGATAAAGCAGTTCTGGTGAGCTAGAAGCCAGTTATTAGCTACAGAATACCAACATAAATTTGTGGATGTAACGGTTGATAATGTTGATTATGTACATTATAGCAAAATATATCTTTTGAAGAGGGCAGGAAAATAATTTATGTATGTCATTGTGGAGATATATTTAGCAACTCTCTAAGTATATTTATCTTGGAATTTTCAGAGAAAGTTTTTATTACGCAAACAAATATATTATTTAGACAAAAAAAATTTCTAGTACATTTGTGGTTTGCTTGAAGTTTTCATACACTTAAAATTTTAGTTTTGGAATTCTGGAGTTTTGCAAAATTAACAACAATTAAGAGATTTGTGATTAAGATGAGTTTTAAGTATTCAGTTTTTGAAAAAAAGACATATTGCCTATTCAAAAATGTAATTCTTCCAGCTGTGGATTTGGCTCTGCCTTCTACAATTCATATGATTATAGGTGTAGATCATAGAACTGTTTCTAAGAAATTTACTCCCAGAACAGGTTATTGGAGACTCCCTACCCCTTTTTCTTCTTGCAAACAACCCATCTTCTTATTTCTGGAATGACTGAGGCAGAGTTCCAGCAGAGAGCAGCCCCACTCACCCTAAAACTAATTGTAATTCATTTCTTGATCTTCAAAGGAAGAAGTCGTCCTACAGAAAAAATAGTAAGAAGAAATAATTGTAAACAAATTATTGATTATTAAAATCTCTCTAATTAATGACCTGTTAATATGTTTCTCTCTATATTAACTCCCAAATAGGTGAAATAAATTCAGTGTTTAAGGCTGGTTAAGTAATTGAGGTCAGAAAATGTATACACAAGTGGTAAAGATCAATACCCTATATACAGTGGATAAACACTAAAGTTTATACCTGTAATAGAAACATAAAATATGTATAAATTGGATACTGATATGTATATAACATATATTTATATAGATGCATATGTGCAACTGCATATATATGTTCATATGCATGTAAATATTTCACCAAGCATTTTATATAGAATATTGCCATAAAATAATCTATGCCTCCAAAAGGAAAATATTTTGTAAGATATGTAAACTGCAGTCAAGGCTGCATTGAACGACTCAAAAATTATTTGGTTAAAGGGTAAATACACCTTGTACCTTATAATGAAAATCTTATAGGTAGGGGTGGAGATTAACACTGCAGGCTGTCTGCAGAATATTAATAAAACTCAATATATTTTCTAAAAGGTATAATTTATATTTTGTGGAAATGAGCCTCTTTTCTAATAAAATTCTTCTGTCCTTTATTCTGTTCATATAATTTTTCTATAAATCATCCTGTAGGAATTTTTTCTAAATATTCATTTCAGAGAGAACCTATTTAAATAAGCCCTCTTAGCAAGATAGTTCAGAATTAAAATTACACCATGAGCAATACTTTATCCAATATGCTTCCTTCTATAGAATTTCTTTGTGTCTAAACCAATATTTTGTAGAATTACATTATGTTAAAATAGCTGATCTGAGGTGATGCTTCTAGTATATAAATACTATGTAAAAAAAAAAATCAACAAATTATCTTTAACCATTTTAATTTAACCAGTCTCTGAACCTGTGCGAAAGTAGATGATTTTCTTCCCACATCTACATATATAGTGAAAAAAACCTAAGGGCATTGCACTCAGTTTCACCACAACGAAAGGATAAGAAAGGAGAAAAGTGCTGCTGGTTACACTTTATTTTCCTGGATTTGCAGTAAACTAGAACATTATGCTCTTTGTAGTCATGTAGAAATAAAGTCTGTGATGTCGCTGGAATTCTTGGGGAGGTTTGATCAAACAAATGGGTAAATTGTATTTTCAGAGAAAAAGGCTGGAACCAAAACAAAAGAGAAAACCCGGCACCATTTCCTAGATGGAGAAAACTTATATTCCAATTCTAGGCCATAATTCGTAGTGTCTTCTCAATTCTTAGGTTAGGTATTTGCCTGAAGAAGGAGAGGACTTGCATGCATACGTAAGTGCTTTTCTGAAGGATTCACTGATGAACTGAATTATTTTCATTGACAGATGGAAAACAAATAGTAAACGAAGGTTAAAATTCCAGAAGTGGGCACATAGTTTTCTTTTCTTATATAAGTTCATACTTCTACAACGTATAAAAGAAGTGCACAAAAATAAAGGTCACATTTATGGAAGAAATGACAGTTTTTCCCATGTTACACATAAGTCTTACCAAAGAACATATTCATTTGGAAACTGAATATAGTAATGCTGTATATGCATCACTTCATATTTACAAAAACCTGTTCCATCTTGCATGGAAACTGACATGCATAAAAACAGGCAAGCACGTGTTTCACTACACAGTCTGCAGTATAGACCAACATTTCTGCTGAAGCTAGATATTTGGCCAACAATAATGTCGTTACTAGGCAATACGTTATATTTATATCTACTTTACTACCTAGAATAACACTTAGCAATATATAGTAGTATATAATGATACACACACACATATACATGTGTGTACACACATATTACTTCTAGAGATTATACTAGATAGAAACAGCTCACTACAGTCACTTCTACTCTGTGAGGGGAAATGTTCACCTATTCCCGTACGTAGTGCCTGTAAGAATGGCCAATAAAGGAAGAAATGTGATAGTTAGTGGCTATGCGTCAAATGGAGATTAAGCATTTAAAATATGTCAGAAGAATAAATAACTCTACAAACTCTTATTTGACAAACAAAGAACACCTGGACCCCCAGAATTCACATCAAGTTGGGGGGGGGGGTTGTCCTTACTGTAGAAAGCCCAAATATTTTTGATATCCAACCCCTTCTGAGTAGTGTTACATTCTGGGCAGTGTTCCTGCATGTAATTAATTTTACAGTGCTTGAAAACATCTCCACCTGTCAGACTAAAATCTGACCCTATTAACTCTAATTTCCCATCATCTTGCTCTCGCATTATGAAATAGGGCAAATAGATATGGCCCACATTCTTTCTCTATATCTTTCTTTATTTTATTGACTTTTAATACATAGTCTCATTGTCTCTAAAGAAAAACATATTTTCACATTTTTTTTCTGAGTTTATCATCCAAAGATCCTTTTCTGAACCTTTTCTAAGGTGCTACACTTCTGCTGCTACCAGAAACAACCTGACTACATTGGGCTGGTAGGTTTGACCTAGGACACATGGGGTGTGCATGCAAGAACTGGAGGTTGGACAGGGTACATTGGGGCCTCTCAGATGACTCTAGATATCCCTGTTTAAGCAACTGAATCCAAAATATAGAGGTTCAATTCAGTTGCCATCACATAGGAATCTGGCTACGTTTCAGATGCCATAAAAATATCTCACAGGTACACATAGCACTGGCAGATATGACATAAAATCTGCAGATTTTTCCTCCTCTGGAGTGGCAGCTTGAGGTGAAGTGGAAAATTTCAGGTGTCTCAAACATCATTGGATGTCAATGTATTGACAACTAAATTGAGCCAAGAATCCCACCTCTAATTTAAAATCAGATAAATTCTGAGTGGCTTAATTTAATTTCCTTCCAGTATGCTTTTCTCCTTAGCACACCATCCTGCTGATTTTATGCATCAGAAACTTTAATCTTCTGCTTCCTTCTCTTATGACCATAAAGAAAGGAAACCATGACCACATAACCTTCATGAGAAATTGATCAAAATATAGTGAAGATCACAATGGGTAACATTGTTCTTGTGGGAAGCATGAAATGCTTTAATAATTACATTAAAGAGTATCTCATAATGCACAGTATGCACTATTTTGACAAATAATTTCTACACACAAATATTTCATCCTATCATTAGTTTTGGCAATGTCCAGCAGCAACCTGTTCTTGGAGGTTTTTTTTTCATTTTCATCCTTGTATACAATTGAAACAACTATGGCTTTGATATGCTTAACATGAAAGAAAATATTTTTTTCTAGGAAATATTTTAACAATCCATTAAGTTGTATAACTTTTCAGTGATTCAATATTCCTGTATGTTTTAAAACTCAGTGTATCCTTCAGCTTTTTTGACTGGCCCTGAATTTTCAATTTGGCAATTTTGGGCTTTTTTATTGAGTGTTTCTCCTTGCTATATCATTTCAGTTTAAATAACAATACTTGGGTTGTTAGTTCAAAGTTATTATCTTATTCTTCAGGGACAAGTGGGGAAAAGAATCTGAATTTTGAAATTTGTATTAACATTTTTAATTCATTTTCCATAATGGATTAGAGAGTCTTGTGAAAAAAAGTTGTACGCTTGCATTTTCTTTCAGGCCTCTATTTACATTGGGTAGCATTCACAATTATCGGTCTGCCACAAATACTATGCCCTTTAATAATTTCCTTCCTGGAAGACATCTTAATAAGGTGTTGAGTGTATGATGAAATACTTCAGGAGCTGCTTAACCTATATTCCAAAAGGTAGCTGTAAAAAGGTAGCTTTAGTTTTTCCCATGTCTTTGGAAAACTGCCAAATCCTACTAGCATGCCTAACTTCCTGAAGAAAGTAAACCTTAACAACTCAGTCAATATTTCCTCTGTACAAAGCAGAAATATTCCTGCTTCACTCTTTCTTTCAGGGACAAGTTATGCGTAGAAAAGCAAAATTATCTAAGAAAGTCAATAAAGAAATAATTCAATTGCTTGGCTTTTCAGGTGACTGGAAGAGACTTTCAAATGCCTTGCTTCTGTTTGTTCAGCTTCCTTTGTTAGGCTTGGCTATGTTCAGAATATTAAAAAAAAAAAAAAAAGTAAAAAAAATTTAGACAGTTCACCGAAACACCTGTGTTGGGAGCACTAATACTTGGGGTGCTCCATATAGTCAGTATGCATGCAACCTATGCAACCTATTTCACTAATCCACTTTTTTATATTTGTGGTTCAGCTTCGTAAGACTGTTTGGCCTCAGGTCCTCCTAGTCCTTACCCATTCCCTGTGACAGACTTCCACTATCTCAGACTTAGCCTTTATTCTGCAGGATGAGGTACAATAGCTGAAATACAGTCATGTATCACCACCTCGGTTGCACCTCAGGCATATTTAGCTCTCCCACACTTCTCATGCCCTATCTGTCAGCTATGTAGGTGCAGTGTCACCAATACACTAAGGGAACTAAAAAACAGCAGCAGACCAAGTTTATGCAACTGAATCCACCTCTATGTTGAGCCAGTATCTGTCTTTTGACATATAATAAACCATTTAAAACATTTTTTCCCCAAGGTAATTTGACTGTCCTTCAACAATTACTGCAATCAGTCATCCTGACTTTATGCAACTTTGTTTGGCGTGCTACGTATTTATTCACCTTTTTTTGTTTTTCCATTGCTCTGAGCACTGTCATGTCTTGGGATCATACCAGATGCCATATCCATCACCCCATACCTTACCTCTGTGCTATGTTTTTTCTCTCATCTTTTCTTGCATTATTTTGCCATTATACTTGTTTCTCTGCGCATTTTGCTTTTAATTTCATTGCTGTTTCTTCTGTCTGGGAACACAAATTACACATACTGCCCCAGCCAATACTGCACTTTTTTTTGAGCAATCTTTCATGGCACCATTTTTGTCCTGGTTACTTCTGAGAGGAAGAGAACAGAAAGGGACTACTGCATACCATCTTTGGAAAATATGAAGGAAGCTCAACCTTCTCACAGCTTTGAAAGGTACTTGAAGGAACAGAACCCAGAGAATCCTGGGGAAGAAAATTTAATTTTTATAACAATGTGCAATTAAAGTATTTTTCCTCTTAAGTAGCCTAAGAGGTAAGCGCTATTACCAAACATCATCTGCTGTTGAAAGATGAAGATAGATGCTTCTAGAAATAGCTCATCTTGAGCAGCTGCAGCTCAGTTCAGTTGCCCATGTGTAACTTGGATGCCCAGGGATGCTCACCTGGCCTCCAGGTGCCATTTCAAAAGGACCTGTGTCTCCCCTAGCTCCTGCCTAAACCAGCCTGCTGCAGGTGACTCGGAGTTGTAGAGCATTTCAAACATCGACTGCCTGTGTTGGTAACCCTGTTGTGTCCTCTGTATATGGTGAGTCCACTCCCTGGAAGTACTAATTCCTCTTTATTTACTGTAAGGAGGCTTAAATAATCACACCAGATTGATAAAAACTAGCAAGGCTGGCATGTGCTTTCAGCCAGTGGAACTGATCCCCACGGGAGCCATCAGACTTAAAGGCAGCCCTAATTTTTAGAAGGATTAGAATTATTTTTGAGCATTTAAAAAACACAACTCTTGGAAGGGATTAAAACCTTTTTGTTGCAAGGTCTAAGATGAGTTTTAGGCGCTGGGAGTAAGAGATGCACTCTCTGACTAGGTCAGTTTCTAGTCCAGTACAGCTCACTGACACTTCTGACAAGCACGTGGATTTTTTTTTTCCCACAGCCCAAGATAGAATTGCTTTGTGATTCAGCCTTTAATTATTTTTTTCCCTCTAAGACCCATCAATAAAGGGGGGGTGGGGGGGGGTGGGGCATAAAAAAAGGAAAAAAGAAAAATAAAGGTGAGGTGGGAGGGTTTGTTTGTGCTTTTGTTTGTGCTGGTGTTTGCTTCTCTGATGTACCTGATGTACTAGCTTCTGGAGTTCCAGAAAAGCTTGATGTGCCCTGTTCAAGCACCTAAATGCAAATGTCCTTAATGTCCTTTTAAAACCTGTGTTCCTATTTTTTCCTGCTGGAGCTGGGAAGTGCAGTTCTTTGAACTTCATCTACTTCAGCTACTTGCTAATAAAATGGGGGTGTTGGGTTTTTTGGAAGATCTACATCCAAATCTGGTCTGCCTAGATTATAGGAGGTGTTACACCTCCCGTAAACCTATTTTTTCACTATTTCTGTAGGGTGTGCCCCTCCCCAAGGGCTTCCCCTAAAACATACGTAGTCCTTATTCAGTCTCATATTCTCTCTGAGAAAACCATCCAAATGCATATACATGTTCTTTTCTGAATACAAGGGAGCACATTAACCTTTTGAAACAGAAACTTTAATAGGAAGATATTTACCAATTTAGCATTTTGCATGCTTCTTATGATATTTATGTAACTGATATTCAACTTTTTACTAATTTTATAACTACTATTTTGTATGGTTTCTTTTATCTCACTGACATCTTTTACACACTGATAGATTTTTGTTCTTCTCTGATTTTACTCCCTTTTAATGTTCGACTTTATATTTTGACACACTTGCTGGTTTTCCTTCTGCAAAACCTTTCCTCTTTTACTTTGCAAAATACAAAATGCAGCTAGTGTAGTTTTATTCTGATTTTATATTAAGCATAAATAAGTGTTAGATTTGTGTCATGAAAGACACAAACTACACTTGTATAATCTCTATAAAGGAACACATTAGAATAGAATAAAAACAATCCACCACCGTTTGCTGTCTACTTCATAGGCATATATTTAATTAAGTTATGCTGCTCGTAAAACTCAAAAAGCTTAATCTTTTTCTGTACTTAAATTAAACTCCCTGTGCTCTACAATGACCAAAACAAATAATCTATGACCTACAAACAAGACACTTGCATTCCCTAAAGATTTACTTCATCTTCTCCTCTAGGTTATACATCTTTGAACCTCTCTTTTCTGTAACGACCTTCTGGTGCTCATTAGCATGCTGATTACCATTAACACAGCTATAATGCAGCAATTTTCTTGGTGTATGTCGAGGAGAAATGCTCATCTGAATGCAGTCAAGGGACAAAATTAACTGCATAAATCTACAGCACAAACTGGATCTCATCCAACCTTACATGAGTCTTCCTCCCTTTGCTAGGTGTGACATCATCATCTTGCTCCCCACTGATGGCTTAATAAGTATCCCCAGGTTCCACACTATTTAATTTACCCCTTCTCTAAATTTTATTTTCAGTGATAGCTGACCACTTTGCTGTGTTTTCTCTTAATGTTTACCTTTATTTTTTCTTCTGTTTCTTCTAATGAGTCCTCAAGTTACATATACATTTATTAAACAAAGGTAATACTAATGTACGCATATGTATATATGTATATACCTGTGTGTCACTACTTTCATATTTTGTGAAATTATTTATGGGACAATGAAGTAGGATATTTTCTAGCAAATATCTTTACAGACCTAAGATTCTGGCTGATATGCATGTTCTGATTGTAAGATAATTATTCCATAAATACTGGCCTAAATATGTTGTTTACCTTGAGTCTGACAGAAAAACTTTTCCCAGGAAAACTAGACCAGCTTCATAACTTGTTTCAAAATGATGAAAACAAACACAACATCTGATAATTCTTCACAGGGTGGTGTGGTGAACCATAGTGGACTGCAGAGAGAAAAGGATTCAGGCAATGAAACTTCTTTAATTCAATCAAAGGCACAGTTTTTTTCTAATTACTGTAATAAATAATAGTAAAGCTCCACAGTTCTCTATATTTACACAGACCTTACTTTAACTCAATTATCCTGAACTAGTCTAATTTGGAATGAGGGGATTTAATTCTGAAAGTGGAAACATACAACTAAGAAACAAACTAGCTTTGGGTATAAGGAGATAGTCAAAAAAAGGAAAACTGGGGCAAGAAAAAGGATAACTGGCAAATGAAGAGGTAACTAAGAAGAAGGTTAGGAAGAAGAACTGAATCAGGTTAAAGACCTGAAAGAATGCAAATCAGATGGGAAGAAGGACAAGAAGAAAATATCCTACAAGAAGAAAATATTCCTACAAGAAGAAATAATCCTACTGAAGGGTGCCATGGTCCTGGCACCATTTGTGTTCAGAGAGAGGAAGTTGTTGGAGACTCAGCCTTTCTTGTCAACCTGAGGCTTAGGTTCCCTGGGGCAGAGAAAGAAAAGGCTCTCATCCTGGCAGTGAATAAAGGATTTGGCTAGGGTATGCATCCAGGTCTGGGAAACAAGTAGTTGCCTAAGCCTCGTGATTAACATATTGCTAGAGCGATTAGTGGGGAAGAAAGACATCACCAAGGGAGAGTATCTGTAACTTACAGGTGTAAATCAAAAGTCTCAGCCCCTTCCCTCCCTGTGCAGGGCAAGCCCTCCTCTCTGTTCCCACACTCGCAGGGGCTGCACTGCACTCCCATGTTTTGCTGGGGAAGGAGAGAAGCCAGGTAGAAGACAAGGAGGAGAAAGCAAAGCATAACTTCAGCAATGCAGTAGTGTCACCTCCTGATAAGCCTCTATTGCCTTCTGCTGTGTGTCTTTTGCATCACGACACTCTTGTGGTATTAATACAACTTCTGTGAGTGGGGACCATAATTCACACACATTTAATAGACTCCTTAGGGCAGGATCAGTTATAAGTGCACCGATCCTGGCAGAGGTTTGTTCAACCTGTTCTTAACTTCCATTGATGGAGCTCTTACGGCCTCCCTAGGCAACTTAATCTACCACTTTACAGCTAGAAATGTTTCCCAGATGTCTAACTGGATTCTCATTAATTTAAAACCATTAATCCTGACCCCTTTCAACATCTTTTAGATAGTATAAAAATATTACTTTTTGTCTCCTCATTTTTCTCTCTGCTTCACAATTCAGTTTTTCCAGTCAATGTTTCTACTCATCTACCTAGAATATCAACAGTCAAGGGAAAAACAGGCAGAATTTTTTTTCAAAAAATGGTTAAATAAACACCACTGAAATTTTGTGGCATGAATTCTATCCTAGGAACTGCAGAAGCATAAGCTGGCCTATGTGCCAGCTAAAGGTAAAGCAGAGGAGTGGATATCTTCAGAAAGGTCAGAGTATTCCAAATGAGGATTAGAACAGTGAGTAAGCATGGTTTTCTACTAGGGAAACTTGTAAGAGTTTCAGTTAGGAAATCTTTACCTTCATAGCAGTAGTCTAGGGGGCTGGGGAGGGAGGGCGAATAATCCCAAAATAAAGAATGAAAACAATTTTCAACCTCTTGAGAATCCAAACATCTTTAAGACCATTATTCTTTGCCAAATTACATTGAAAACAACAACACAGAATCATAGACAATGGTCAATGGATTCAGAAATTACCTGCGAGTCAAAGATATACAGCCAAAGGAACACACATGGGCATACACCCAGTTTCTTTAAGAAATTATCATCACCCTTCCCTAAACGAGAGGGAAATGAAGGTCCACTGACTCTATATGTCTGCCGCAGAGACATCTGCATCCACCTTAGTCATGGTGGGCTCTCATAGTTGATGGAGAGAAACAGACTTGTTTGGGATGTGATTTCTCTCACTTGTTTTCATGGCCTACACTGCGGTGTCATAAATCATTCTCTCCTTAAAAATACCTCTTCCTTTGCAGGAACAGAAAGGGAAGGTCAGTCAGCAAGCTCCAGTGTGGATGTCTGAAGCATGTGAGGTTGTGTGAACACCCTGTAAACCATGTATTTAGGCTGCCCTAGTGCCCACACATCAGGCAAAGTCAGAAGAAAAGCCCTGACTCTTAGGTTGTATTTAAATCTTTGCTTAGTTCATCACTGTGTTGGAGGAATCACCCTTACATCCATGCCCATGAGACAAAAAAACTCTTCAGTGTTAATTTTGCTGCTTTTTGAGACATTCATACAAGAAAAGTATCAATGCAGTGACAACCATATCTTTGGAAATGAGGTAACTGTCTATGTCATCATTTAAGGCTTATGTAATGTTAATCTTGTAATTATTAGCATCTTATTAAATCCATCCATTTTTTATTTTCAGTATATGAAGAAAATGTCTTTATTAAGCTCTCTCCAATGATGTCTAGACAAATCTCTAATTGTGCTTTCCCTAGTAGTTACTAAAAATATCTTTCTGACCAGCTGACAGAATTATCTGTTTACCCTTCTTCTTTTGCTTAGTGAAGTGTTCATTTCAGGGTTTCATTGGAATAGGCAGCTCATTGCAGTTTCTCTTTTATTTTGATGCAAATTCTTCTGATTATAAAGAGCTCATCTGCTATAAAAAAAGTGTATTAAGAAGATGCAGTAACAAGAAGGGTGGGGCTCTCTGCTAATTGTAGCACAGAAACAAAACTAGAAAAAAATGGAATATTTCTGCCAAATTTGTTAGCTTGTCATTCTTAACAAGAAGTAAGTGTGAATAGCTTATTTTCTCTGCCTGATGACTGACGGTAGCCAGCAGGTAATAAATTCCCTGTTGTGGCTAATAACACTGACAAAGAAAACAATAATTAGTTTAGAGAGATGTATGAAAAATCAGAGATCAATATCATATCAAGTCATCTAGAAATTAAAGTCCTTTAAGCAGTTTCCAAACACAGAATGGGGCAACAGGAGGAGGATGCTGTGGTGATGAATTGTACACCACGCTGTCAGTTAGATGAGAAGGTTACAGAGTAATCTTTTATTCTCAAGATCTCACAGAAGTATAGGATGTCTACAGCTCAGGAGTTACACCTATGGTAAGGGTTGTAGGGCTTGGTTCCCAACAATTCTTGCTGTATAGCTGGCCATGTAGCACTGCTGTATATCAAAACAAAGCTGAAGGATCCACAGCAGCCTTATTTGCACCTTAAATTCCAAGGGATGGAAATTCAGTGGAAGGCTGGACCAGAGTGCAGCTCACAAAAAGGGACTATAGGCAGTCATGGAAACTGGGATGTGCTGTAGACTGAACCACGTCCTTCACTGTGAACTCACTTGTCTTTCTGCTGAATTTTTTGCTCTCCAAATAAATTTTTTAACATGGAGCTCTGGATTCTGTGATCCTATGTGTTCCCTAATTTTAGATAGCTAGATAAAACACTATGAAATGGAGGGGGATGTCAAAAGTTCAGGGGCAAGCTGAGCATTAGGATCAAAAGAGGGGGAGGAAAATGCAGTCATACTTTACTTTTACAATAAGAAAAACAAACACTAGTGCACATGCGGTAACAGGGAGAAAAAGGCACTGCTAATGGCAATCAGCTTGTCCTCCTGGTCCAAAGAAACCTAATTATTACATTTGGAAAAAGCTGTATAATACTCTGGAGGGACCCAGTTACAGCAAGCTCAGCAAAAGTGTCTGCTGAGTAAATGCTGGCAGCTTTTCTGTCAGCATGAGTGCTGAGTGAATCTGGGGATACACTATTATCGACACCAGAAGACAAATTCAGCAAAAGGCTTGGGTGCATTGTCCCAAAAGTGGATGGTGATTGAGATAAGCCTGCAGAAACCACAGAAGCATCTGGCCAAACCACAAGAATGTTTATTGTGCCATAAAATTTATTTGGGGGATCCAAGTCTGTTGCCTGGTCACAGCTGAGCATCCAGGCATCATAAAGCCATTGAGACTTCACCAGCTGAGATTCCTCTGCTTAAGTCCCTTGCTGGGCTTTACGTGTTAGATGCTGGATCACATCTTGTACAGAGCAGCAACCCTGAAATCTGCAGTCACAAGCACTCTATCATAAAATGTACATATCTCCCTTTCATATAATAAAAAAATTCTTACAGTACTACTTCAGAAACTGGAAGATCTTAGTTTAACCTGAGCTTGGCTTTACAGTGCACAGCCTTACATCCTGTATGCGTGGGACATACAGGGAAGGGAGAGCACAGGTCTTCTTCAGTCATGCTGTTAAAATGTCCTACTCTGCAGAAAAGTTTTCAGTGTTTTGTAGAAAAGGAATAAAGGGGAAGAGGGAAGAAAGGAACAGTAAGAACATGATGCTGTTGCCTAATTATTACCCCTGGAAGTACAGTGGGCTATTTCATCCTCCTGGAACATGAGCTTCCCAGAAGATATAATACTTCCTCCCTTTATCCCAATTAGACTATGCAAGAGGCAATTATCAGGCTGGGCAAACTGTGGTAGTTCTGACATAAGTAGCTTCTTGTCCATGAGCTGATTTCTGGGTTTACCTCAATATTATTAGATAATGGGGGTGGGGAGGGGTGGGGTGTGTGTAATCATCATAATTGAAGAAATAAATCACTTTCAGAGGTAGATAAATTGGATCTAAGGGTCTTTGCTTTTGTCTGCCCCCTTGTTGCCATCTGGAATATGGTATCATACGAATGACAGCAGCTGCCTTGACCAGTACTGGGGTACAGCTGGATTGTGATGCAGAAAAAAAAATGTTCTTCGCTTTCTAGGACTGAATGCCTTCACCCCTGTTAGCCCTCCCCAAGCTGCATCTCAGCCTGCACAGTTCTATCTCCAGACTATCACTCCAGGTTTTTGTTCATTCCAAAACAGATCCCTGAAGGGATGTCTTTAGTGGTCTTTGTTTCCTTCATCTCATGCAGACCTTCACCAAGTGAGGACTTCTGTGCCCTGGTGAACAGTCAATGTAAAGTGGGACAAGTCAGAAGTTCTGTAGAACAATATCAGTGCTGTGCATTGGAACATCAGTGCTGTGCATTGATCTTGTACATATGTACCTTACAAAATATGCTGCCTTTCTCTCTTTGCCTTTTTTTTCTGCTCAGCAAAAACAAATCTCAGCCTTTTTTATTATTATTCTGATGAAGACATACACACTTAAGACCTCATAATTTATTAACCATTTGTTTAATTTCCTTCAAATCTGGTGGGAAATTCTACCTCAGATTCAGACCTCATATGACACTATGAAGCAGATATATATTTTATATAATATATATTTAAATTACATTTGAACATGAGAATCAAAATCAGACATGCATACTGGAAATGAATTGCAATTTTAAATATGGATAAGCTATTGTTTCTCCATGATCTTATGTTTGTTTACAAGTATCAAAGGATTAGGTGCTTGTGAGATATATGAGATTCAAAGTACAAATTTTTTAAATATAATGCAAGTAAAAAGAAGTTGCTATGAACTGAATATATATGAAGATCTAGGAACTGAAGAAAATTGATAAAGGAAGCAAAAGGGCACAATGGAAATCTGTGATGAGTATAATTAAAGATAATAGAAAGGAATTTCTGAAATGAATCAACAAAACATATCCTGAAAAGAATTAGTTGGATGGTACTATACAACGTGAGTAGTAACACGGAAAAGGCAGGAACATTCAATAAGCGAGTTTTTTTGTAGATGAGAAAAAGCCACATGATATAGCCTCTTTAGAGAATGATGAAACACTTTCAAGCCAAAAGCAATTCAGTTAAAACAGAGATACAAGAATTAATCAAAAATAAATCAACAGGTGCCTTGCATACAAGAAATTTACCAGGTTTCTAAAAGATGAGTTCCCTGTGCCATATGTGCTATCTTTTCAACAGCTCTTAAACTACTTTGAAGCTTAAAATCCAGAGAGGAAAACCTGAAGTATGTAGCTGAAAAAATAACGGACTTATTGTCTTGTGCAAAATAACAGATTATATGGAACTTCATTAACAAAGAATTAAAGCACAATAATATCATTAACATCAATATGAGCTCTTGGAAATTTGGTCTTGATACTGTAATGTGATTAGAAGTTTAGTTACTAAAGGTAATTGTGTGAATATAATACACTAAAACTCCTGTGAGACATTTGACTTGGTGACTCATGACATTTTGATTATGAAATTAGAACAATATATTATATAGCACCAATTAAATAGATTAAAAACAGGCTAACTGATAGCTCTCCAGATGTAATTGTAAATGACTAATCATTGTTGACTTGGTACATTTCTAGCTACATTCCAGTGGGTTTAGTTCTATTTAACATTTTTGTCAATGACCTGGAATAAAATATGAAATCATCACTAATAAAATTTTCAGATGACATAAAGATGGAGGGAGCAGCCAATAATGAACAGGAAAGATCACTGATGTAAAGTGATATGAATCCTTTCTGGTCTCAACCTTAATGCAAGAAAATGGTGTGTATTTGAGCACAAGTATGCAGAAAAAGCAGCCAAATTTTAATTATCACAGTGGGGTTAATTAATGACTGAGGTGAGGCATGGTTTGTGGCTCATGTTATATGGAAGGGAAACAGTTCATATGACCCTGTCATAAGAGGGTACAACTAGGCATCTTGTCAAGCAGCAGGCAGCATAGACGTGCAATGTGCAAGTCTTGGTCATCTCTGATAAAGCATCAGAAACCTTTGTTCTGACAGTGATGAATATGTGTAACCATCACTGGTGGAATCCAGTTATCTGCTTTCATGAACAAAAAGCAGCATTTATCCATCTCGTATGATTACATATGTAAAACTGAAATGAACATTCTCCTAAAACACATCACTCCTGTGATTTATCTGAGGTTAAAAAGAATGGACAGAGAAGCTGGTCTTCTCTGTTAACATGCTTACTAGGTCAACATATGGGAGTTACTTTGATCTTGGCTCATGCAAGTTATCAGGAAAAAGAAGCCTCTTATTAAAATTTCATGTCTTATAATTAATGATCCCTTTCATAAAATTGCCTCTAATATCTTTGAATCTTAGACAGACTGAGTCTACCTGCAGGGAGAATTTTCTTTGCAGAGATGCATGGAAGATCATAAATTGCCCTGTTTTAGTAATTTATTGGGTCTTTGAGGGGCTGAAACTTCCTTTTTCTAAAGAGCAGAATTCAAAAGAAATTTCCTGCTGTAATGAAATTAAATGTGTAAATGTTAAAGATCTACAACAGAATTAAGTATTTTATATACAATGTCTCCCAAAGAAACTTTGGATCTAAGGAATTTTTTTGTGAGGTTTATTGTTTAAGATGCACACACACATGAAAGATACACAGCTTTCTGTGTATCATAGTGTTCTGGTTAAGTTCAAACTTACAGTATCAGTTGACTATCCAAAAATTACCAGACAGTAGTTATGAGAAGAAATCAAATTAAGTAGTTCATGCAGTATTTATGAGCAGCTAGGAAACACGCTCACTGAAACTGTATCTGTTAGAAAGGTGCTGTGAAACCCAAAGCACCCACTGCTGACCAGGCAGGAAGCTGGCACAGGATGCAGCCACCCCAAGCAGACACCTGAGCAGTGCCCGGACATTAGGAGCCCAACAGAACCATCTGAAGGTCCAAGCCAAGTTTCCTATGCTGTCAGTGAAGCAGGGGCTTGGATATAGCATGTCGAATAAGCACTCAGGATCTTTCACCACAGGATTTCTAAAGCAACCTCCTTTGTCCCTTTACCTGTAGAATGTATAATAATTGCTGAGTCTCTGCAAAATTAATGAGCAGCCTTCAAAGAGACATCTGCTTCATTTACAAATATTAGGTACCTAGGTTTCTCAACCAATTATAATGTGGCTTAAACACTTTTTCTAGTGACTTTTGATTTGCTAAATGTAAAATTTGGGTAGAAATCAGGTGTCAATTCCATGCTGTCTGGATCCCCCGTGCATTCACAAGTCTGAAATAACTTTCTCCTGACAGGCTCTGCTCCTGGCTTTCATATTCATAAAATATCTTCAGAAATCTCAGAAATTGCTACTTTGGGGCAGATCTAAAGTATTTATGACAATTTACAGCCTAAACTCTCCTTTTTCACTGTTGTGTTTTGGGTTTTTTTTTAAATTAGATTAAATTATTATTAACTCTAAGCCTATTGCAGCTTCAGATAAAGTAAGGTTCCCCTTTCCCACTTTTGACTCACTGGCCAAATTATACTAGTACTGCTTTTCATTTCTGGTTATTTAGAAGGCAGAGATCAAAATACTCTTTTTTCTTTCTTTTCCTTACATCTGTGTACAGTCTAACTACTGGTGCTCTCAGATTCAAGGAGACTTTCCACTGTTAGTCCTCAAAGGCAGCCAGAATTATTATTCCAGTTATTTTTCAGTATTCCTGCAAAGCAAAGCCTTCTTAGAACTTTTTCTTGTGCTTCTAAACATACAATGGCTTGTGAAGAATTTATTCAGCTCAAATAAGACCGAGTGCATCCTAAAAATTACTGTTGTTATTTATACACTGTTTTGCATTGTGTAATTGAATTTGGTGGTTGTGAAAGCCTTGGAGATTGAAATCTTTTGCTTATGTATTCTTGAAAAGAGTGCTGGAAGTGCAAGTTTGCCCAGCTAGCCTGAGTGGTGGGCCTCAGGAGAGGCATGCTGCAGGTCTCAAAAGGGACAGTGGTATTCAGATCCAGCAGATTCCTCGGTTTTATGAAATTAAATGCAGAAATCACAACAAACTCATATTAATTATTTCCAGTATTAAGGGTCTAACTTAAAGACATAGCTTAGTTCACACAGTTACAGGAGGGGAAGGTGGGCTACTGCAGGAGGTCATAGGCAGTCAACGCCTCTGTTGACCTCCGTTGCCTTCTCTGCGGGCCATCTGGACATCTCACTTACATGCCTGACATTGTATCTCCTACCTTCTGTGTTACGAGTGCATCACAACCCTCTTCTGGGTCGTCATGAGGAGCAACCTTCAGCTACTGCTGAGATGGGCAGAAGACACTATGGCCCACTAGTAGTCCCTTGGGCCATCTGGTCCACAAGAGTTAGTTTAAGCTCCACACTGACCTTTTCATTCAGACTGCAAGTTTCTCAGAGGTGTATCAAAGCTGGTAGCTGAAGTTGCAAACTAATCACTTGCATGTAGTGCATACTGCTGCAGGCAGCGGGGTGATAAATTGTCCAATTTTACTAAGCAAGGTTGCTTGGATGAAAGAGACTCACAATAAGGGTATGTGCAGCTGTCTTTGTTACGGACTAAACAATAACAGGCATTGTTCTAATACTTTTTTGTTTTGATTTTTAATTGTCAGTCTTTCTCAAAAAGGCAAAACACCTTCAGTGAAAAGATTTTAAAAGCTGTAATTTGTATAAATATTTCGGATAATTTTTGAAGTAACAGCTGTCATGAAAGGCTGTATTTCCATTTGTTTACAAAAATAGGAAATCATTACCATTTTGATGTCCCCTGAGAACTGAAAAATACATATATAAACACAGAGCAGATTAACAGGGAGAACGAGTGTGTGTCCTTGTATTCACAATGGCTGAGTTGCCCCCACTGCAGCTGGGAGCCATAAGTTTATACTTTTACATTGGCCTCCATAATCTCACATTCATATTTTAATTATTTAATATTTTCTCTCAAAGCAAATAGCTGGAGCTGTACGTTCCTTTCTAATCTATGACTATGTACCCTCACATTCAGGTATCCGCAGTATTTGCGGATAGTCTAATATCTTTTTTTCCTTTTTGATAAATGTATTTATTCCTCATGTCAAAATTGTTTTCACAGATGCAAAACTTCCATAATGTATAGTTTAGCTTAGTTGTAATAAGACAACAAAATTATTTGTGTTAAAGCCCCAGATGTGTATTACTGACTGTTGCAGGACATGCTGGCATATGCAGTATCAAACTTCAGTGAGCATCCTCTCATAAAAGTTGCAGACGAAGTAGATGGGCTTCATTTCAGGTTTGTCTGAGATCTAGCTTTTTATTCAAAACAGTACATGACAGTGAGTGAAATTTCTTTTACCTCTTTTATGGACATGTGAAAACTAGATATGTGGTCTAACTAGACATTTTGTCTGCTTTTAAATTCATTGTGGATAGAGTTATCCACTGAGGACTGTTTCTGTCATTCCCCACTTACCAGCTACTATCGGACTGATTCATTTTCGGGGAAGTTGGTGTCAGAAAGATGGTACAAGGCCAATACAATTCTTTGTACTTTTTGGTTCCACAAAATCCCTCATGTTTCACTGAAACAAAACATTATGCAGATATAATCTTAGCCACACACTCATTGCATTTGAGCTCCAGGGAGAAGTCTGCAGCATCAGTAAAGTTTTTAAGTCTGTCTCAGCTGCTGATGCTACTGCCACACTGATGGGACCCTGGCAGCTAGCCTTGTTATGATGGCACTGCAATCAAATGTACACATGCCAGCCTTGTGCCTGTACTTGCATCAGTACCTGAGGTAGTGTGATTACGGTGATGACTGCAGCACCACAAAGCTCAGGGCAACCTAAATGCCAGAAATTTGCCCAAGGCTGATTTGGACTCCCTTCTGCCATAACTACATGACTCGTGGCACAAGAACCAGCTCAGGGACCTTCTACGGTAACTTCAGTGATAATTTTTGTCATGATATAGACATACCTTAGGTGTCATTTAAAGGGTCATAGATGACAAATATCCCTTGTGGTAACAAGGATTTGAATTTTGATTTCTGAATCTGTAGGAGTCACTGCTATGCCATGTATTCAGTGAGGACCAGATCTGGAAGAGGATTGCGATGTCATGATGTTCAGTAATGCCATGCTTACTTTTCATATGCCAGCTCTCTGTGCGATACTTAAACTCAAGTTATGCTCCAAAGTTTTTTCACAATGGAGTGGGAAATGCTCAGTGTCTAAGATTAGGACTCACAACAGCATATGAATAAGTGGTGGAAAATTATTAGGTGGAAAAAAAGGGGAAGAGTTCAATGCCTAAAATAGCCAAGGGGAAGCATAAAAGGGAAAGAAATATTTGAAATCATCTCCTTTCCTGGAGTTACGTACCTCTACCAAGAAGTGATTGAGAACCACTCACACCTAGAACCACTCTTACTCCTTACCCTGAATTGCATATTTCCCATAGGGGAGCAATAGCTGTCTGGCTTTTTTCTTCTAAGAGCAAACGGGAGGAACCTTCAACCTATGATGGTTGAGGCACTCACCCCAGACAGGTTCTGTGACCTCTTCAGCTCCTGACCAGCTCTTAGCTCCTACAGAAGGTGTTACTTCATCTAGCCAAGTGTGCAAGATTCAGAAACATTTCAAATGGATGTCAGTCTGAGCTCAGATGTAAGGCACCATGAATCTGTCACCAGTGATAATGACATCAAAGTAAAATGAGGGGAGAAGATTAAGTTTCTCCAGACTGCCATGCCTGCAGCTTTTTATACCATGATTCTTGATGCATAACACATACACTGTCACTGGGCCACAGAGGCCCATTTTGTTTGTTCCCTTTCCTAAATTTATACCTCACCAAGAGAGAAAAATAGAGAGGAAGCTCTCCTGGTCTCAGAAGAAAGGAAAAGCTGCAGAAGCAATGGGCAGGATCTGGACCAGCTGACCCCTTAGTAAATGTTTCACAACTGCTGTTAGTGAAATGCATGCACTGCAGTTCCTCTTATAGTCACTGGAGAGAGACAGTTCTCTTTGAAAGTACCCAAGACTCTGAACCACCTGGACTGGTTTTACCTTGCTCCAAATAGAGGAATAATGGAACCATTGCGTTTTCCCATAAGTTTTTGGGTTTTTTTATGGACTCTGTACCAGATTACATCCTTAGGAACCCACATCCACGATGTTCTTGCTATTTACATCCTGAGATGTTAATAACAAGAGGTTTCCCACTCAAAATAAGTAAGACACCTTACAGCTGAAACACAGAATTTAACTGTTGCTTAGACTGATTTTGCAGCAGCATGAGAACATGACATAGAAACATCAAACAACGAGCGATATCAGGGAATGTTTAAGACAGAAAATTGTGCAGAGGAGCATATGGAACAACTGAAAATATGTATTTACCTACTGATATATTCCAGACACAAGGCTTTTAGCTGCAATCTTCACCTTCGTGACTCTATTAAAAGATGCACATTGACTCCGTTGAAGTCGTTGAGTTTTTGGGCAATGTCTAGAGTAGGTGGGAAGAGGGAACCAATACAGCAAAGATGACAAAAGGTTGGAAAAATGCATTGAGGTAATTTGAGAAGGTAAATGAGGATAAAAAATGCTAGTATGTCAAGGAAGAGAACAGCTATCCTGTGGGGAAGGAGAGCAGTGCATGGGGAAAGGAAAGGAAAAGGGAGGGTGGAAGGGTGAGCCAAGCTGAATGAGGCATTTGTATAGGATAGCAGTGTGACCTACAGGCTGGAGTGGTAGTTTGGGAAGCTCTGCCTATGAATATATGCAACTTCAGAGGATTTGTCATATGTCCCCAGACCAGTCTGGCTTAATATTTCAGGCTGAAGGATCTACTTTGATCACGAGTAGGGACTTCGGTTTTGCCCTGAGTTTCTTTTGGCACCTGAAACCTCTTCACATCAGCATAGAACTGAGGCTGAAGTCTCATGCTTTAAAAAATGAAATCTCATAAAACAGGAAAATCTGTTTTGTGATATTGAAATCACCGTCAAGGCACAGTTTGCTGTGGAAGAAAACTTTTCTGTGAGACGAGTTTTGAATAACATCGTTGTAGGAAACTAACATTGAGGATTAGTGTTTGTCCAGAATGTGCTTTCTTTTTATTTTTTTTTTTTAAATATTTGTTTCAGAATATTTTTTTAAAGACAGGTTCTTACAAACAAACCAACCAGACATTGTCCCACATTTAAATACTTTAGATAGAAACTTGCATAGTTTTCAGTTTGGAAGTTTCAGTTTTTCTTGGGAAACTGGTCTAAAGTAAAACAAGAAGAATGTTCTTTCACTTCCACGTTAGTCTGCAGGATAATTTAAGCATAAAAAATGCAGTGATACTGCTAAGCCTTTTCAAGTGGTTTAAATAAGCCTAACGCATAGATGTTATTAAAAGTATATGATCTCTACAGATAAATAAAGTTTGAAAGGGTACATAATTCACAGACAGGAGGCCTGAAGAAAGCATGTCTAAAATTGACCAATAGTCTCTCAATCTATATAGTTTTTCTACTATTCGTGCATCGCACCTATAGTTTCTGTTAGAGAAATAAATTTTTCTGTGGTGCTGATAACATGAAAGGAAACAAACAATTGGACTATATAGCCTGTGTATATTTACAACTATTCTTCCCATGAATACGAGCATTGAAATATCATTTTACTGAAATTCTATTAAATGTGGCCTTGGTGCTTTAAAACATACACAGAGTCTGCTACATGCACTATTTTATAGAAAATTATTTCAATAAATTGGGGCAAACTCTGGTCATGTTTAGACTAGGGTAAATTCAAAGTATGTTCAGGAAAGGGACATACTAACAGCAAACAAAATTTTACTTCATTTTAAAAAAAGAAGTATTTCAAACTAGCAGTTGAAAATGACAGAAGGAAAGAAAACACAGTCTGATGTAATGGGACATATAAAATGTTACATTCTATTAGAAAATATTAGCAAATTAACACACAGGGTGTGCTGATTTACCATGTGTTAGAATACCAGACAAGTTACAATTTCTTGTGTCCTGATGTGTTTTGCTATGATAAAGGGTTGGTAAGGCTGGTAGGAAAAACTTTACATGTTGTATATAAACTGCACAACCTTTGCTGTATCAACTTTATGCTCCAATAAACAAGACAATAATGACAAATTATCAAAGCAGTCCTCAGATGTGACCCTCAATTGGAAGAGCAGCAATTTAATGAAGACAAAAGCTAGGTGAAAGCTGCTAATATCATTTACTGATAAACAGATTTTCTCAAGAGGCTCCTAGCTCAATCCCCTGAGGCCCCATAAACCTGCATAATTCCATTTAAAATATTGTGCAATTCACTAAATTAGTCTTTGAACATCCTTACTATCCAATTACGAAGCCCCAGCATGGACAGAATAATGAAATTTTTCAAACTGTGGAATGCATGTGGTCTTAACAAACTTATGACAAACAGTGAAATTAGCTTTCAGTTTTGAAGCCAGTGTAGATTATTTTTAATGCTTCAAGTCAGAGATAAAACAATAAAACACTACTGCAGTGGTTAAGCAGGATGTAAAAAAAAAAAAAAAAAATCTTTGACTTACACTGAATTCTCAACACAGCCTACCTTCAGGAAAAAAATCATAAGAACTTGAATGATGTTTTTGCATTTGCAAGCTATTTGGCCTGCTTAAGTTCTGGTAAAAGCTTTACTGAATAAAGGGTACAAAATACCTCCTGGACAGTTTTATCTTCCAGGCAGGCAGAAAAAGTCGAGAGTTTCGGAAGTGAAATTTATTTCTGTTCAAGCATTGCAAGCTGTATTATTAAAGTCATTTGTCATGGTTTGAATATTTCTGCCTGATTCACCATTAAATTGGCCTTCTAATTACCAACTTTGTCATGAAAAGCAGTTGGGCTGCTTCATTCACCAGAAAACTTCAATCCCTTAATAATAGCTTAGTTCAAATTTAAAATGGATAGGGTAGACTTCACAAAAAAACCCAAAAAGTTGAAACTGAAACAGAATCCATTAATGATAGTTTCAAATGCTACCCAGAGAATATTTAGAATTTATTTTTGATGAAAGATTTATTCATTTGGATGGTAAATATTTTACCATTTAAAAATGCAAATTCATTTATTTTGAATGTATATACAAAACAAATGAACCCACGTAATTTAGGGCAGTGAATACTCAGACAAAAACCTTGTGGTCCCAATTCCTAATGAATTAGAGGACCAGGACAATTGCACAGAAGTGATAGTGCAATCATTTGTCAGATTTGTGCATCCATTTAGAGTGATCATGCATGTTGATGTTGTAACTGCACTTATAAATGGTTAGGCAGGTATCAAACTGAGTTCACATACCATATACTCCTGAAACTCTGATAGCAACGTTTTGTATGCAATTGTGAATGACCTTCTCTGATAGCTGTGGCATGCCAGGCACTTCTTGTGGTTCTGTACAGTGAGCTCTCAGCCCCACAGGAGTTAATTTTATATGCCAAATCATATTTAAAGAGTTTTTTAAAGGTAAGTGTGGGCTTCATTATATAGATTACACTATATGATAAACATTTTCTCTCTCCTATGTGACAAGTATTTTAATCACATGAGTCAGGTCACATACACATATAATATATAGCCTATTATTTACATGCAGTCTACGTCTATATATATCCATGTATACATTTCTTTTAAGATTTCAGTTATTACTAATCTATCTCAAAGAATTAGGAAGATGAGGATCAGTGCCTTTTTCTGTAAAACAGATATTGATCCCTACTTTAATTTACAGAGTCTGGAAATCTTATTAGTGTAGGACTTTATTCAAGACTTGGTAAAAGATCAGGTGAAAAACCTTCCCAGCATACACAAACAAAGGTGTAAGACTTTGTTAGCTCTATCTAAACCCAGTCTGGGATATCATGTTGACCTTGTCTTCTAAGGGAAAGATGGCCTTTGCTTAAAACAAACATACTTTAGCAGCAGTTAAGATGATTTAGGTCCTTAAAAGTCAGACCCACCTACTAGGTTGCTCAGATTTTTAACACTGTATCCTTCTTTGAGAACTGAGGAAGGTCTGCCGACCAAATAAAAAAAAAAAAGACGAGCATGACTATCAGAAAAGCTGATAGGATGAGGAGCCAAAAGGCAAACTCTAAGGATTTTCTACCTTTATCACCCACAACTGTTATTGACAACATAATGATGTGTCTAAGATAGCTGAGCAACAGGAACCAGCAGAAGACAGGGAGGAACACGTACTAAATAAGAAAATATGAAGATAGCAATACATTGAACAGCCCTATGTTATTTCTTTCTGTATTTCCTTTAACAAGTGTGTTTGGGGTCAATGTGCTTATGAAGCACAATGCACTCCCTTTCCTGGAACAACAGTTGCAAGTGAAATGAACGTGGGAAGGAAACACAAAGGTGTTCAGGATCTTGGTCAAAAAAAGTCATTCTTCAGGTTAATGAAATTTGTGAAATGAGAAAGCCTGAGAGTACAGCTTCCAGGCCAGGATGCATAATAATCCACTGGCTAGAGCCCTGGTGTTCTACAAGAAACCTTAGGTCCTTCTGCAGACTGTCTCAAAAGCCTAAATGAAGCCTAAAAGAGCCTGGGATTAAACATTTTGCTTTGGCTACAGCTGTACAGTGTCCTGAATCCAGGTATGTCCTCAGCTACAGATTATGAATCCAAATCTACTCATGACAAAAATGTCATAGTTACCAACAGTTTCTGTAAAATCCTTGTGTTTCAATATGAAAAATGTATTTAACTGCAGGATACTTTCTCAGAGGATATTCTCACTGACTGCTGTACATGACCCAGGGGATTATGTGAAGGAAATTGGCGCAGATTACAAGAAATTACAAATAAGTGAATGATAAATTTGGAGTGCTAGCATGAGAGAGAATGGATATAGCGATGTGGTAGAAGATGACAGTGAGATACACCAATAAATAGACAAGGATCCTACATGTCTGAGAACAGACAAAGGATTCAGCCTTTTGGGTTTCTGTCTGTCCTCGCCCAATATAATCATCCTTCATAGTCCTTTTCCACTGTCCCACTGCATGTCTGTGAAATGCAGCAGGAATTGTAGTTTCGTAACTCTACGAAAGTTGGTTTTCTGCTTTTCAGAGTGAAGTAGCTCAAGTTAATTGCTTCTGGGTTGCCTATGTGACTGTGTTTGAAGCTAAGTCATTTGCCACTTTGCGTCTCAGCCTCCCCGCTAGGGAGGGCAGTTGGTCTTCTCTGGACTAGGGTCAGCACAGGAATCAACACAGGGGTGACAACTGGGTAGTTTGGGCTGCAGTTCAGCTTTGAGACCTCAGCTGGTACAACAACATAAGCAGAGCCAAAGAAACCAGTATCTCTGCCAGCAAACCATAAACTGAGACTGTAACTGCACAACATAGCTTCCTGAAGGCAGGTTGCTAGCATAGCTTACCAGGTGGCCAGAGAACACCTACAATTTTGTCACCTGAAATACAGACATCTGGAGAAAAATCAGGGACTGCATCATCTTGCAGAAAATTTTTTCATAGCTGTTGTTTTGAGGTGTAGTGTTTTGGGTTTTTTTATTGTGGCAAAAGTATCATATCAGTATCCTGGAGAAGATATGCTTGAGGTCTGTACTACAGAGAAAAGGGGAAGATCAAGGGAAGAAAGAAACACAGAAGAAAGAAAACAGACACAAAGATCTTTCTGGTAGGGATGCTGTCTTTGTACAATGTCAGCACAATGGTATCCTGACTATTATCTAGTTATCAGCCTAATGCAAATGATAAATTAAAATTATAACTAATAAGACGACAATGGTAGAAGGAAGACATTCTCAGAAATAAAACACATTGCCATGATTGTAAAAGATTAACATTTTTCTTATTAAATGATGAGCTTGCTTTTTAATATCTGCATTATAATAGACTATACTATGAATCTCTTTATCATACCTAAAGCACTGTTAATTCATCTTTCATGAATACATTAGAAGAGAGGGTTTTCCCATAGGCAAACACATCACACATATTTGCAAATGTCTTACATAATGATGCAAACACTATGCATAGAGAGTAGCTGTATTATGGTGAAAGGGAGAAACGGCACACGCACAAAAAAGACTTTCATTCAATTTCATTAAATACTTAAATCGACAAAATAAAGTCCAATTTGCTGTATATAAATCTTGCAGGCAAGGAAAAGGCTGCTGCTTAAATTTATTCTTTAGTTTAAATTCAGCTATTCATAATAAGGAGTTGACGACTGTAGATAGAACAAATCATTTGTTCACACGTCAATTGCATTTGTTCTTAAAATAAAACACTGCTCATTTTGCAGTTATATCTACCAGCAAATTCCTAAATATCTTCTTATTTGGGAAACAGTGCATACACTATACTCTGCTTTAAAAAAATCTTATTGATATACTACAGTATGGAAATGAAATTGGAAATCACAGCCACAGACACAAAATAAATAGTAGTCATTTTATTTAGCTTGTTACCATCTAGTCTAGTCCAAGAATATTACCTTAACAGCAGACTCTGAATTCATGAAGAGTTACATAAGGGCCCTGTTGTCAAACATAAAAACAACCCATTTAGTGCCTGTTTTGCATCTACAAAGGAAGTTTTCTTTCATTATCCACCAGTCCCCAGATCTTATTATAGCCATTGTTTAATTTGTGCTCTGTTTTACAAAGGACACTTGTACAGGCCTCATGGGGCTGCTGATAGAAGCCTGGCTGTCTCCTTCCCTTGCGTCAATTCTTTTGTGAACCTTTATAATTAGCCACTTAACAAATTGAGGAAAATGAATCTGTGGTTGTGAAGTGCTCACTGGTGCTAAGTCAACCATGTGACGGTCAGGGCTGATACCTAAGAAGCCATGGCGCTCAGCTGTCCAAAGGGTTAACAAAACCCCATTATGGTAGGTTAATACATAGAAATGAGGTATGTGATCACCAGGAGAACCTAGGAGAGTTAGAATAATTTTCTTTAGTTGAAATACATCTAATTCTTGGAAAAAGAAGGACTTCAACTCCAGTGTTTTCCTGGGAGGAAGTCACCAAATTATACAACAGTGAGTCACATATTGTGGCTTACAGCTGATGCTGGCCAACTCCCAGTGTTTCATCTATGGAACTTTACAGGCAGAACGTCAACTCAGCAGTTGTCTCTTGCAGAAAAAAATGTGTCCCAGCTTTTAGCATGTCACATTTCCCATATTCTTGGAAGATACACCATGGTTAATTTTCTGACATTAACTTGAATAAGTAATGCTCTCTCTAACAAAAATATAGCCTGTGCTCATACACACTTTTCCCCCTACAAAATACTATTTTATTTACTTTTGCAAAATATTTTAGTCTTTCAATCAAAAAACAATATCTTATTTCAGTTTTTAATAACCAAAACCTGACTTTTATTATCTGTGTTTGACTGATATTTTTTTTTTCCAGTGCAAACATAATTTCTTTAAAAAACAAGTAGATTTTTTTTGGTCAAAAAATGTTTTTTACTAGGACTTTTAAAATTGGATTACTGCTTATTGGTTCTATTGTTAATACAGTAAAAGGATTTTAGGGTGTTAATTTCATATGCATGCATATATATATACACACACATACACTTACCTGTGTTAATACATATCTGCAGATACCCACCCAGAGTTCACCATTCTTACAGCTATTAATGTACCCAAAGTTGTGAAAACTTATTTATATGAAGCATGTTTTACTTACTGCAGAAGCAACCTTTGAACCAGGAGCAGGAATCAGAATCTTGCCTGTTCTCAGGTGAGTGATTTAACTACTGAGCCCAATTAGTCGTGACATCTTCTTCCCGTGTAGTGGGAGGACACCAGTAAGGGAAGGGAAACAACCCCTCCCCCCTTACCCCAAACAGATGGTTGCTCATTGATTAGGGCATCCCTTGAGAGGTAGGAACGGTGGGTTTGAATCTCTGCCAATGGAAGGGGAATTCTGAAAAGGAAAGCTGTACTGTGAAGATATTTTGCAAGAAAAAGTGCTTTTTTAAAGGAATATAATGCCATTATCTGAATCTGGAAAGATGATTTCAGCGTGTGAATTCAGGCTGATGCTAGCTCTTCACTGGGCAGGACCCCTGAGCTGCTAGGATATAAAACACATTCCTCTCCTATGCATTTCAGCCAGGACAATGTGACCCCCCATAAATTTGCTCTGGTGACTGTTGTTCTGATCACACTGCCAAAATGAAGTAACTAATGCTGTTCAGGTACTCGGGGAGGGTTCAAATCCAGAACATGGCTCTCTGGATTTTACTTCAAGCTTTTATATTTCTGAATTTTACATTTCCAAAATTATTCCTAAACTATGGGAAAGCTCACCAGCAGTGAATTCAGTTGTGGAAGGACTCATGTTTCCCTGTATGTACTGGGTTAATATGGGCAGCCCCAACACAATATATACAGATTTTAAGAAGCAAGATCTATATTTGAGTAAGATGGTGAAGAAAGTATCTCTCTTCAGAGGTCCATCTGGAGCAGACAGAGATGTAAATCTTCCTAAGATCATGTTTGTCTTCATTGAGTAGGTAGAAAGAAAAGAAGAGGTACTTTTCCCACCCAGTGGTTAGTGATGCCAAGTAGTTCTTCAAGACGATGGAGCACACTTCCCACTGTCAAGGCAAACTCTAACCTTCATGACTGCACAGCTCAGTGGCTGCATTGTGTTGTTACAGTAGACACTTGATTCCTGAATACTTGCAGCACAAGACTAGGGGCTGTGCATGTCATATAAAAGCTGGCACATAACAAGGTATGCAGCATTGTAGCACTCTTCCAGCCTCTCGATGCACGCTGCCGTAGCTTTACCACCTGTCATGAGATTCTTCCTTGTTCCATATCAGCCAGGCAGCCCTTACAGGAAAGAGGTTGGAAAATGCTTAAAAAACAGATGCAGTGCAGTATATACCTTTCCTAACGTGAAAGGAACCTTGGTGCACAGAGGAAACACATAGATGAGACTGTGGACATGGTGGGATTGGCTGTGGTAGAATAGACACCCAGACAGGTTTTGTCACTGGTTACATCAGTGTAACCTGATGGAAACAGCTTTCAGGCTGAAGGTGTGAAACCAAGAAGCCAAGGTGAGGAAAATACTACTCATGGCTGTAGACATGGTATGGACATTTGAGGATGGGTGCAGAATGTGAAGTGAAAGGGAGATGAAAAATAAGACCCACCTGCCCCATCATCAGTGGTACACATGCCAGTGAGCTATGCGGGATATAGTAGGTCCCTGTCTTAACAAAAATCCTGCCTTACAACCCCCTTCTGGAACAGTCTTTACTGTAAGTGCTTCCCACTTCTTTTATCTTCTGAGTCATAAACTCCTCCGAGGCTAATGAGGGAGATAGCAGTATTATTTTCTCTGAATGTGGTATGTACCTACATTTTCTAGCTTGATATTATTCAACCTGACTACAGAGAATTAAATCAAAGAGGCTGCTAGGGAAAAACCAAGCGAGAAACAAAACAATGACAGAGATGAGCTATCTCCAGAGAAATGCCAAGCGACAGGGAAGAAGGCAGGGAGTTATTAACTGTGAGACAGGCACCTGATTCTCTCCAGTCAGGCTAACAGGTGTATTTTCCCTGACCAAAGCCTCAGAGAAAAAGAAAATTAAATTGTTTAGAAGAGAAATAAATCCCTGGCTAAAGAAGGGTGGTGTGGGGAGTATTTCATTGTAAGAAAGTGCTGCAGGGAGGCAGGGAAAGTAGGGGAAGCAGGAACCGCCTGTATCTCACAGGTTAGGAAAGGGGTGTCCACTCTGAAAAAAAAGTTGACAAAACTCACAGAAACAAGCAAGATTCAGAAATAGGTCTTCTTGCTGTTTTATCTCCCTTCTCAGAATGCTGTGTACTCTGTAATGAATAAATAATGTTCTGTTTTGAAGAAGGGGCCTTGCAGGTGCCAAATAAGGCTGGATTTGCTGCTTCTTCACAGGTGGGCTGCAGCCCAGTGGTCTAGTTCTAGGGACCTTGCAAGTATATCTGAAGAGGGCTGTGAATCCCCTCACTAGCAGGATGCTTTTGGGAGAGACGAAAAGGGCCTAAAATATATCTCGCTATAATAGTGATAGCCATAGTCTGGACTGCTGGAAGTTGTACCATTTTGCTTCTCTCACATTCTGTTGTGGACCTGAGGGAAACAGATGCCATATATGCCGGGTACAGAGGGGTTTTCTCTTTTAAGAGTATCACAAAAACAGGGAAGCAGCAAAACTAATGGCTCAGTATCCCACCTGCTTTGGAAATAACTGAAGAACTCATTCTGGAGACTTGCAATGAGTTGGGGCCCTGGAAGATGAAAGATATTTTAATGAGAGTTCATTAGGGCTGTGAATGTTCATTGACCTGATAAGCACTTTCGCTTCTAAATAACTATTGAAATCCACTGTGAGTCAGTAATAACCGAAAGTGTCTGCTGACTTAGTGCCATCTATAGCCTAGAAGATACATAGACATCATAGGGGCCATTTCTACACTTACATATTGGAAGCCTCAACAATGAAACTATGATTAAAGGAAGAGAATAGTAACATATGATTCTTAAAGATAGTCTCACTACAGAAAAAGCAAGGTGTTTTACAAGGATGACATGCTGAAGCTTCCTCTGTTACAAAAACCATCACACTTACTCTGTGACTAGAGAATATGTGTACCACTTTGATTCTCAACCTGTCAGGTCACATAAACACTGAATTCCCTTCTAAAAGAAATAAATACGCACACACATACACACACAAAATGACTACACACATACACACAACCTAACTGTATAGTTTTCCTTTCCCCATCTAATTGTTCCATTATTGAGTTATATTGACTTATATCTCTTCTACGCATGCATCATACAAGTAACTTAAAATTTACTCTGTGTTATTAATTCCCCTTGGCAAGTTGAAATTTTAAATAAAACGGCCAGAATATATGATCATGATAAATTGAAACAAATTAGATGTATTACTCTATGTAGGAGGCAGTATTGACCTATTCTAAAATGCATTATTGGACTGATTTTAAAACAGAAGAATCACAGCAATTGATTAGCAGCTGTTGGAATGCATCTTACATCAATACGTAAGTGTATTTTCAACAGTTTTCAGTGTGCTGTTACAAGAACTCGTCTGCAGCCTAAATTTTGCTCCCCAATCCTCCATCTAGCTTTAATATGTTTATCTGCTAATATTGAGCTGCAAAGGGGCAAATTCTCTGGACTCTGTCCTACTGTCCGTGCTCCTGGCATAAATCACTTAGAAGGAAATGGGATTATTCAGGATCCACACTAGCTAATCAAGAGATGACGATCATCCTTTGTGCTTCCTTTCAGAAGGACCTCTGCTATATTGGGTAAGATTATCTTACAGTGATATCCTTTAGAAATAACTTCAAAAAGTCAAGCAAAAAGCAGGAGGAAACTTGAGCTTTTTCTCACTGCCCAATTACATCTGCTTTGCAATCTGTACTGTCTGTGGGACTACTCACGTTAGAAAGAAACACTTCGAACCACAAAGCTACTCAAAAAGGAACAAATAATCAAAATCAGTATTTGAGAGGGACTTTGTTTTCCCAGTATCAGGAATAAAAACATTTAGAATATTATTTATTAAAACGCAAGGTAACAGCAACTGCAATCAGTGTTTATTAATCTCTTTATGTAGTTGATTTAATGGCCCTTTATATGTGCTTATAGTCCGTAATAAACACACAATGATTTATATCAGTCTCTATCTAATTTCTATCAGTGAAAGAGCAAAAGTTGCTTTGCCTATAAGGATAAAATAGAAAAAATTATTTGATTAAAGATTTGGTTAAAGATGCTTTTTAAAGCATCTGTGCTATAACAGCATCAATAAAGGCATAACATTTGAATACACTGGTTTTGGTTTAATTTCACGGCTTTTTACATACAACTAAAATCTCTGTGTGTGTGTACGTCTGTACAGACTCATTTTAAATATGCAATAAAAGGCATTTTTCACCTAGAATGAATTGTATTTGTCATTTGGTACAAAGCCCCTTTCAGAGAAATTGTTGATTTTTCTCAGAGGCTCCTATACTTCTCATTCCTTTTGTATTATTTCAATCAGCAATGGATATACATCTTTGTTAGCCTAATTTGGGGGCCTACAGAGCAGGAAGAAGGAAAGCACAAAGGAACACACATGACATATTGGTCTATTTGCTACCTCTTTTAAGCTCAATGCATACTAATGAAAGTGATCCAAACTATTCTTCTCCACTCCTCACTTAACAAGCATAATAATAAATGAATATTTAAACTAGCTGCAAATATATTAAGTGGAAACAAATAGGTTTCATTTGTAACAAGTGCACACAGGTTAATTAACAAGAAGGAGCTTTTGTGTTGAAACAAGGCTCCCTGATGCTGTACATGCAGGTGCCGTTAAGGGCCAATTGAGCTCTATAGGATAATTATGAAGTACCATTGTGCTCTACCGTTTGTTAACAAAGTGCTGCCTGCAATTTGCCTAAACCTATAAACCATCATCTGTGATCCTCAGCAGCAATTAAGTGACAAACATCTTCTCATCGGAGACTTGGGAAAACAAAAGAGACATGATAGCATTTAAGGAGCCAGATGGATATTTCAGAATGTCAACCCTGACAGCTTCCCCTTCAACAACAAAATATAAACCAGGAGCCTGCTAGGTACCATGCTGAGGGGGAGAAGCCACATCCAAATTATTAAGAGGAGGGCAGTGTTAATAATCATAGGAATGCTCATTTGAACAGCTCTTAGTGGGGAAGGCCTTGGACTAGCAAACAAGCACAAGATAAAATCCTTTCCCCCCTCAAAACAGCTGTGGCTGCAGCTCTGTAGAGTCTGGATTGGTTTTTTTTCTCTTTTAATTCTTCCTTCTAAGGTCTTATCTTCACAGAAGATGAGTTTCTTCCTGTGAATAAAAGCATAAAAATTCTTTTTTCTAAGAAGAGGACAAACCAACAGCCAGAATTTTCTCAAGGGCATAAGTTACTAATTAGTTCTGCAAAAATAGCCTATATTAGGAAAAATGATAGATCAGCACAAAGAGGCATTTTAAAACAAGAGATCTACTCCTGCTGTAAAATAATTGATCCAGAAGTTTTGAGGCTGTAATCTTTAAAATGCTTCTGTAAGCTCAGCAATAATTCCAGAAGCTATAAACTTTATAAAGGCTTAGTTGAATTAGTTCAATTAATTGCCTGGTTGGGAGACCCTCCAAAACTTGAGAAAGCTCTTGTTTTCATAGATAAGGATCTTCTGGGCATTTTGTTGCCTACATTAAATTATGTTGTCTAGCTGATCTGTGTAATTGGTAGAGCTAAAAGGCTATTCAGTAACATGAAAAAAAAATTATAAATGTATGAGTTTCACTAGCTAGTCTACATTTTTTTCCCCCTATTGCCAAAACAACAGCATTTACAAATGTTTTCAGTAACCATTTTGAAGCTACAGCTGAGTGTGTTTTAATATACCATCAGGTCAACAGCTTTCTTGAAAGAAAAAATCAACCCAGGGCCAAACAGTCAGACAGGCCTAATTAAGTACTTCAGGAGCAGGAGAAGCGCTCAGATAACTACAGCTGACTTGACCCTTTGCTTTGTACTTCACTGGGTTCCTGTATACCTTTGCCACTTTCCTCTGGATTTATGCTTTTATGAATTATTTAAAAACGGCAACTTCAGATCTACAATTAGTTTTCAAGGAAACAGATGTGAGAAAATAATCACAACTTAAACAGCTTAAAAACGGCTCTGATCTTGACAGAATGCAAAATGCCAGGTTTCCAGGCCTGCAGAATTCATCACTTGGCAAAAGTGTCATTAATCCCTGCGTGCTTTCTGGCCTTTCCTTACGGTGATCTGTCAAATGTCATGGATCACCTGGAAATCTCAAAATCATGACAGAGTATTTTTTTCTTTAACATGACAAAAAATAGCAAATTATTTCAGGTTAAGAAAAAAAGATGAGATAAAACAAAGATAATCCACATAGGCATGCTTTAGCTTTGTATAGCATTGCACCCTGTTAGCTCATTTATGATGGAAACCCAATGATGAAGTATCCTGTCATGCTGGGGATTTTGTATTTGTTTTCCACTGTGTATTTTTTTAACTGTAACTAATACAAGACTGACTAAATCTAGAGTACCGAGTTCTTATGCTACCTCCAGTGGCATATTCAATGACCCAAGAGTCATGAGTTGATTCCTCCTTTCCCTCCTGAAAATTTTTCTCCTTTACCTTAAGAGAAGTCCTGCACAATGCTTGAAGAGGCATTCTGCAGCTTTTTTTTAGGCAAATTGATGAAGGCCTGCTTGCAGCTTCGCGAATGTCACTGGGTAGCTTTCCGTCAGTTCCAGTAACAACGCACCACCACCTAACTCCCTTGGCACAGTAACTCTTTGTTTTCATTTAGAAACACTTGTATTTCAGAGCATGTATAGAGAAAAAAACCAACCCCATGTACAAGGAGAGATATACCAATGGAAGTGAAGGTCGGAGCCACTGGCATCACACTGAGAGGCATGCAATGTCTGAGACTGTGCAATCTGGGGACAGCAGAAACTAAATCCTTGAAAAAAATAACTTAATATATTTCACTCTCTTCTTTTTGGGAGACCAGGACATGCTGCTATTATTAAGATGCATTTAGAGTGTCATTTTGCCACTAAAATATCAGATCAAACGAATGTGAGGTTAAGTGAACACGTCTTATCTAATTTCTACTTTCTGAGCAGAACTGACACTTTACCCCCCTTTTTTTATCTGTTTATTCTTTGCATTTCATTCTGATTGTGTGTTCTTAAAAACAGGCACATTGTGATTCATGATACTGGTGGGTTTAAGCCAACTATAGTCTTCTCAATCTTTTGTTTGATACCAGGTAAGTGGAAATAAAGCACTCCAGGGCAAGTCTGCAAAGCCTGATTTCTGTATTCAAAATCATAACAAAGATGTATTTGCTGGGAAGTTCTGACTATCATTACGATTCTTCATCTTAAATGATCTTGCAGATACTCTTTTTCCAAGAAAATTCTAGGCAGATCTTCAGGTGACCTGGCTTTGTACTAATGCAAGGCTGAGCTCTAAAAATTTAAGATTGCATACACCTATGCAACGATGTCCAGTTACCTCAGCAAACCTCTCTACCCTGGCTAAGGACATGCAAAAAATGCATAACACTGAGTTACAGTCATTCATATGTAAACGTCTCTTACCAAAGTATTCAAAATTTAAGATAATCTCTACCAGATTCAATTTTATCCTGAGCAGGAAATATCTTTGTGTTTGCAAATTTCACCTGAATTATAAGAGCTACAATTATTTCTTCACTGATGTTTTTTTCTGGAACCATGGGTGAAGGAGTTATTCATGACTATGTGATTTAGTAAGAACAATTTTAAAAGTCTAATGAAAGTGGTAAATGAGTTATTTAAACATCTTTTCTGTATTTAGTTTGCTATTCTACTCAAATAATTCATTAATTGCTAGTTATGCAAATTCCTTTCTGTACTTACAGTATTTTTTTCCACTGAATAGGATTTTTTTAAATATCTACCATTATTGTTTTATTCTCCACTGGCTAGACCTTTTAGAATATTACATCCTGTTAATTTATAAACACATGGATTGTCACAGCCTATATAAAATAACTTTCAAACACCGTGAAATAAAAATACTGCTTACAACTTGAGGCTTTTAACCTAATTAGCATAACTAAGCATAAAAAATAAATGATCAGAGACTATAACATGAAAAATAATTGAAAACAATGGCTATGTTTTAGAACTGTACAAATCAGACCAATGGTTTGTCTTACATTATTAAGGTCCGAAGAAGAAGGATGGTAAATAAATGGGAAATAAGTATTGTAAAGATGTGTTTTGGGAACTTACATTGAGAGTATGCAATCCAAATTACCCAAGTGGATTTAAATATTTGAGTTTTATTTAGATCTCCTGCCTGTATTGGCTAGGAGGGGAGTTAATAACAATCCATTCACGCAGTCCTTACCCATAAGAGTAGAGGGCTGAAGGCAGCACTTCTAGAAAGTGATGTGGAAGTCAATTAGTGGTAACATGCATAGGTACAGTGTTTCCCTAGGGGGTCCTAACTTACCTCAAAAAGCAGCAATGATAGCAGAAAAGGTGATCAAGACTGACAGGAACTTTTTTTAAACTGACTGGTTGATATAAGCATAAGAACAGGTAGAATTTGAGGAGCCTGGCAGCATGGAAAAAAAGGTACTCAGGAGAAAGAAAGATCCACAGGGGCTTGCATTGTAGGTCCAATCTGGCCTCTGTTTAAAAGGATGCATAGAGAATCTCTCCTGCCACGTAATCCACCACACTGAAATAGGAAGAAGGAGTGTTTGTCCCCAGGAAGTTTTCCAAATAATTTAGCCTTAGAATTTCTGCTCTGGGAACTGGGAACAAAATCTGTACCACAGTCTACTGTGTCTCAGAGTTACTTAGCAGGACACATAATTCAAACTGATGTGATTTTTTAAAGTAATTTGCCTTGGCAAAAAAAAAAAAAAAAAAAAAGTGCATTTATTTCTAGAAAAACTACAGCATCTGTTCTTCCTTGTTTTTTCTACTGAATGACACTTACTAGTTGAGCTAGAGAATAGCTATGGAAAATTAGGCAGGTAAAATGGAATTTACCCAACTTGGAGTTTGAGGAATATTTTATATTTAATATTTATCCGGGGATTAGTAGGTCAGGATTGCCATATTGCAGAACCGTAGGCAGTTCTTCCAGTTTAGTAGACTGGCATATAAGAAACAGATACTATGCCAAAGTTCAGCTCAGTAAGCATCCCCAGTACAGCAGTGGAACTGGAAAAAGCAAAAAAAAAAAAGAAGTATCCCATTTCTTTGTCCCTCCCACGAAATGAAATGCCTTACATTGTGCTGTCCTCTATGTAGCAGTGATAGAAGGCAGTTGTCTGGAAGCAGTCACTAAAGGACATTTATAAAAAGGAAAAAGGAAAGAGCTTAGCACTCCTGGCAAGTCTTCCCGTGCCTACAAAACAAGTTTTGCGTAAACTGGTGATGAATGGATCGGTCCGCAAACACAAGGGGCTGTCATCTGTGTGACGGCCAGGAGGTGGCATAATCTCTACGTTGATTGAGGCCTGTCAGCTCGGTTGCTCAGCACAGAAAAAAAACGGTTTTATTTGTAAGCGGAGATGCTGGCCGTGTTCTCGGGTTGCAGATGATCAGACCTGCTGTTCGTGCCGGCCACGGGTCTGTCTTCTCCGGCGGTTCCGTGTCACATCGCCACTAAAGTCACTTGTTGGCTTTATGCAGCTTTAGCAATGTCATATATTTGAGTTGGAGCGTTAATGCTTGAACACCTTGTGTTATTTTTCCCTTCATTTTCTAGTACTTAGGTTAGTGGTGGGGTTTTTTCCTCCCAGGGGAAAATAATTAACACTGCCTTTCATTGCTGAGTCGTGCTACCTTTTAGGCATTATGGACCTGATCCTGGGCCTCTGAAGTTGATAGGAAATTTGCATAACTGCCCTCTAAGTAGTAGAGTCACTAGATATCAATTTATTCCACTTTGTATAATTCAAATATAGGGATATTTTGTGAGGGAGCTGCCAAGCTATCTGTTACATACAGGCTATGTTATCCTGTTAAACGAAGAGGTCTCATCTCAGGGTAACAAGGCTGTTAACTTTCTCAGTTCTCAAGTATTCCCAGAAAATTTCAGGACTGATTCATAAAACCCACCACACACTCATAGCACTTTCTTCATTTATCTTTGGAAGTTTTGCATGAAGGGTGCTATTTAAAATAAATGTAGTTGACTGCTCAATAGCCCAGTCTATTTCCTATAGAAACAGGGAACTTCCACTGCTTGATCACCTTTCAATGAAATATTGGGTTATCTTTATGTCAGAGAAACTTAGTGCAGGGAATGGCTACTTCATTTTGTCTTTGAATTTGATTTCTGTAACTCCACTTCTGTGATGTGATAAGCACGTATGCTTTCCTACAACACTTCTAAAAGGAAAGAGAATGCAACATGGTAATGCAGTTTCAGAGATAATCTACAGCAAGAGGAGTTTGGATCGTTCCTCTATATTTTTCTTCTTTCTTTTTTTTTTTTTTCAATCCAGTAAAGGAGTTAGAAAGATGCCTCTTTTGAGTTTCAGCATTTTCATTTTCAGAAAGTATTATGTCTTCAGCCCAAAACAGAAGCTTGTGTGACTTTCATTGGCACTTAGACTTTCTGCCCTGGCCATTGGCATTGCTCAGGTCTGCCTGAGAGCAGGCAGGGAGCCTCAAGCACGTGGGGACAGAGGAAAGGCAGTGCAAGGGGTGCAGCAAAGCCCAGTGCTGCTCTGTAACATCCTTGGCTTTAATTAGACCTGCACAGGCACTGCTGGAGAACTTCCCTGCACTGAGTTCAGCAGAGCGCCAAGCCTGGGACTGAAATGTCTTCAAATGCAGGAAAAAATGGTAATTTACTGCTGCTGTTTATAGCAATGGGAGAAAGTTATCAAAGAGGTTTAGAGGAACATCTGCTTTGCTTTTTCTCCGCTTGGCTAGCAGGTAGCACAGGCAGTGGTCACCAGTATTACTGTTTGTTACCTGTACAGACTAGATGCAGACCTGACACAATGCTACCACAGACACTAACCAAACAGAGGCTGCTTCACAGGTTTTATACTGGAAATTTGAATGACATTTTACCAGTTCTTGAGCTGCCCTGGATCCTCAATTTTTCTTTAGAAACATAGGATACAAAAGTCTCCTCTGAAAAAAAACCAAACACAAGCCATTTAACAGATGTTTCTAAGAGTTTATAGTATGGCTTGCTTTCTTGCAGTTATTTATCAAAAAGGGTGGGCAGGGTGGGAAGAAAATGAATTAGAGCAGGGGTCCTCAAACTACGGCCCACGGGCCAGATACAGCCCCCCAGGGTCCTCAATCCGGCCCTCGGTATTTACCGAAGCCCCCCGCCTGGGTATGGGGGGAGAAACCAAGCAGCCGCAGATGACTGCCTGCCACTTCATCCGCGTGCCGGCCCCCTGTTTAAAAAGTTTGAGGACCCCTGACTTAGAGGTTTTGTCTGCATTTTTTCATGTTGCAGAACTGAAAAACACATGGCTTCATTTTAAATTTAAATGTTAGTTAACATATCCATCAAAACAATTGGCAATTACATATATGCTGTGCTTTAAGCAACTCTGATAATAGAATGGCATGTTGGAAGATAGCAAAAAATTTACTTCTAGTCTTCAGATAGCCTCAAATACAAACCTAACAAGATTAATTAAATTTAACCATGGAAAGAAAAACAGGTGAAAATTCAGGTGATTTACTTTAGATCTTAAATCAGATTGAAGTACTCAGTATAAGCCAGCAGTGTGTCCAGGGGGCAAGAAGACCAACAGCATCCTGGCTTGCATCAGAAACAGTGTGGCCAGCAGGATAAGGGAAGTGATCGTCCCCCTGCACTCAGCACTGGTGGGGCTGTACCTCGAATGCTGTGTGCAGGTTTGGGCCCCTCACTGCAAGAAATTGAGGTGCTGGAGCGTGTCCGGAGAAGGGCAATGAAGCTGGTGAAGGGTCTGGAGCACAAGTCTTATGAGGAGCAGCTGAGGGAACTGGCATTGTTTAGCCTGGGAAAAAGAAGGCTCAGGGGTGACCTTATTGCTTTCTACAACTACTTAAAGAGAGGTTGTGGTGGGGTGGGTGAAGGTCTCTTCTCCCAAGTAACAAGTGATAGGATGAGAGGAAATGGCCTCAAGTTGCACCAGGGGAAGTTTATGCTGGATATTTGGAAAAATTTCATCCCAGAGGGAAAGTGTTGTCAAGCATTGGAACAGGCTGCCCAGGGCAGTGGTTGAGTCCCCATCCTTGGAGGTATTTAGAAGATGTATAGATGTGGTGCTTAAGGACCTGGTTTAGTGGTGGACTTGGCACTGCTAGGTTAATGGTTGGACCTGATGATCTTCAGGAGTTTTCCAACCTAAACAATCCTATGATTCTATGATAATCAGGTAGAATATTGACTTAAGGTATTTTAAAATTGCCTTACAAAATTATTCTACACACTCATTTTTACAGCCACTGGTTCTATTAGAGATCCAAAAAAGAAAAAGGTAAAATAACTTGATTGTAAATATGCAAAAATCAGTCTGAAATTTTTGTTTTGAAATTGTATTGCCTACCATATGAGCCCTTTAAAAAAAAAAAAAAAAGCACAAGAGCTTCTACATAATGTAAAAGCCTAGGTGAGTTACACACTTTCAGACCTCTTTCTCACTCACTCAATTTGAAAAAATCTTGCATTTATATCTTGTAAAGTTTCTTTTTCTCTCTGCAGCCTGTTGAGAGGGACTGTTTGAAAGTATGAGGCACTAAGTCAGATAATCAGAAGTCCTTTATCTTCAGCTCTGCTTGGCTTAATTGGAGTAAAGTACCATTTTTTCCCCCTATAATCCCTCAAGCAACTCCATGTGGAAAACATCTCTTGTGCTTTGTGAATAAATCTTGAGGGTTCAAACTGTGAAGTGAAAGAAATTGGACATTTTTTATTTAAAAAAAAAAAGAAAAAGAAAAAGAGGGGAAACACAGATAAGAAACCAGATTAACTAAATGAAGCTGAGGAATGAACTGAACAGAGTCTTTTCTGTCTGTCCCTTGGAAAATTCAGGTTCCTTCTCTCCCTTTTGTTTTAACACAAAATTCAAACTGCTGCTGAGAACCCCCCTCACTGAAATTACTGGATGAAAATTTCTGTGAAACGTTTGGTTTCAGTAAAACAGGTTTTCAAAATGTTTCAATGAATAAATATCAGGACTGATACTGTCTTGTGGTAGCATCTCCAAATTCACTACAATCCTTGTTGAAAGCACTTAAATGTCAGCTATGCAGATGTATAACTCTGGAATTACTGCCAAACTTCAGACGAGGTAGATGCTATTTTATCGTTATTGCCAGAAAATGAGCTAGATTTTTAACCAAATAAGATGTAAGATATAATTGACAGGTCTCTCTCCTCTCGTTACCCTACTTTTTATGTCAGACCAATAGTGTGAGAAAGGTGAAGATCTTGATAGTAGATGGAGTTCTGTTTAACAACTGGTGCTGAATTAAGTATGCCAAGGAATAATTACTTTAAGAAAATATAATACTTTACCTTTTCTTTTTATCTGAAGATATTTAGGCAAGATCTCCATGCACTGCAAAGTTAAACTAATTTAAGCCTCATCGATCAACAAACCCTCTCTCTGAGCCTGCCTCCTCAAAACTGGCTGGCTCTTTTCAAGCTGTGCTGTCTGTTAGTTTTCTCACTAGAAACTTTATTTTGTATGTATGTATACACTGTGTAATTAGTATAATCTCCTAATCTCCAGGTTGATTAACACAATTTAACATAAATAAAAATAAGAACAATCAATACAGAAAATAATTGCTCCTTGCAAATGTACAGTTGTCAAACATCTTGCTTCTAGAAAGCTGGAGTTAATACATTTTCCTAATGATGAAATTATTGAGCTATGCTGAGCCAGTGAAGCAATGATCCTCATGCAACAGATGAAGTCTCGCATCTTTGCACAGCCAAAAAACAGCTCTCAACAGAGACATGCTTTCTCTTCCTCTTATCACTTCTAAATCCAGACCTGAAGATTGTTAGGGGCACCCTTAACCAGTTGCTGCTGCTGGGACAAAGGTGAATAACCCAGACCAAAACCAGCTAGAAATCCCCTGCATGTGGTGCATCTCCTAGCAAGCAGATCTGAACCTGCCACAGAAGGTGGTGTTTCTGAGCAGCTTTCAAGGTTGCCCCATATCAAGTGCATTGCAGCAGTCGCATCAGGAGGTACCAAAAGCACAGATCCTCTGGGACTGCTCATCAAGACAGGAAAGTTCCTATTATCTGGCTGCCTGGGGCAACCAAAGCCCCACTTAATTACTGCCCTTCAGACAAGGTGGAGACCTGCATTTAAAAACTATGTGTGCACTGAGTGAGCAGCACATAAAGCTGAAATGGAAAGCTGGCTCCCTGCCTCAGAATTTCCAAGTACATGTCCTTGAAGAGCAGAAGACTAGCAGGGGAGGCTGCCATCCTGCCTGCTATTTTTCTAACTTTGTCTCCTTGGTGCAGACAGCCAGTCACCATTGAGATGCTGTTTCAGAAAGTGGGGATATGGCTAGCTCACCAAAATGTGAGCCATTCATATCTTCCTCTCCAAGAATAAATTTCTGGCCCATAATGTCTTTGAATAAGGCAAAATTCTTGTTTTTCTCCTAAGCTGTTATAATTGTATCTCTATGACTTGATCTCTTGGCAAAATATTCCAAGCTGGCACTAGGCAGTCTGTCCTCAGCTTAGGTAAAGAACTATAAGGTGATGTCACAGCATGTTGTCAATCAATCAGGAATACCAAATCCTTGTCAGTACAACAGTATTATTTCCAAGGAGACTTAATTTTGACTTGTACATGTCCTTATACTCTACAGCATCAATGTATTTTTCAACTAATAAGGAAGTGCCAGTTACCAGAACGTGTTTTTACATAATGAATGAAAAGCTCTATTTTTAGCACTGCTGTAATGTGTTGACTGTATGACTACAATTTCCCATATCGCTGCTCCTTCATAGAGGTACGGATTAGGCAACAAGAAAGAAAAGTCAGGATGATTCTGAGATCCCTGTCATGGTATTATCCTTCCCATCCCCCTGCACCTCTGTTACACGCTAGAGGTGAACCAGAATTAATGAGTTAAGAACGGCCTCACACACTCAGAAAATTCCCATCCTCAAAGCTGCAGCTAAGAGCTTTAACATCTTGCTCTGGGCTTATGAAGCTGTATGTAATGATGGCAACTGGCAATGTTGAATTTTGAAACTTGAGCGACACCACTATGAATCTGGACAAGAAATTAAAGGGAAAAGGGCATCCATCTAGGTGTGGTATGGTTACACTGTCCACTTCCTCTTTGTTAATTTAGAGACTGTCTTAAATTATTAAAGTTAATCTCTCTTTTTTCTTATGAAACAATGACTTTTGTGTAATACTGCTGACTTCCATATTAAGATTTTTCATGGTTCACCATTGATTTGGGGAGGAAAGAGTTTGACTGAGACAAAATACAAGATACTTGTCAGACAAAACTGTCTTTGCCATGGAAGGGAAACATTCAAACATACACAACAGACATATACAATAATTTCGGGGACAGTAATTACGATGTACAATTTCTTCTGAGAAATCAGAAAACACCATTATTATGTACGTGATGCAGACACACAAATATGAGAAGTGAAGTTTTGGAAGGGATGTTTTGATGTATTATAAAGTGGGATTCACAATTTTACAATGCTTCCAGCATACAAGCCTCGCAAAAAAGCTTTTCTTGGGCAATAAAAAACAAACATTTCCTCCTCCTAAATAATTAGTGACATTTGAAAGTGAAGATGAGTTGTCAAAACTGCTCTATTCTTTGAGAAGAGTATAGGAAAGCATTTATTTATCTCTGTACTACACAGTTGGTTTTCTGTGCAATTTGAAATTGCAGTGATATTGCTTTAGTTATCCCCTACAAATGAGCATTAATTATTCCTCAGTTTTCTGATTTAACATTGCTTCTCCACGTGTACCACAAAAAGGACAAGCACAGCGGGATTTTACTCTGTCTCAGTTCCACCTTTGTAATGCATGTGTCTCCGTACTGCATGTGCCTACTCCTTGATTTAAACACTTCTTTTCTTCTCTGTTAAGAGGCATAGGAACACAAAGTCTAAGGTGGTTATTGTTTTCAACTCAGCATGTCAGCAGCTGAAAGTATGTGCTGTGGCCCCAATCCAGCAAAGCACTGGGACAGATGTGCAGGGCACAGCACACAGGTTCACTGTGTGTAGGATTACTTCTATGTTTGCACTTAAGGAGTCTCTCAAAGGCTTTAGTAGAGTACAGCTATCAGCAGCAGACAAGGCATAAGTTAGATGTTCCCATGTTTTTCATGTTGTAATGAACATAGGCTGCTATAAAGCCGCGTCTCTGGTTTTCGTCCTTCAAAGAGGATCTGTTACCATCTTCTGATATCAAAGTAAGTACCAAAGAAGAAGACAGATCTGAGAAGAAAGACACCTACAATAACTAGAAATCATTCTGCTAACAAGAATAAGACAACTTCCCTGATTTAACCTAATATCACAGAAAAATCGCAACAGAAAAGAAATACTGAGTAGTTCTTCAAAATATGTGTCAGGTTTTATTTTACTAGACGTATGTGATATAGCAAAAGTTATATTAACAGAAACACATATGTCTGTTGTAAGGGGTGATTCTCTTTCCTTCCAGCTATGTCTTGAACTGTCTGCATGTCTGGGATTCATCTCACCAGACATGCGCTTCCACAAGCCTGACCTCCCAGGACTCTGGGGTAAACCTGTGGAGCACACGGTGGGTCTGACGTGTGATTCCTTTCCTCCTAATACAAACACGCACAGCAGCACAGATGAACTGCAGTTTAGGAGTACATATTTTCTTCCATTGATGTGCTTATATATAGGCATCATTATAGGCATCTATACATTAAATGATGAATTAAGCAACCCTGCTTTATTAGTCTGGCAAAAATGGGAGTTTGGATTTTTTTTTTTAAAAAAACCAGAAGCCATTGTGGGCTTAGCTATTTTTTATGAAGAGTGATGTGACTAGAGTAAACCTGAGTTGTTTATAGTCTTTTGCTTCAATTTATTGTATGTAACAACGTTATAACGAAAGTTAAAATCACAGCAAGCAAACCTCAGAAATTAGTTGTAACTACAGGACACGCAAAGAATATATAATTGTCTGACAAAAGACAGATGATTTATTGTATTTGCTTGAGTTATTGATAACCTTTAACTCATCAATAATGAGTGGGAGAAATGATGTATTCGGAGAATGACTCTATGTTCTGTTTATGCAACAGCGTTTGATGATGAATGTGTTGCAGGGAGGAACCGCTGGGCATTCAGAGCTAGGGAAGTTTTTGTGAAGGACTTTGCGGTCACCAGAAGGGAATAATACTATCCCACACATTTTTTTTAAATTGAATCTCTTCTGATTTTCTTTTCTGGAACAGGTGTCAATTTTTGGCTGCCAGTGAGTGGCAAGTAAAGCCCACAGAAGTTCTCTGAAACTATAGAAATGGATCAGCACGAGAGTAGCTTCAGTAGGAGAAAATGTGTTTACCTTTGAAAGACATTTGTGCTCTGGTTCTGTGCATTCAGGACTGTATTCATCCTGGGAAATATAGTTTGAACTACCATAAGAAAAAAATCATCCTTGATAGTAGTTTTCTGTCATAAAGAACTGGTTCACTGACACAAAAAAACCCTCAACCACCCCACCACCATCACCACCACCACACAAAAACCTTTCCTGGAAGTGAGCTAATTAACGCACTTGCTTCAACAGAGCAAAATCATTTCATTTTGATCTCTCTAATTTTGATTTTCAAATTAAATATTTCCACAGAATTTCAGACTACATTTTTCTGAGTGTCTGATTTCCTCAGAAATTATTTAAATTCCATCTCTCATTTGAGCTGGAAAAAGAAAGAAACCGAAATATAGTAATTCCTTGTAGGATAATTCTGTAATTTCAACTATTACTAATGACTGACAGGATTTCTTCTTATGGAATTAGATTAGAAGGTATTTTAAGAGCAAGAAGAATTTCTAGCGAGGGAAAGAACTAGAACAAAATAACATATATTTTGAATAAAATTTTTTATTGATTAGGAAATAATCAATCATCATAACATTATCTGTCCCTGCTGGGTTTTATGATCTTCTTTCAACAGAGCACATGCATTCATGCTTGGGATCCTCTTGGAGCATTTAAATGAAGAATATGCACAATTCCTTAATGAAATAAAGACCCTTCTGTCTGAAGTGTAGAAGACTGTGTAGAAGACTTACATCTGGCTGATGTAAGCACAGTATCATATAATTCCTATTGTATAAGTATCTAAAGAAAGAAAATAAATAGCCTAGGAAAAAAAATTTAGTTTATTAGGAATTAAACCATTTTAGAGAAAGAGGTGTAAGGGTATAGAAACAGTCCCACATGACAAGTTGCCTTTAGAAATAAAAATAGGAGTACTATAATAGTATCAACAGCCTATGTAAAAACAGAAATGTTGTCTCTAACACTGTGATTTAATAGAAATATGGGTGATTTTAATAATATGCATGTATGTACTCTCGTTATCCACAGATCACAAAGTACTTGAGAAGTACGTCTGATTTGAGGCTTATGACCCTTAACTCTTAGCAGACAGGAGGAGTCTATAACCATCACTATCTACTTCTCACAGCTGAGGTAAAACAGATTTAATCCTTCGGCCGTCTGTGCTTCAAGTCAGGCAGTCTCTCACTGAGGAGAACTGGGTGGTTTGATTTCGTAAGGAGCTGAATACTCCTACTCAGACCTGGGTACTGTGCCTATGACCAGACACGGACGAGCCTGGAAAAGGACTGCACCCCCAGGCACTCTTATTCATGAGGGAAAATCTGTCATTTTTCAGTTTTTATAAATGTAACATTAGGTTCTTTTCACAACCTTTTGTGGCTTGTAGAAGAGGGACAGTGAGAAAAGAGTTCACAGTTTTGAAACAGCAGGAATGAGGAAGCTAAGAAATTAGGAGAGACAAAAAATAGTGAACATGCTTAATTTCTCCAACCTCCCTAAAAAGCAAAGATCTCTTTTGTCTGAATTTTGAGAACCAGCACACTCTTTGCTTATTTCATCCAAACAATCTCACACAGAATTAAAAATAAATGAAAAGTTAGAAAAAAACAGACCCCTAAAATCACGATGATTACAAATCACTAAGGGATTATAATGATTTTCCCCTATTGTGGCTTGCAGCCTAGAAACAGGATATACAGTAAGTGCTACTACTGTTAGCTAATGGAGATTCTCCTTTAGCTCAAGCGGTAGCGCTGTTGCTTTGGGATAGGAAGGTTCTGATGTCTTGCCTAAAGGGATATAAGTGTTGCAATTCAGGTCCCAAATGAGAAAAATTCTTCACGTTGGTGCCCAATTAGTGATCTGATTCCTGGTGTTAAGTCTAATGCAATTTAGCATGCACCTGCTGAATAGCGTGCATGCCAAATACCAACTGAACTGCTCTGGCTCTTTGTCTTTGTTCACAGAGAGTTGAATGTTTTGTAGTAGGGTAGGGAGTAGAGCACAGGGGCAAGGGGTATTTGTAAACATTTGCACGAATGAAATCTGCAGATTTGCTTCAGCAAGGTTTTGGAGCTGCTTACAATTGCTCTGCAGCAAACGGATATGGTTATTCACTGAGAGCGTGACCCAAGTATATAAAGCTTACACTGACAATGGGGTAAGTGGTGATAATCTGACCTATGGACCTAAAAAACATTGAAAGAGACAATTCCTGTCTTAACTGTACAGCATGAAATACAGAGAAGAAAAGGCCCTGCGGATACCCTAGCCTATCTTTTTTTATTCTTATGATTCTGGAATTCTTGTGGATATTGTGGAAAAATGTAAAGTCTGGAAAGGATTTGAAAGAAAAATCAGCAAATGCTTTTGCAACATGCAAGCTTTTAGTGAGCTGACATGTTTTTCTAAGGGTAGCCACAATTAATTCATTTAGATAAAATTTAAAAGATGCCTGTCTAAGGCTCTAAAATCCCTCATATATCATTAATAATACAATAAAATCCCAGAAGAATGAAAATAATCATACCAACAGGAACTCAGCCAAGCAGCATCCTGCAGAGACTCCTTTCCAACCTTTTATCGTTGTGGGAAACATACCTTCAGCCCTGTTAAAGAATGCTATTAAACAGGTGTCATTTGGAGACAACTGTATAGGGTTATTTTGTGCCAAAAAGGGGGGGGAAGCTTCAGAGTCTCAGGGACCCCAAAAAGCACCCAACTGCCCCTCCATTGTCAATAAGAAAGAATTCAACTTGGACACCAACTACTGACCAGATCAACTAGAGACAGCAACCATAATACACGCGGGGAAAAAAACTTTTAAGCTAGTTCACGTTCTAGGGGTGTAACAATTCTTAACAAGCATGTTAAGCTACAAAGGTCAGTGGACGAACATGAAACTCGAGGGTGCCAACATAAAATCCAGAAAACTAGCTGCTATATTTTGTCTCTGAAGCTGTTCTAACTTTAGTCTTCACGTGGCTTTAAAGTGTAACACAGTGTAAACCAGATGGCAACAACAGACTCTCAGAGCATCCAAAGCACAGAGAATAATTTCAAGAGCATCAATCAAAAGAAAAAGTTGCAATCTCTTAGCTAGATGCAGCTGACAAAGAAGGATTGCTAAGTTCGCTATATGCTTTTATTGTCAAAAATTGGTGGAGGATCCAACCACCCACTTAAATTTGGATCCTAAATGGAAACAAGGGCACACCAAGCTCTCGTAAGGATTCTGATTGTTCCTTGCCCCTTCTTCAGTGCACCATCGTTATCTGCATCTTGTCTGATTTGGCAAGATTTTGTTCACAGCTCCTTTTTCTCCAAGATGCCATTCTAGATGTTTGCTCACATAATACAAGTTAGGCAGAAAAGCAATCAAATATCATATGTTTCTGGATGAAATTATGGAGTATAGTAAAATAGCCAAATGACCACGTAAAATTAAGAACATGCAAATTTATGTGGTCCTTTAGCAGTAATTGTCTTATGAGAACACTTCTAGGTTAAAATCAGAGTATTAATTAAAGCATGCTCATGCTGTTTGAGGAAGAGCAAGCAAGAGCTTAGGCCTCTTCCAGCTCTAATTTGTGATCCGGGGAACGAATTCTGGGTTGGAAATGGAAGGCTCTAAGGTGCTGCCTCTAGTCCAGCACCTTGAATGGCTCTGATGGCAGTGTTCTCCTTGTCCACATTAGGGCTAGAATGCTACCTTTAAAGTTAAAGTTGTGGATTACTCTCTCAGAAGACAAATGCACTCCTGTTTTTAGCCTGAAAAGGCACAAAACTTTCAGAGCTCCCTATACCTCTTGCCATTCCACAACGAGACACAAAGGCTGGAGTTGACAGCAATTCAAAGTGGAATAAGATTAGTATTTTTAACAGTAACTATTTAAACAAATTACTAAGGAACTTGTGAAATTACGAAACAATGGAAGTCTTCATTGCCTTCCTGGAAGATATGTTTAATCCAAGTTACTGGGCTGGAATTTGTATATGCTGGATGAATTATAGCAGGCTGGGCCAAGCAAGAATTTAAAGTAGATGACTTTACTCATTTGAATGATTTCTTGTGATCTTTAAACCCATGAAGAATGGATGTATTATCTAACAATCTAATATCTATGACCTAAATCATAAAATCTTTGATTTTAACACAACATTCTCACATGGTCAGACGCAATATGGTCTTGTGTATTAATTTTTAAACACCATTCAGTAGAACCCAAAACGTGTGGAAAAATTAACTCTTCATGTCACAGCTGAGAACTTATCTTCTTCTGTGCCTTCATAAGTAAAGCAAATAATATCTGCAGTTCACTCTCTGCACTACAACTCGGACAAATGGTTTTGCTATTGCTTTTACTTGCTCATTGGTTTCCATACAAAACTGAAAAAGGCCATGTTAATTAGTTGCACAATATTCAGTACGCTAGCTCTGAGAAAAAGCAACATTTTTTTTTTAATTTCTGGACATCTTTTGATGAGCCACCCAGTACTGACTCAGCGGTGCTGGACCTTCACTTGGGGCCCAGAACTCTGCAGCTGCTCTAGCTCTGCATTTGCCTAGAGCAATGTGCCAGCTGTCTCTGACTGTATTACACCACAGTAATGCGAACAACTGGAAGCAATAATGTGTCTCCCCATTTGCCTAACAATACCAACATGAACAATAATTCAGAAGACTGAAGATTTGTGCTGTAATTTAATAAACCCCATGCACATTTCTACAATTGAGTATCACATCTGTGCAATGGATCCTAGAAGTGTAATATTCTTTTATAAGGGACCATTAACCAATCTTAAGTTTATAGGTTTCCTTAAATCTTTTTCATCAGCTGTTAAACTACAGTAAAGAGAAAATTGCCTCTTATGAGACAAGGGATAGTAAAATACAAAGACTGTGATTAAACGTCAATCAATTAAGGATTATAATATAATAAAAATGCTGACTGATGATTAAAATGAGTACTTTCTGGCAGAATTTTATAAGCAATATTAAGAATTGTTTTAAAAAGTCAATAGAATAAACCCCACTTACATCTTATTACGTATCAGGGACACTGTCATAGATAGGTCTATTTAGAGGAGAGGAGAAAAAAGAATTGTTATTTTGATGAAAATACCTAAGAAGCAGTTTGTTGTCGATCCCCACATTAAATAGGATACATTTCTTTCTGTCATATACTTTATTATGCCCCTGACTCCTCCATTTTAAATCCATTTCTGAATGGAGTAAATAATGCTATATATTTTAGTTTCAGCTGGCATTTGGCAAGTTCATGCAACTAGGCTACGTTTCATGAAAACAGGTAACAGATCATGCAGTAAACAATATAAATAAGCAACTCACAAAATATTATTTCATGTAACAGACCTAAGAGAGTAGCCCAGATGAGGGCAGGAGAGCAGTAAATGCTTTTTTGAATCTTGAAATGTTTGCATGTGTCTTTTTCCTGAAGATGTTTTAGCGATCTTTCATGGAAAAATCCTATGGAATTAAGGATTAGACTAAATATATTCTACAGAAACTCTTACATAGAAAGAACACTAACAGCAAATAATAAGCTTTTTATAGTTCATGTGAAACATCCAGCAAAATGCTGTAGGAAGAATGTAGTTTTCTATTAAATTCTACAGTCTGTTTTAAGAAAGCAATAGAAATGTTTTTATTTCCGTAAGGGAAACTCCTGTGCTCCTGCTCCTGCACAGCTGAGTGGCTGTGGCTAAAAACCACATTATCATTTGAGCCTTTTATTTTTTGGTTTTTCTCCTTGCAATTTACCATCTTTCAAAGCAGGCCATATTTATTTCTCTATCCACCTTGGACTGCCATATGTTTGCCAAAGGTCACCTCTACATCACAAAACTGTCTGTCACTTCTGCATGGGTCAGACTAACCCTTTTAGAGAATATCAATGTTATGTCACACTTTCTTCCTAATCTTATTCTACTTTCCTGCTTTTTCCTTGTTCCTCTCTCTTTAACAGCAAGAAAAATTCTGCCTTCTTAGTTTCTTCTTTTAACCAATTTACAGTCCTTAAAGCTACTCTTCATCTTCTCTCTATTTTCATCCTCTTTTTAACTAATTGTTTTAAGTGGATTGTGTCCTATCATAAGTACCTCCTACAGTGCACATCAAAGAACTAGAAGTGGTGTAAGCACCAAAGTGAAGGGAGACAGTTTTCTTAGGAATTTGAATCCTGAGATTGAGAGATGGGTATTCAGAAAAGAAGTCTTCAATTTAAAGTTTGATTAAAATTCACAAAAATTGTTAGGTAGCACAGTGTCATGGTTTAACCCTGGCTAGAAATTAAGTGCCATACAAGCACTCACTCACTCCCCCCTCACCCAGAGGGATGGGGAAGAGAATCAGAAAGGAATGTAAAACTAGAGGGTTGAGATAACAATTTAGTAATTGAAGTAAAATAAAAATGAAAGAGCAATAATAATAATAGCAGTAGCAGTTATAATGAAAAGGAGGAAGGGGAAGAGGAATGAAACCCAAAGGGAAGGAAGGAAAGAAGACAAGTGATGCACATTGCAATTGCTCACCACCCACTGACTGATGCCCAGCCAGTCCCTGAGCAACAATTGACAGGCCCTGGCCAATGCCCACTCCCCTAGTTTATACGTCGAGTGTGGTGTCCCATGGTATGGAATACTTCTTTGGCTAGCTGGGGTCAGCTGTCCTGGCTGTGTCCCCTCCCAATTTCTTGAGCCCCTCCTGCCTTCTCACTGGCAAGGCCTGAGAAACTAAAAAGTCCTTGACGTAGTACAAATATTACTAGCAACTAAAAACATCAGTGTGCTATCAATATTATTCTCACACTAAGGCCAAAACACAGCGCTGCAATAGCTACTAATAAGAAAATTAACTCTATCTCAGCCAAAACCAGGACAATATCCACCCCTTATTACACATCGTTTACATCATGATACATTTGCCAATACATAATCACCTCTCCTGTCCTTTAACTTAAATACACAGTTATCATTCCCCTAGTTTAAGAATCACTCCTATAAAGTCCATTGAGTTCATTTAGTCCTTGATGTTGGGATCCATCTGTTTTAACAGTCTTGCTAGGCAGGGAAGATGGTACAAGATGTTGGATTGTTGCATTTTGAAGCCAGTTCTGATTCTATTATGGCTGCACTGATGTGGTTTCATTAAAGTCATTATTGATTGTTGTAGCAGTTGAAAAGGAGTCAAGTTCAGATCTTCAAATTCAAAGTGGTAGAGATGGGCACGAGAAGATGTCTAGTACCAACAGGCATATAGACATGGCAACATGCAATATTATGTAACAATTAACATCACACAACTGAGTTCACTGGCTGTTTTCACCCAAAATCAAATACCCTTGAGGCACACATTGAGCTTCCCCACTGTCCCGCATTACCCACCAAGCGTTCCCAGGTCCTTGAGCAAAAGCAGTTCCATGAATGGGTTTGCCTTTGCCTGAAGCAGGAATGACCCAGACTGTTCTCCCAAGCATATTTTTAAGGTGCGTTACGCAACCTTTATCCTCTTCTACAATATGTGAAAGCTTTGACTGGGCAAGGCCAGCTCAGCTGGCAGATCCTCTGGTGTTAACTGATCAGGTGGCCTTTGCTAGATGTGTATCCCAGTGTTTGGAAGTGCCACCACCCATTGTTTTTAGTGTAGTCTTTTAACAGTTCGTTACATCGTTCAATTTTCCCAGAGGCTGGTGCATGATAGGGAATGTGATATATCCACTCAGTGCCATGCTCTTTGGCACAAGCATCTATGAAATTGTTTCAGAAAGGAGTCCCATTGTCTGATTCCATTCTTTCTGGGGTGTCATGTCACCACAAGACTTGTCTTTCAAGGCCTAGGATAGTGTTTTGATAGGGCTGTGGCATGGGGCACATGATATGTGCCCAGCTATCCGGTGGTTCCTTCCACCATTTTAAGCACATGATTAAGTCCACCTCTTGATCTCAGGCCCATCTGTATGTTACGTCTCTTCCTTGGCAGCCTGAACTGTCATGGGCTCACCAAATATAAACAATTCACCTTTATGTTTTCAATCCAAATCTACCTGAGCCACTTCCATCTTGGCTGCTTGATCTACCTGCTGGTTGTTTAGATGTTCTTCAGTGACCTGACTCTTGGGTACGTGAGCATCTACATGATGTACTTTCACAACCAAGTTCTTTACCCAGGCAGCAATATCTTGTCCTAATGCAGCAGCCCAGATGGTTTTACCTCTGTGTTGCCAACTGCCCTACTTCAATTGCCATAATAACTCCCACAGGGCATTTGCCACCATCCATGAGATAGAGGTAAAGTATGGGCCACCTTTCCCATTCAGCAATGTCTAAAGCCAGCTGGATAGCTTTTCACCTCTGCAAACTGACTCAATTCACCTTCTCCTTCAGCAGTGTCTGCAACTTTTTGTGGAGAACTCCATACAGCCACCTTCCACCTCCAATGCTTTCCTACAATGCAGCAGGACCCATCAGTAAACAAGGCATGTTGCTTCTCATGTTCTGGCAGTTCGTTATACAATAGAGTTTATTCAGCACGTGTCACCTCTTCCTCTGGTGACATCCCAAAATCTTTACTTTCTGGCCAGTCCATAATAATTCCCAAGATTCCTGGGTAATAGGGGTTTCCTATTTGAGCACCTATTTTTATATATATTTGAGTTTCCTATTGTTTAATCAGCATGATCCACTTACTCTGTAGCATCAGTTGCATGATGTGTAGAAGAAACCCTTCCTTTAAAGATCCAGCCCAGCACTGGCAACCAGGGCAACCAGAAGGAGCTGTGCTTCAGTACCAATCGCTCCCAAAGCAGCTCAAAGGCTTTCATAAGCTGCCAATATCTCTTTTTCAGTTGGAGTACAGTGGGCCTCACATCCTTTATATCCCCGACTCCAAAAGCCCAAGGGTCAACCTCAAGTCTCTCCTGGTGTCCAAACTGGCCCAGGGCCTGTGGTGACGCAAGTCGAAACAGACTCAAAAACACTATATCAGCGTGGCTGGGTTCAGGCAAAATGGTTCTTTATTGTTTTTACATATTGCTTATATGGCTTAGAAAGTACATGTGTCAGATGTTGATAGGCTTTCTGTCTTCTTCTTGCTTTCTATTTGCTGTTGCTGTATGTGCCCATATGCTGCAGTTTTAAGTTATGGGTTTTCACATCCTGTTTACATGCTTGGCATTTTTGTGGCTGTCTTAAAGGTACAGAACTAAGTCTTCAAAGTCAACTAACTCATCTGCAGACCCCTACAAGGGCCTGCTGTTTGAACTATCTCACATTTAATTTGCTGAAAGGCTTGTCGTTGCTCAGGGCCCCATTTAAAGTCATCCTTCTTTCAGGTCAAGTGATAAAGAGGGCTTACAATCATACTTTAGTTTGGAACGTGCATTCTGCAAAAACCCACAACACCTAAGAAAGCCTGAGTTTCTTTCTTATTGGTTGGTGGAGACATAGCTGTTACTTTGTTGATCACATCCATTAGGATCTCATAACATCCATCTTGCCATTTTATTCCCAAAAGTGGATCTCCTGTGCGGGTCCCTTGACTTTACTTTGTTTTATGTCAAAACCAGCTTTCAGAAGGATTTGGGTTATTTTATGACCTATCTCAAAAACTTCTTCTGCTGTATTGCCCCATACAATGATGCCATCAATGTATTGCAGATGTTCTGGAGCTTCACCCTGTTCCAGTGCAGCCTGGATCAGTCCACGGCAGATGGTAGGGCTGTGTTTCCACCCCTGGGGCAGTCGATTCCAGGTGTATTGGACACCTCTCCAAGTAAAGGCAAACTGTGGCCTGCACTCTGCAGCCAAAGGGATGAAGAAAAACACAATTGCAAGTCAATGGTTGCATGCCACTTAGCTGCCGTTGATTCCAGTTCATACTGAAGTTCTAGCAGGTCTGGTAGGGCAGCACTCAGCAGTGGCATGACTTCATCCAGGCTGCAATAGTCCACTGTTAATCTCCATTCTCCTTTAAACTTTCGCATTGGCCATATGGGGCTATTAAAGGGTGAATGGGTTCTGCTGATCACTCCTTGGTTCTCTAGTTGGCAAATCAGCTTCTGGATGGGAATTGGTGAGTCTCAGTTGGTGTGGTATTGCCCCTGGTGCACCCTGGTAGTAGCAGTCAGAACCTGTTGTTCTTCAGCTTTCAGTAACCCCACCACAAAGGGATCTTCTCAAAGGCCAGGCAAAGTAGACAGCTGCTTAATTTCCTCAGTTTCCAAGGCAGGTATACTGAAAGCCCACCAATGCCCTTTTGGATTCTGGAAAAACCCTCTCCTAAAATAATCTATGCCAAGGATACATGGAGCTTCTGGGCCAGTCACAATGGGATGTTTTTGCCATTCATTCCCAGTCAAGCTTATTTCAGCCTCCAATGCAGTTAGCTGCTGAAAGTCCCAATAACTCCAGAACTACTAATTGGTTCTGCCTCTTCATAGCTTGATGGCATTAGAGTACACCGTGCACCAGTATCTACTAGAGCTTTATATTCCTGTGGATCTGATGTGCCAGGCCATTGGTTCCACACAGTCCAGTAAACCCAGTTATCCCTGTCCTCCACCGGCAAGTGGCAAGTGAAGCAGACATAGCGTGGAGTAGTTCTGCTCACTTATGTCTTGCCAGAATGGATCAGAACTCCTTTTCACAGGATCAAGAGTACAGTCAGCCCTGTCACTCTGTCTGGAAAATTGTCCTCTGGAGCTCCGGAGACTGGAACAGCAACCTTCCTGAAAGACTTTATTAGTGGTTGTTTTCCCTTGTAATTCACTTGTAATTCATGTGTCTCCAGGACTGAGGTACGTTTTCCATCCCACCTCCTCATGTCGTCTCTGTGGTCCCGCAGAAAAAACCACAGAGTACCCCATGGTGTGTATCTCTTATATTCTCCCTCCCAAACATAGGGCATCTACGATTAATACCAGGCGGGGGCTGGGGGGGAGTGTGTGTTGGCCCAGGGCCAGCCAGTCATTGCTTGGGGACTGGCTGGGCATCAGTCAGTGGGTGGTGAGCAGTTGTACTGTGCATCACTTGTTTTCTTTCCTCCCTTCCCTTTGGATTTCATTCCCCTTTCCCCTTATCATTATAACTGCTACTGTTATTATTATTATTGCTCTTCCATTTTTATTTTATTTCTAAATTGTTGTTATCTCAACCCTGAAGTTTTACATTCCTTTCTGATTATCTTCCCCATCTCTCTGGGTGAGGGGGCAGTGAGAGAGTAGCTGTGTGGCACCTAATTATTGGACGGGATTAAACCACAACACAGAAAGGCAAAGACAGATACACACAGCGTGGTCATCTATGGTCCTTGGGAAATTAGGCTGAAAATCGCTCTTGTATTCTGTTATCTCTCTCCAGCTACCACAATCTTTCCATTAAGTCTGTTCCTTTCCATTCAGTCACAGGATGCCTAATGTACAATTTCCTATTGCAGGTTCCTGCACTGCTCTTCCATTCTCCTCCACCTGATTCCTCTTTAAGGAGAAGTAGCACAAGAATATGATGAACACTAAGAAATGTTGTCCTTCCTTGGGCTTTAATCCTTCTTAGTTCTCTCCCCCTTGATCAGATTCCCTGCTCCCATTTCCCATAACTATCCCAGATGTCATTCTCAGGTCCCCTCCTCTTTTTCGCTCTTAAATCTTGTCTTTAACAGACCACATCTATCTCCAAGTAGACCTTTCCTCTCCTTTTGAATGTCTTACCACAACTTTAGTTTAAGATTGGCAAGAAAATATTATTTGCAAAACCTCCTCCATCCCTGTTGGCAATGCTAGCAATTCCCAGTTCACCAGGACCTAACATCAGTATTCTTTTTGACTTCTCAAACCATACTCACTACAGTAAAGAAGAGCAGGAATTTGCTGAGATAGGTATGTAATCAAAATACTTTGCAATAATTCTCCGATCGGTCATAATAGGGCAGAATTCAAATCATTCCACTTTGGACATATAATGCAGACATAAATATCTGAGCTCATCAAGTCATCTCCTTACCCTAGATTCCTTTTGTGGTCAAAGTGTAGAAAAGTATTTCTAGAAAGATGAGTTTACACTGAAGATGTTAAATGGTCTCACCTAAAGCTAAGCATTGTCAGTCAGCCTCCTGAACCAACTCACACTGCAGCCACATCAACACTAGACCCAATACCAAAGAAAAGGAGAAGGGAAGAACCTATGGCTGATGGTGAATGACAGGACAAAGCAGGCTTTCCTTTCTTAGCAGCAAATCATTTAATCAGTTCAACTATCATGTCAAACCTTACTCTAACTGGACACTAGATCTAAGATGAACAGCATGATCTGAAGGTTCCCAGTTCTTACATGTAAAATATAATCACAGAGTGACAGGGATTTGGAAGTACACTCACAATCATGTGACATCATAAATGTCTTCATGTTACAACGTGGTGTCATGTGGTCATGTATTTTAGTTCCTAATGGAAGCCACTACACAAATAATGATCAGGTTAACTGTTGCATACTGTATATTTTCAGCTCTGGAAACATTTTCTTCTATAAAATCATGTCTGCTCCACATACAGTCTTCACAGATGACATCACTTATTTGAATGGGAGTCCTGTTATTAGTAGTGCAGAATCAGGTCCCTTGTACATATAAGTTAAAAAAACAGCTACATTTGATCAAGGAGTTATAGACACCTGGTTTAGAAGGCACTATAATGCCAAAAATGTATTTACACTGATGTAAGATTTTACTGTTCCATATCCCAAAACTTTTGTAGTGGCAGAGTAAAAGCAACTTTGATCCTAACCTGGACAAACAACTTCTCTAGCTGACTTTTTCTACTATGTGTTTTTCTCAGTTGTGGCATCTCATGACAGTAATAAACTGAAAATTATCTTCATCTTTTGCCAGTTCTCAACAAGCATACTAGAACATTTCCCAAGAGAGGTTGTCAATTCACTAAAGAATAATAGTAGAAATTATGATATATTGAAGGAAAACCATTTAGGTAATGAGTGTATGTATGTGTTTGTGTCCTGGCAGGAGTGAAAATTAGCTGAATGACTGTCTTAAAACAGCAAAGGATCTATTCTTGCATTTCTTTTGCATCCAAAACAGAATTTAATGTAAATTTTGGTTGTTGACAGCAATCAAAATAGTGTATTGGAATACATCTATTTTAAATGATGGGCTTGTTCCTTATAACTTTCAGCAGTTACTCCTCACTGACAAAGCACTGGAATTTGGCATGCCTAATTTGGTCTTTGAAGTCAACCACCGAACATGTGTCAGTCATGTGGCATTTTTGATGGATGGACATGGAGGAGTTAAAAAACCTCTTTAAAGAAAAAAAAACTCCCTTTGTGTTTCAGTCTAAGTGATCACACACATCAAAGTAATAATGAGGACTGCTGGTAAAAATAATCAGAAATGAGAAAGCTAACAATATTTGGATATTATCTCTGAAATACAGTAAAAGTTAATCATTAAGTTCTCTCTGTCATGTGTTAGTTGTAACAAATAGGGTGTGGTGGGGTTTTTTCCCTTTGCATAGTATCTCAATAAAAGTATTCTTTACAGTTTTAGTCATTTTGTTATTCATGTACTGGACTGAGTTTAAAACTAAGGTAAAGTTCATCAGAAATCAGAAAAAAGCTCTCAGCTTACAGACTGTATCATTCTCTCCATACTTACCATGTGGTCATTCTTGCTGATGCAAGACATGTTTTACCCAGCTATCACAGTCTTTTTCCTCTAAAGACTGATGACTGAAAATGCTGCACTAGTAGTTATCCATCACGTATGCCTATGGATGACCACAGCCTTGTCTGTGATCCGATCTTATACCAATTAAGTTTGGATCTCTGCCAGCTACAAAGCCTTGTTATGCCACTCAGAGAGAATCAAGGAACCTGAATGATTTCCTGATTATTAAAGATTATTGAACCCCTTCCAGCCTACTGGTGCTGAAGGCTGGACTGCAAAAAGACGAATCAGAAGCCAAAAGCAGATAAGATACTGTAGGATCTGTTCTTTACAGCACTGTGCAGTTTTACTTAGAGCCAAGCAATGTTGTTTTGATCAGGAATTGAGAGACTGCAGAGCTGTTTTAAAGAAGCAAATAGTGATCCTGTAAAATTATCTTTTCCTGAAAATTTTCTTCTACAAAATCCCACCTTCAGCCCTGCAAACCAATACTCTTAGGATTCATATAACTCAAATTTCAAATACTCATAAGTCTCTGGCCAGGTTGTGGGTAGAAATAATACAGTTTTAAGACACAGACAGATTCTTTTTCCTTGGTTGCCTCAGTTTACTGTTCCTTATGCATTGCTATTTGCAATCATTTATCAAATATTTCAAATATAGTTGTTCATCCCAAGAGATAACAAAGAAATTTTGGTAACCTAAATTTAGAAGCAGAATGTACTAACCCAGTTTAAATTATTCTTCTTTACAACACTGTACACTCTTCAGAAAAAATTAGATACATTTACTTGTGAGAATAAGAAAACACTGCTGTGATTTATTTGCATGTGAAAGTGTAGGAAGGAAGTTTCAGTATGACCACAGGGGCAGAGCAAATTCTACCTGTACATTGTAATCTCCTGTGGCACATGCTGTTCTTGTTATACTTCTCTCTTCTGAGCAGCTGAGGAGAAATATACTAGCTTAGCCTTATCTATATACAGCTACTGGAGTACACCAGAGTAGAAGTTCATGAGCAAGGTGAGACTTCAGATTATTTCCATATTAGTCTTATCGTCATAAAAACATGACTGGATTTGTTGCCATACTTCCAGTAAGTTTACACTATTCTTTACTGTAGGCCTGGTTATCATTTACATCACCTTGACTGTGCAAAGGGATCTAGGTAGAAATGAAAACCAGGCCCCAAATTGCTAAGTGCCTGGTTTGGGACTTCAGATGAAGTGGGGTCTAGATGCCTATGCAGAAAAAGAGAAAAAAATATGAGGTAGTACCGAAAGTTTGGACAAAGCAGTGGAATATACATGGCAGAGTAAAGCAGTATCTTCATGATACCATGGATCTGATTCACGTTTCGTTATGAATTAGGAAGGATTTTTTCCTATTGAACTGAACTAGCAGGAAATCTGTTGGGTTCCTAAGGCAACAAAACTCATGTGCTTACATCTGTCTTATCTCTGGCTTTGACAAATTTGCACAAATTTTTAATTACTTTGGCAGCGGTATAGAGGTCTCAAACTTCTGTAATGTTGGGTGGCTGAGCAGAGGGGAGACAGCTCAAAGCAAAGGGCTGTCACACAGGAGCACACTGTCAGGGTATAGGCCGGTAAACTCCACTAGCTTCTCACATTTCTTAACGACTTCAGGAAGGTGGACTCCAGTCAATGGCAATACCTTTTTCCTAGATTGCTATTAGATATCTCAAAATATTATCTTTTAGCTGCTTGCAGGCTGTGAAAGCCTGAAAAAGCTAATTTCAAGAAGTGAAGTGAATTTTGGAAAAAGGATTCTCAACGTTCAATGTACCTTCAAAAATGAGAATGAAAATGTAAATGTTTACATCTAGGTATGCATGTGAGCAGAGATTTCAACTCAGCCACCCAAACACAGATGCAACATTACTATTTTAGATGTGCCTGAGTGTCTGAAATAACCACTTGGCGTTGGCAAATACTGAACCGGACCTAAAGGAGAAACAGTCTGGAAAGTCATCTGGAGGCCAAGAGAGACATACTAGGGCATCTGTAAAGGCAGTAGACACCTATATTTTGGTGATTTAATAGCCTTACTGAGCTATTCAACTGATTTTACATAAGTTTACTTCGAGTGAGCCGAAGAGCTTTTTTAACTATTGACTGTAATGACTAAATTGCCATTGAGTACCATGGGAACTTACACACCTAGACAGACAGACAGACAGACAGACATCTACATCGTAAGCCCTAATTTAGGTGTCAACCTGTGAGCTGGATCCTGTCCCTCAAGCATCTCTGTTTCCTAATTTTTTAAACCGAAGCCAGTGATCAGCAATGAAGCGAAGACTGTCTGTCCAAGAGGCAGAGTTAACCCTTCTGGATGTATTACATGCTTAAAATGAGAGAGGGCATGAAGGACTTTGAATTAATGAAATTGTGACCTGCTGATTAAAATCTACCTATTGCAGCTGATGTTCAGTTAACAGCCCATCTAACCTGTTGTGACCACTTCTTGTGTAAGCAACCCCTGCTTCATGCTTTGTCCAGACTGCACGTCTTCTATGTGGAAACAATAAAATGGGGACATCTCGTCTTCTAACTTTCTCTCCCCACCGCTATCTTCTCTTCCTTCCCACCTTCCCAGTCTCCCTCTATGTTTTGCTGTATAACTACATAACACAATAGGTGTAGAGATGTAATGAGGAGAAAGAAAAAGGCTTTCATTAATGGAAAATTTCTGGTATGTGAGAACTGAGATCTGAATTCATAACTTTGCCATCAAACAGGAATAGCCAGCTAATCAGATTGAATCTTTGAATAATCACTGTTCCCACTCAGGTTCTAATCAATACATGATTTCAAAAAAGCTTCAGAAAGCCCAGCCTTCAGTCCCTGTCTAGGCTTTTACAGAGAAAAATACTTTTTCTGTTGCTATTTTAGTTGTTTCACATTTTCTTATTTCTATCTTGAGTTTCCAGAATGAAAATGCTTTTCAAATATATATACATGTGTTCCTTGATTTCATATAAACGCACATTTTGAAAAGACACACTAAAGTTTGTTATTCTTAAGTAATAAAGAAAATATAATAGCTTTTTTTTTTCTTTCTTAAAAAAATAAGGTCTAGGGAAGAAAATTTTCTTTACAAACCCAAGCACATGTTAAGTAGGTTAACATCTAAGACATTGGAGACTTTTATTAGATTACAAAAAAAAGGACCTTCCTGATTACCACTTTGCTGAGGTTAATTTAGACAGTGTTATGCATCTTTTCACTTGATTGATAGAAAACCATATTTTTCTGCTATTTCCCCTGCCCTGCTAATCTCTAAGACTGAGGTAAAACCCACTGACACTCTTCCTGGTTAAATCAAGCAATAATGAAATATTTTCTTGGTGACTCAAACAAGTCTCAAAGGAAAACACAGTAAAGGAAATGTCAGGCATGCATCCTTTAATTTTTTCTTTCCTGAAATCTTGCAGTAGATCTTCAGTGACTCCACAGCACTGCCCACAGAGTAGGACTCTTAAATAAAACATCACAAGTGTTTAAAACTGAAAGCTGTGTGCAGGGAGGGGACAGAACCCTATTAAGGACCAATACCATAAAAGATCCAACAGTCTGATCACTGTTCTGCTTTTTAAATGTATTTCAAAAGGTCTTCTCAGTCTTCTTTTGGAATGGTAGATTGCATTGTTGTAAAACACTCATGGATGGATGGCTGAAACTGTGGTCTGCATACACTAGGTGAAATGTATCTATTGACTTACAAGCTGGCTGCATGTGTCAAAATGCAATCTGGTATTTTTGTAATAATAGCTAGCAGTCATAGTTGTAAATTATTTATGGAGACTATTCAGTGCAAACAGGTTAGTGCACACATCCTCTTCAGCTTGACTGCCCTGGTTTTAGATCACTCAGACATTCAACTCCTTAGAGATCTGCTCTTATCATTGCAAACCCTAAAAAGGTACCAAAACTGCAGTCATTTCAGCAACTCAAAGCAGCTCAGCCATTTGCTAAAGTTCTACCTCAAGGTTCAGTGAATAAACACCATTTCTGCCCACCTCTTTCACACCCACCCTGGCCCTGGCGATGTAAGTTAATATCAGACATGAAGAGGAATCAATCTCTAGAGCTGAGACTCCAGTGTTCTTCACTATCTTTGTGCAGAAACATGGAAGAAGGTACATAGCAAAGGCCACCAATGATCTTAACACAAAGTGACATTTCGCTAATGCTGTGTTTCAGAAGATGGGAAAAAGACAGCCATCCAATGAGTACTTCTGGTTCGATTTAGATGAGTAAAGCGCCCTATTGCGATGCAGTACACCGATTTTCCTATGCCCATAACTATTGAATCTCATTAGAATTTTGCCCTCACCAGTCCGTTTCAAGCAATCCTACACAATCAGAAGACTGGGGGTTACTAAATTCTCTATTTTAACAACACAGCACCAGACAGAATTAATCAGTCACATACAGAAAAATCCCAGGACTTGACTGCTCTGACAGATATAATATGCTGAAACATTTACTGTGAATTAGTCTCTCTAGAACAAGTTCAGCTAGCAAGAGCTCTGTAGGGGCTGGTTTTGCCACAAGATGTTCCTGATAGTTCTGAACTTGAGATAGTGGTTCAATTTAGTTCTGCTCAGTCATTAAATCGCAAATGGAATAGAAGTTTCAAATACATTAATAGCACCGACCTCTATCAGTTATAGGTGGATTTTCTTGTGGACAATTTCGACAACCACCATCTTCTACCCTCAGTCTCAGTCAGGAATTTGGATTTTGGCCTTTATCATCCATGATATTAGGCAAAGAGAAAATCCTTGCAGTCGAGGTTGCAGGATGAGAAAAAAGGGATGGAAAACCTGTACAGAGACAACGACATAATTGCTTTTCAGTCCTTTAGCCTCTTTGCCTGGCTCTTGTGCAGCTTATACCACCAACTGCTCTAGCATGGTTCTACTTTGGGTCAAGGAGAAAGTCCCTGTCCACATATAAGCACCTGCTTACAGACTAGCCAAAAGTAACTCCAAGGCATATTGTCAATGAGAAACCTGCCTGGGGCTGAGGAGATTAAGCAACTGAAATCATCTCTTCATACCCACTCACATCTCAGAGCTATTCTTGTCACACGGCTACAGTCTCTGGGGAAACATACAGGGCTGCTTATGCACATTGTCCCCAGGGAATTTGGCCCCAAATCTGACATAATTTCTAATGCAGAGAGCAAAAAATGTGCTTTGCCAAAGACATGGCTGGTACCCATGAAGGATCAAAGTGTGCCCAATTAAGTATGCACAAAGTGGCATAATGACAAAGGATAAACAGTCAGCAGCGAGTAGCTCTGTCTGCAAGGAGAGGATAATAATCACAACACAGTGCAGTATGTGTGTGACGTGCAGCAGTGCCAGTAAAAATGTGATATTGAGTTACCGATTCCTGTGGCATGATAATGGTCCTGGGTTTCAAATGGACCCCATAACAGGAGGGCAAAGCCCATGCATGCCAGACACTATTGTTACACTAACTTTTCCCCCTTTTTTATTTCTTATTTTCTTGGTCCTTATGGTAAATCTAGATCATTGAGAATAGCAACCAGAAAGCCTGGCTGGGAATGTGCACATTTAACTAACGCCCACATCACAGGGCTAAGTAACAAACATCTATCTCCAGCTTGCCTCTCTATTACACCTTTAATATAAGCAAATATAAATATATAAGTAAATACACCTTTAATAAAAAAAAATAGGTGGGCCAAGGAATAAGACCCAAAAGCAAAACCAGGAAAAAACATACAAATAAGTATATAAAAATAAAACTATATAATTTAAATCTATAATTACTGAAATAGAATTATATAATTATTCCATCGAAGAGAGCAGAAAAAGAAAAGCAAACCAAATGCCCTGGATACATTTTGCAGGAGTCTGGGATGGATTCCACAAATCATAGGAATTTTCTGGGACAGCTTTCAGGCATAATTACTATCGTTGTTCAATATTTTAAAACCAGAACAAGCAACAAACATTAGAAACAAAATACGTGGTTTTTCCTCATTCATACACTGTTCTGGCTTTCATTAACACCCCAAACAGCCCAAATCTGTATTCCCCATGAACGACACAATTCCCCTGCCTTGTGTCAGGCCCAAAGTATCTCTGCATGGGGAAAAAGCTCAGTACAGGAGATCATGAAATCGGAGTATACTGCACAAATCCTTATTGTGAATACATTCACCTCATGGGTCTTAGTGCTAAATTATCTGCAATCCTTTGTTAGTAAATGGAGAGACACCAGCATCTTCTGAGGGACATTTATCCCTCCTGATATAGTAGCAGAAATTAATTTCCTTCTGCATGTGTCAGAGGGCAATTTAGCCCACATATTATCTTGAATTGCCTTCAGAGCTGCCCAAGTTTCTCTGTCCCCTACAGAAGGAGATTTGGTGACTAACATAAACTTTTAAAAGGCTGAAGTTAGGTGAGAATATCCAAGTGATTCAATGTGCATGAATGGAAATACTCTATTTCAGGAGAGATGGATCATTTTAGTCTTGTTCCACTTCTGAATTTGTCTCACTTATTTTTATTTGAAAGAGAATTTCTTTCCAATTGCAAAATTAAAGGCAATTAAACTGTTTTGAAGAAGAATAACTTCAGCCTTCATATGAGCTTCTCAATAATTAAGATAATACTGACATTAAAAACTATTTTGAAGTTTCTTCTGACAACTTCAATGTGTTTATTATTCTTTAGTTTTTACAGGAAACGGGATGCTGAAATAGGGCATAACTTTCTAACCAAATTTCAGTACTTTTAAATAGAGTGATTTCCTGCAAAAGTAATGGCCCACTGTTGCTTATATCTAACATCAAGCAGCAACACACTTAAAAGTCTAAATAATTTGCTTACACTGAACGTTTAGGCTGGCTTTATAAACTCTAGAATATATTGAACATTTATGAGGCAGAAGCTTGGCAATGTTTAAAACTGGTACTAAAAAAGGAAAGAGATCTTCATATGGGTTTTTGAAAATCAGGTAGTTGATGTGTTTAAGTAGTGCTGAGAAGGTTCCTTAGTAGTCTCACAGTGAAGGTATAGTATATGCTCATCTAATTGTAATATTCAAAGACCAATTTAAGGAAAAGAAGAAAAAAATGTATCTGAAAACACTGACAAAATTATAGAAAATCTGGAAAATCTAAGACAACGAAAATGTTATCTCCATAGGCTACATGAAGTCTTCCAGTCCAAGCAGGTCAGCTCCTGATGTTCAATAGCTTTTTCTGAACATAGATATGTATGTATGTATATGTGTACATCAATATTCATGTATGAAGGTCTAGGCACATATATGATAATTAAATTTCTTCATTACATTACTGTTTAGTACAAGGAATGTATACGTACGTTACATTGAAGCAAGACCTTAACACTAATGTAGAAAGCTAAAAAGGTTAATATCCTCAGCAGACAGTATCATTTCATCAATAAAAGAACTATTCAATGACCCTGTATTGGAGTGAACTCAGCATAATCAATTAGCTTTGTCAAGTAAACAGATCTGTCCCTTTGGCTGCTGTGTAACTTGATATTTCTTCCTGTTCTTACCAACTCCGTGAATGGAGAAATAAAATACCCTGAAATTATACCAGCTCTGGCTGAGGAAAGAGAGCTATTTAAAAAACTGCTTCACTGAGAGTGCCTGTCATTCTTAATCAGAGGTTTTTGTCTTCCAGCGGAGAAGGGCAGTAGGACAGGGCTCAGTCCAGCATCACAGAATGCTTAAACAAAAACATTATTTTCCGTGTTTTGATGAATTAAATGCAAATCAGCTGGCAAGCAAAATAAAACAACTAATGTTCCCTGCACCACTTGACATAGCCGACTTGAGCAATTACCTTCACAATGTACCATCCTTTGCTTGCTTTATTATTTTGCTTTCTCTTGGTTTTGTTTTGGCTTTTTAAAAAATAATAATGTAATTACTATAACACTAATTTGAAAGTAATGATTTCTGTACACATTAGCAGTCTCCAAGACACAATCTATGATAGGTCATGAGATAGTGGTCTCAGATTGGCCTTGTGTAGTTTGCATTATGAAAAAAAGCATGGGAAGGAGAGATCATTACTCTGCATAATTAGCAGGCTTAATTAAAAAATGGCCCAAGATATCAGCTGTAGCACCAGCTCAACAAACCCCCTAGGGCTTGTTCATAGATTCTGCCGCACTCTGATTATACTAGTATGAATCTAGAAATAGCCACCTGGAATCACTCTCTCAGATGGGCATTCGCTAAGTGCTAGTACACTGTTACTAAATCGGTTTGTTTGGCACAATTTTGTAAAATGATACAGGCTTTTAGACCTTTAGCAATGTGAAAAGAAAGCATGGCAGGCAAGGTAGAGTAATTCATTCTGTGGGGTTTCTAGCCTTCCTACTTTCTAAATAAACAAGGGCCTTCAGAAATTTATTTGTCCAAATTTCTCAAGTTCTGTAAACCCTGATCTGTTTGGGTTTGTCAAACAAAACCCAGCTATGACAACATTAAAAAATTGAATCACATCAGGTTTGAATACCTACATTTTAAATAAAAGTGGACTGCAATTTGAATTTCTTTTTGCACCTCAGATTTGTGATATTCACATACAAATCATATTTAAAATTTAACACCTCTCCTTTTAATTTTGTTGTTGTCCACACTGGACAATACATAATGCTTCCTTCAGAGGTACATCAAAACTTTTCCTGCATGCTCCTGACCACATAAACAGGCCACTCATTCTAGACAGGCAATTGTCTTTGCAGAATATATCTGGGGATAGATAACAGCTGGGAACACCACTGGACATGTAAGGGAGTAAAGATTTTCCTGTATTATTAAACCAGAGACCGGTTTGATCCGCTCAGAACATGAAGTGGAACACCACTAGGATGGTGGAGCTAGCAATGAAGATTAAAAGGCAAGCCCCCTTTGATAGGTACATATTTTGCATGTACCGACAGTTAAAAGGCAAAGTTGGGATCGCATCAGCAAAGCAGACAACTCATGCACTTTTTCAAAGGGTTTTTGTAGGTAGGCTGATTATGGGTGATTTTTTTATCATTATAACTGTTCTTTTAACCTGTTTAATGAAGCTCAATACTGCAAGAAGGAAGCCAGAGACATTGTGTATTTAACAGAAAAGATGTGACTTTATGTTCTTTCCCCAAAAACATCTGGGGCTATGAACAGGTGAGGAATAGGTTCAATTCCCTCAGGCCCAGCCCATGGCATCCAGACTCTGCAGGACCCCGCTGGAAATGGGAGGACCTCCATCACCATGGGGCAGGCTGGGCACATCACCTCACCAGGAGGCTGCCCATGAGTGCTCATCAACACCACTCTCACACATCTCTCCAGAGACCCATTTAAGTACAAATCCTATTAAGATATTTAGATAAAATGGCAAGATGCTTCTTTTTATGCTGAGCCCTTCCAGCTGATTAGACAGGGAAATCCTTGCTACCTAGTCAAGAAGCTTTCTGGCATGTTTAACATCTTGAGAGCATATTTTTCTGTTTCTTCAGTGTAAAGATATCCTCCTAGGAACTTATCTATCAGGGGAAGGCAGAACTGAGGAGTCTATATGTCTGTAGGGATCAGAAAAAGTTTATATTCCATGGGAGAATCCTGAACCAACAAAGTCCTGAAAGGGAATATAGTATCTCATGCGATATATTCTTTACTGTTGAATACAAATAGTGTGCTTTGCAGCAGGAATGACAGTTTCCCTATTCTTAACTAAAAGGCATGAAGGAAAAGTACAAATCATCAAGAAAAATGACTGGAGGATAAATCAATATGAGGTGAAAGGTCAACAAGCAGCTTGCTGTTAGTCTGCCAAAAAGTTTTTAATATGTTCATTTGATATTATTTACATTCTTTAAAAAGTGACGTGAGAGAGAGATAGACATGCAGCAATACAGTCTTTTTGTCTTGGTGAGAGAATAGGCTTTGCTGAGAAACATACACTGATCTAAAAGTAGTGTTTATCCCTAGAGCTTCAACACCCCTCGAGGGTTAGCCATTATTGCAAATGCAATGACAATCTTTCAATACAGACAAATTATCTATTTTCTAGAGAGCTAATTCAGTTCTTCAACTTACATTAATTTATCACAGTTTAATTATGGCTAAAATTATACTAATTCAAATTAGAGGTGGCAGTCATGTAACACGTTATTTGATACCTCATGTGAATTCTTGAAAAATAATGTTTGTTCTGTTAGGATAGGACCTAGTAATTTCCAGTTACAAGGATGCACGCATCTGATAAAGATTTTTAACAGCTCCAAGCTGAGACAGTTTCTGTAGATTTCTGCCCTCACCCCACTATTCAGACTTTTTCACAAGCTGCGGTTTAGCCCTTTCTCTGGGATAGAGAGTTTCTATGCATTTTTAAGACTTGTGTTTAAAACTGTTACAGCTCTCTTTAATTAAAATACTGCTGTAATTACAAGGCAAGGAAATTACAAGGAAAATTAATAAAACTAAGAATACTACAAAAATACTTCCATAATTCAAATATATCAGTATGTCCCAAATGGGATAAGATCAATATTCCAAAGTAAAATGTTGGACTTCAAAAAAAAAAAAAAAAGGCAGAGAAGAAAAGCATGGAAACCAACCATAAAATTCCAGAAGGGTAAACAGCTGACACATATGTAAGCTCAGCTGAGAGGGATACAGCAAACAGGTAGGAGAAGAAGAAACCTCCTGGGTCAGCATAGATGCTTGTATGATACCAGCCTTTTGATAAATGGATCAGATCGATATTGTAAAATTACTGAGCCTTTTCCCACCAGTATTTGTGCTGAAAAACTGTGACAGTGTCCTGTTTCAATGAATGAACTTTCTTCTGATTTTCAGTCTAAGTTCAGTCTCAGCAACTCTAAATGCACATATTCTTTACCAAACACCTTGTCCTTTGCACTGGACAGCTCTTACCTACCCAACACACCCGCCCTCCTGATGTACTGAACACAATACTTTCCCCTTTCACCTTCCTAGTCTTTGCTCATATTTCCTTTCTTTATTCCCCTGATTATGCTAACAGACTCCTTTGCACCTGTACGTGGTTAGATTCTTCTTCCTTAAAACTGGGGGAATCAGGATTGTCTTTAATATTTCATTTCTCTCGTGACTACCTTGTACAGATGCTCCATTAGTTCTCTTCCCCTGTGGGAAATAGCTCTGCCCCATACTTGCTTGGCTTTGCCCCAGCTAGGGCCAGCTGGTGACACACAGACACTGAGTGATCAGTCAGCACCACACTCCCATCTTTATTCTGTCTCTTGCACGTGGTGAACTCACAGCTTGTAGTTGAAGTTCTTCTAATTGGACCCCCCCCATGCAACACTTTTTTGCTCAATTGAACTGAAGATCTCTGAAACTTAAATGCAACATTTTAAATCTCTGGGTTTCAGGATAGGCATTAAAATCCACATTTAGCAGGGAATTCAGTGAGAGCTCTTATATCTAACTAAAGCCTACCGATTTCTCAGTACCTAGATACTGTCTTTCATAATGAAAAAACAACCAAATCTCTTATTCTCCTCAAGTCATAATTTATATTATACCCTCTAAACCCAAGCACAATGTTGCACATGGCCATTTTTGTACCATTTGGAACATCATTTGTCTTCTTTATTTCTTCAGTTGTCTAGTTTCTAAATAATAATAAAAGATCTGCGCAACTGTCCTCTGGAAAGTTCCAGAGGCACCCTTTTGTTCAGCAAATCTGTCTGAGAAAAGCTGACCTAAATACCATCTTAATGTAGCAGCATAAATCCATAGATTTTTGCAATTTGCAGAGCTAGAATATAAAAATAAAATAATTAAAACAAAGTTACTGAGGAAAAACCTCTGTTACTAGTTGGGGGAGGAGGGGTGTCTTAGTACATTTCCAAACAGATCGCAAATCTCTTGTGTGATTAATCTCATCTAACTTCAGCCATTTAAAACCTATTCATGTTATCCTAGCTGGGTTTCTAGGCTTCCTCTATAACCAATGAAGAGAGAGTTCTTAGTCTTTCCAGCCTAAAATAGGTGTTTAAGATAGATATCATTTAATGTTTTATGATTCATTCTGCCTATCTTTAGATTGCCTAAAAGTTCATATCTTTCTTCACTGACTGTAAAAGGAGTGTATCCAATTAGTATAGACCTTCATGAGTAACTTGGGGACAGACAAGATAGACAAGATGAACCTCAATCTTTGATCTAATACATTATCTGAAATAGGAATAGTAATTAAGGTCCACGGTGGTGCTTTTGAAAAATCTAACCTTCCACTTTAATGAAGCAAAATTGCTTGAACTGAAACAAATTAAAATGAACTAAAATACCAGACTCTTCAAATGGTCAAGAAAGGGGGACTTAGAAAATGATGACCCCTAAACAAGAAGGACAAATCTACAAATTAGACAGTCAGAGAATTCAGTAAGTGTGAATATACATGCAAAAAAAAAAAAAAGTTAACTTGAAAGTTGGAGGGAACTTCCCTTAGTGAGAAAAATCATCAGACCATAAACTGAAAATGAAAGCTCTGCAGGATCTGGGGGTCTCAAAGTGAGACTAAGATCTATTATGTATTGAAGAGAATTGAAGAGAAAGCCTAGGACATTTCTCTAAGACAAAGTGTGAGAGACATTTGGTATATCAAGGCTACGTTTTGTCTATGGGCAAGTATTAGTAACTCCTGGTAAGTCCATGGGAGCTGTGCATGCTGGTTCAGAAGTGTTTTCGTCATAGGGACAAATGCTGGCAGGGTAGTATAGAGCTTGACCTAAATGTAGCCCTTCAGAGGACATCAGTTTTAGGCTAAACTGTGTCTACTGCCATCACAGAGAGGGAGAAAGAGAGAAAGAGACAATCATTTGCAGAGAAACTTCATTACACATCCTAGCTACTTGATCTAAAGATTTGGGGAGATGTATCACCTGCGATATCAAATGTAAGACTCGAACATAACTGATTTTGTCTCAAATTCACAGGATTGACTGACTGACTCCCATTAAATGTGAGAAGCTTCTGAGCACCTTGAAGCACAGGAACCACAGCTCCTAACTCACTATTGTAAACACCATCCAATATCATAAGCCACTAAGGAACTTCTGAAAAAAATGTATGACTTCAATTTTAAAATAATTTTATCACCCATTGATAGTGATCATAAATTACTTCTAGATAATTCTTGTCAGAGTTTATTTTCACTTGCACTATTTATTTTGAGAAGTTTTACTACAGGAAAAAATGATTTATTTTAAACAGAACAAACTTTGTGGTAAAAATAATAATAACAGTCTCAATAAACAGAATGGAGATGGATATAGGAGTATTAGTGTCTGATTTCAGCTGTAGCAGGGGGCTAAAGGCATTGGCAAACTTCCTATTGCAGAAAAAAAGAAGACCCATTAAGAAAATATCACAAGGTTTTACACCCAGCCCCTTCCCCTGGTTTGAGTCTCACAGTCCAGCCACATCTGTGAATGCCAAAGAAACATTTTGTTTCATAGAAGGAGCGCTCTGCACGCTGCAACCTGCTTATTCTGATGCTCCTGATGTTGCTGCAGCTTCAGCATTCTTCAGTGCCTCGACACCGCATCAAGTTACCAGACCGTGTTGTCAAGGGGCGCACTCTGGAGCTCCATATGCCACAATTAGGAAAATCTATTGCACTCTCCAAAAAGCACAGCCACTGCTGCACAAGGTCACCGAACACTAATAACAGCAACTTCATGCCACTGGAATTTATAAGGAAAACTCTTCCTCAGAAATACTTGGATGGAAAACAGTAACTTGTATTCTATTAATACCCACAGATAATGCAAAGGTACTAAATTAATTGTATTTACAAGAATGGTCTTTTTGTTAGCCACAATGTGTCCATATATGAAAATAATGAGGCAAAAATGAATGCTGAAGATAATTTTTGTTACCAATACGTCTCCTGTGAAAATACTGAAGAATCAAATTCTCAAGTATACATAAAGGGGCATCAGGAACCTCATTTCAAGGTCTGTTTCTGACTAGTTTTCTGTTCCCTGTCAAAGTAACTCATTTTTTTCCCCTTCAGGAGCCTAAGATTTGCAATACTAAATCAATCCACAGGTCTGTTGGATGCTGTAGTCATCCCACAGCGAAGCCGTTACAAAAAACAAAGATTTCCATAACATACACCAAGCTCATTACAAAATGCTGGTTAGCTTAAAGAAGAAAAGAAAGAAAAGGTATGATTTCCTCAGGCAAAATTTGTCTTTTAACTTGAGTAAGAAGCATTATTTATTTTAAAAACCTTTTGATTTGTTCTTTTCATTTTATCTGTTTCATAATTACGATAGTCATTTATTACTTTGTCACGCTGAGAGCATATGCCACAATTGTCACTATGGCTTCTGAATGCCATGCTATCTTGGTGATCTGTTACACAACATCACAAGTATCTTTTATGTGTAATTATTTCCTCATTGCTTTCCTCAGTGGAAAAATATTTCCAATTATTTACATACATATATATATAATTTATATTTTATTATTTTTAGATTCACAGACATTTACATACACAAGGGACTATTGCAACCATCTAGCATGACCTCCTGCACAACACAATGATTCTTTCAGTAAACCCAGCAAGCTAATCTGTAGCTTATTTTTTAGCAAGATAACTACTCCTGCTTTGATGATTGCATACCAGGATATATCCCATTCCTAGGTAAATATGATGCACTGTGTGCATTTATTATAGAAAGCAAAACTAAAATGTATTTTGTTTGGATCTGAAAGGAAGAAATTGAAAACACTTAGGCTTTTACACAGAAGTTTGTGCACAATCCCAATGTGCCAAGCAGTGTAATAGAATCTTTTCACCATCGTTCAAGTATGAAACACTTGCAGTCGGAGCATTACAAGGTTGAAAATGAGAAATAAAAGCTAGAATATAAACATTATTCTTCAGCAGAGCAAGCATAACATGGGACAGGCAGAACCGCTCCTCACTCTTTTAGTGAGGGCTCTGTATTTCTGGGGACATGAACTATTGTGGTCAAACCACTGGAAATTTCTTCAAGGCACAGATTTTTCTAGCCATTGGAATGTTTCAAACACATTTTAGACTAGAAAAACATCACAATATGTTGTGAAAATTACATCCTCTGCAAAGATGGAGTGCAACCTCACGGCCAGATTGAGTTCAGAGTGTGCAAGGACTCTGTGAACACTGCAAAGTGACTTCCCATTTGTGGGAAATCAACTGATGATATGCCTTGGGTAACACCTTAAAGTAAGAAAATTTCCCAGTATGTTCATGTGTCATTTTAGTCCATTTTTCTTCACCCAGCTGTGTGGCAATTGTGTTCTTGAGCCTCAAAACACAGCAGAGAAACAGGAGTCTTTTTATGGACAGGCACCTCCAGTGACCCTTTCATATTTTCATAAAAAGACATTAATCCAATCCTTGCTCTTAACTTAGTTGGCATGGATATATGAATTGTTCTTATGACAATAATTCACTTTTCTTCTACACACAAGTTCTCAGGAAAAAAACAACAAACTAGCCATGGCAAGTTGCCATAAGTTGTAGGGTACAAATATCTTCACAAATGAAAGCGATAAGTACAGCCTCTAAAGCTGACATCTAGGATTTTGATGTTCTGCAGAAGCTCAACTTCATAAGCTTTTTGGTGTCTAGCAGGGAAGTCACTGTACAGGAATTATCCCTTGCAAAAGAAATGAGATCAATCTTCCTAACCACAATTTTCTAAAATTAGTAATTTTTTTTAGCACAGGTAGAAATGGCAGATAAGTGTAACATGAACCTCTACTGCAGCACTTCTGAAATTCTACTCCACTGATATTTTAATTGAAAAAATATCACCTCAATCTGAAAAAAAATCAGCACCTACAACTCTGGAGGAGAAGAAAAATTTCTTTGTTTTAAAAGAAATTCATGCTCTGCTAGATATCCTTCCCCATCTACAGAAAACCAAAGAATTCCAGTATTTTACTGTTATCTTAAAGTTAAAAGCAAAATAAAAAGATTAAAGGACATGTTTTGAGTTCTGAGGCAAATAACTGATGAACTTAGCAATAAAGATAACAGAAACTTGAATATTATGCTGAACATTATATCCTATAACTGTATCAGCCCCATGATAACTTGAAAAATATGTTAAATGGAGATAATGAGTACTAATTTCTGGTGATCCTAGACAAATAAATTTTGTCCCTTCTAAAAGTAAAGAGAAGGTTTTGTAGCAGCCAAATGTGTACATTTAATCTGGAATCTGCAAGTTAAACTCTGATCCTTGGGATTTTAAATCTGAATTGCTAAAAGGGAGGAAGGAAAGCAAGCTGTTTAAGCCATTTTTATTCAGTGAATTAAACAAATACATCTCTGAGACTACACAGACTGCAAGACTCTACTGAGAAAATGCAACATCTATGCAGGCAATTTCAAGAATTGTAACAAAAACTGATAAATCTTAATATTCTTACCATGCCTCATGCCTTCAAAATTCACCTGAGGATGTTCTGTGCCTAAGTCCCTGCCTCTGCTTTAAGACTTGTGAAAATATAGGAAAAGAAAAAATGAACACACATACACACACACACAGAATCTGATTCCAAGATCTTCCCTCACAAAATGCTGTCAAATTAAGGCTTGTCCAGTATTCCTGTGTAATTACCATTTTCCTGCCTAAATTTTTTGGAAAGAAAACTAATTAACAGAAGTGAAAGCCACAGCATTTTTGCTTGGGTTGTCAGTTCTAATCCACTAACATCCCAAAATTTTTATCCAGAATATGAATTCTGGTAATAGATTCAAAATAAATTATTGAACTAAATCTCAAACAGTGAATTAAAAAAATCTTAATTTGCCAAGATACAAAAGCCATTTACTGCATATAAGCATGAATAACATGTTTGATGGAAGTACAGTTAGCAAACAGAGAACCTGGAAATATATCCATGATAATGGGACTTACTTGGAATAAAACTGGGGGGCTTCCTATATAACTGATTCCTCTTCAACTTTGTTGAAAACCTATGCTTTGTCTGAATTTTCACTGGAGCCTCTTTGTTATACCACTAACATCTGCAGAGGAACATACCTGTGACTTCAAGGAAGAGAGAGTCATAAACAAAATTGTGGTTCAACATGAAATTTTGAATTTCATAATCAGGCTTACACTAACTTTTACGCCAGAAATAATTGTTAGAACATTTTACCAGACCTAATTAACTTGGCTTAATAATATCTGTGGAATTTTTACCATGCTACCTTTGATTTAAAAGCAGTATTGAAGAGGAACTGGGTCATATTCCAGTGAAGTTTTAAGTGCTAATAGTAGGATTTGGCTAACAAACTGGGCAGCTTAGAGGTCATTGCCAAAGCCAAGCTTGTCATCCTAGCCTGCGAAGTGACGTAAACTCTTCCAAGGAAGAAATTATCTGATCATTAAAGAGGTCTGCAAGACTGCTGAAAGAAGTGTGCCACTGGCTACAGAGGGACCTGCGGTGTGGAGGTGGTACAAGCCTTTTGAGTTCAAACATGAAGGGGATGGTGGTGTCTTACAGCCCGCCCCACCGTTGCAAGGAGCAGAGCCAGCGGCATAGAGCAGATTGCCCTGATGTACTGAGCACACCCATCCGCAGCAGCACGGCCAGCAAACTGCAGGGAAATAGACATTTAAAAGAGCAAGAATGATACCACTCAGACTTAATCTTTCATGTTTTTACACGATGACAGCAAAAACCAAAGGGCTGCAAACTGAAGGACAAAATATTGCCACTAAGAGCTTACTGGTTTGCTAAAAGCTATTAAGAAAATGGAAGCTATTAACGTCATGCCAAATAATGGTTCAATAATAGCGGCCTAATGTGAAATTGAGATACTTTGTATCACTCTAAAACGATCATCCAAATAACGAACTGCAAACTCTCCAGCAGAAGATGGTGTTTTCCCACATATGTGCAGGACCATGCCATCAAAATGTAACAGCTCACATAGTTGTTTTTATGTGCAGATTTTCTGTGGTGGCAACCTGTGAGTTGTTCACCTACACTGTAGGAGTAAAGGCCCTATCCTATACTCCTTACTCAGGGAAAAATCCTACTGAGTCCAGTTATCAGTAAGGATCAATAACTGGAAAACACTTAAAATCTTCAACCCATCAACTCTCAGGAAAAGTCTGCCCTATACAAAGTACAATGTCTTTTACTAGCAAGTGAAAAATAAGATTTGAAAACTCAAATAAGGGTCCCATAATCTGTTTTTAAAGTATTCTTCAGTATACTATACTGACCAAAGCATAGTCTATGATATTAATAATATTTTTAGATTTGTGTTGTATATAATAAACATAATAACACGATAAGTATGTAACATATTTACTTTTTACTATAACTTATAAATATAAAATATTGTACACCTATAAAAATTACAGCAGCAAAACTTTTTAAAATAGTCTCTAACAGAACTTCAGTTGGTTACCAAAAGGCATTTTTGAACCTCAGTGTTTTCTGCATATTGTTAAATGACTGACTAGAAATAATCGCGAAAGACACCATCAGTCACATTACCTGAGGGCTTCATAAAGTTTTATCAGCTGATGATTTTGTTACAATCAGCCTCACATGGCTGAAAGCAATAGCAGTTTTACCGGTGATCTCCTTTGGCAGGTCCCAGCCTAACAGTCTGTGCCCCATTCCCACCCAGAGTAGTGAGACAAGGAGACATAAAGGCAAAAATGGAGACACCCACAGAGAAGAAATCCAGCTGAAATTAGTTCCCTGTGGGTTCAAGGCACTTAAATTCTGCCCCATTATTCTAATAAGTGCCAGGATAAAACACATCATGTCCTCCCTATCTTTCTGTGAAAGAAAAGTCCACGATATAGGAGAAAGACTTGTACAAATATATTTACCTGAGATGCAGCAACAGAGAAATTGGAAGCTCTAATTTCAATTTCTTTGCACTGTTCCTGGCTAAAATGTCTGAACTTTTCAATATGAAACAACCCTAACCTCAAAATAGTATATATAATATTAGCTGGACTATCTTTTGCTAATTGTTCATTTTAGTCTCTCCAAGATAGAAAGGAATTAGAGTGCTTTGATGAGAAATAACGGTCAAATATATTGATCTGTGCTGCAAGATCTGCAAGTGAGTCCAAAATGAAATTATCACAATTTTAAATCGTATAAAGAAAGTATTGACCGTCTGCAGATTCAAATGTGTCCTAACACAGAATGATGGCTGCTAATAGCACAGGAATTGGGCCAGTAGTCTGACAAATTACTTGGATGCATCCTATTATTAGACAATTATTCAACAGAAATAGAACGGAACAATTAGGTTAATTCTGATGACCAGTGTGGTTATGACCGTTTTAACACAACAAGTGTGTGCTGTTACTTCTTTTGTAATATGGTGATGTTCTTTGAGGTCATAAACATGCCTTCATATGCTTTGCAGGTCATGCATGTCCATGTATGGATGTAAAAATATACTTATGTGTATACATTATAGATAAATGGATTGATAGTTGCATACTTATATGCATGCAATGCATTTAATCAGAGCTGTGAACAACATACAGCCAGAGCAGATTGATTAAGAGGATTTTTACAGGTTCAACGGAAACCCTCAATAGCACTTGACAATAATCAAAGCTTTAAATACAATAGCAGGAATCAAGTAGGAATTGAGCTGGCACCAGAGAGGCTAACTCTGCACATCAATACTTTAAAAATGAGAGTTGTTGTGTGAAAAAGAGTGCTAAACTGGAGAAGTGCCAGCTGTTGAAAGCCTACATTTAAGGCTGACTCTGAGAACTGCCAGTGCTTCCCAACAAAGATCGGAAGAGCAGAGGATGGGTCTGAAAAAGCAGTGTCCACCCACAGTGGATGGGGTTCAGGACTGGAAGTCCAGCACCTGCGCTCCACCACTTCCTGCCTCAGCCTGAGCTTAATTTCCCTGTTTCTCCATTAATTCATCTAAGGATACTTCCTTTTCTTGCGAGATGTTGGATACCTGTACATGAAAATACAACGCAGCAGATCAACCCATTTTCAGAGCTGTGCTAAGGAATTACGACAATTTTTAATACCTGACCTGCCCTGATAATTGCCAAGGCCCTGATCCTGCGAAGAGCGATATGTGTGCTCAAATTTACATGCTGTAATTAAACCCAGGGAGACTACTTTCAAAGCCTAGAGTTAAACAAGGAAAAGTTTGTAATGAGAAGTCGTATCTTTCATTAGATCTGCAGATATAATTGGAAAAAACAGACAGACTTTCTCGCACACAAGCCCCATTTCATGTCTTCAGGTCTTGGCAAAGAGCCAGGTCTTTGCAGGATTGAAGCCTAAAAATTATTAGCAGCGTTTCACTAGGTATAAATGCCGTTGTAAAAGGATCTTATTAAAAACCTGAGTTTCTTTGCTTAGAATCCTCCCCAAAACAACCAAAAAATATAGCTTGTTCTCTAAGTGACTCCTCAGATCATTAAGAGCAATATGAAAATTTTTATGAAAGCATTGCAAATACTCAGTTTGAACATTTGTTGCAAAATGGTTTGTTTTGTTTAAAAAATAATTAAAAATTAATTGAGGCAAGGCATGAGGGAGAAATTGACTCCATAACCCAGCATTTACAGAACTCAGCTGGGATATGGGAGACCAGCATTGAAGCCTCTGCTTTAACAAACAGTTCATTAGTTTTACAAAGCAGAACAACTTTATCAAAGAAGATTAGCATGTCCTGCTTCAGAAGAGCCAAAATCCTGGTGATGAGGATTCATTGGGTTGATTCCTTGGGATGTGGGACTCATATCCTTTTCCCAAAGTTGAGAGGTGCTTTGGCTACTTCTCTACTGTTAAATCACACATTCTGTGGGCATTTCTGCCTGCATCAATAACTGGTTCTTTTTTAAAATTGATTGAACCATTAAAACCAGATATTTTAAAAAACTTATTTTAGAAATTATAAAAGCTGTTCATTTCTTGAGTGAATTCAGTACTTCCTAGGTCACTATGACCAAGTCCAGTGCAATGGTCCTAACAATGTCTCCAAATTGCCAGGTCCCAAGGGAGTAATAGGAGATGCACTGTGTCCCAGACAGCAATCTGATTTTGGTGAATGGTGAATCAGGACCACGATTTGCACCACAAACCTCATGTCTCCCTTATACAGACTCCCGGTTTTGTAGTTTGGGCTCTGGCAGCAAGCACACTCTTGAGCTTGGGTAGAGAGCAAGTTAATCAGGTCCGCAGGCTATCTTGCATGGAGGTGGGGGGATAAAGGAAAGTACTTTCAGGTATAGTTTTAGTTTTCATGAAGAACCTGAATTGCAGTTTGCTGAAGGCTAAGATGGCATGCTGTATAAAGTATAGGTACTTGCTGATGTTGTTTGCATGCTCTGCCCTAAGCATTATAATTGGGAACCAGAAAATGGACAATATAGACTTCCATCGCATCTGATACTTTCATTTTTCTATTTTTTATGCCTAGAACCACCTGAGAACCAGAAACCGGACAATATGGACTTCCATCTCATCTGATACTGTCATTTTTCTATTCTTTATATTCATGCCTGGAACCACCTGCTGACTTTTGTAGAGGTACAAGCATAATTTGTAGTTTTATCATGTTTATTTTACAGCTCCAATGGCATTCACCACCTGCCCAGACAACATGGGAAGTGGTACCCAGCAAGTGAGACACAGCTGGTGTCACCAGGCCTGTGTCTGGTGGGGCTCTTGGCACCCAGCTTTGAAGGCTGGGAAAATGAGCAGGAGGAGGGGTGCCTGGCTGGCCAGGGGCTCCCTTTCTTTTGCCAGGGTTTAAGCCAACTCCACTCTCCACCAGTTAAACAGTAAAATCAGAGATATTTCAGATGAACAAAATATACAGCCTACAAAAGAATAAAAACTGTAATTCCCATGTAAGTGTTGCCATCTTAAAGAGCAGATACATCCATAAGAAGTCATGTCAAACTTTGACTTTTGAAAAGTAATGTTGACTCTAGGTTTGCTGCCTCCGTTCACCTTAATGAAGCATTGACATAAATGTATCCCTGGCCAGTCACAGAGTTTAGCTAATTTTTGTCATACCCTCCAAACCCAGCAGTCTCAAACACTAATGTATTTTTGCTGCTCCTTTCTCTCAGAAATCAGCTCAAAGCACACCTCTGCAGTCAGGTGTCTGCTCTGTGTCTTTTGCCCCTGTGAAAATTCTTCACATTGAATGGCCACAAAATTTAACAAGTAAATAGTAAAGGATAAATCATTAAATACATGTCCAGCAAATTTTTTTCCATGTTTTTTACCTTGAACCCTAACCTTCAAAACACATTTTCTACCTTCTGAGCCGTCAATACGTCACACCTACTTTCGGCCTGGATGCATGTAAAGAGAACTCAGGCCTCAGTTTGTACAAGACAGCAAAAGGAGTTTGTACATAAAGATTTGCCCACGAGGTCTTACCAACAAGAACTACCAGCTCTGCACACCTGGTTCACTTTTAAGACCGTAGCTGTGGAAAGACGTGGTTCACAGTTTAACAAGCACCACCAACAAGCAGGAGAGAGCTGCGGAAATGGATACTTAGTGCAACTATAGTATAACTATATCCTGAATTTTATTTACATTTACTCTAATTGTGTTCATCATGTTCTGGAAAACTAGCAATGCAAATATCACTACATAATAACTGTTAAAATTGATGGGTTGAGAAAACAAATTGCTTCATGCCAACAGCAATAACTTATTTCTTAAAAGAAAATGGGGGCGGGGGGGTGGGTGGGGTGTGGGGAGAGACTCAAAATAGAGTTGGGGGGAAGATATTCCAATACTTCATCTTTCAATGTATACATATTTTTCTGCACCACTAACATGACATTGTATCAATGTACACTTTTTAATATCTTCAAATGCTTCACCTTTTCCCCAATTACTAACTGAACCTATTTATCTGCAACAGAGAATGAGACACAGAGGAAGAGAATTTTCTTTCCCTACGTAGATTAGCATTCACTTCTCTGGAACCAATTTGTCAGCCCTTGATCACCAACTGGAAAGAACTGAATCGATTAGCCATAAGGGATTATATTCCAAAATTCTTATTCAGCCTTTTTCAAGGAAAACACACTTCATCCAATGAGAACTTAACCTAGAAAAAGATGGAATTACTGGAATTTGGACCAGTGATTGTACAGGAGATATCTTGTGATCAGGTATTATTAAGGTCTTGCTAACCCATCTGCAAATGTAATTGTTACATTTCTTTTTTCTACTGTAGTTATCATGCTTTATTCTTATCTTAATATATTTTAATGATATACAGTGAAGGCTTTGTCCATGCAGAAAAGTACAAACTACTGTATATTAGAAATCTGCAAAATGGGAGGAAAAAATAAAAACCCTAACTGCTTTAAGTGGTAACACCTGCTAAACAAAAAGTCTGTATGGTTGAGCTACAGAGAACTACTTCAATTTATCTGTCAGTGAGATTGCTTCCTGTCAGCTACCTCTGGCAAATCAATAAATAAATCTATGTGCAAATAAATAGTAAAGTAACTACTATTTCTGCTTTGTTCAGTAAATGCAGATGAATGAAAACTGACCCAGAAGGGAAGGTTTAGAGGTCACTGTGGCAAATATAGCAATGATGTAGTGTTGGTGGCTGGCAGAAAGGGCATTTAAATGGTGTAACTTCTGTTGATTTGGCAATAAGTGTCAACTGGAAAAGTAAATTCTGTCCCATTACTTCAGCTCCTGGTGAAGATCAAGTTACAGCCCTGGCATAACCTGGAATAGCTTACACTAAAAAAATAACAGTTAGTCCTGCTTCAGTCCAAGGTAAAATTGGTCTGCAGAAAAGATCAGAAAGCCATGACTAGCAGTGGGTGTGCTCATGCTTGGTGCTCCTATCCATCAACGCTGACAGAGCTTACACATTGGCCCATAAGACAGTTTGGGTTTTCTTCCAAACCTAAGAGAAAATCCAGAAAATCCTCAAATCCTGCCATTTAGGTCTGAACTTGCTCCTGTGATTATAGCTCACTGCTTCTAAAGTTGTGCATCCCTAAAAAGAATTGGTCTCTCGAAGTGAGGTCTCCACAGCAACTTCAGACAACTGTAATTAGAGTGGAAACTTAATTCTCCCTAGCATCAGAGGAAATGCTGGTTGCAGAACTGAGTGTGTGATGTAAACGAATATTTCTTTTCTCTACTAGAATGGAAAACTATGTATTTTATTTCTTTGTAGTCCTTTCAGCAATGAGACTTATTTACTCAAATTATTAGTCCAAATCTCTTATGTGGGAGTTTGCTCAAAGTGCTCACAGTTAGAGCTGATCAAATAATAGTAAATATATTTGAATATTGTACTTGTTAAGTAGCAAAAGGAATGGCCAGATTTAGTTATTTGGTAGTAGCTGAACTAAAAAATGTATTCACAAATAATTTATTCAAGAGAAAATTATTATCAACAACATTTTTTTCAATAGATATTTTATTATTTTAGTGACAAACTTTTCCCTTGCTTCAGAGGTGGGCTGTATTCATTTATTGATATGACTTCGACAATCTTAGTGGGTTTATAGTAGTTAGGATGAGAATAACTAAAAAAGTAGAGGAAATGTTAAAGGAATAGAGGTTTCTGTTTTACTTTTTTGATTTTTATCCTTTATCCAACAGTGATATAACTTAAAATACAGCAATCTGATAGTACTGTCAAGCTATTCAGGCAGTTGCTCCCAGAAATTGCACTTCAGAGCTAGCCTGTGCCTTACATCTTTCTGGTATCAGGACATACTCAATAGGCTCTAAGGCTCTTCAGGAAAAATTCCCAAAACAGGAAGTCTAAATTTTCTTCATAACAATAGCATTATAAATGCCTAAAAAAACATGTTTTTGCATCAATAGCAATTGTATTTTGGTTGGGAATCTGACCAATCAAAAACATTTTCAGCCCTGTAATAAAAAAATAATGCTCAGTTGTCATTTCAGAGATTAGATTCTACAGAAACCCTTAGATGTGACATCTTTCATTAACTTTGGGTCTGAATCTACACTTTAGAAATCCGGGCCTTTAAACACTAAAAGCATTCCCAAACAGTTTAAAACCTGAGAAAATTTTTTGTGATAACTCAGATACAGCCAGCATTGGCCTGTTCTTTAATTCCACAACACTGGAAACAACCATAGTGAAACTGGCATTTAACTTTGACCTTTAGTTAGAATCACAGAATAGTTTGGGTTGGAAGGGACCTGGAAAGGTCACCTAGTCCAAACCCCCTGCAATAAGCAGGGACATCTTCAACTAGATCAGGTTGCTCAAAGCCCCGTCCAACATGGCCTTGAAGGTTCCCAGGGATGGGGCATCTACCAACTCTCTGGGCTACCTGTTCCAGTGTTTCACCACCCGCCATCATAAAAAAATCTCTTCCTTATGCCTAATCTGAATCTGCCCCCTTTTAGTTTAAAACGATTACTCCTTGCCGTATCACAACAGACCCTACTAAAAGGTTTGTCCCTATATTTCTTACAGTCCCCTTTAAGTACTGAAAGGCTGCAATATAGTCTCCCTGGAGGCTTCTTTTCTCCAGGCTGAACAACCTCAATTGTCTCAGCCTTTCTTCATAGGAGAGGTGTTCCAGCCCTCTGATCATTTTTGTGGTCCTCCTCTGGACCCACTCCAACAGGTCCATGTCTTTGCTAAGGAATCCCAACCTGAATGCAGTACTCCTGATGGGATCTCACCATAGTGGAGTGGAGGGGCAGAATCACTTCCCTTGACCTGCTGGCCAAGCTTCTTTTGATGTACCCCAGGATACAGTTGGCTTTTTGGGCTGTGAGCGCACATCGCCAGCTCGTGTCCAGCTTTTCATCTACCAGTACCCTCAAGTTCTTCTCCACAGGGCTGCTCTCAATCCCTTCATCCCCCAGCCTGTATTGATACTGGGCGTTGCCCCAATCCACATGCAGGACCTTGCATTTGGCCTTGTTAACCTCATGAGGTTCACATGGGCCCACTTCTCAAGCTTGTCCTGGTCCCTCTGGATGGAATCCCATCCTTCAGGCGTGAGCCACACCACTCTGTTTGGTGTTATCTTCAAACTTACTACATCCAACCAATTCCTCACCTACTGAACAGTTCACCCATCAAATTCACATCTCTTCAATTTAGAGAGAAGGGTGTTTTGTGGGGGACTGTGTCAAAGGTCTTACAGAAGTGCAGACAGACTATATCCATAGCTCTTCCTTTGTCCACTGATGTAGTCACTCCATCACAGAAGGCCACTAGGTGTGTCAGGCAGGACTTGCCTTTGGTGAAGCCATACTGGCTGTCTGGAATCACCTCCCTGTCCTTCATGTGCCTGAGCATAGCTTCTAGGAGAATCCACTCCATGGTCTTCCCAGGCACAGAAGTGAGGCTGACAGGTAGTTCCCAGGATCTTCTTTTCTACCCTTTTTAAAAATGGGTGCAATGTTTCATTTTCTAGTCACTGTGAACTTCACCTGACTTCCATAACTTTTCAAACATCTTTTGAAAAGTCATGGCAGCTACAGCAGTCAATTCCCTCAGGACTCTGGGACACATCTCATCAGGTCCCATAGACCTATATATTCAGGTTCCTCAGGTGGTCACATATGTGATCTTCTCTTACAGTGGAAGGGACTTTGCTCTTCCAGTCTCTGCCTTGTGGTTCATCCACCTGAGGTGTGGGAAGAGAGCTGCCAGTGAAGACCGAGGCAAAAACGTTGAGTACCTCAGCCTTCTCCTCATCCATTTTTACCAGTTTGCCAGTCTTGCTCATCAAAGGGGGCTACGCTTTCTTTGACCTTCCTTTTCTGGACATATCTATAGAAGCCAGTAGTAGTAGTAGTTGCATCCCTTGCCAAGTTCAGCTCCATCCGTGCCTTGGCCTTCCTAACCCCATCCCTACAAAACTGGGTAATGTCCCTATACTCTTCCCAGGATATCTGTCCCTGCTTCCACTGCCTGTGTGTTTCCTTCTTGCCCTTTAGTTTGTCCAGCAGGTCTCGACTCAGCCATGCCCATCTCTTGCCTTCCTCTCCTGATTTCTTACACCTGGGGATTGAGTTTTTGTGCTTTATGGAAAGCATACTTAAAGGTCTGCCAGTTCTGTCCTGCTCCCTTCTGCCTGAGAGCAGTTTCCCAGGGAGTCCTACTAACTAATTCCTTGAACATCTAGAAGTTTGCTTTCCTAAAATTCAAGGTCCTGACTTTACTTTTCGCCTGACCTATATCCCTCAGGACTGCAAACTCCACTAGCACATGGTCACAGCAGCCCAGGCTGCCTCCAGTCTTGACATCACCAATTAATCCACTTGCACTGCTGACCATCAGGTCCAGTATCACACTCCCTCTGGTAGGGCTGTCTATTACCTGGCTTAAGAAGTTATCCTCAACATATTCCAGGAGTGTCCTGGATTGCCTACAGCTCACCTCGCTACTTTTCCAGCAGATATCAGTGGTTGATTCCCTCAGCAGGACAACAGCTTGTGAGTGCAACGTCTCCTGTAGCTGGAGTAAGAAAGCTTCACCAATAGGCTCCACCTGACTGTGTGGTCTGTAGTAAACACCAGCCACAAGATTCCCTTTATTGCCTCAGTCTCTAACTCTTATGCATAAGCTTTCAGCCTGTTCAGGGCTATTCTTCAGAGACAGCTCTCCCCACTCCACCCATTTCTTGATGTAGAGGGCAACGCCTCTGTCCCTTCTTCCTCACCTGCCCCTTCTGAACAGCCTGTGGCCACTGATAGTCGCACTCCAGCCATGGAATCTGTCCTGCCAAGTTTCAGTAATTGCAGCTAGGTCATAGATTTCTAGCAGCACAGTGGCTTCCAGCTCAGCTTGTTGCCCAATCTGTGTGCATTGGTGTGGAGGCACTTCAGCTGGGCTGTCAGCCTTGCCACCTTCTTAGAGGAACACCCCTTAATTCCTTTGAGGTATTTCACTGGTGTTTCCCTGTTGGCTCCTATTACCTCAGAAGACCTTTGATCATCTCTGTAACACTTCAAGTGTGTTCCAGTGTAGCCCGCACATCTGAGAGCAACAGGCTGAGGGCCCTTGCTAGCACCCCATCCTTCTAACCTTGGCGTGTCATCCCACAGTTTGTCATGGGCAAGCCTGATATTATCCCCCTCCCTCTCCAAGTCTAGTTCAAAGCTTTGTCAACAAGCCCTGTTAGCTCATGGGCAAACATGAGCTTCCCCCTTTGAAGAAGGTGAACCCCATCTGACATCAGCAAGCATGGTGCCACGTACGCCATCCCATTATTGAAAAACCCAAAACTGTGGCAGTGACACCAGCCACAAAACCACATATGGATAGACTGGGTGTGTCTGTTTCTTCCAATATTGCTGTCCACAACTGTAAGGAGAGAGAAAAATATAACCTGTGCTCCAGATTCCCTTACCAACCATCCCAAGGCCCTGAAGACTCATTTGGGCACCATTGGACTATGCGTTGTGGCTTCATCGCTACACACAAGGAAGAGCAGTCATGGTTAATAGTCTGAGGGCTGTACCAGGCTAGGAAGTTTTCTAGTGATGTTTCCTAGTTTTCTAGCCGTAAACTTCCAAAAAGCCTACTTCTTCAAGTGCTTTACCAAAACAGTTAGATTTGAAGCGTCTCAGGAGATCTAGTGCTGGACTTTTTGCCTGAATAACATCTGCTCTCTAAAAAGAAAGAATTTGGTTGTCTACAAGTGGAACATCATCTTATTTTTCAGGGAGGCTTTTTGCTGGCAGTATTTAGAAAAAGTAGATCAACACATGCTCTAATTATATTTAGCATAACAACCTTATTTAAAATGTAAATGGTTATAGTTATTCTTTTATGTCACTTGTAATAAAATCTACACTGCATTAATTCCCCAAGTAAGGGTGTATGATTTAGTTCATAAATTTAAAAAAAGTCTTCTAAAAATGTTTACTGTTTACAAATAATGGTAAATACAGATTCAGAGCAAACTTACCAAACAGGAAGATTTTTTCTGACTTGGTTAGAAGGGTGTATTTTTATTTTGGTGATTGCAGAACTTCTTGTAGATGTTTTACTTCTTTTCCCTCTTTTAAAGAAATCACATCAAAGACCTAAGACCAGGCAGACATCATCACATCACAGAACCTCTCCTTTCTCTATGAATTTAGCAGGTGACAATGTCAGTGAACTCAATACACATGCAATGCGATTACAAAGCAAAACACAATGCTCTACTCCCTAGGTACTTGTAGAGGGGGTGCATAATATTTAATATCTCTTAAGGCAAAAACTCCCTGAAAGATGAGCACTAGAATATTTTGGCTACTTCCTCAAAACCTTCAGAAAGACAGCATCACTGAGGAACAAAACCTGTCTTACAATAAAAATGTGTCATACACTTAATTTCTTCAAGCTTTCCAAAATAATTAAAATTAGTTTAAATAGTTTAAATGTTTCAATTCATAGTTAAAATGAACTGTGCTTATTATATTCCTTCTACGGAGAGGCTTTGCAAATTCTCCATGAGACTGCAGATTCCTTTAAGAACCCCATTGCATTTTCCTGACCTCAAATTCTACCCCATCATTAATGAAATCTAAACAAACTTATCTTACTGATCACCAATAGGATCCCTTCTGCAAGGATGAAATTGGCATTATTAGACAACCCTTCATTTTACAGAGCCCATGGGACTCATTTTCACAACTCCCTTCAAATTTCAAATGCAATTCAAACAGTTCTGGGTTTTCTCTCACCCCCACCACAACCCATCAAGGTGGGTTATCTGCATAACCCATCAATACGTTTTTCCTGAAAATGTGAACAAACATATTATGGCAGTGAGTTCAGCTTGTGATCACACAGACGTTGATGACTTCTCATCCCTGACTTCCTACCTTTCATGTGACCTTCTCTTTCTCACAGAGTTAGTAAAAAAACATGGTACCTCACAAGGAATTAGGCAGGTGAAATTAAAAAATTGAAATTTTATTTGGATTAGACCTGAAGTGTGGAAAAATCATAGCCTTTGTGGTAGGTAAGTCTCCTGTCACTTGTTGATACCACAAAAAGTATAGCTGCTACCTACATATACATCAGGTTTAAATGTGAAATATCTTGCTATCAAAGGTAATATTGGCCAGAACGAGACAGCCATTATATAAATGTGTGTGTTAGAAAATACAAACTGTACATATGAAAACATGAGAAAAATTAGATTGTCCCTCTTTCATTTTGCCTTTTTCATTTTAGCTCTATGTTTGTAGCAACACATAAGGAATGAGCAAACTGCGTCTATGCTTGAAAACAAAAATAAAAGACAACAAAAATCTGTCCCCATGGTTTATCCCACTTAGAGCAATCTACCAAAAGAACAAGGGCACTTGCTCTCCTTTCCCATGAGAACGACTGGTGCAGAAAAATTGACACATGTTCACAGTCACACCAGATGCACATCCCTTTCTCTTCCAAACACCAGCCCTCCATGACTTTGGGAATGCATCTGTCACTGCAACACAATCTTTACTTATTATTATATTTGCCTGTGTTTTTATATTTAATCTGGTTTGTTTAACATTTCTCCCCTGTTGTTTTCTCATTCTTATGTATATATTCAACTCTGCAGTTAGTCAGCCTGAAAGCAAAAAGCACTGGAAATATCATATTTCAGATATTTCACATAATTCTGAATATTTTCAGATTGAGCCACCACCAGAACACAGAAGATATTTTTGACAAAACGAAGTTTGGCAAACTAGTTTCACTTGGTTCATAGGGGTTTTTTTAATTCTTATTGTGCTCCTTTCTAAAAGTTTACAGCTTCCTGAAATGAACATGTGTCTCCATTTCTGGGAAGGAAAGCAAAATAGTTCCAGAAAAAGTGTGTCACAGATTTCTCAGTCTGGTGTTTCTCCCAAAATAAAATGAAGAGCCCTTCTAGACACAAGGAGAGATACAGTGTGCACGCTAATTAATAGAAGCTGCTTGTTTTCTCATTTTGCACAAGACTCTTAGCTCCAGTCAAAAAAGTCTGGAAGAACTAGTATTTCCTCGGACAAGCCTGTAGCCAGAAAGAGATGATGGGAATGTTTTGTAGGCAAGAAAAAGAAAAAGCAAGGGAATCCATTTCATTTTAAAAGGCTTCTTCCTGACACTATTCTGCCTGAAATGCTAGAAGGTCTTTGTGATACTAGCTGGAACTGCTGTGAGGTAATTATATGTAGTTACATAAAGCAGCCTAATGCTAGCCCAGCAAATTGTCTAAAAGAAGGGAACGTATTCCTTGTTAAATGTTTTGTCATGATGACCATGCCCTTTATTTATCTCTAACACAACATGCTTATTCTGCCCCATCTACTGTTTTCACCCTGCAAATTTATGAGGCTCTATTAATCTTCTGCCCTGCTGACTCTCTCCGTTGCGAAGTGTCAGCAGACTTTTGTACCTTGCTAATGTACAAAGTGCTTCTTATGAGTAATATCAGCATTTTGCCTTTTAATTGCACATATAATTTTTAGGTCTTACAGCTAATAAGGGAATTGAGACCACGGTTCATCATTGTCTCGAATGGTACTCCAGGGGTGTAGGGACTGTAGAAGCTCAGAGAAGAATATACTTGTCCTCGTTCCAAGCAATAGTTTCTCTCATTACAGCAGCCCCATTCACACCAGTACAGTTACAGGTCTACCAGCATTTCCATTATAGGCCCAGCTCTTTAGGGTTTCAAAGCTGTTGTAAAAATTTATAAAACATAGCACACATTCTTTCAGCTTAGTTTTTTTATTATTATTATGCATTATTATTTCTGCATTATTGTTGTTATTATTGTTACTACTACTACAACTTTCTATAGAAGTTGATTTTATTATTTTAAAGACGTTATTACTTGCAGGGGTGTGAATGTTGCTTTGAGGTCCAGCTGAAAACCAGGATTCCTCATATCCCCAGCTAGGTCGTGAGTTTGTTCATTGCTTGTTTCATCCTTTCCATCCAAAACCAAATTAAGAAAATGATAGCATGGTGCTAACTTGGAACAATGCACAGTAATTTTATACTAACAACTTTTTAAAAGTTTTCCCCTCATTATGAAATTCACATTACTGAGAAATATTCCTGTTGTTCAATCAGTTGTGGGGGAAAAAAAAAAAATGTAAGTTTGCCTTCCTTTTTTCTATGGGAGTCAATTAGAGAGAAGTCCTCATGTATCATATGCTGCAGGATTTGAAGAACACGCGCCAAATTGTGCAATTAAATGCTTCTCTCCTAAGTATGCAAAGCAATAAAAAGTAAACAGATTGACTACTGGAATATCATGTCATGGGAGCTGCTTGTAAACAAATGACAGGCTGTTCTTAACTATTAGGCATTACTTTATTGTGGAAATGTCCATATCAGAGGGCTGGTTTATTTTTCAGATCCTGCTAGGAATGGTGCAAATCAAGAAACCACTTTGAGTTCCTGGTTATAACACAGGGAGAGTGGGGGCTAAAAATGGCCTGTCACTATATGGCCTCCAAAGACACTTTTCTATCAGAGAATTAGAGGTTTCTGTATGCCTCAAGAAGATTCATGCCATGCAGATCAATTACTTATTTCCCCTGTTCCCAGACACCTGTGACATCTGGATGCAATAGCACTTCAGAACATCTCATCTTCCTTCTTGTTTCCTCATTCTTGCCCCACAGTTTGCCAGCATCTGCATCATATTGGCTATTCATCTGAAGGTTTTTAACATTTGGTTGTTATATCATCTCCAGTTCCAGTACTGTTGTTATAAAGCGATGTATTATTCATGCAATCCAGGGCTCAATTTTCAAAGTTGTGGACTTCATACTGTATTACCATCATAAATATTGATTTCAAGGCACCCACAAGCATTTTTAGCCCTTCACTGAAAACACAAAAAAAAGAGACATCTGTACACTGTGGAACATAAAATCAAAGGCTGTATACACATGGCCCAATGGGATGCCAATCTAGAGATCCAAGATAGATGTCCAAGCACACTTGTGCAGATATATGCCAGGACCCACAAACTGTGTAGTTGCATCTCCACACATCTGGGGGCTTAGACTAAGCAACCATTACTCTTTAATGAGTCTGGATCCTTCACTGCATTGATACATCTGCACTGCTTCCTCTTCTCGGGTCAGCTTACTGACTAGTGGTGGCATGCTGAAAGATGGTTTTGATCAACAAGTCAGATTATAATAATCCCAAAAAAGGAGAGGAACAAAGGCCGTGGTTTACATAACCCTCACACTAATTTTGAGCACTCAAGTATTTTTGCTCTCTTATGAAAGCCCATTCTTTCTTGCTTATTTGTGGGACAAAATGATGAGATGAACAATAAAACCTGCATTCACTGGATGAAAGGTGAGAAAGGCAAGGAGGGTTCAAACAGGCTCTGTGTGAGTGTTCACAAACTTCCTCATTAAGTGGATCCTCACTCTGGCTTCCTGGCTCCTTGTTTGCTTTGATAGAAAGATTACCCTAGTTTCAACTGAACAGAGCCACTTAATGCTGCCGCTGTTACCATACCTCTGAGAAAAAGAGCCCAGCTGTACTCTCTTCAGGGAAGTTTCTCACCCGAGTTGAGAATTATATTGCCACTGCACATCAATGACACCAGTAGTGTCTGGAAAACCACTGCAAAAAAGTCTTAAAGGAAGTAATTGTGTGTGTATATACATATGTTTTACGTATGTATTTATAAAAAGCTCAAAGAATAAGTACCTTTTACAAGATCCATATATTTGAAATAAGTAAGGTTCACTATACAGGCTCATAGTCCATCTCAGCATTACAGTACACCCACAACCCTTTCTCAAGTATTCTCAACACCTCCTAACTGCATGACAGAATTGCAGGCCTTACACTTTCCATTATCCCCTATGTTACTTAATTGAAAATGCTACTGTAATAATTCCTACTGACATAGCTACTACTGATAGCAGGAATACACCTAGAAATTTGCATCTGGTAGACTTCGATAAAACAGAGTACCATAGAGGCTTCTGAAAAGGTTTTTAGGCAAAGAGTAGCTGTCATAAAAATGTAACTAATTGTTTACAGTATAAAATGCTGATGAAATACAGATATTTCCATTAGCTTTCCTAAAACAGTTACCCAAACGTTCAGTACTATATTTTCTTTCATTTAAATTGCCTTTTTCATCTCCCTTCTTACTATTTTACTGTTAAACAGTTTGAAATATTTTTTTCTTACCCGTCACAAAAAGGCCCTTCCTCCAGTTTTCCTTTGTAGATGCCACTACTGTGTCTCCCCTCAATGAAGAGTGATATTCCAAGGAAAGTATTAACCTTACCTTACCACTTAAAAACAAAATTACTTCTAAACTTGAGGCCTGTATTCCTTCAGTACTTGAAACGTTTATGAAAAAACCAACATAATTCTTTCCTACATTGACTGCATGAACTTGACTTCTTTATTTCTTTTTCTGGCTTCTCTTTTTAAACTGGAAGTATGTACTGCACATAGCAGACTATCAAATGCACTTAAAACAAAGCTAGACTACATTAATTAATGTTGTATGTGCACTTGAAGTGGGTAATATAGTTCATCCTCTGGCACTCAGCTCATTAATTTCAAAATGTATGTTACTAAACCTCTTATCTTGGTTTTATCTAATTAAATTATTAAGATGAAACTTAATAAAACCAGAGGTTTTTAAATGTCATTCAAGGCACATCTACAATTAAGAGATCAAATATTCATAGTTAGAAGACTCAACCCAGCAAGACCACCTTTTGTGTATGATCAATTTTGTGCTGATTTTTTTCCAAACTGAACTGTCTTTATTTCAATAATGTTATGATTTGCAAAGATTGACAGGAAATTAGTACATACCAGTCTGAACAGATAGGTTAATTAAGGTTCAGTCTGGTATTGATATGTATATATTATAAACATTTAAATAGTATAGATTAACAATGGCCTTGAAGCTAAAATGGTGCTGCAGGCTGTTACTGTCCTCTAAATACTGCAGTGTCACTGACAATAACTTTAGCCAACCCAGAGTGATCTGGAAATCTAAAAACAAGTATCTGGTGTCTTTTAGACACCCTAATGTATCCAAGACATTTGGTGGCAGACATGACATAGGCACTACCTATATCCTTCTGTGGTAGCCAGATAAGCCAAGAGCATTTAAAATAGTCATAGGATCATTTAGGTTGGAAAAGATCTTTTGAGATCATCAAGTTCCACCTTTAACCCAGGACTGCCAAGTCCACCACTAAACTGTGCCACTAAGCACTGCATGTATGCTTTTTTAATCACCTCCAGGGATAGTGGGTCCACCACCTACCTCCCTGGGCAAGTTGTTCTGACACTCGACCACCTTTTCAGTGAAAATATTTTTCCTACTATCCAATCTAAACCTCCTCTGGTGTAACTTGAGGTCATTTCTTATCCTGTTGCTAGTTTTCTGGGAGAAAAGACCTACCCCCACTTGCTCACAGCCTCCTTTTGGGTAACTGTAGAGAGCAATAAGTTCTCCCATGAGTGTCCTCTTCTCCAGTCTAGACTAACAACTAAAATGACAATAGACACCTGTATTGAGGCACCTGAATTATCTCCAAACTGTCCAGACATTGTGTGCTTTAAAGACTTCAATAATTCTGTCTGAAACACAGAGTTAATTTGTTCTAGAAAGATAAATATGGAATCACAGAGTAACTTGGAATCACAACCTTGCAGCCAGTCAAAATAACAAGTACCAATCACAGAATCACAAACCTATTCAGGCTGGAAGGTCCTTTACCATCTCAACAAAGTCTTTTACCATCTCATACCAGCACACTCTTCATACCAGTCCCTCTGCTGCTTTCTCCTAGTCTCTCCTCATCCAGGGAATGCCCTCACTCTTCTCTCTGCTTCTTCTCTCTGTTCCTCAGCTGCTCTCTCTCCATTGCCTCTCAACAGAACCAGCCACAGCTGCACCTTATCTACACCAGCCAACCCGCCGCCCCTGAAGCCAGCCCACAGCTGTATGTTATCAATGATAATTAACCCAGCTTCATTCCACTACACTTCCTCCTTTGTTTTGTTGTTGGGGTTTTTTTTTTTATGTTTTTAACAATCATTACAACCTTTTTACAAATAAATTTTTCATAGTCCTCTATAACTCCTCTACAGGAAGGGACTTCAGGAGGTTTTTATTCCAACCTCCTACTCAAAGCAGAAGCAGCTCTGAGGTCAGATCAGGTTGCTCAGGGCTGTGTCCAGTCACGTCTTGAAAACCTCCAAGGACAAAGACAGCACAACTCTCTGGGAAACATGTTCTACTGCCCAACTGTCTTCATGGGAAACAAGTTTTCCCTTATATGAGGTTTGAGCAGCTCTTTTTTTCAACTTATGCCCATTGCATTTTGTCCTCTCCTTCATCATGCAGCACCGTGAAGAGCTTTGCTCTGTCTTCTTAATGGCATCCTTGTAGGTTTGGGAAGTCAACACAGGACATTTAGTAGCTGGATCTGTCAGGGGTTTAACTCCCTTACGTGACCCACCTGGCACTGGAAAGCTTCACAGGATTCAACCAGGGCTCAGTCTGTGCTTCTGACTGAACACAGAAGATCTACGAGAGCCCAAAAGGTAGCTGCTATGGGTGCACAGTAGAAAGTGGTTGACTGTAACACACAAGGTGCAATGGTAGAAGGGTAGGGAAAGCTAAGTCCCAGGGCCATATTATCATTATTTTGGCACATACCAAGTCAGAAAGTATGAGTACTCCAAACATGACATGTTCTAACACAGTGGGTTATGAATATCTGAACTGGAGAAATGTCATCACAGAAGACAGTTACAGCTCATACTACTACCTGCATACTACTCATTGACAATACTGACAGCTAGTGTCTGCTTGATCTGATTCTTGGACTGACCCCTGGAACAGTGGCATAATAGTGTGCAGAGTTAAGTATTCATGGCAGGTGGTCTCACCTACAGAGGCTATTTAGAAAAAACTGTAAGTAATGTTATGCGGTACCTTCCAACTCATCAGCACAAATATTTCAGACAAAAAAGCCTCTTAAGAAGATAAGTTTGAGGCAACTATATAAGAAGTAGCAACAAGGAGCATGTGCACATCACAAGAGGGGGTTGCAGCCTCACTGGCTGGTCATATTTTGATCTTTGAATTCTGTACACAGACAGTTCACAGTATAGGAGGGTGTGCTAACTAATGTTCTGCAGATACTGCGGACTGAGAATTTGGGGAATGGCCATCCTTAGGGTTGCAAAACCCAGCATTCCAAAAGCCAGAAACTGTTAGGGTATATCAAACCCTAACAAAATAACTGTTGCTAGCTCAAAGCAACCCTCCTCAGGCAGGCTTAACTAGAGGGTGATGGCGTACACATGATTTGATAGGATTTCACAGATGGTTTCTGACAAAAGAGAAGTAGGATGGCAACAGCACTGTCTGTACTCAATGGGATTATCTCAGACTGACATATTTTCCTTATACTCAGATGCTTCTTCCTTCTGCTCCATCCCTTGCAAACATTTCAAGCCCGTGGTACCTCCAGTACCTAAGCCTTTTGTGTCCATACTCAGCCTCCTATCTTCATACTTGCCATCCCAGCCCTGTTGTCCTTGATGCAATGGGCACAGATGGATGCTGCTACCCAACACTTTCCACCTGAAACTGAGTTTCTTCTTTCCACTGCTGCTCTCAGACCAATGAGGTAGCTTGAACCTTCTGTAATTTGAATCCATATCTACACTGAAGCAGACTGAGGTGTTTGCAGTGTCACCACTCTTGGCAGTGAATATGTTGCCTGTCACAGGGTGAGGCACGTGCCCACTTATGTCCCAAGCTGAACACAAAGCCGAGTGTCAAAAGGCTTGTCAGGCCAAGGCCTGGGGCATGGGTATGGATGTGTGTAATGAGCTTTGTGGTGGTCTAACATCTCTAATGCAGCCTGGATGGGTGCTGTGTTAATGCCTGTGGAACACATGTGCAGCATTTCTGTAACTTTGATTTGGGTGAAGAGAGGATTCTGTCACCTTTCTGCTTTCCCTTTGCCCCTCAAAATCTCCTTCAACACGTTGCCTCCACAGAAATAAACTGGTGCAGGAGTCAGCCACCTATATATGGCTGAAAATATTGCCTGGTACATGGAAGAGCTGGTGCAGCAAGCAAGCTGAGGGACATGGCATCTGAGGAGGTGCATGTGGATACAGCAAGCTATGAGAAACCTCCTGCCACAAAGTCAAGAGTCAGAAGGTTAGGTGCTTGGCAGCCTCCTGCCTCTTTAAGAAGCAGCATTTCTGAGTTCTCGCTGAATCTCTTTCCACACAGTTATCCTCAAGTTAAAGCAAAAAAAAAAAAAAAGCCAACAATCCATCGCTCTGCCTTAAAAGCTACCAGTCTCCAGATTGGTGAATGCAGTAGATCCAGTGTCTTCTCTTTGTCGTTGAAGTCGTTATGATTCTGGTTGCAAGTCCTGTTCAGGATAAATAATGTCTTGTACAAAAGAAACAGCAGAATGCTTTCTATTTTGGAATGAGCAACCAGAATAAGACAGACAGGACTGAAAGGATGGTAAGGAGAAAACTTGAAGGACATAACTATAGATGAAGATCCCATTTTAGCAAGATAAGTCAGCACATTCATGATGCTGGGCAGAGCAGTGCCTTTGCTGAAGTACACGGGACTGGCAACATACTAAACTGCTATCTTGGTTCAGGACTGGAACAAGGTTGAACTGAAAGTGTCTTGTCTACCTGCCAGATCTATCCATGCATATCCAGAAATAAGTGTGGCTGCTTTCACAGGAATGACATCACTTAACAACAAAAATATTAAAAGGTATTGTCTGAATTTAAAAATAAGAAAAAAATTTCTTTGAGGCAGCCAAGATGTCTTTCCTGCTTTGTCTACTTTTATCTTCTGAGGATGCTTAAGTAAACACCCACAATCTTCATAAGGACAGACCAGCTCACTGAGTAAGGTTGGTATGCTATAAAAGACTCATTGTCTATATTCATTTTAGATTGTACCTACAGAGGATTTATAGAAACAATACCTAGGTGGCACTGAGGAGGCTATCAGTGCTATTTACAGACAATTTAAAGGAATAAACCTGCAGTTACGCCTGTGTTTGCTTTCCCTTGTGGTCTCCCTGCAATGCTTTCTAATCCTATTGTGACTTGATTGTTTCACAGCAAAGTGCTCCACAGAGGCCAGTAATTGGCACACAGGTTCAAATTAGATTGCTGTGTGTTTAGGAAAGCGGGGGTCATTTCCCATCAGCACCGCTCATTAAGAAGCAGAGTGCTAAGTTTTCTATTACAGAAAATACTCATATGTAAGTGTGTGCATGCTCGGGAGGAAGATTTTATGTATAACCTGGAGCAGAATGAGCCTGTGATCAACAATATGCAAAACAACTTTGGTAAAGGCATACATTACCTATATACTCAGTAACAGTTTTCTTTAATTCTGCATCTGTCTGACCGTTGTGCATAAATTCCTTTTCACCTTGTAAATGTGAAGTCAAACATGGGTGAATTCAGAAGCTGGCTTGGAGGCAGTTGAAAAGTTGGCCTTGTGTGCCCCTGGCTCTTGTGAATTTTAATCAGGCTCTCAGTGCTAATTGCACATCAGCCACATTTCAGTTCTGGTATACTCAAGGCCACAGTTGGCTCCTGTGCATTTGCTGTGGGGAGGAAAGAGAAGCTGGGGTTCAGAAATGAGTCAGTTGGGCCCCAAATTAACTGAAGGAAGAGAGATAACATCAGTGTGCACCAGAAAGGAGAATGAAGGGCAGGTAGAATTAAGAAAAAAAGAAAGAAATCTGTCCAGAGGAGCAAGCACCCTATGCCACAAGCTTAATTGTTCCTGGTGACAAACAACTAGTCATTTGATAATGTTAAAACGGAGGAGAACTATTTGGGTAATTTTTGCCTCACCTGAGATACATCTGACTTTCCTCAAATGCTGAGTAGTGTCCTTTCCTCTAGGATGACTAAGGGGGTTGGCTATATGTGTCCTGCCCATGGCTCCTTCAGAACCAGAAAGCAGGCACTGCAGCACTTGCACCTCTGGGGAAATCTCACTTGCTAGGCTTGCATTAACCATTTTCAGTATCATTACTGTGGTATAGCCCCTATTTTGCATAATAGCCTAGTGTTTAGGGGTCTCCTGCCAGAAAAGGACACCTGGGGTGTAGCCTGAGGTGGCTGCAATCGTATACCACCCTGCTGTAGAGGACTCCTGTGGGCAGAGAGTGCAGGTGTATTTCTAGGGAGAGTATTTTCTGCTCCTCAGCGAACTGTGGGGAGGGGGAAGGGAAGGTGACCGCATGGGAATGGCATGAGGTCTGACGGAAAGCAAATGGATGAGTACACAGTGCTCTGGCTCAGTGGCATCACATTCATCTGAGACCGAGCAGATCTGAAATATTGGTCCATGCCCTGAGGTGTGAGTATGTGTTTCACATGATGCCTTAGAATTAACTCCTGGAGGACTCCCCATCCTGCCTGGTCACTTAATTTCATGAACGTGTTTCAAGTTTCAAACGCCAGTTTTACAGAACTGTCACACAGGAGACAGATGGGGTCTGGCATGCGTGCCTCTCACTACTGCCTGCTCCATCTCTAGTGGATCTTCATCTAGTGGATCCACACCAGCATCTTCCTGAACTCTTTCTCCATTCACTGGGTGCAGAGCTGATATGTTGAGGTCAGTCTTGCAAATTCTGTTCTTAAGGCACCGTTCAGAAGGTGATCCTGTTCTTAAAACTACTTTGTTCTTTCCCTCATGTGGCCACTAATTAAAAAGTTTCTTGCACTCTTCCCCAAGTCCTGAAGTTTCCCACGGTGGGGACAGGACCTCATGAGAAAGGCCTGAATGGGCCCATCCAGGGCCACATCCTGTAGCTTGTGGACACTACATTTTTGGGCTCTAGTAGTGTCCGAAAAGGCATGCCTAAGGAAGATTATAAGGACAAAGTGTAAGAACATGCAGGGTCCTTTCCCTAGTCCTCTCCTGGTCTCCAACTGTTTCCAGCTATGGGACTTCCTGAAATTGCCTTGGATTCTATGTGTCTAGTAAACACCAGTTTATTTCTTTTACAAGGTACTTGTCCAATGTTCTCTGAACCTTTTCAAACTCTTCTCTTTCCAGTGGAAACTCTGCTGAAACCAAAATGCATTGAGATCTTTAAGTAAACTAACTCATGCTTTCTTTTCACTCTCCTCTTGCCAGCAAGGTGCATTTTTCACACATAAGAATGAAAAAAAAACCTGCTGTGTATGTGAAAAGCAGATAGCAATCTTTATTTTTACTTGCTCCCTCTGACATAAACCTTAAAGGTACACCTATAATGATGTAACTTGTCATAGAAAACAGTATCAAATCTACGATGATGACATAAAACAAGCAAAAAATTATACCTATCCGTGGAGTTTTGCTGTGTAAATGAAGTGAAATTTCAGTCAGTGCTGGCATTTCTCCTCCCCCCTCCATAGTCACCATCAGTCAGTGTTGTATATTACAGTTTTTTATCTGCATTGTGGTTTATATCCAGCATGGCAAGTCACAGCTTTGCAGAAATCCCTTATCTTTAGACTGGAACTGCATTCCTCTGTCTTCTCAACATATGTCTGTTGAAATGTTGTAAAATCCACAGTCATCTCTGGATTGAAAATGTGTTAGCGTGTAAAGTATTAAACAGGAATAGAGTTGTTACTTCAATTCTGCTGAGATTTGCCTTTGTCTCCCTAGGATTTTACCACATATTCACTAACATGCTGAGAATACATCTTTTTTTCCTGGTATGGCAGCAGAAACACTGCTGCTCTAAAATCTCATTCATTGTAGTTGGACTCTCACAACTATAAATGTGGGGGAAAAAAAAACACTTGTCTGCTTTTTTCCTAGAGAAGACAAACCTTGAGAAACCAGCATGATATACTGAGATACTCAGAAATATATACTTCCATGTAGTGTCACACCAGACTGAAAGGCACAGATGCACTTTCAATAAATTGGCGGGGGGGGGGGGGCGCTGGGGGGGTGGGGAGAAGGAAGAAATTAATAAATGTAAATTTGAAAAGCTGTAGAAAAAAATTGTCTTTGCAAGGTTTTATTTTACTACATAGGTCATCATAAGAACAGGAGAACTGCAGTATCAACTGGATCAAAGTCCTGGTTAGCCCAGTATCTTGCCTCCAAAAATGGCTGGTAGTGGTTGTCTAAGAAGTGTGTAACCATGATGCAATAGGACCAACAGCTGATAAAACTCCAGAACAGTCTCTCAGTCACCAGTGATTTCCCAAATGTAGGTCTATTTAACGGTCCTAGGTAGAACTTTCTTCCATTTTTCATCCATTTTTTTAAAACCAATAATGTTTTTAGCATATACAACGTTCTCTGACATGTTCCACAGCTAATGAACATTTTTTTTCTCTGTTTTTGAATCTACTGTTTGCTAGTCTTTGTTGATGTTTCCTATTTCTTCTGGTAGAGATAATAGACATATTTGTCTTCTCCATGCCACTATGATTTAATATCCTTTAGGGGATCTAGTTTCTAGGCAAAAGAATTTCCAGTCTAAGTAATCATATCTTCGACTGGTACTAGTAGTAGCAGTGAGCCAACTCCCCTCTCCGCCAATTCACCAATTTACAGTTAATTTTGCTTTGATGTTTCGTATGGGTTATTAATAAATGAAAACATTTTTTTACTGAAACTGGTGGCAACTAAAGAAAGGTGATTTACTGACTAGCTCCAACTGCATCCTACCCTTTGGGTTCCTGGTCAGTCAGACACCTTCTTTGGTGGGGCTGCAAATGGCCAGCTGAGCCAAGCACAGGCCCCTTACCTGCACACCAGTCCCATACCAGCACATGGCCAGGCACGTGGAGCCTTGGCCACCACCTAACAGAGCAATCACAACCACCCCCACCACCACGGTGATCCTAACAGTTTTGCCTGGACCCTGAACTGCAGAGTCTGGAAGAGGGTGTTTGGGATAAACATGTCAATGTGTTGCATTTTGGTGAGAAACTGAGGAAGGCTAGTTTGTTCCTCCCTCCCAGGTCCGCAGGACGCACATTCCTGTTGCCAAGGGGTCCCAGCAACCATGCCCTTCCTCATTTATGGACCATTAAGATCACTCAGTTACTTTAGAAAGATTGCCTTGATTTGGTGGGATTTTGCTGCACGCTGGAGATAAATGATGTGATGTTTTTCACAGTGAGCTTCTGTATTCTGAGCTGCAGTTGCACATGTTTGCATCTGGCAAATAGAAACCTTCTGCTTCACTTATACCCCATATCACAAACCTGATGGACTGACCCCTGACTGAGAGTTTAGATCTTTCCAGATGGAGCAAAATTAGCAACAAAGTACGTCTTGCAAAGACCTTATAGGAAAGATATATGTTCACTGACTGAATAGTACCACAAGGTAAAATAAAACAGCTCTGTCTGTATAAACATACCCAGCCTATTTCTTTCCACACATTTCTGACCAATTGGCTTTATTGAGACCACCACCAACCAGCAAAGCAGCCACTAGTTGCACAGGTCAGATAATTTAATTTAAAGTACAAGCCCTGTTGAAGTCATTGCATTTCCTCATATGCTTACACATATGTTCAGAGAGAGAGTCAGACTATAATAAAACTCCCGTGATGTGTATTGCTCAGAAGTAATATAACTTTTCAGTGGTTCAAAATATGGTCTAAATTCTGTTGGTCCCTCTATTATCTATCAAGATATTTTTTTCCTCATATGGACTATTTCTAATATATGTCCTCTCTTATTTATTCTAGAACTACTGTGGCATCAAAATCATCCAAAAATCCATTCCAAGAGTTAAATACAATAATTTCATCATTAGATAGGAGAGTAGTAAGTATCAGGCCAAACAGTCTAACTTATGTTAAAGGACAGGTCAACAAAAGTTCATTCCTGATAATGCAAATCACACATCAGTGTCTCAGGAACAGCATATAAGAAATGATGTCTGAAACATCAATAACATGGTTTTTCTCCCTTATAATTATTATTAGCTTGGTAATAGTCGTTAGTGACCTATCTCCTTCTGCTGATTTAGTAAAGTACACCTAATAACAAGCAGAGGTCAAACGTACAAACCAAATGACACTGCATTCCCTAGATACATAGTGCAGTTTCTAATGATGTAATAAATGCCTTGCAGTGTTTTTGTCTCAGCCACCAAAATTAAGCCTATTAGAGTAAAATATGCCAATTAAAAACATTATAAATCTTGCCTAGAATATAAAACAAATCTCTGTAAACTGCAAAAATGACAGACTACCTCTTGTGTTAGAAAGGCTGAATCTCTAAAGTAGCTTTTATTTCAGTTCTTAGTTAAAAATCAAGCCTTCAGAAATGGTGTACATTTATTATATAAATAGCAAGAAAGAGAGAAAGCAGTATCACATTATGGCCTCTTTTTTGCAAGGAATTAATCATGACTTCCACAAAAATACCTTTTTAAAGAATCTATCTTTTTTCATGAGAAGGAGGAAGTATTGTCCTGTAATTTTAGACTTTATATGGATATTTTAGCACAAAAGAGGTGACCTTATCTTAGACAAAGAGACTTGGTTCACAGTTCAGGGAAAAAACAATAATGCTTATATCCATCTCTGTATTAAGAGTATCCATAAAAGAACTACCCATAAAATCAGCTAGTCCTTTAACTTAACTGTGTTGGAACTCACTCAAGCCATTGAGTATAAAACTGCAGTATTATTATTCTTTGATGTCTATAGCTTAGCAACACAAAGCTGGTCTCCAAGCACTTACTCTCTATAAAGAAACACAAATGTTTGGCCTTTGGGCTGTAAATATTGTGTCACCATTGATTTTTAACATATAAAGTGTATTTTCCTGAATGTCAAGTATTCTCAAAGTGCAGAGACTCCCATGAGCATGGAGTGTCAGGAATTAAAGACAGTTTAAAAGCCAGAGCTACAAGCAAGGAAAGAAGAAAGTAATAGCAAGAAACAAGAGAAAGAAGTAATGAAAGAATAACTAATATGAACTTAGCCAAGTATTATGTTATCATTTATCTCCCAGACGAAAATGTCACCTGGGGAGCACAATATCCTATCATCAGTGAAGAGAAAACTGAACTGTGATGCTATCAGTAAACCTTTTCTTACAACTTAAGATAGTTTTCTTTAAGGATTTGTGTATCCCATGCACTACAGGAGATTTTTTTCCCAGCTAAATAATAGGATTGATTTTGGGATCAGATGTGCTGGTGTTTCACAATGAAAGTGTCAGCTGAATGGTAATGTGGCTCTGATAATTTGCTATTATTGCCTTGCAATACTTCTGTGTTTGTTATTCTGTATTATATCAGCTACTTTGATGCTACTTCACCAAACTGATCTTGAGAAGGTGGTTTAGAGCAGCAGGGCGCTAACTTAGCCAAGGCGGATAGGAGCACGTCATCCTGTTCTCCCAGGACAGAGACAAGTTCTGCATCACCTCCAGTAACGTCTGCCTCTTGCCACAGAGTACAGAGGGATGGCTAGAGGTGAACGTAGCTGCCCCCCTCAATAACCTGGCATGAATCCAGGCTGGGATAGCACTTTGCTCACACAGCTAGGAAAGCTGAGAGGGATTCATCGTACTGGATGCAATGTCTTTTACAGTGTAGCCTCAGGCAGTGCAACTCTGCAATGTCCTTTACGTGGGCTGGTGGTAAATCACCAGCCTATCCAATAATGAGTAAGAGGAATACTCCTTCTAGGTGATTATTCAGAGCAGACCCATCTCCATAGCTTATTTCTATAGCCAGTGCAGACAGCCAATGTTCCTGAGAGGGCAATGCAGAGTATCTTAGGTCAGGTTCCTCCTCTGACTCTTAGACTTCTCCCATGAACTTGTGTGAATACCTTTCTTTGTAAGCCATACCTCTGAACAGAAAATTCAGTCCAGACTGGAGGAAAGACACTGTCTTTCCTCTCTGGAAAATGTCTTCAGGCAGCTACACTGTAAAAGTTGTGTTGGCTAAAACCCTGTTTGCTTTTATCCTTCCCTATCCCACTTGCCACTATCAGTAACCATTCAAAGGATATTACACACCAGATTCAGAGATTCCTTTGAACTATTTTCTTATTTATTGTGTTTACTAGATGTTTCTTTCAGATCTTCAAAAAAATCCTGGCACCCATCTCAATTTTATCTGCGTAAGAACAGTCAGGTTGCTGTCAGACATTGTCTCAGACATTTACATAAATATTGACTATTTAATGCAAAACATTCTTTCAATATACAGGCACATATGCCAGCTCCTCTTAAGAAGGCTGAAGAACCCTGAGTTCTGAAACATTTAAGAAACATTAAAGGTATCTTTTTGATAAAGGCTACCTCTTGAGAGGTGGTGAGAATTTCCAACTCCCAGCATTAAGGGCACTCATCTCAGCAGCAGGCATTCAGGGCCTGGCAAACCTGCCCTGGAGACCAAAGATACTATTTAGTTTATCAAGGTGAAGCTTGAGAAGTTATTTGACATGTAAAAAAGTGCAAGCATAGGGAAAAGACTTCTGAATGCAGGTTCTTTATTTGTAAACAAGCATATCAGTTTCCCAGAGCTAGAGGTAGGTATGCTCAGCAATAAAAGGAGGATCTGATCTATTTAACTAACTAGAGTCCAGGAACTGCACGGGTAGTATTCCAGTGATCATACCTGAGGTATCTAGCAAACTGATCCTCCTAAAGGAAACTGATCCTACATGGTAGATTCTGCCTCAGGGGAGAAGCCTTATCCAAGTTAGATACCTAACTGAGGTGTTGTCAAGTCTAAAGGAAATGGTTACTTTTTAGAAACCATTTGGAGAGCTTTCAGATTTTCTGAGAAACATCAGTCTTTTTTTTTTTTTTTTTGTAGTTTCTAAGAATTTAATTTAAGAAGGCTGCTTTATTAAACACCCAGACATCTAAGGAAAAATTAGGTAGACAAAATCTCCCTGAAAGCATTTATTTTTGTCAGTTGGATTAACTCCTGGATAACAGCTACAGATAACACTTTCATTAGCCATCAGTAAAAGGAACTGAGGACTGCATTCTTTGTCTAGAAGTGACTCTAAGAGGCATAAGCTCAGCTATAAGGTGTGACGGAAGGATCCCAATTCCATGTCCAGAGGTGATTAGGAGATGACACAAGACACATCTTCATCTGGACATAAATCATTTGTGAAGAAAAGTGAAGAAAGTCATGATCCACCTGCTAAGATGTGTATCTTGTCAAGTCACACAATATCAGCTCTTAGGTGCTGCCAATTGATTTCAGAGTAAAATGTAACGTGTTTTTGAAGCACTCAATAGGACACATTTTCTTCTGAGGTCCCCTTTCTACATGACTGACTCAAAAACTGAAACTAAATCCTCCCTGTTTTAAAAACAAGTGCCTGTAGACACCATGATGTCCAAATGGAACCTGCTTCCCCTCGCTATCGGAGCTCCCGCAGCCGTGGGTAGGGAACCTTCTTCTGGATTTTGCATGAGGGTTGGCTGCTGCCTAAATGCTCGTTCATGTTTGTGGCATATGGCTTCTGATCGGTACAGATGGTTTTAAAATAGGTACTGTGGATCAAACTAAGATAAAAGAAAGGCTATCAATTTGTCAAAAAAGAATTACTGTGGCTTTCAGTTGTACTCCCCCCACAAGGGAGAATTATGTTTTTTAAATAAGTGAAAACATTATGAGCAACACCCACACACTGCTTCTAAAAAAGCCTGGCCTCTAGTAAAGAATGCAAAGGTTGCAGGTACTGCTCCACATTTCCAGAAAGTTGTTTAACTTTATGTCTTAGTGGTAAATTTACCTTTCCCTCTCTCTCTGTCTCTCTCTCTCACACACACTTTGAAAGGTGATACCAATGTTTTATTGTTCACTGGGAAACATGACAATAGTTCATGTAATGCAGGAATAGTTCTGAAAATCAAAAATACAGCTATTGATTGTCTCAAACTATTTAATCTTCAATTAGACATTGAACTTTAGAACTGGCAGAATATGTAAGATTTTTCTATCCTTGAATAGCAGTTCATCTTTGTCTATGAATAATACATCTTGCTACAATAGTGCAGTCAGATACTGGTATAATTAGATACATTTCTGAGGTCTGCCTATGGTTCATGCATCAAACACTGATCCTTCAGGCAGCCTTGTATAGGTCTGTAGGCTTGGGACGCTAAAGAAATGAACACAGTCATGCTAACAGTGCCCTCACTCCAGTTACAGATGTAAGATGACAGTTACTGCTCCAAGGCATACTAATTACGAAGTATTTAGCAGTCAGTCTCTAGCACACACCTGCCAGAAGCAGAGATGGGGGAAATGTGATTCCCTGTTTCTTATGTTACACAGACCCCAGCTGGAAGTTAAGTTCTTAAGAGGCCAATGATTGTACAAACCATATGTTATCACAGTTCAATCACACCCATAGCTTTCCCCATTTTAATGTATATTCGGCATTACTAGATAATGTGACATCTTCAGACTAATCAGATGGATATCTTAACCAGTGGGAATATTAAGGTAATACAGTGCTACAGATAACATCCATTGCATTATGTTAGCTTTGCACTTCTATTTCTGCACAATAACTCTGGCTCCTAACCTGTTCTGACTATAAACTTTTCCAGGACACAGCCTATTTAATCTAGACACAGAATATGTTATTTCAAATTATGCTTACTATGGATCTTAACATTTTGGGTCCAAATAGCTCATAGAAAAAAACCAGCTCTGTCTGAGTGCAAATTTTGCTGTGGGATCTACTTATAGCTGAAAGAAACAATTGATAAGAAAAGTCTAAAAAATGATAAATTAGATCTGTCCAATTTTTTTGTTGTTTTTAATAACCAAAGACAGAATAATATCTCCTTTCAAAATTGTACTTGTTCTAAATTTTTATAAAGAAAATAGAGAAAAGGATCAGAAGGGGAAAAGGAAGAGCACAACCATTTACATATGCTCTGCAATGTAATTAGGGTGAAAGTGAAATAAACCAAAAAAAAGTTTTGCAGCACGGCATTTCATTGCTGCTGATTAAATTCTCTGTCCAAAAGTTGTTTCAAGGAAGCCAGGCACTCTCAAAGTGGGAAAAACCTGAAATGTAAAGTTTTTCTTCTGGCATGGTGAGGAAGAAATCAGCTTTGTAAGAATCAGGGAAATGCTTTGCCTTTCACATCATAATATTCTCTCACATCTGCTGAACCAAATGTTTTCTACAACAGCATTTTCACCCGACTGCTTAGAGCCCCAGCCACAGAGCTAACACATTGCCCAACATCACTCCGTGGCAGTCAGGATTTGAACCCACAGGCTCTGACTCCACGCTGGAGGCTTGGTCCTCTGGCTGGCAGAAAACTGCATTAATACAAATCTGTATGATTGCAGGGCTGAAGGCAAGAAACACTTAGGATCACTCTAGCACCTGAAGGGAAAGATTCACAACCGGAGAAGCAGCAAGCCACATCAGCATGCTTTTGTGGGCTTACAAAACCCTTTTTTGTATATACATTGAGTGTATTGTTAGCACGCAGCGGCATAGGGTATTCAGCAGGGGAAAAAAAAAAGTTCCCTAGTGCTTTGACTACACATTTTCTAGTTCAATCTTAAGACCTTTGGGAAGGGGGTCCACCTTGTACATTCAGAATGTTCTGCTAGTAAATAAAAGACACAATCAAATTGCTTTCAGATGAAAATTTTGGGAGAATATTTTTAACAAACTGTAAAAGATTTTAAAGTTTTGTTCTCATTCTCTCCTCATCCCTGCAATCTCATCACTCTTTCTTGCTTTTGATTTTGTCAGTGAAGAAGGGGGAGAAAGAGAAAATAAAATAAAGATACAAAACCTATTTTATGACCAAACACCTGGAGATCTTGTATATTAACTTCTAACAATTCCTACCTTCATTTTTGCTTCAGCTAGAAAAAGAAAAAAAATTTCAAACATCATTCCTTTGTGAAACCCAGCTGTTTGCATTACCATGAAAAAGATGAGCAACTCTTTCAGTTTGGCTGTTCTGTTTATATGTCAGTTTTAACTGATTAAAGGGGAATAAGAAAAATGACCTAGCTTTTCTCTTCCCACTGTTCTCTTCCCCCTCATCTTGCTCAAACAAAACAACCTTGATCACCAAATGTAAGTCACAACTCAGTGAAATCTCCTGATGACTTGCATGCTTGTTGTTTTTGAGAAAAGGCTGAATAAAGGCTTCAGGATTTCATCAATTATGCAACTTTATCTTATTGGCTAAAGTGTATTTTTCAGTCATTTAGATTTATGTATGCTTCTGTGTAGTTGGTGGAGAACTCAAGACTTTTCTAGCACAGTGCCTCCCACTCTTCTGTTCTTCAGGTGTAAATAACAATGCCAAAAGAAGGGCTAAACCAGACAGGTGGAAACCAGAAAAGTTCAGAAGAGAAGAGTCACATATCAGAAAGTTACTGCATTTTCCAAGGAAGAAGAACTCACAAAAAAACATAATCTCACTTCAGAAATTGTCATTCTAATACAAAATATGTGTGCTTATCCAAATCTCATCATTTAGACTAATATTCCCCTTTGAAGACCTCAGTTGTAGATGTCAGCATTGCTGGCAAATGTTTTTATTCTCATGCGCAAAAGTATTTCCTTAACCCTTTTCTCACCAGTGTACCACTTGCTGTGCTGTCAGACAAGACAAATACAGACCCAGGTATAGCTTGGGTGTACGGCTGCTCCCCTCTTCCTCTTTCACGATCCCATGGGCTTCACTTGCTAGTGAGGGAGAAGCAAATTCTTCATCCTTTGTTTCTGCATGGTTGACATTTTGCATTTAACTGCGTCTGCTTAGGAATCCACTAAGCCACGGGTTTCCTGGAATACAGTATCAGGGGATAACTCCAGTGTATGACAATTGGCAGAGTGGAGTTCAGCACTTTTCCCTGAAAGCAGGACTTGAGCTGCCTAAAGAACTGAGCAATTTCTCATCCAAATGGTGTACTAAAGATCTGGACTTCTTAAATTACCTTCTCCTTTTTCAAGTGGTGGCCTTACTTCAAAACTGTGTTATAAATGGAGCAATAAGAGTAGCAAGAAGACAGATTAGATTACCACTAGGTATTCTCTCTTCTCATATGGATTGAAGTCTGCTATTCTCAGTGTATTTAATTCATGCCAAATTCTAGTTAAACACTAGATTGTGCATTGTAATTCACTGCTTTGCATGAAGAACCTTATTTGTTCGCACACTGTGTGAAATAGATATATAAATGTGTAATTACTCACTGACAGTATTTTATACAAATCTGAACAGTTATAATGAGAAAAAAAACACTACCAATGAGGTTCTGTGGTTGTGTTACACACAAAACACAACAGAGCAAAGCAAGGAAAGCAATGTCAATGACTTCTCCCACTGCTTAAGGATCGGTAAGATAGGAAAGATGAGAGTTACAGGTATATTAATTACCTGTGTAGCCATCTGAGTGACAGCCCACGGGAAGCAATGGTTTCTGCATCTGAGCTTGTCTTGTGGCACCACAAGGAACAGGTACCCAAATGGCCTGAGGTACCTGAGCCACTCAGGTCTACCCCAGCACCTTTCTCCTTAGCCAGTTTCATGGGTGTCTTTGGTCATGACAGCCAGTTATGCAGATCTTATCAGTCATCTTAGTTAACAGTAAAGCATGGAGTAAATTCTGTAGAATTGCTAGAGGTTAAGTTGAGAACACCCACAAACAGGAACCATGGATTGAAAGTGGTTTGAATTTTTTTGCAGTTATTCAAGCAAAACGCTCCTTTAATACTTTAAACAATATTAAGGATTTTTTTTTCCTAAAGCTGACATTTATTATGAATGTTTCTTGAGTATACACTGGTGTATTTTTTTATAAACTAAAATATCAGGCTTTGTTTCACATTTATTATTAATGCAAGGTACACAAATCTCTCTTAAATTTGTTGTATCAGGTGATATTTGCAGGTGAAATTATTTTGTTTAGCAGATGCTGTTTCAGGAAAGGGAGAGAGATGATGTCTGTGTCACAGTCCAAGGTTGGTATCCCAACAGCAAGCTGGACATGTACCTATATTTCATGATATGTGCTTATCTACAGACTCAGTTCCACAGTGCCCTGCCTCCAGTGCCACAAAACTGCATTCACTCACATATTCCTATCTACAGCTTCACGTCTTTCTATATGCAAACAGCACAACATACACATTCCCATTATAGGAACATCTGAGGGAAATAATCTTTACTTGCAATCAGAGGTCAGAAAACATGCTGGAGTGTGTTTTTAAAGCCTGGATATATGCACTGGTGGTGCTGGTAGAGCACATCCGGAAAGAAAAGGAGTCTGGTGGAACTGGGATGCTGTGCTGCCTATGGAACAGCAAAGTGCTGACCTCTTTAGAAAATCTCTCTAGAGGAATCTAAGTTCTAAAAGAGGAGACAACCTCCGCTGAAAAAAAACCCACACTCAAAGGGATATGTGCGTTTTAGATGTGGCCCCAGCTACAGTGACCTTTGGGAACAAGGCCAGTGAATTTGAATTGAACATTGAACATTGAATCTGTCTTGCTGGATGCATTATGAAATGTGTTTGGATATTTTTTTTTCTTTTTTACTTAACTGCATTTGGTTTTATTTCTGCAGGATGGTCCCCTAGTTGCACTTGACACAAGCATTTGAGCTGGGATGTCTTTCAGTAAAGCAGGAAAGAACTTGCTAGGAAAGATCATCTGAAAGGCCAGAAACCTCACCTTTACATTAGTACCTAGGGGTACTTCGTCCTATGTATTAATGGACAAAAATTGGCCCTTCCAGAGGATCATTCATCTTTTAAGCTGCATGTCTCTCTGCACTTACCAGGTGCTCTACAGGAAAGTGCACAGGTAGTTGAGTCTGAATCTGAATCAAACATCAGCACTGCTGCTCTTCAGAAGATATACTAGAAGAGCTCTGTATGAAGAACAACACCTGAAGTAATCAAGTTACTGAGAGATGTACAGAGAAAACAGAAGATACTGGTTTTCTTTTTATCGCCTGGCTATTCATAGGAGTCATAGCTGTATGTATCTAATTCCTTATTAATGATTAATATCTATTAGTGTGTTTCAGCAGATATGTCTTGTTTTTTAGACCTAAAAAACAAAATTTCTTTAAGTCTGATAAGGGCAAACTTCATGCTTTTATTTTGATTATTGTTATATCTTGATGTATGTTGACATCATTAGATTTTCTCTGTGTTTCAAAATACTAACAGAAGCTAACATTTAACCCCTATGTCAGAAAAACTAAAAAATTCCTATACCAGGAGTTCCTGCTTATCTCTTATTGGATTGATCAGCAAACAAAAACCCAAACAAAACAAAAATGACCAAGCTGGCATCACATGTTTAGTGGATGTAGAGACTGATGTGAAAGCTGCAGTAAATACCCATTCATTAAATCCTCCACTAAGGTCAGAAGCAATGCACTCTGTCATGTCTTGAAAGAGAAGTGTCCCTCCTTATGATTCAGATGTTGAACTGATGACAGGGATTCATAAGAAGGGGACATTAAACTCGTTTAAATCAGTGGATATTTTGCCTCTATCTGAACAACAGGATTGAGAGAGCAGAAAAAAGGTATGTAATAAGACAGAGAGAACTGTTCAAGAAAAGTCAATGTTGAAAATTCTGACTCTGCTATTAGCTGAGCTATTTTAAAAGGGACTCTTAAGCTGAAATATCACTGCGCGGAAGAGTTTTCTGAAAGCCATGTTCAAACTGCCCTGGGTAGGCAGCTAATTTTCTGTGTAATATTATCTGAGGTGTGGAGGATCCTGACATGATACAGAAACGCAAAAGACAGCACATGACCGCAGTATTAGTTTCAGTGAATTCAGTACCATCTACAGACAACACATTAAGTAATGAGTTCTAGCAGTCCAGTCAAGCTGCTTGTGCCATTTCCCTACCTAAATATTTTATATATTAAAGTATCACTGGGACCCAAACAGTGAAATTATAACTAGAAAGCATGTGTCTGTTTAGTGCCTAACACTTGTCATTGGCTGGAGCTTGTAGAACAGAAAGAGAAAAAGAGAGGACTAAGCTGAGTTAGTTATAAAATATATTTATATCATGTGATTTTTGCTAACAAACCAAGTACATACCGGAGCCGTGTGACCTTTTGGGTGTGAGTAACAGCCTCTAAAGATTTCTCAGCACTATTCCATGTGAAAAATGCAAGAAACACATTTCCTAGTTAAAATATCTATGGATAAACTAACACACTCTCCACTTAAGTATAACAGGGAAATGTATTATGCTAATATGTGTGCTCTCTATACCATTAAGAGGTGCTTATAAATAACAACAGGCATCTGAAAAGGCTGCCTTCTATCTCAGGATGTTTTTAAGTCAGTAGAATTGAAGTACTAAGGAAAGAAATGCAAACAAAGAAAATGAACTCTGTAATTGAGAAATTATATTACTCTAAGCACATGAACCTGTTGGAGCAGGGGAGTCCAGAGGAGGGCCACAAAAATGATCAGAGGGCTGCAGTACTTCTCCTATGAAGACAGGCTGAGCGCATTGGGGTTGTTCAGCCTGGAGAAGAAAAGGTTCTGGGGAGACCTTATAGCATCCTTCCAGTGCCTAAAGAAATATGGAGAGGGACTTTTTGCAAGGGCATATGGTGATAGGACAAGGGGTAATTACTTTAAACTGAAAGAGGGCAGGCTTAGATTAGATATTAGGAAGAAACTCCTTACTGTGCGGGTAGTGAAACACCGGACCAGGTTGCCCAGGGAAGCTGTGGATGCTCCATCCCTGGCAGTGCTCAAGGCCAGGCTGGATGGGGCTTTGAGCAACCTGGTCTGGTGGAAGGTGTCCCTGCCCGTGGCAGGGGGGGTGGAACTAGGAGATCTTTAAGGTTGTCTCCAACCCCAGCCATTCAATGATGATGATGATTATGATTCTAATGATAGAATTAAAAAAAAAAAAAAAGCTGGAACAAACAGGATAAAGATTTTACTTTTGTATATGCTCCAAACTTGACTTTAATACTAAAGAATCTATGGAGCATAGTATGCAACTGCATAGACAACTGCATCACATTCTACTGTAATACATTGTAGATATAAGAGGAAAAATTACTTTTAAAACAGAAGACCAGAAAGAACGCAGCAATATTTGTTTACCTTTATTTTCCTTTTTCAAAACATCTTAAAGATTCCTGAGAAATTGGTCCAACTGCTTGGGTCACTCTGAGCAAAAAATAATTTAAGACTTCTGAAAATGTTAATACAGGTGCTAAAATTTATTTTGTTAATTGCTGGAATAATCAATACCTAATTTTCATTCTAAACTAGGTCCTTCATGTGTCTTAAATAACCCACTGGAAGATCATTTACATCTCAATAACAACCCTTAACAATGTCATGTCATCAAAAGCCAAACTAAATCTCAATAATGTAGGTTAGTGACCAGTAAAGGACTTATTACCTGGGTCAAGTCCTTGGGGGCTGTGGTGGGCCAACTGGTGAAAGCCTTGCTTGTGTGTGGTTTTACTCCAAAATATGAGCACGGCATCCCACAGGAATGGTCCTGTTATTTGGTGCTGTGTCATTTTCTAAATGGTTATGCATTACACCTATTTCAGGAGCCCATAGCCAATTGGTAACATGAAGGTCAACCAAGCATAACAAAAAATAAAAGGACAACCAAAAAAGACATCAGAGTAATAAGTGGTAGAGAGCTTTAAAAATAAACAAATAAATATAGCTTTGAAAGCTTACTTGGAGCTTCACCTTGCTTTTGTTAAAATGTTTCTGTGTAAGATGGTAATTAGCAGAAATGGGAGGTAAAAGTATATTATTAGCCTTATGTACTAGCTAGGAACAGAGAAAGGCATAACTATTTTAAGATGCATTTTTAACAGTGCTTTTGTGATACCAACACACTTGCTGATGATATTGAAATTTTTATGTTAATTAAACAACCCCTAACCACTCAGTACATCTCAGATATATATACTTTGTAATTACCTCCATTATTGAAATAGCTAGTTTGATTTATACTTGCCACAGTAACATTCTAGCTTCTGTTATTTTTGTCTTTAGAAAAACATAGGTCCCAGTGAGGGAATATAAAACTATTACTGTAAATTAAATATTAAAACTAACTTATTTTTGCATAAGAATACCATCAAATAATGGTGATAACTGTTCCTAACAAATGAACTTTTTTTTGCCTTTTTTGGAACACAAATTAAAATCTAATTTTCAGTTCTTTTGTAAATTTCATATAGTTAGTGTGCATAGTTTTACTGATGGCAGTAGCTTAACAGGGAGCTATTATAGCCTTAGCTTAGCGATTAAGAAATACAACATTTGTTGAAGAGCTAGGCCTTTTAGTCTAGAATGGATTATCACTTGATCCTTCCTTAAGCATTTTTATACAGGAGTACATTATCCTTGGAGCCACCCTGGGCTCCATGCCTCATTAACCTGGGTGTTAGATAAATCAAAGGCAGCCTCAGAGACAAAGATAAGCAAACTGCAGGCCAGCAAGACGATGATGTATGGATCCAGGAGGCTAATAGGAAAGTATTGACAGGAAAATGGTGTGCTTATCCTGCAATCACTGCATATTGCAAAGAGAGCTCCCAAAAGCAGATGGGATACACTTCAGGGAATGCAGAAGTGGGAGATTGTTAGGCAGAAATGGATCCTCACATCTTGGATTCTAACAAGAACTTTCTTTGTGGCTGCACTTCAAGCACAGCAGAGAGGTTTGACATGATTCATTCTCCCCTTTATTTATTTCTGTTGACTGTCATGTTTTGCAAGACCTTTTCTCTTAAATGTGCATAACTACTCTTTTAAAATAGTAGTTGTCCTCCTAAATCACTACTCTATCTTAAAATCACAATGTACCACGCTGTCTTTTTCTTTCTATATTTTGAATATCAGCCTACTAGTTTGAAACTAGTATTCCTGTTGACTCCACTGGGAGCAGAATTAAACCCCAAGCCTACATACTGAACAGAGGTGTCTTGTTTTGTGACATTATTATCCCCAGCATTGTGACTTACTGGGGACAAGGGCCAGAATGAAGAGCACCCAGCGACATTCTGGTAACAGTAAACAGTCTAAAATTTGAGATAAGCTAAATTTGATGGCCATTTTACATGGCATGTTCTGCTGAGCCAGACTTTTCAATGCCCAACAAGAGTGAACATGCAATGAAGGAAGGTACTGTTTGCAGAGATCCTGTGTCTCCTGCTGCAGAAGTGGGAAGGGACATATGCAGGAAATGGATCAAAGGATGGTAAGGAAGGGATGCATGGTGTCACAGCTGGTACAGATAAGCAGCACCCATAGGGCTGAGTTCTCTCTCCACTTCTGCGATAGAAATGCCAACCATATCTCAGAACATATTTTTTCTGTAATGCTCATTGTTTCAATAGGTACCTTGAATATAAGCATGGTCACTCTAGGTGAACTGGTAGGGAGATGGGCATCTCGGAGAGTAACTATCAGTTCCTTGTTTCAGGTTACTCACTTTATAATTCCTGGGGCTTGATGCGCTAAGGTGCTCAACAAAAGGAAATTTAGAAGGTGAGAAGGCCCATTAACTCAGTATGTTCTACGTACAATATTGCCATAGCGTATGAATTCAGGTTTGCACTTGGCACCCCTAGGTGGAACCTGAAGTTACTGGAATCCTATATACTTGTCCTTAGATATGTTACAAGTTTTCCTTCTTCTGTATTCATCCTTTGTGTTTCTGCCTTCCTACAACCTATATCCAGCCCTTCTTCTAAAATCCCACGTGGCTCCATGGACTACTACTTCCTCCTCACTAATTTTCCAAGATAAACCACTCCTTCCTCATTTCAGACAATGTTGGCATCACTAGGGAAAAGGATGAGAATAAATATGAGCAAGCTTCTCTGTGTTTGTTTGACTGGCTCCATGGACAGACAGATAAAATGGAAAAGCTTTGGTAACTGGGCCAGGGAGCTCTGTGGGGGCAAAGCTTGTCTGTGTGCCTGCTATGGGTCCTTGCAGTGTGGAGGAGGACCTAGAGCTCTCTAGGACCTATAGACAGCCTGACTTCAAACATCAGTGTCTTTGTCCAGCAATTCTGTCATGCCCAACAAACCCCTACTAAACAAGTGAAAATTAAAAAACCCATGGATTTATAATTTAGCTGAGTTTGGGAAGGTTTGAATAGAGATGGTGAAAAAGCATTATCTGTACTTTCAGCAACATGCCTCTTTTCTGAGATGCTAGACCTTTTAAATGAAAGGTTGTACAAATATCATTTCTAGCAAAATACTATTTTTTTATCATTGAACCTAGTCCCAAAAATGCTGAACAATCTTTTCTGATTGTTTTTTTTTCTAAAATTATTTTGTTTCAGGCAAAAATATAGCATAGAAAATTACAGTCCAAATAGTCAAAGAGCAACAGAGCTAAAACCAACTGAGAAAAAGTCTTATAAGGGAAAATAGCACAAAAAAACCTACATGTTCATGAGAGCTCCACCTTGAACTAATGTAAATACTCTGCTTTGAAAGAAATATGGAGTATTTAAAATTAATTTCTTTTTACTTGAATATTCTGAAACAATAGTTAAAGGAAATATCAGAGTGCAGAATAGCTCTGAGCCACAACAGAAAAAAAAAAAAAAAGACATAAACAAACTATATTTTAATTCTGAAATTTTAAGTAGTAACATTCAGGTACTATGGAATTTTTACTTTTTTGGGTTGTTCTTCCACCTGCTCTCTCATTCCCCCATCTCTTTCACAGAATACGTACCTGCTAGATTGGTGACATGTACCAAATCCTGACAGTTTGGGAGTTTCCTTCTCCTATTCCAAAAATCCCTTTGCAATGTTCATCCAGAGGAATACCAGATGTGTTTTCTGCTATAAAACGTATCTGCCTTCTTCTGTGTGACAGTGTTGTATAGTGACTTCTATTAAGTTCAGGCGTTGACAAATGGGACAAATTAAATCCTACAGAAATATAGTATTGAAGATATAGTTACACTTTATAGACACAGTAATAGTTATGACTAAATTTTAAAGGAGCTCGGTACACCACAGTTCCTATTGCTTTTCTCTGAGACACTGGCTTCTGATCAGTTTTGGAAATTTGACCAACATCTCTTGAGCTGATTAATGAGAAGTTACGTTCTTTAGAAAATCCAGCCTCATTATGGATTCTAGTTATACACTTTTGAGAAGGTATTTCTTGAGCTTTGCATTACAAATCATTATTATTCCAAGAATTAACATGGTCACAAAACAGAATTTCCTAAAATACATTTAATGATACTGTTATGTTAGGCAGTGTAATACTACAAGTGCCATCCTCTGGAGGGACACACGGACCATTTGTCTAAGTTAGATACATTTAGAAACTGAGCTGACCTTCAAATTTACCCAGAATGTTAAACAGAAACTCACTTTATCATGTATGCTCTAGAATACCTCCAGTCAAGCCTTTACACTACCGATAGCAATGCAAATCACATCACTTTCAAAGGAACATGCTTAATAAATTAAAACATGGTCTTATTTACCTACTTACTCACTTCTCAGTCAGCGTGAGTCAATTCCATGACAGGTTTACTAAAATACCACTTACTTTTCTGTTATCACCACTGACAGCAAAAAAACTGACAAGTGCATTTTGCTGCTCAGTTGGTAACTAGGTAATTTTTGCAAGGCTTATTTTATATTATATATTGATGCAGGTAAGTATATATACTTCTAACAGTAATTCCCAGTGCGAACAGGGCAGTCTGAACTTCCCCCCCCCCCCCAAAAAAAAAAAAGAAACCAACCAAAACCAAAACACCCAAAATAACCTAAGCACAGCCAGAACGCTGTGCATTTTCCAGCTGCCTCCCTGCTTTTGATTTGTTTGTACCGCTTTATCTGGTCTCCTGCATGATCCCAGGGAACAGCTTGATTAATGCCCACTCCAAGTGGCACAAGGAGCAGTCGCAGGCAGGTAGTTACTCAGAAGAGCTGCAGGTACTCGGCTCAGGCCCCGGTGGTCACGGTGCCTTTAACATCTCTCTGGGGATCTGACTGTTATCTGCCTGCCCCTGCAGCCAGCAGCTGTGCTTCCCGATGGCCTGATGGACTGGCTTGTGTACCTGGGGACGCAGGCAGGGTGCATCCATTACTCATTTGTGACAATAACCAATCGAGGAAGATGTAGAACTCAATTCCAGCAGAAAGACCTATAATGTTGGAGTCAGGAGGTTATCGCTGTGGGACCTGCACCTTGCTCCTTACCCCTCTTATCGAGAGCTTTACAGCCTCTGCTGGAGCAGCATCTTGTAAAGCTGAGGGCTGCAGATCTGGGGCCCAGATTATTATGCATCTTCCTAAATGCTACAACATTTAATTAAAAAGTAGATGTTAGTCAAATTGTTACTGGCTGAGAAGATGCTTTTGGTAAACGGGAGGCAAAAGCTAAAGGGTTTTGCCACAGAAGGAGGTGGCAAACAACTTCCTTACATCAGGCCTTTGTAGAAAATGACGTGTTTCTCTCTATTCTCATTTCACAGTGAAACTTTATACAAGGGACCAGCACAAGCCCAAATCCAAGCCACAATGTCTGATAACGGAGATGAGAATCTATGATGAAGGAGAGCGTAAGCATAAGACCTTAGCACTTGAAAAATGATAAGGGACATAGCTTTTGATAAAGCAGGGGTGTTGTTTGATCACTGTCTATTCATATTTAAATGTTCAGAGAAAGATTCAGTCTCTTAGCAAGAAATTAGTATGTAAAAGTCAGGAAAGATCATTTGGATACATGTAATGTAAGATATGGAAAACTCCCTTGATTTAGGGCTTTTTCTCTAAATATCTTGATCCTAGAAGGACCCAGGTAGACTTTTAAAGTACCTTAATTGTTTAAAACAACTCAAACTTCTGAAAGAGCAGATAGAAATAGTACTCATTTATCATTAATGCCTTAAATTATATTTAGGACGCTCATTTAATCAGTCACAAGACCACAGATTCTGGCAGTATTTTAGCAAACTTGCCTGAACTGGAAATGGAAAGAATTAGATTAAAAAATGGTTTTATCAAAGATAGAAAGTGCTGGCTTAACTGTGTAAAATTATTAATTACCAAACTACTGGTAGATGAAGTCACCATCTGCATCACCAGAATACAGTGTAAGAATTTAATGATTCCTACAGAAGAATATAATCTTATTCACTTAGGGATAAATCATTAAATCTAATTAAAACAGCATTCAGAAATAATCTGTGATCTTTTGTACACCTTCTGAGAAAAATTATAACATATTTTCAAGCTGTGAGAAATCAGGGGGTTCAATCACAGCATATTTAGGCATAAAACTGACAATCAATTTTATGCGTCTATCTCCATTTATATCTACTTTCTTTAGGAGAGTACTCTATGATATATGAATAACATTTTAGCATAGCTCATTTAAGTATGCTTTCCTCTGTATTTTTCCCAGGTTTACTAACATATTTTAACCTTTTTTCAGCATTTTCAAAGTGGACTTTAGCAAATATTAATTATTCAACAGCATCAAAAGCCCTGTAAAGGTAGGCAGAGAATACAGACAGCAGTAAAGAACCTTCTACTTTGCAACCCTAGAATAAAATCAGCTGAAGCAAAATGATACTGTGTCAGAAGAATAAAATCCTAAGAAGCAAGATTTAGAGAAATATTCAGGGCAGGGGGAATAAGAGCATCCTTGAGATGGTGAGAGGCAAAGAGAAGGAGACAAATAAATTAGAAACTGGGAATGAGCAGAGCCAAACATGAGCTCTGGGTATTGAAAATCAGTATTTGCATGAACAGAGAGAAGCCTGCAAAAGGAAGAAAGAGAGGGAGGTGATTACATAATTATTGAGTGAAAGCTGCTACAGCTGGGCTGTTTTGCAGAGGCTTGAAGAGTCAAGGCACCATGATACTAAAACAGAGGAAAGAGAGGCAAGACATGCTAGATGGCCAACAACTAGCGTATTTTCTTCCTCTCTGAAAGGGCCATGCCAACCACTCCAAAATACTGAGGATCTGAAGAACCAGGAGAGAGTTCCAGCAGGTTGTACTCAACTTAAAATAGGAACGTAAAGGAAAGCAATTAATCAATCCTTTTCTCAGCTAAGAAATCAACCCCATTAGAGCATCAGGAATGTGCATAGCTAAAAGAGCTACAGCTTGTCTGAGGACCCAGGGACTTACAGTTCTTCTATCTGCAACTGGAGAATAGGAAAGAGGTGGCCAATCTCTGTTTTATGAAAGAAGATTAAAGATACTTCTGCCTTAATCTCTCTTGTAAAATGTTTAGAACTTCAAAATTTCACAAAATTCCAAGTTGCTGGAAAAACAACAGAGCCTATATAACAAAATCAGTAAGTGTCTGGGTCATGGGCTCAAGCACTGGTACTGTACAAAAGTTGTGCTTCATGGCACGACTACTGCATGGGCCTACCAGTGCAATGTCTGGACAATTCAGAGAATGGCACCAGTGAATGACTGTGCTCTTTACCTGGTATGGATCAGGCCACTATGTTTGGGGGGAACTAATCATGCCATGCCACTTGATCAAAGAACAGTCCCTGGCCCTCTAAGCTTACTAGTATGGATTTAGGTGCCTTTTCCTTAAAGCCACTATAGTCTAAGAGAGAGCATGTACAAACACTGCAGGGGCAAAGATCAGAGAATTGTTTAGGTTGGAAAAAACCTTTAAGATCATCAAGCCCAGCCGTAAACCTAACACTGGCAAGTTCACCACTACTAAACCATGTACCTAAGCACCACATCTACATGTCTTTTAATACCTCCAGGGATGGTGACTCAACCACCTCCCTGGGCAGCCTGTTCCAATGCTTGGCAACCCTTTCAGTGAAGAAATTTTTCCTAATATCCAATCTAAACCTCCCCTGGTGCAGCTTCAGGACATTTCCTCTCATCCTGTCACTTGTTGCTTGGAGAAAGAGACCAACACACACCTCACTACAGCCTCCTTTCAGGTAGTTGTAAAGTGTGATAAGGTCTTCTCAAAGTCACCTTTTCTCCAGACTAAACAACCCCAGTTCCCTTGGCTGCTCCTCATAAGACTTGTGCTCCAGACCCTTCACCAGCTTTGTTGTCCTTCTGTGGACACTCTGCAGCACCAAAATATCTTTCTTGAAGTGAGGGGCCCAAACCTGAATTATATGCCACTCTGAATACATGTAGTTGTGAGCATGACATGTACAGTAAAACTACTGATGAAGTCTTCCAGGCAGGATTCATCTGCCCTAGGTTTAGATGTCTACAAGTTAAACATTTAAATCTGAGCCAATGATGTATGGTACTTCAGAGTCACCAGGGAAAGATGAATCCACTTCCAAAGGCACCTCCAGATAGCTCAGGTTTGCCACTTAGGATGAGATTAATTGTTCTCTGAAGGTGTTGTTTCTCCTTATTGGCAATCCATAAAGCCCAGAATGATGAGATCAGCCTTAGATATACCAATTTTAGATGGCTAAATGACAAAATGAGTTCTACCTCTGTGATTATTTGGCTGTTTGGACACCGCAGCGGTAAGTGTGTGTATTGAAAAGTCTAAACAAAGACCTGGTCTTCTACTTGTCCTGCACACTGACATCCCACTTCTTTGTCCCTAACAGTGATATTTGGTTTGACAGACACAGAGTTCCCTTTCCACATCTCACATTGCTTTGAATTCAGCAAATCCAAGAAATGCTTATGAGATAGTGTCAGAAACAACAGTGGAAGGAGAGACAGCAGGGTGGAAGACTAACCACCACTCAGAGCACAGGACCACCAGGACCAGCTGACTGGTGTTCCTATGGGCATATGAGAACATTATTCACAATGTAGTTAAAAGTTTATTTTAAATAAATACATTCATATATTTGGTGTCATCTAGACAGGAACATCCCAAAACATGATATAGCTTAATTAACTTCAACTAGGATAACAATAAACTTTTCTGAATTAGGTTTCAACCCTCTAAACAAGGGGTGAATGTGCAGTAATGTCTTTATAGTGGTTTTTAGGTCAGCTGTAGATTTCATTAGGTAAGCATATGAACCTCAGTTTAGAGACAAGGCAAACAAGTTCAGCCTCATGTGGTTAGATTCAGTCAGCTCACCCTCTTTTTTAATTGAATGCATAATAACCATTTTATTTATATATATATATGTTATATATTCCCATGTATATATATGGGAAATATATAAAATGTCCCAAAATTTTAAATCACTTTTATTACTGTTATATATATTTTATTAATATATATTTTTATTATTATTAATATATTACATTAAAAACAATAAATTCACACTGTTTTGTTTTCCACCCTATTTATGACCACCTGTTTACAATCAGTCACTACCCATGATCAGAATATTCATGAATGTAAAAAGATGTACCCAGTTCAGCAGCCCAGTTCTAATCAGCAATACCACACCAGTGAAAAGGAAAATGCCTGCACAGAGACTGCTTATTGTTGGTTCTAAAATTAAGTTTGTGACTACCTCTTTTCATCAACTATGAATGAAATTATGATCAGAAGTGCTCTTTGTAACTCTGAATTAAAATGGTTCACTAATAAGTGATGAACTTAGAAAAGTAGATCTGGATAGTGCATTGCATGTACATCACAAGTGAACCACTTTGAAATAATAGGTCTATAACAGGAGCCTATTTAACTACAGACCAGTGATAACATGCTTTACCATATCAGCTGTAGTGACACCTGACCTTTCTACGATGTTCTAGGGTTTGAAGGTTTGAGGGTTTTTTATTTTTAGGATTTTGAGGTGACTCATGTTTTCAAATATTATTATTTCCCTTTATTTGAAAGATCAGGAGAATTTTAACTGCGCCACAGCTATATAACATCTTCAAAACTTCAAGTTGAAAGAAGCAAGATATGTCCTTAACTCTAAGGAACTCTAAGGAAAATTCACTAAGAACAAATTGCAAGCCTAATATTTTATGGCACAGTGTGCTTTTGGAAACTACGTATTTCCACCAAAAAAAGAGCTATTGCCTATCTATCTACACCATATAGGACACCGCGGCTGGAAAGCTGCTTGTCAGGAAACGGACCTGGAGGTCCTCATGAACACCAGGTTGCACACAAGCCAGCAATGTGCCCTTGCTGCAAAGAAGGTAAATGGTATCCTTGGCTGCATTAGAAAAAGTATTACCATCAAGTCCTTCCCCTTTATTCAGCACGGATGGCACCATACCTGGAGTGCTGTGTCCTGTTCCGGGCTCCTCAGTAGAAGACATGGACATACTGGAGGGGGTACAACAGGGGCCCACAGGGATGACAAAGGTACGGGACTATGTCACATACAAGGACAGGCTGAAAAAGCGGGGACTGTTCAGCCTGGAGAAGAAAAGGCTCAGGGGAGATCTCATCACTGTATATAGATACCTGAAGGGAGGGTACAAAGAGGATGGAGCCAGGCTCCTTTTGGTGGTGCCCAGTGACAGAAGCAGAGGCTATGGGCAAACACAGGAACACAGAAGGCTCTCTCTGAAAATCAGGAAACACTTTTTTACTGTCAGGATGACTGAGCACTGGCACAGGTTGCCCAGTTGCCCACAACCAGGGAGGTTGTGGATTCATCTCCATCCTTGGAGACATTCAAGAGCTATCTGGACATAGTCCTGGGCACCCAGCTTGAGGAGGGGGTGTTGGACCATATGACCTCCAAATGTCCCTTCCAACCTCAACCGTTATTTGATTTTGTGATTCTGTGATTTTTATCAAAAAGATGTATCATATTTACATGTATACTCAATACACGTTACCCCCAGAAGTACTCACACAATACTTTTTATGCAGTTCGTATACAGTTGCAGTTTCCATAACAGCAGGAAGTGCTTAAACTAAGACTATATGCAAGCTTCGACCACATTCCATTGACTTACACAAAAGTAGAGTTTGACAAATTCTAGCTATGTTTGGAACACCTGCTGCTAAAATTTGGAGTTTCAAAAAAATCAGTTATGTACTATAGGAGCACAAGAGTCCTATTAAAGAATCACTTAGTTGCATCTCTAGCCTGTCAGTCTCAGAAGTCACGGTCTTTCTGGAGACAGAATAAATGTATAGTTAAATTTCAGTATCACTGCATTTGATGGAGCACAGAACTTTAAAAACATGTTCAAATCTGCATGAAACATGAAAAGCCGCTCCCCGTACATATTTGCAAACAAGGAGAAATACTTGAACCTAATTCAGTATAAACTGGTAAACACACAAAATTTTTCATATATCTATCATCTTTACATGGAGTTATACCAACAAAATATTCAGTAATACAGAAAATAAAATCCACCTCAATTTCCTCAGTATGAGGCATTCTTTTTAAAATCAAGAAGGTGCAGTTTGGATGGACAGTGGAAGTTTGCTTGGAGTTAGACCCTGTTACCATCAAAGGAAAAGTGAAGGCAAAGTCAAAAGAGTATATAAATAAGAAGAGCTATTTATCATCTCTCAGACAGGTGAAGAAATGCTCAGAAGTCTCAGTGCTTTTTTTGTGTCTCTCCTCTTCCATGATAGATTACACTGTCTAGGTGGATTGACATCATATCTCCAGATAAAAATACACCTGATAGAAACTCTGAACTTTAAATGTAGAAGTTTAAACTTACCTTAAACTAAACTTAAACTTAGCAGTTTAAAAAGAAAGATTCAAACCAGAAGAGAAGATTGAGCTTTGACTTTCCCAGGATCTTCCACTGTGAGAGAGGTAAGAAATTGTACAAGTTTTGACAGCTTATGTTTTGAAAAGCATCATTTTATATAGTTTATATTATTTAAGAATAATTGGAATAGCAAAATAAAATATAAAAACCTTAAGAAAATACAATGCAGTAGATATTAATGGTAAAATATAAAATACAACATCTTTTTGAAACAAAGATTAAATTTAGAAACAAACAAAAAATAAAAACTGTATTTCAGGTAAAACCTAAACAGGTTTTTGCTGATTTTTTTTAAAATTAAATAATTCCTACTGTTTTTCAAAACACATATATCACTGGAAAACACAGATATCACTGGAATCAATACACTTCTACAGAACAGTTTGATGATTCCAGATTTTTTTCAGCAAGCTTATTCTCTCCTATAGTTCTTTCATGGGGGTAATACCATTAATATTTTGGTATCAGGATAATTTATAATGTATTGACTGGGTTTTAGTAAGTCATTAAGCCAAAGTCTGAGACTTTTCTTGGGCAGAATTCCCACTGCAGCTAGCAGGAGCTCTGTTCAAATTAAGGCAAGAAACTTGATCCAACATACCGAAGTTTTAATGATTCCATGGACTTTGCAAAAGGGTCCTGATAAAACCTAACTAAAAAAAATTGTTAGTTGGTTTGTTGCTGTTAAATGTCATCATAATACTTAAGAGATGGAGAAGGGACTCATTCTGAAAGGAAGCACTTTTTGAAAAAGAATAATGGTGAGGGAACTTAGCGAAATGTCAGCAAGCTAAATGACTGCTAAATTTGTAAATAAATCTGTCCCCTGCCAATCTCCAGTCTTCCTCTTGTAGATCAGTGTATATCATGCACTTTTAGCCACATTTAATTCTGCTCATACAGAAGCTTAAAGAGACCTGCCCTAGCAAAATGTGATTCTGTATGGAGAAATAATTATATAATTAAATGTGTTTTTCCTGTATTTTCTTCTCAATGTACTTGCTTGCCAATGTTTCACCCCCTCTTTCCTTCCATTATGTCACTTGTAACGGAGATGAAGCAGCCTTGGCTTCCAGTGAAATGGAAGGATAGCAGCAGGTCCACAGGAAGAATTCAGGATGCTTGCCATAAGCCATCTACCACATACAGCAAACCAGGATTTTTTCCAGAATTATTCAGAGCCAATGCAAGCCTGCAACATACAGTGAAACATTTGTCTTGAACACCCTATCGTGATTTTAATGGAGGAACAGTCCTTCACAAGTACATGGAACTCCCTTCTCTTTTTTTCTTCCCTTTTTTTTTTTTTACCTTTTTCTCAGTTTTGTTGCAGGATCTTTACTTTTCAAAGGTTATCCACTTTAAAAGTACCTCCATCACTAACAAGTACAGTCTATTTTACAGATCTGTTTGACATGATTTAACCCTACAACGTGTTCCTAGTGAAACCACAGTCTGGTATGATTTCACTTTCAAAAGCACAACCTCAAAATTCACATAGTTTGTCCAAAGTTTCAGAGATACCAGTGAGATATAAACTTCATCTTTTCACTGGTTTGATTTGTGGATTTGGGAACTCACATATTTTACTTTGCATAAAAACATTTTTAATTTAAAAAAAAACATAAATCAATGGAAATAATAATATTAAACATAATTTAATTTTACTGTTAAATAAGTTAACAGTAAAATGTAAAATGACATACTTTCAAAACTTACATTTGTGTAAGAAAATCTCTAGACTGTTGAAGACTAAATACTTGTCCCTGATAGTTTTGATGCTACTCAGGCAAAAACAGACAATATGACTAAATATTGCTCTAAAAGTTCTGTCCACATAAATGTAAAATCCAACATGCAAAACCCCATCATTTTCCTGTCAGCTAAACATTTATTTGAAGAAAAAGCTATGGAGCAGAGATTGGTCATTCCTTCTTTTACAGTCCTCGAATGTGTAAATTATCAAATTAATCTTTTAAAACACAATCACAAAGAAAACAATTTTTTGTCTAATGAAGAGCAAAACATTTGGTTTATATGACATTGTTTCATTGGCTGACAATTTTATTTAATAGATATACCCTTCGATCCTACACAAATTTACACATATGTCAACATTTAAGCAGAGAGATACATTCATTCAGATCAAAACTACAACACGGGCTGGAACTTCTGCTACTTTGAAGAGTAATAAAAGCTCTGGGTCTGAGGCAGTTTTTCTTCCAAAAGTGTGTATCCCTTGTGTTTTTTACCTAAGAAAATGCATGTGCCTGAATTTGCAATCTCCATAAACATCAAGAAGCAGCATGTGCCAGCCAGGATTGGGACCACCCAATATAAAACCATCGTGGGCCAATGAACTACCCTTTTCTCTCCCTTACTCAGCTGTGCGTATAGCAAGAGACAAGTAGAAGCTGAGAAAAAACAGACCAGGGCCTATCAACAACTTTACTGACCTGCTTCAAAAGGTACAACAAACTTCCTAGATGGTGTCCTACTACATTTTTTTTCATCTTCAGGTGTGCAGAATGGAGTCCCCGAGCTATTTCAGGGGAGGGCACCCAAAGCCAGGACTAAAACCTCAAATCATGCTGTATCTAGAACCTCAGATTTCCCTCCTCTGAGGTAGAGCACCGCAGACTTGCACAGATGCAGTTAAACAAATGCTTGCACCAATACAGGAAAGAGATTTTAGGCAGAAAAGAGAAATATAGATGCACACCACATGCCAGCAGCCTCTGCAGATACTTACTGTGTGCAGGATTTAAACCTATCTGCATACAAACAGTTAATCACCACAACCATTTAAAATGTCAATGGAAAAAGAAATGGTTTCCAAGAGCATATAACTGCCCAGATAGCTTTCATCAGCCCAGCCACATGAAAGACCCAGAGGCAACAGCAAACCCACCATCAATACAAGTGCCTGTGGAGTCCTCTCTGGTGCCAGATCCTGCTGCTTCGGCTATAAACAATATCTCCTATAGTGTTACATCTAGGATCTCTGGCTGCCAATCAAGCAGGAAGAGAAGGAGAAGGAAGCACTGTCTAATGCACTTCAGTAAATGTACTATCTCCATTAAGTGCTATATTTTATACCTTTGTGGAGTAAGTGGTTTTGCAAAAGGACAAACCTCCAAAATGTTAAAATCCCGTTGCAGAGAAAATGTAGTGACTGCTTTTATACTTAATTTTTATGAATATGAACATTTTTATAGGCTTCAGTCTCCCCACAAAACATTAGGCTAATGGACATAAGGCAATTGTTCTTAAGTAACTTTATGGTCAGTCTTGCATGTTTGTGTTGATCTGGGTGATGCTTCTAGCAAGCAACAAACAGCAGAAGTTGTTTGCAACATGCATCCGTTTTCCTCATTGGTCCTGACACAGGTGCTCCCATTGACAGTAGGGTTTATATGCTGAAAATGGTCAGGGGAAGCTGTGGTTTCAGGCTGCACACACTACTCTTGCCCATAGCAGTGTCATAATTTTGCACCTGTGTCTGAAGTAGTTAATTTGGTTTCTCTGTGAATAAGGCTGATCATGATGCCCGAACTGGGAACATCTGCTTTTGGAGCCCAATTTTGACTGGTTTCTGGCCTGTCTGTTGGATTAGACTCATGCAACAGCTCAAATTTTCATGAGACTCAATCCAGTCATCGCATTTGTGCTCAGGACATAATCCAGTGAACAAGAGCAGACTACTGTTAAGGCTGCAAACAGCAACTGTCTTGTTTTTATTAGGGTGCATGTCTACCACAGTGGCAGTGACACCACTTCCACAATTCACGTTGAGTAAGAAAGGTATGACAGACTGCAGTCCTGCATATCTAGTCTGTAATTACTCTGTATTTATTTAGACATGCCAGCAATAGCATTTGCATCAGAGGCTAATTGCCCCTTCAGTTTTATGCTAGTAATTGACTGCAAGCCCAGAAGTGCAGGCAAAAAGGAAAAAAAAATAGAAACAGAACGAAAAAAAATACTGAAAGCTAAATACAAAACTTGTCTCTGATAGCTTTGGCTACTTAGATAAAAGGGAAGCTATGGATAATTATTGCTCTGAAATTTCTACTAATGAAAAAAAGTCTACTAGAAACATATTCAATGACTGCAGACTGTGGCTGAAATGGTAGCTTAACCATGTTGTACTTTCTCTTCTTAGCTGTAAGCTTTTCTTCTAAATTGAACTAACTTCTCATTTATAGTTAGCTGTTAATATTTTAGGCAAACAGCTTCCCTAAATTGGCAGCGCTGAATTTATCACACATTATAGAAAGGCTCAGAAGATCCTGGCAGTATGTAATTAAACAGCATGTTGGCGTCTTTTCTTTCTTTGTTTTTTTTTTTTTTCTTTAAGTGACTGGCTAATCAAAACATTTAGAACTTTTTTGTAAATTCTTCAATAGGACAGCTGTACGTAGAGGTGAATGCCTCAGTGAGAATATGTAAGGTTTTTTCCAAAATCTCATTAAAATTATAAATACGTATTTCTTATTTATGATACTAAATATAGGAAATATATACAGGTAAATTATACTAGCAATGAGACGATTTTCACCTCTGAATTCCAAGGTCTCATCAGTTCTCTACCGAAGTGACATTACTGAAGGAAAGAAATTTACTTTAGTAATTTAGAGTTGTGAGAAGAAATTCAGAGCCAGTATGTCCCGTGTTATTTCTGTATTGAATTGATATTGCACAGCTCAGAACCAAATGTAATATAATACTAAAACAGCATAGGTGATTAATACTGGAGTCTTGCTCATGCGAAAAATGTTAGCTCTGCCTAAAGAGGATTATACTGTGACACATTTGTTTTATTTTTATCAATTAGTTTAATCTTTGATTTGAATTCTACACCCTTTGGCATCAAGAAGATGCTTGCTTTTTTTTTTTTTTTTTTTTTTTTTCCTTTAAACAAAGGATTATTCTTCCTCAAAAGGGGATTGTCTAGTTCTTTTATTGTTTTATGTCACACAGGGGAAAAATGCTTTTGAGGCATTACCTCTGAATTTAGCAGGGAGGAGAGTTTACTGCTATATAATCATTAGTCAATGCAGTAGCTGAAACCTTAAACAAAAGAAAACAAACTACAAACAGGCAAGCATCCCCTAAAGGCACATCAGAACACCAGAGAGAGGAAGCATGGATTTCAAACACGGCTGCCCAAGCATGTGCTAAATATTGCCGCTCCTGACTTTAAACAGCACACCAAGGAATACAACATCACCTTCCAGTCTTTGAAACAATACTGGGAAGCAAGAGAAAAAGAATTGAAAGGGTTTAGTAAATGTACCTTACTTCTACTCTTTTTTATTTTGAGACTTCATGAAAATTATATTTCCAGCCTAATAAAATCTTTCAGTAGAAAGGAACTCTATCATAAAGCTATTAGAAAGATATCATTAAACCTCAGATATCTTCATTCATGATATGTGCTTCATCGTAACAAGCAAACTGCCTGATCCCTGTGAACCGTCTCAGACAATTACTGCTCATACTGTGGTTGTGAGCCACAAGAAAGCTTCAGAAAATTTTTTACCATGGCTGTCCAATTGCATGTACAAACAATCACCAGGGCCGCATTTGCTTTAATATGGGTGATCACCAGCCTGGGGTAACTGTAAGTACTCAGAAGGTGCTAATTAGAGAACTGTATTTCATCCTGATATATGATCAAATGCTATACAAATAATACACACAGTGAAAAGCATCTAATTTATGCCACGTGTGAAAAGGGAAGGTGACGTATCAAACACAAATGAGAAACATTTAAATACATTCTATTTTTCTAATTTCTTTCTACTGGTATAGTAACTATGAATTCAGAATGTATTGTTGGTGTTATTCAAGACAGTGATTGCTTCATTAATTTAAGTACTTTGCAATTTAGAATAAATTGTAGGTCAGTGATTTGAATACAATCTAGATCAGTAATGATCTGAGGCTGGACCCAGCCCCCTCTGCAGAATCATTTTGGCATCTCTAGGGTTTCAAGCAGGAGTCCAAAATACACCATCTGATGATTGTTCAGTGATATATACAGCATGAGCTCCTCTATAAAGGTAGGTGTCCAACATGCAAAAGCTTTAATCTGTAAGTAATTGGTTGAAAAAATTACTCTCTCACACTCCATCTACCCGGGAGAAATGCCCATCCATTGCAGGATGCTGGTGTAGGGAGGTGCTCTCCGATATTGGTACTTTGGTACACATTCTGAGCACAAGACTCCAGAAGTTTCATTTGCAAGAATGAAATTCACCATTTGTTTATCCATACTATTTGCAGGAGTCACTGGGAAAACAGAAAAGAGGGGCAGCACTTACAGGAGTTTATGGGAATCAGTTGCAGAACAATAAACTGATTCCAAGAAAAATGATGGATGAAAAGTGTTAGGAAAGAAAATGTCCCAGGAAAGGATGACAGCTACAAAAAGAATAGGTATCAGTCATGTCTTTAGCAAAGAGTTTCCCTGTGTTTGGTCTTCAGCTGTTTTTGTAAAAACATGGAAGGGCAAATAGAAGCTGGATGAGGTTTTCCTCAGGGACGGTTCCATAAGACAAAGTAAGGGTTAAGGGAGAAAAACTAGTGAGATTTTTTTTGCTATATTTTATTCCTCAGAATGATTCTTCCTGAAGAAGGCATGAGCTCATGGAATGATCTCTAGACTCACTTTCAAATCTCATGGCCACATAGAACCAACAGAAAGCAGAGGAGGCTTCCCTCAGATGGACGTTTTGCCCAGTGTCACAGCACTGTGACTGTGTGGGAGCTGCCATGCCAGGACCTCTTTTCCATCACTGCTGCTGCAGCCCCCCTCAAATCTAACTTGTTCTTGCAACAGCTTCATAGTTTCTGTAGTGGGACAGCAGAGCGAAAGGCAAAGAACAGCCTGTCTCTTTCGTACATAGAAGACGTGGGACTGTCAGAGTCCCCTTCATTAGGTAATGGCAGAATGGGTCTACCCAACCTGCAAGACAGCTGACACCCCCACCCCCCCCAGTACTAATGAAGAGCCAGTGCTTCCTTCTATGGACAGATTTTATTTTATTTAGGTCTAAGCTGGCTGTTATTAAAAACACAATCCTTGAAAAATGTACTTTTTAAAGGTATTTTGAAAGTCTTTCATTTGTTGGAAATGTCCTAAAGATGACACAAACCACATGCTATACTACACCCTTGGAAAACGGACTTTTTATTGGATAATGATGTGGGATGAAAGATCTTTCATCTTTCATACATTTATTTGACAATGATGAATTTAATTCATTCTATCACATTGAATGATACATTTATATTCAGTATGTAGTTTAAAATTTCATAAATGATTAAACTCCTTGCCGTTTTAATTATAATATGAAGAGAGCAGCTAGAACTTATTTGCAGAGAATAATGTGCAAGTCAATAAATTTGGTGAGTACTCCTGACAACATATAAATGATGACTTTAGTTGCCTGACTACCTGTGGAAGACAGCTAGATAACAAGAGTCCTTGTGTTTCTTTTCCAGCAGGGTGAAGCTGGAGTCATCCACTTCCAAACTGCAACCACCTCGTTTCAGCAACTAGTAGCAAACAATTTGCAGAGCTTTAAAAATTGTCCTGTACACCCTGCGCTACTGGAAAAGGTCGGCTGGCGAGGCAGAGGGCTGCAGACAGCTATCATCCACCCAGTGGTGAGCTGTAATTTGTCTCACCCATGTAAAGAAGATTTTTCACCCTGGGAGAATCAATAAGGTCTCTGAATAAACAAGGCAAGCAGCTTTTGGCCTAGTCTCGCACTATGCGGGCAATAGTTTAGTTTTCTGCAATAGTTTAGTTTTCTTCATGCTCACCCCCCGTCTGTCTGAATCACAGAGATCACCCCTAGTTAATTCAAAGGCACCAAATGCCTGACCCAAAGCCTCATGGAAAGATTTCATCGACTCCTTTTGGCTTTGGATGAGACCCATGTGCGTCAGCCACTACAAGGGGACTATCCAAGTATCCACTAGTGACATGAGTAGCTGTCCACAAGGACCTGAACCAACACCAGCAGCACACAAGTCAGGCATAAATCATGGGTTTATTATTTTCTCTGCACAGCACTTAGGCTCAGGCATTGCGAAGGTACCAGAAGACACTTCGGATAAACTCACACAGCTGAACATGCTCTTCTGGTCCACACAGAGCCATTGAAAAAAAAAAAAAAGTTGCGGTATGGACCTTCACTCAATTTTCTTCCAGCCACTCACAATGTGGAATACAGTAGATCCCAATTTATTCTATTTATGTTCTTCTTTGACCGAAGCAGCTTGCACAAAGTCACAACAATCAAAGTGTTTATTTTAGAAAGAAAAATATTCATAACCTTTTCAAGCTGGAAGTATAAAAACTAAGCAAAGGGTTATTTTTTCCTCTAATCCTATTTAAGAAAAAAAATCCAAAACCCAAAAAACAGAAAACCACCAAAATCACAACTAAAGCAATTTTGATCAAATTTTGTTGAAAGAGAATAAAAAATGCCTTCAGGCTGAGGAGTCATATGCCAAAGCATAGCCCAAAGCAGGCTAAACCAAAGGAATCAGAAAGTCTTCTGGAAAAGGAGGGCAAATAATGGAAACTGACAGACCTTTAACTGTAGTAGTGCTGCTGGGTGCCACTATAATGAACTGAAACCTACAATCTCCTAGGGTTAATAAGACACCTGTCTTGAAACTAGCAGTCATATTGGTTTTCCAAGCCTGCCACAATACTTAAAGTCTTGATGAAGTTCCTACTGTGCCAAAGGAACTTACTAACAAAGCCACTGAGTCAATTTAACCTAGTGAAACTGGACCCTGTAGACTGGGTTATCAGAGTTTTGTGTTGAGATAATTACAGCACTAAAGAGAGCATATGGGCTGTCAAGGCTGGCACATGGCCTGCGCCAGCTGTTACCTGGGTGCTTTGGAAAATCTACTGAACAGCATTTTGGACACAGAACAGCTATATGTAAGTTTTCCAAGATATCTAGTGGGAGATCCTCATAATAAATTTATTTTTTATATGGGGGAGGATGACACCCAATAACATGGCTGCAAGAAGTACAACCTTAAATTACAAAAGGAAAATACCAGAGGAAAACAATTCTGCATGAAAGCAAAGTGTACCAATAGCAAGCCTCACCTGTTATAAAGAGTAAACTACCCAAGGACTAGCTATTGTATAGCCCAATTTAAAAACAATACTTAAATACACCTATTTAAAAGCTTTTCTGGAAACATCTCTCTGAGTCAATGGGATTTATCCTGTTATTCCTAGTATTGCTACTCCATGAAAAATGTCTTCCAAATGCAATGTCATAGCTAATCAATAATCATTGCTAACAACAATTATTATTGATTAGCTGTGATGCTTTTACAGGGCCTGCCTTTATAAGGTAATATTACCAAGGAAAACATTTTGGATAGAATACATCACTGAGTTAGAGAGAAAACATAAAGCGAAATCAAACAGAAACATGCCCATACTTAGTGCAACGACTGTAAGAACACACCCCAAAATTTTATAATCTGAGGACTGGAAATTATGATTATTGCATCCAGGTGGATTATAGTAAATGATATTAATTATTTTGATAAGTAGACTTAATTACCAAATTGAACTTCCTAAGATGCAAGGTCACTCCAGCTAAGCCTGAAGTCTCTGCAGTGTCTGTGACCTGAGAGAATGACTTGGAGACATAAAGACTGACAAGTCAATGGGGGGCCAATGCTCAATTTCCAAAAGCTGACAGATGCATCAGAGTTTTGGGAGCAGAAGTGTTTGCCATAACTATAGCTGGGATTAGTGGCAATGCTGCAGCTCTGAAACCCACCTGCAAGATCACGAGTCTTAGTTTCTGAAATCAAGTTAAACTTAGAAAGACAAGGTAATGAAGCCCCAGCTTCAGTTTCAAGTCACCTTATCATGCAAAAACACAGATTCATTCCTCTGACATCATTACCTTCATGGACCTAATGCAAATATATCATTATTTGTTGCACATAATTCAATTTCATGTCTTCATGAATCCTTTGAGAAATTAATGGATGGAAAATTTAAGATTTACTGTCTCTTTAAATATGTCACTTCAGTAGGAACAAAGTTAACTCATATTTCCTCCTTTTCTGACTCGAAATTATATTGACATCATTGGCTGTAAAGAAGGGTTTCTAACAACACGGTTCAATTAATAACTTTCTGCATGTTGAAATTCTTAACTTACCTTTGTTGATCTGCATCTATTCAAAGGCATTAGTAATGCACAGAAAAGCTCAGGGACTAACAATATTGGTACCACACTTTCTTCAAAGCAAAATTTGCCTTTTTTTTTAGCTCTAAAACCCCTATTTGATTGAAAAGGAGTGTATTTTGGAGTTGAAAAATTCAGTTATTAGATTTAAATGTTTAAAACCCTACCCCTTAAAAACATTTAGGAAATCCAGTTGTATTACATCAAAGTAAGTGCATTACCATATTATATTTTGCAAGCTTTAGCAAATAAAAAAAATCCCCCAGAAGAATCTTAATTCTCATCTATGGAAAACATTAAACTGCTAAGTGCTAACAACTGGAATTAGTCCTTAAATCTCTAATGAGAATAATAAAACATGAGTGCAGTTTGTGCTGTAACTTGATAAGGCCTGAATTTACTTGCTGTTAGTAAAAGTTCCTGATCCAGCAGTATGGCGTTTTACTCCCTGAGGTACAGGAAACAATATCTGTCCTTTAGGAGCATCCTCTGTGGTAAGCACTTCTTATCGGCGCTATCAAAGGACTAAGATAGCAGTGTAATATCTAGTAACAGCAGCTTTATGAGCAGATCCATTACTGATTTAAATCAATCTAAAGCAGGTAGTTCTTTTTAACCCATTCAGAACAGTGCTGACCTCCCCGCAAAATTATTTCTTCTGAAAGTGATGCAAACTATCTCTGTGCTATTAGATGGGATATGCACTGAATCCGAGCAGCAGCAGCAATGAGGAGTAAACACCATTATGCTGTAAGCCAAAAAAAAAAATGTTTCTCATATTAAAAGCTTGTTACTCTGCAAAGATGTAACAATTTCAAGAGTATAATTCAATATTCTTAAAAAGGTGATTTGAACTAAACTAGGACACCATATGCAGAAGGAATTTAACTGAGCCTGTCCCAAATCAGCTTGCTGTCAATTTGTCTGCAAAACTACTTTTTTTGTCAAAGTCGATATCTAAATACTATTCACTGAAATTTTCTGGCAAAACACTTATTGGAAGACAGTCTTCAGATTTTATTTGCTCACAAATGTATTTTTATCCTTTGCAATGGAAAATGTAATTGTAACTTTTCTTGAACTTCCAAAAGTAAAATGAAAATACTACGTTATCAGTCAGCAAGATTAGCAAGCCGCAGCTATTTGAACTCTTAGTGTTTTCACTGATTTAATATCAATGGAGATTCCCTCCTGAGTTTAAATAAATAATCATTAAAAGTGTTATTCTTCTTTTTTCATATGAAGTTGGAAGTGGTTTAAATACAGTTTTAAAACATTGCATGGGTAATTTATTTAAATGCTGATTTGCTAATTTTGCCAGTAATTAGATAGCAGGGGTCTCTAAGCATTACTTTTTGATTAGTGTTTAGAAAGACAAAAAGACCTACTGCACTTGGTCTGACAGCTGTGAAATGTCAGCGGGCTCCCGGCCAGGAGAGGCCCACCGGCCACGCACCGTGCTTCCAGAGGGTAGGGGAGCACGTAAACAAGATGCGTTGAGGACACCCTCTTACTGCTAACTTCAGCTCAAGCATTTGTACTAAATGGTCACCTTCATAATTATCTTGGGCCTGATCCTGCTCTTTCCAGTCAGTTTGAGCTAAATTATTGATTGCAACAGTCAGTCCCTCGTGTCTTAGGAGTTAATGGGATCGAAGTGACATATAATCAGCATGCGTAATTTGAGGATCTCAAACTTCTTCAATTCCCGCGTGACTTATTTTGGAGACATTGCCTTTATTTCTGGACTATTCCTCTGAATAATATTAAGAAAAAAGAAATTAACTTTCTAGTAAACAAGCAGCTTGTTCCTCATCTTAATTTTCTCAGAGCTCGTTTAAGAGCTTGACCTTGTAATCCTTCCATAACCCTTCCCTGGTGACCTGGACTATGCACGGACTTTCCCACCTTCAGTCTAAACCCGTTTCCCTGCCAGAAATCAAGGAAAATCCTGGACAGGGTAAACACACGCAAAAAGTCAGCATTTCTGTTTCTGTCTTCATCACAAAGGTTCACAGACCAAATGAAAACTCTTGCACATTTGAACTATTTTAATTAGTGCAATTTAGCATGCTCCACAAATGCAAAAGGTTACACTCTTACTGATTCTTTGATTTAAACATTTCCTATTAAACTGTGTAATTTTAGTTCAGTAAGTGCTTTCACAGTACTTTATGCAAACGTGAACCCTTTGAGATAACAAAATCAGCATGAATTTTGTATTAGAAATATATTGCAACATTAATAAAACAAAACAGTGTATTTTCTTATGATAATACCGTTTAAAGAAATAGGTTTATTTTCAAGGTTCATACCATACAGGTGACAAACTATTTATTTACTCCTGCCTTTATTGGTAGCTATGTATTTCTTATTAGATAATAAATTTGATCCTCCAAACTACTTTGCTTGAGCATCAGAAAATATCCAAGTGCTAAAGGGAGAGTTGGCCCTTAAAAATATGCTGCTGAAATTCTCTCTCAATAAAACTGGAAGCTGCTCTGTAACTTGATCAATTTCTTGCATCTGTAGGATATTGTTTTTTAAGGCTGGTATGGGAGAGAAATATCAAAACAGGCAGAGATAATTTCAGTTCTTCAGAAAGAGATGAAATTTAAAAGCTTCACTTTCAGTATCTTTTAAAAAAATCTTAAAAAGAAGAATCCTTTTTTTCTTCTATCTGATACAGGAATAGAATTTATGCTCTTTATATCACATATGGCTTTAACACCTGCAAAGTTGTCATCAAAATGAAAGCTCAAACCAGGCCCAGAGCAATGGAGTACAGTTTTTAAGAGTATGTCAAATTATCTTCAATAGCCATTTTTTAAATAAAATATGAAATCTTGAAGCAGACAGCAAAGAATTGTATTGAGGTTAAAATCTTTCATTTAGGCATAAATTTAAAGAACCTACATCCCTGAATCTTAAAAAACCCAAGGAATATTGTTTTCTAATTGCCATGGGATATATATGCCAGTATTATGAATGACTTTCACATGTCAGTTTTAACAAAAGTTCCTCTAAATTTATTTCTTTAAACACACTGTCATTTGGTAGGTCTGCAGACCTACAGGGACAGACAAACAGTAGTATTTGTACATGCTTTTTGTTCCACACTGTAAATGCAATTCTACATTTCAAGGTTACCAAGAGGGAGGAAGGCATTATCGTTGTTTTTTCAGTCTGATTGTCCCATTTAGGTGATGTACATACTCTGAGCAAATTAATTGCTTTGCATTTTGTTTGTATTTATTAACTGAGATTAGGAAAGGCAGTAAAATACTATATCAAAGCATTATGGAGAAAACAACTGGAATCAATCTTTCTCGTTTGTCACAGGCAGCACTTATTTAAATCTAAAATATGTTCTCTGCTGTCCTTGGTCTATTCTGGTAGATAATAGCTTGTACCAAATATAGGGCTACAGATTCCTCTCTTCTTTTTGAACATAAAACCCAGAAACAATAAAATAAATAAGAAAAGACATTTCAAACTTCTATTAATAGAACAACAACAAAACAAAACAAACAAAAAAACACGACCAAAAAACTTGCAGTCTGTTAGGTCTCTGCTTCTTGAGCTAACAAGATTTTATTTCTGTTTTTAAAAATCTTAAAGTGCATTATTTCTGCAGGGCTACTGCCAGAATTTAATCACTATGCCCCATCATTCAGACACTCATTTGGGGGCAAAGCCTGCAATAACAAGAAATTCAGAAGGGCCTTGTAAAGAGAAAAAGTCAAAATCGTTAAGTAATACAGTGCATTATGACTCTGTAAATAAGGTAGCTGCACATCACGCTTCTCATTCAGACAATTGTGCAAGAAAAGATCACTCGACTGTAATTTTTTAGAGTCAGAAATGAATTTTAAATAGACATGCTAGCATGTATCCAATGCTGATTCGGTCTCCCCAGTTTTTGAAAGTTCAGTGCCTGAAACACTGCAACACCATCGCCTGCTCATTATTATTTTTTAAACAAAGTAATACTGAATCTCCCACATAGGAAGGATGATAAGCAACAATATAGTGCAGGCTCCAAGTTAAATCTGGTTCAGACAGCGTAATAATGATGTCATTAAGGCTCCAAGCTGAATGGGAATCAGACAGTACTGTAGTACAGCTGCAGACATAAATCTGAAAGAACTTTTTTGGCTACATTCTCAGACTTACCTTGAAAGATATTTAGGAGCTCCAGCAATGTGAGTTGAAAGAAATGTTCTCAAAGGGAGGTTTGCAGACTGAAGAACCTATGTAGGCCTTATAGGCACATTCTTCTGTGGCACAGGAAGGAACATTTTGTTAAATGAATAAACTAAGAGAAATAATTTCAGAAGAAGTGCAAACCAGAAAACAAATAAACCTTAATACTACCACAAATAAATGAGACTAAGGCAATTGTGGGACTGCTCAAAGCCTTTTTGCCTTGCTGAATGAAAGCAATCCCTAAGACTGAATGGGTAATGAGATCCTGGCTCCTGAGATTTTAGCTTTCTTAATCATGTTCATAATTAATTCAAGAACATTGATAATTTCATTACATTCTTTTTGTCTTATCAATAAATGATGTGCCTGCACTTTTGGTCCTGTGTACAGGGAGAAAGGAGATGCTCTGGGTAATACTGCACCAGGAATTGTGTATGTATATATGTATATATACATATATATTATCTATATGACCCAAAATAAGGATGTGGTAGTTATTATCCTTAACCAGGCCTCTATTATCAGACTATGATGACAAGCAGTTACAAATAATTAATAAGCTTTTTATGCAGAAACGCAAAACCCTTTAAAGAAAAATATGCTGCAAACAGAATTCCTGTCTGAAAGATTCGTACCTAGAATAAAATATATTTTCACAGATATTTAAGACTGTAATTTACATGAACTCAAACTACAGATATATTTTTAAAGCATGTCTAGACTGTCTTTTAAAAATATTTTTTAAAATCTCCAACTTTAGATCCTCTTTCTATTTGAAGAGATGTGCCCTTCTGTTTGTCCTTCCAAACACATTTCCAGTATCAGCTTACATCTAACACCAAGCTGTATTCACCCACTCAGTTGAAACTGTCTGGGGCTTTTAACATTGTTTTTTGGTTTTGTTTTTTTTAAATGAAGACTGAAAGCTCTTCTCTCAGTCAGTCAAAGGGGAAGCATCTCTTCAGGATTTACTACTTGCTTTATGTAATCTTCCACAAAGCAACAAATCTGGTTTGCTCCCTTGTTGTTGATTTAAAGGTACCGTTGGTTTTAGACAGCAGAATCTGTAGAATTTTATGACCAGAGCTAAATACTGCTCGGTTATTTGTCCTCACTCACACCTTATTTTGTTCTAACCTCGGTGAAACCATCTGTAAAGAAAATGACTCTGTGCAAGAGAAAGCACCATGAATGACTCCCAAACAGTTTAATAACAACCTTCAGAACACAAGCTACCTCAGAAAATGTCTACCACACTGTCATAATCACTGCTTTTTAGCTTATTACCTTTTAAAAATAGCAAACCCAGGCGTTTCCTTCTTAAGAGCACACTGAAGAATAACTTAAGGACAAATACATTCTCCACCAAATGTTCTCTTTTTCCTTTCTGATGACAGCAGCTTCATGGGGATGTTACTCAACTGAAGGTCTACGTGGTTCAACCAGCCACAGAAGTAGCTTTTAGCCAGCACAGCATGCATGAGGTCAGCTACATGCTAAATGTCCCCCAGTAAAGAAAGACCACTGATGCAGGTATGGATAAAGGGTTTCCATTCTGAACATGCTTATCAGGGCTGGGGTGAGGGGGAAAGCCAGAATTTCATGTATGCGTAATGTTCTGTGGTCATAAGCAGCTAAGTATATGTTGCTTTTACTGCTAAAAAAAAGAGGCCAAGGAGCAATCCTGGGTCCAAGGTCAAATGGCACACACTGACTGCAGCCGATCCTGCCTATAGCTGGCATCTTCCAACAGAGGAGTCTGGGGAAGGCTTACCCAAGGAGCCCAAAATACATCTAAGGGACATGCTAGTGATTCAGTGGGGTGGACAAGTGGGGCACCACACTCAGCCTGGTCTCCTGGACTTCACTTATTTTTTATGCCTCTGAGTGTAGATACCCAGAGGGGCCAAAAACCCTGATGTCAAAGATCTAGAGTAACCCCAGATTCAGACATCTGAGGAGAACTGCTGAGCAGTTTGGTTTTGTTAGGAAGTTCCCCAAGGGATGGAGGAGGCAGCATAAAGGCAGCATAAAGATATAAAGCATATAGTATAAACTATATATATAGATAGTCAGTCTTCCCCTGTTCAAGTTGTTAGCGATGCTATATGAGGATAACAAGAGGCAAACTCAGGCAAACATTGCACTGATTATTTAGTATGCTTGATGTGTTCAATTGAAAAAACTCGGGGTCTGACCCGCCCTTTGCACCACCCCTCCTAGATTACCAGCACTGCCCTTGTGGCCGTGGAAACAAATCCAAATTAATTTAAGCAATCCAGATACTCCTGCTTCTGGTGGAGATGAGAGCGTGCAAGTCTTGAAGAGGCATTTATGCCAGTGCTTTGGAGCCTCAGAAGGCCATAGCCATAAACCAGGACCCAGCCTGTACTCAGAGGATCTGAACTGCCTCCTAGAGGGGCTCATCTCCTTACTGACAGTGTAAAAAGCCTCTGACTACACTCTCAGTTTAGGCATTTTAAGGGAATACCCGGAGTTAGGTGGGATATAGCCAAACTACCATTCCTGGATGCAATAAATGAAGAACACTGGATGCATTCAATTAAGTAGAAAACACTTTCCCTTCATCCTTGCAGTTTTCAGAGGGCAGAATTCAAGAAAAGTAGACTCAGGTCTTAGACTTCAATTAGGTTGTTCTTTCTGTATGTTAATGTAGTGCCTTCAGGTGTTATGAATCCAAGCCTTATTGCTGAGATCAGCAATTGTAACCCACCTCAAATTTAGGGTATCATTTCTTTGAAGCAATTCTGAACTATAAATAATCTGGAAATCTCACTGAACTGGATCATAACTTTTGCTGCCAGAGCTATTGACAAATGGCAAGCATCTCTAGCCAGCACATTGAGCTTTCCAAGAGGGTAGTCTCAAAACTGGGCCAGTTTATGTGTTTGAAATCTCTGAACCTCTTTATTTACAAGTTCAGCTATAGCCTTAGATTACCCATGCTTTATTCCTAATCTACAAAATCTAAGTAGTACTCCTTGACTTTGGAAATGTCTTATTAGAGCAGAAACCTTTAAAGTGTTTTAAGAGATTTGGAGAACCATCCTGAAATGCATGAGAAGAATCCACAGTCCAGTTACTGACAGTTATCAACATTTTTGTCTATGATAAACCATCTACAAATTCACAAAGACGACCATTATATTCAAATTTATAGAATTACGTTTTAAACCAAAATCAGCTCATATAAGCTTGGGCAAAATTATGTGGGTTTTGTAGGATGAACTGATTACTGGAGAAAGAAGTCCAAAAAGAGCAAAAGAGAATTACTTAGCAAGGCAAGCTGTTGCCTGTGACAGTGATGTATGGGACGTGGGTGATATATATACTGGGTGGCTTTATCAGTAAATCAGTAAGATATTTACTTCCCTGAGGAACTAGACCTGTCCCTAGAAGTGACTGAACTGTGAGAGGCACCAGTGAGTAATTAATATTGGCAAAACAGTCAATTTTTGTTTGTACCAAAGAATCATAAAATATAATTTAATAAATAATATGCCACAGATGTACTTCCTCTTCTAAGTACTAGTGCTTTAAAATGGTACAGTCTGGATGTTCCTGTTGTTTTCCTCATTAACTGGAAAGTTCTCCATAAAATGGGTTAGCCAATGCACCCCCATGGCAGGGTGTGAACAGTCGCACACTGAAGAATAAAAAAACAGACTATGAAGCTCTGTAACTGAAAAGATATAATACCACTTCTATTTTCTATACATTGTGCATATTAAAAGTAGAAGACAATCTCTACCATCTGCAAGGAACAACTATGAGGCCACTGTAGTTTCGAGCTTCCACTACCAACCTTTGTTACAGGGCCATCCACAGGGACTCCCAAGCACAGCAATGAGCAGGATGCTCCCCACAGCCCCTCAGCAGGCAGAGCAGCCATCAAAGCAGCCACTTGTGCCACCCCTTCCCCTGTGCTTCACTTGCACAGGCTGGAGGACCACCTGTGCTCTGCACCTGGACTTCAGCACCATGCTCCCAGATTCACTGCCCAAACGTGCTGCAAACCTGGCTTGAAAGAGAGCTCAAAAGGCTATCCTGGTGCTCAGCATGACATTGATGTATCAGTCTCCAAGTTCCTTCTTAAGGTACCTTTTTGTTCTGGGTTTGTTGTTTTTTTTTTTTTGGGGGGGGGGTGCCTTGATTTTAACAAACCTGTAGTTAAAACCATGTTGAGGGAAAAACTACAAAATATGTAAACGGTCAACTGCAAAATTAAAACAAAAAAATTCCTCATGGACACAAACCCTATAAATACTGCTACTTATTACATCAAAAATAAGAAAGAGAGCTCAAATGCTGTAAACAGTTGCTGTGCAGAAAACAGCTCAACTTTATAGAGTGCTATAGGAAGTGTTTCTCCTAACATTAACACCATTTTCAGAAAAGCTTTGCACAAATAAAGAAAAAGCAGACACTGATTTTCAGAGTAATAAAAGCAGTGACAACTTCGTCATTGCTGATGCACAGAAAATGGCAGTTGTGAGGCATGGCATGTTATGGCAGAAATGCAAACAAAATACTTTTTCTCCTAATTCCCCCACAGCATGGCCATTCATTGGAATTACACCACATTCCCAGCACCATACAGTGAATTGGCTTCATTCTGATTTGGGGCTGCTGTTCATATATGCATATTTTTTGTTATAATATGAAGGCTTGGGAGAATTCCAGTCTAAAGCCTACACATTACTAATGCTATATGCCAAGATTTTCAAATCAGAAGTGTGAATTACACTGGACATGGTGCTCACTTAGGTATGAAAATGTGACTGGATATTAAAGTGTGGCCAGTAGTGACCAGCAATACAATACCCAAGAGGTGTCTGGTAGCATTCCTTAAGGTTTCATGCTAGGCCAAACAACATCTTGATTAGCATCCCAGAGAATGAGGTGGAAGATATCCTCAGCAAGTTCATGAATGACCTCAAAACAGGAGGCACAGTCAATATACAGGACAGCAAGCATTCAGAGGGATCTCAACAGGCTAGATAAAGGAGCTGAAAGAAATCTCACAAAGTTCAGTAAAGAAAACTGCAAAGTCCCATACCTGTGATGGAACAATTCCATGGATCTGTAGAGGGGGCTGACAGGGTAGAAAGTAGCTTTGGAAAAGATAAACTAGTGATTATGGCAGACAGTAAATTGAGCATTTGTCAGCACCATGCTCTTGCAGAGATGAAGACCAACTGCATACTGAGCTGTGTTGGTAAAACTGTAACCAGCAAGTCAAAGGACATGATTATTCCTCACTATTAGACACCTCTCTGACTGCATCTGGAATAATGCTCCAATTTGAGCTCCATAGTAAAAGAGACATACTGATGTACTGGACCAAGTCGAGTGAGGGGCCAGCAAAATAGCTGAGGCCTTGGAGTTCAGAATGCAAAGAGGGGGCTGAGGCAGTTTGTTCAGGCTGAGTGGACACAGCCCCAAGCAGCCTACTGTAGCTGGGCTGCATTCAGCTTGGAGTTAGACCAGAGCATCCCCTCCAACGTGGATTACACTACTGTTCTGTGAGCAGAAAGGAGTTAAAGAATATAATGACATATTCCAAACCTGAGACCATAGTACATTCAGAAAGTGCGCAAACCATGACCTGTACAGTCCTTTGTTTCCCATGTTCTAAACTCCAGAGGTGGTCAACTGGTGTCATCAGTTCTTTATAGCATTCCTGTCTGTGCAACTCTTACCACTGACATTTTTTCATTAATCACTTTAAACTTCATTTAGAGAACAAATGTAACTTGCATCAAAGCTTCAGAACAACTAATTTCCTTTGTGCTTAAATAGACCATCTTAATGAATGCCAAGCCAATCATTACAACATAAGATATTAAACTGCTGTATACAGTAGTTTTGTTCTACTTGCTCTGACCCACTCAAGTGACATTTGCTTGAAGTATTTTTAATACCAAAGATGACCAATAATTTCCAAGTCACAGCAGTCAGTTATCAAAGGCTTCTAGAAGTAAAAATTTTCTAAAGAAAACCCTCTTTATGTAACAATTCTTTAATAAAGACTTTCATAAAGATGGTTAGACTCAATGATATTAGAGGTCTTTTCCAACTGAATGATTCTATGATTCTATAATAAAGGGTTAAATATCATAAATATGTGACCTATTCCCAAGCATCTGTATTCTACTCTTCACCATTCGTTACTCTCCCAGTTTCAACTCTTTTTAGTATCAGAACTCCCTCTGGTCCTAAAACCAGTAGAAACGTTATGCACTTATTCTGCTTTTTCACATTACATACAGTGGAAGTCCAGTCATACTTATCATATATAGATCTTCACGTGAAACAATATAAAAAGGATGCGTATGTCACACATACATGAGCCAGAGGGATGTAATAGATGAGGAACTTGTAAAATAATGGGGTTTATGCACAGGCGCGTATATTTAAGCAGGCACATAAGAGCTGAAGAGGATAAAAACAGAAGAAAGGCATGGAGGATTACCAGAAAGGTAATTAGAAACACTACAGAAAGAAAATGTAGTTGTTGCGGAAATCATAGAAACCAGAACAGAAAAGATCTGTAATAGATAAACTTGATATAAATGCCATAATCACAGAAGATACTCAGCATTTGCATTAAAAAAAAACAAACCGAAACCAAACCAAAACCAACTTCTGTAGCTAGCATAGTAGTCTTCAGTTAAATATTCCCAAAACTGGAAGCTGCATTTACAGTAATTTACATTTTAAAAGAAAGAAAAAAAACAACACAAAAGGTCATAGGAAAGAGAATAAATTCCAAATGCAGTTTCATAACTTTGTAGAAAATAATAAAGTGAGCTGCTTTTGATTGAATTTGAATTGACAGCAACAAATTCTCATTTACTGTCATTTGATGCTTCATTGAGTGACTTGTGGTTCGTTACCAGCTTTCTCAATTGATATATCACTCTGCAACCAAACAATGGACAAGTGACACACGTTATGAAATATGCATTTCACTAAGAAACTGCTTTATGCATCTTGAAAACCCTTGGTAGTATTTATGCTTGAAATTAAACCAAACACTGAGCATTGATTTTAATGTGTTTAGGTGAAATCAAATTGCCCTAACTGTGTTAAGACCATGGAACATGCAGTAATCCATGTACTTTATGTCCTGATAAATCTGAAACTACAGTAAATGCATAATTATGCCATCAGTGATATCTGTTTCTAGTGCCTATCACTCAAATATTATGCTTTCTACAGCTTTATGCATGAAACTGCCACCAAGGAAGCAATTTGTTTTTCTCACAAGTTACTGAATCAGTTTAAATCAAAAACCAATGGCATTAATCAACTGCATTTGTAATTTCAAGGAACAGCTTTTTGCTTCCTTGCCTGTGGAGCACCAACTGACTTTGGGGGAGCTCCCTGAACTAAATATTTGGAGAACTGGATGTTTGTTGAATCCCTGAACATTTCAGTTCCTAATGATGACAGTAGTGCTGCCCCCATGCATATTAGCATGATTGTCTCAAGTCTCTTCCCATGTTAGCCAGAGAAGCGTTGTTTTGATAATTTGCCCTCCAGGACAGAAACAAAAAAAACCAAACCAACAGTTCAGGTAAAAATTCAGACCACATATTGCTGAGCTACAAATTGGTGCTAATACAGGCAAAGTTCATATGTGATAAAGAGAGGGAAAAATGAAGGGGGGAAGGGGGGGAAGGGTGGGGAAAAGGAGGAAAAGAGAGCAACAGAGAGGAAAGGAGAGCAACAGGGAGGAAAGGGAGTAAGGGGAAAGGGAGTCACCAAACCATCATTTCCCAATAATGCCACAGGAGCAGCTGCAGGGTTTGTATTTTCTTTTTTCTTCTGATGCTGTTGGAGTGAAGAATTTTTTGATTCATTGCCAAATGAGGAAAATAAATCAAATTATTTGGAATTTTTTGTCAAAAAAAAATCAGTCTGTCATGTGAACCTCTTCTTTGATAACAGCAAAAAAATTTAAAAGTTAGTCTGACAAGGAGTTTTGAATTATTCTCAAATAGAGCACCACCAAAAGAGACAGAAGTTTCTGGGCTCTGTTTTGAGTTCTTCTAGATCTTCTGGGAAATTATCTGAGATCATTGGGAGATTCCTGGAACCCTTCAAGGAGCATCAGGGTGCTGGTTCTGCCCCATGAGGATACCTACAGGAGGCTGTGACTTCCAGAAAGCTCTAGATCTGGGACATTGTGAAGAAATCTCTAAGGCTTATCTGACCCTTGGACTATTATGGTCCACAAGCATGGGAGCTCAGGTGGTTTTTCTTTTCCTTCCTGCCAGTGAGGGTGAAGTGGTGGAAGAGGAGTGAATGGATTTTGTGCATGAACAACTTGTTGCACAACTGGTATTTACAACAGGGGATTCTGGTTTTATGACCATAGGACCTTCTCTGAGGACTAAGGAACCCCATCTAAGGATCTGTAGTAAGGGAGAGGAATCCACATGCACCAGCAGGACAAAAGCATCTTTGCCAATATGCTGGCCAGCCTGGTCATAGTCTTTGAACTAGAAACAATGCAGATGGGAGATGTTGACTAACAATGAAGTGAGGAAGCGGTGGGCTGGGATGGCAAGCAAAGGCTGTGATGTGGACAAAAGAGGCATCACAATCATCAAAACAGGGCTGAAGGGTGACCACCTCAACTATATGCACATAAATAAGGGAGTGACTACAGGACAGTATCATAGGAGAAGTTCTCACACCTTTTCTGGAAAATCAGTATAACTGGGTATTCCTGAAGTTTGTGCATAGAGGAACAAGAGGTTTGTGTGCAGTTGCAGGGTGACAATCTTATTGAAATACATATAGGGTGGGATAGCGCACACAGATGGAGTGTTGCAATGGACAGGTAAAAGTTCTTTAGGAACAACAAGCCAGGGTGGAAAGGAGGAATGGAATTAGGAGAGCCAAATCCCACCTGGAACTGCATCTGGCAAGTGATACGTAGCAAGAAAGTATTCTTCAGGTATATTAGTTGCAAAATAATGTGGAAATAAGAAGTGCAAAATAAAAGGAAAAATGTGGGCCCGCTGCTGAATGGGGCAGGGGACCTGATGGCAAAGGATGTGGAAAAGGGCGAAGTATTCAATACTATCTTTTCTTCAATCTTCCCTTTAGCAATCCCAGATCCATGAGGCCAGTGGGAAAGTCTGGAGCAAGGAAGGCTTACCCTCCCAGGTTAGGGAACATGTAAACAAACTGGACATACACAAGTCCATCAGACCTGACGGGATACACCCATGACTGCTGAAGGAGCTGACCAGCCTCTTTGAAAGGTCATGGCAATCACAGGAAATTCCTGAAAACTAGAGGAAGAAAATGTTTCTTCTAACCTGAGGAAGGTGGATCTGGGGAATAACAGGCTGATCAGACTTGGCTCCTTCCCTTTGAAGACGATAGAGCACATCTACCTAGAAACTACTTCCAAAAACATGAAGGACATGAAGGTGATTTGGATTAATCAGCATGGATTTATGAAAAGGAAAACATGCCTGAACAAACTCCAACAAAATCTACAAAGAGATTACTATCTCAGTGGATGACAGAAGAGCCATGGATATTTGTTATCTTGATCTCAGCAAGGCTTTGGACACTAGATCCCATAACATCCTCAAACTAAAGAAGTACATGCTTGATAATTAGACACTGAGGTGGATCAGAAAACAAATGAACTGTTGGGTGCAAGGGGTTGTGATTAGTGGCACAAAGACGAGCTGCAGGCCAGTCACTAGTGGTGTGTATCAGGGAGGGTCCATAGTGGAGTCAGTATTGTTCAACATGCTCATTAATGATCTGGATGATGGGAAAGAGTGCACCCGAAGCACGTTTGCATGTACAAAACCTGAGAGAAGTGGTGATACTCAAAACCCAAGTGGACACAGCCCTGAGCAACCTTTCCTTTCTTTCTTTTTTTTTTTTCTTTTTTTCTCTTCCTTCTTTTCTTTGAGATGAGGAAGATGAGTGCTACATTTAGAGGTGACTGTCTCTCCCCATTGAGTATGGAGACCCTAGATGGTGGTTTGCACAAATGTTACATCACTAGCATGATATCCCTCAGACACAATACAGGCATCTTACAGCAGATGCAGTTGCTGAAGTACTGCTTTAGTCAACAGAGAGAAACAGGCATTGTTATTCTGTGTTCATCTTGTCTTGAAGCAGACATATACATTTGGCTAACCAAACTGACCCACAGAAGCACTTTTCTTTTTTTCTCATAGTGATTGCTCAGATACAGAGATCTAAAATGTAAGTTTATATTTGATTAGATATTGTTTAGGTGTGAAACAATATTTTTTTTAAATAAAAAAAAAAGGTTATTTTATTTTCTTTTTAACTAAGTTGGTGAAACAGAAGTGTAACTGAGTTTACAGTCAGGAGTACCCTTTATACTAATGGGTTTTGGCTTTTTTTTCTGACTATAGCATAAGCCATAATGCCATAAAAACTGCTATATAACTGTAGCTGCTTGACTTGTTTGCCATCACTTCGCTACCTCACCATAATTCAAGCTACAAAACCTGAATACTGACAACATTCAAATACACAAACACATATGAAATTGAGTGCCAGATTTGGTGAGGAGCTAAAAATCCATGAGCTCAGTGATTTATAACATGGTTTAATATGAGCTTGCTCTAGATGAGAGGTCATGAGTTAAGAGATGCTTTTGACTAGCAGATGTCAGTTTCGCATGGAGTACAGGAAGAACAAATTCATATTTACTTCAAAAGACCATCTGCACTCTTTGTTATCAAAAAGCTTTGCTGCTGTTTGTTCCTCCCCTTTCCTACTGTCTGCAGAGGGAGCAAAGAATGATTCTTCTACCCTAAGTGCCCAGCCAGGCTCCTGAAGAAATGCAGTTGCACCATAAAGCATCTAACCAGATGGGATTCCCAACACCTAGGATTAACAGCCTGTGTTCATTTTTCAGACACAGAATGTGTGGTGGTTCAGAGAATACAAGTTACAGAATGAATGTTTGACTGTCCAACCACCAGTCATTTTTTCAAACTGGGACTAAGATGGCTAAGTGCTTAGGAAAGTTGCTAATAAGATGCTTATGCTAAATTGTATTGTGACTGTGACCACAAGAGCCAGCTATTAATCAAGCTGTTACTATGTTCAGTGCAGTACAAAGATAACATGACAGGACAGCCCTGATTCTCTTTTTACAGAAGTGAGCGAACGGTGTGGCTCTTACCATCGCTTCTAGATATTTATGCCTGGATCAAATTAAATAGTTCTTCCTTTTCTTTTGCTGTTTATAGTTATAGCTGCATAATTTCATGCTGTTTTGTTCTCTATTCTGAAACAAAAACAGATCTATGAAGAACAGTTCCACTAGGACCACTACTGTAATTCTTTATTCCATTCCTGGAATTAACAGGATTTTTTAAGGAACAAACTTCTTTCTAGTAAAACTGCTACTAAAATAAAAATATAAACAATTATTGTAAATATATAGTCACAAAAAACATTAAATTTGTCTCTTAAACAGGTTTATTACTTCACTACATATTTGAATAAAGATTTGTCTTCTATAGCTTTGGCACAAGAACAGATTTATTTAGTTTATAGAAACAATTATTTTTTTCTCCATCAGCTACACAGAATGGAATTGTTTAGGAGGTATGCTTTGTCAAATGTTATTCTGACAAAAATAATCCATTTGAGTATATTTAGATCTTTTAATAAACATAGGCTTCAGTATTGTTTATGGCTTGTTCACAAAAGCTTCTAATTTATCAAACCGTTTTATTGTGCATCACTGGAAGCAAATGCAAGAGAGAGGCCTCCCCTACATTAATGTTGCTGCTCTCCTCTCGTGTTACTTACGGAAGATTCGACAATCTTAGTATTACTGACATACCCAATACAGTGAAACACATGCAAACATAGCATCAAACTTTTAAGGAATGCCACTGCCCAGGGCTGTTAGAAGCTTTAGGGACAAAAGACACTTTTCAAGCTTGGCCATCTTGCACTGGAAGAACAGTAGTTACCAGTCCTGAGACTGGTATGATGTTTCACGCTCCTTTCTGAAGCTATACCTGTACCATTTTCTTTCCAAGATATTACTGTGTCAGTGTCACCCAGCAAAGTTCAGCACCCTTGGAACACATGAATTTCACAAATGTGTGGTCGTCAATCCTTCTATTATAATTTTTGCCGTTAAAAAACAATTCACCTATGTGCCACTACAGCATGGGAGTGAAAACTGAAACATGTCTGTTAGTTACATGTAGCATATGGAATGCAATAGGTATTTCATGAGATTATTCTGATTTGTCCACCTATTTCTGTAGGATCTCCTGAGAAGGCTGGCTGTGTAATGCATGGACAAAGCATGCCAGGTAACAGCCAGAGGGCCTTGGCCAGGCTGCCCTGGCAGCAAAGGGAATCTTGCCATCGACTTCGCAAGGCTGCAGGTGAGAACAGCCTTTATTTGCATTCTTGCACACCTGATGACAGTAAAAACAAGCTCTTTTTTATGCCTTCCTTTAAAAATGCTTAAAAACCAGCTGAGGAAATGGCTGTTAACACAACTGCCAGCATATTTAGCAACCTCAGCTTCTAATTCCTAGCTCTCAATTTGTTTTATCCAAATTTTACCAGAACTGAGAGTGCTTGGGTTAAATAGCTCCTGCTCTGGAGAAACTCCCCTCTATACCATTGCTCAAGAAGCACAGGGGATGAAAAGATGTCTCTTTGGCAGCTGGTTTGTTCAGTCTGCCAACCAAGCATCGAGTGATGAGCAGTGTGCTGCAGAACAGAAACTGGTAACTATACCAGTGGTGCAGTAGCTACATCATCCATAATGACCGAGAAAATACCCTTGGCTTAGATTTCTTAGCAAGTTTCACACTTCATGTTACAATGTATAGAGAATTACATTTCCTAGAATGACTTCTGACTTAAGTATCTTGACTCCCGCTCAAGTTTGGCAGGTCTGTGTCACTTAATTTACATCTCCTTAATGTACCTCTCTTTTTAGTTCTTGAAGTCTGTCCCTCTAAATTATTTCACCTTGTGTTCCATACCATCATAACTATCCTTTTTTTTCTTTCTGCTTTCCAGTCCAAAACCATTCTGTCCATATTAGTCATCTCCTAAATCAATTAACATAATTATTTACTAATTTGGTTTTCCTCATTAAGTAAATTATTGTCTGTTTTCTTGCTTCTATTCTACTTACCCTATGAATCTTTTGATTCATTTTCTTTTTTTCCCCTCTTCTTTGAACAACCTACTTGTGTAACAAGCTTTATCCTCTTTCAGTTCTCCTACTCTGTTACCCTTCCAGTCTTTCTGCCATACTTAACACTCATTTCTTTTTATTTAGCTTCATGATTTCTAAAATACTGCTATCCTGCCCAATTCGTCTTGTTATTTAGACAGGCATTTGACACACAAAATACAAATTGTTCAGCAGCTCACTCTTCCACACATCCTTTCTACTGGAAGTTGACATAGATAAGAGATTTCAAAAATAATTTTCCATAGTTTATTGACCTAAACATGCATGTTTTTGCAGGCATGACTGTCTTATTCTAGATAATAACTTACCCTTTGGGTAACAGGAATGGCAGGTCTACAAAACACTGTGATGTGAGTCTGTTAGCTTCCTATGACCTAGGAATTTTATTAGGAATAGGTGGGGGGTGAGGAATCTTACCTGTTATTGTCACCTCCTTGAGGAAGAAAAAATTGTTTTGCCACGGAAGACTCTAAAACATTCAGACTATACACAGAAGGCGGCAGAATTGTATCTGCATTTGAAGATCTCATCTTGCCCTTTAAAACTAACCTAAAATCTTCGTAAGTGTTGGATTAATTTCTAGCATGTGATACAGTCAGAGTGTAGACAGATGGCTACCAAATTGTTGCAAAGAGAATCTCCTAGGCTAGGTAGTTCAATCTTTTCTATACAAAATAGCTAGCATCTCAAATGCCTCTTGAATGATGCTTTTCCTTTGCACCCTGAATTGAATGGCAGGGCAATTCAAACTTGTAAGTCGACTGAACCCACTGACCACTATGTGGGTAACAGTCTTTCCTGCTTTCTTGTTTTTATACTACAACCCCTCTGACAAAATTTTCATAGTGCCCTTCTTCCAAAAAAATTTTGGATGAACAGTCAGCCTCTTGATATTATTGGATTGCATCACTTCCCAGAAGACGACTGGTGCCATGTTTGTCCATCTCTCCCTTTTGAGGCATGGTATCAGAAGGCTTGGGATATTCACTGTTAACCTGTCCAGCACTGTACAGCAGGATTGGCTAAAATTATACCTATACTAGAAAATTAAGCGGGCCAGTGCCTGTTTTCTGGCCATGACTGAAATGGCAGAATGCAGTGGGTACCTGTATACCCATCTTTTTCCTCCTTCTTGGCTCAGTTTGTCTCCTGAACAACACTCAGCCACCATCTGGCAGAGGGCTAGCTTGCACAGCTCCAAAATTACATATATTAATTAATGATTAATTGCAGGGCTCAGTGTCTGCCAGTGTAGGAGCCTGTGATTTGGTCCAGTTTACTGGTAAGGATGTAGTTGAGTGGACTATGAGGGCAAGCACCTTACTCTGCACACCACCACTGGTTCAGAAGAGAAGCACAGCTGGAATTATCAGAGGATGCCCTGCAACTGAAAGGGAAAGAGTGGCCTTCCAGCTCCCAGGGAAGTGAATAAGAGGTAAAACTTTTCTCCTTAGAGCTCACCCCTCTCTAAAGATAGGCCGTGTGAGAGTATTAGAATGACTGTGAGTAATGGGCTATTAACTCCCTTTTGCAAAATCAGATAATATGATACCATTTTTTACAGTGATGATAAAATGGAAAAATTAATTATTACTTTGCCATTTAGGAAGTAGCTTATGCTATGGAAAAATTATTTTGATAGGCAAGTGTACACAAACAGTACAACTGGACCAAAGAGAAATTAAGTACAGCTATTTCTTAGAAAACAAGGCATTTACAGGATCTGTAAACTGTACAGCTTGACATACCAGCAGTAGTTTCTGTAGAATGGAAATCTATTCAAATGGAGAAGAAGCCAATATAACTCAAGCCTGAGTAAATGATGTCCAGAATCCATATGAACTGAGCTTTTCTTTAAACAAGGAAAACACGCTGCTGCTTCTGGTTAATTCTGCATGACTGTTAGCTTCTGTGTGAACTGGGAAGACCTCTTTGTAGGTATGTATGTACACAGGTGAGGGTGCATATTCACAGCAGACATATTGATAAGGACATAGATTAAATTCACACATACATATGCATGAACACATATACTTTCAATTGTGCACAAAGGGGAAAAGTTTTCAAAATATTTTTACAAGAAATTTGTCTGTTTTTCATATCTCAGGTGAGTTCATTAGCAAATTAGAACCACCTTATAAAACTGGATTTTACATACCACCTGAAAATACCTTAGTAATATAGCGGATGGAGAGATAAACTTTGTCAAAAGGGAATTTAGTTTCCTGCTCCAACTGCACCTGTGTCTTCAACACTGTTGTGAGCTGACCTTGGTCAGCTGCCAAACATCCACCCAATCTCTCTCTCACTCCCCCTTCTCACAGAACAGGGAAGAAAATAGGATTAAAAACCTCAAGGCTCAAGATAAAGACAGAGAGATCACTTACCAATTACCATCATGGGCAAAACAGACTCAACTAGGGGAAAATTAAAATAAAAATAGAGTTGGATGATGAAAAACAGGGACAAAAATGAAAACACTTTCCCGCTGTTCCTTTCCCTTCTTCCCAGGCTCAACTTCACTTCTTCATTTCCAAAACCTCCACTATCCCTGCCTCCAGGCAGTGCAGAGGGATGGGGAATGGCAGTTGAGGTCAATCCGTAACAGCTCTTCTCTGTCTCTTCTTCCTCACACTTTTTCTCTACTCCAGCGTGGTCCTTCCTTCAGGCTGCAGTCCTTCAGAAACTGCTCCAGCATGAGTCCCTTCATGCAGTCCTTTAAGAACAGGCTGCTCCAGTGTGGGTCCCCCACAGGGCACAGGTCCTGCCAGAAAACCTGCTCCTGCCAGGGCTCCTCTCCATGAGCTCTAGTTCCTGTCAGGAGCCTGTTCTGGCCTGGGGTCTCCATGTGCTGCAGCGGATATCTGCCCCACCATGGAGCACCTCCTCCCCCTCCTTCTTCAGTGAACCTAGTGTCTGTGTAGTTGTTTCACATTTTCTGACTCCTCTCTCCCAGCTGCTGCTGCACTGCTTTTTTCACCCTTTCTTAAATATGTTACCACAGAGGTGCTACCAACTGACTGGCTCAGCTTTGGCCAATGACGGGTCCATCTTGGAGCCAGCTGGAATTGGCTCTGTCCAACCTTCAGGGCAGCTGCTGGTGTCTTCTTACAAAAATTACCCCTGCAGCCTCCCACTGCCAATACCTTGCATGGACACCTAACAGAAAGACCTGGCTTGGAGTGCCCTGGATCACTCTCTGAAGGGGCTCTTTTCTCTCTCGGCAGACTAGGTGATTAGCCATGGTAAGATCAGAGGAGCCCCACAGCAGCACATGAAGAAAACCAAAATCCAAGCGTACCGAAGTCCTGACAGAATCAACAAAAAGAAATTCACAGCATCCCAGTCTGGGGTTCAACAAGTCATTGCTCACTAGGCAGCCAGATATGTCAATTTTCTTTCATTCTTCATACTTTTTCTTAGTTATAATGTATAGGTGTTTATTTCTTAACTACCACATGCAACCTTAGTGTTTATTAGAGTTGGTAACTTTACAGGTATATATGTACATATTTATACATACATACCCACTATATCTATAACATTTCAAAGAAATCACTATACTTCCATTATCATAATTAGGAGTTCTAAACCTCCGCTATAAAAAAACATTTAAAATAACAGTATAACTTCTTCTCAAGAAGATAAACTTTGTGTCTTTATTTAAAAAGAGAAATTACTTTTTAAAGCCTAACCTGAGAAAATTTCTGATAGGTGTTGATGGGAGAGACCTGGAGGCTGGAGAAATCACTGCAGCCAGCAGGCACAGGACTGTCACAGGACTCTCCCAAGGGGCTGTTACCACATGGAGGAAGTGCTAGAATGAAATCTTGGTTGCTCAAAAATCTGTGTTTGGTTCAAAAAGATCCCAAATTGTAGAATCTTATGAAATATCATGGCTCAAACATTTTAGCAGCCAGCAACAGACTGCATCAACTATTTCCTGTGAATGTAGGAGCTAAAGTGCAGAAAAGAACTCAACGTTCAGAAACAGTTCCCTCAAGCATACCAAGCTGAGTGGTGTGGTTGTTTTGGCTAGGGGGAAGGGAGGCCATCTAAAGGAACCTTGACAGACTTGAGGAGTGGGCCCATGTGAACCTCGTGAAGCTCAAATAGGCCAGGCACAAGGTCCTGCACCTGGGCTGTGGCAATCCCCAATATCCACACAGACTGGGGGATGAACTGATTGAAAGCAGCCCTGAGCCAAATGACTTAGTGGTACTGGTGGATGAGAAATGGGGCATGAGTTGGCAATGTGTGCTCACAGCCTAGAAAGCCAACTGTATCCTGGGGCTGTGCCGCAAGAAGTGTGGTCAGCAGGTCGAGGGAGGTGATTCTCCCCCTCTGCTCCACTCTCACGGGACCTCACCTGGAGTACTGCATCCAGCCTCAGGGTCCCTGCTACAAGGCAGACATGCACCTCCTAGAGCAGGTCCAGAGGAGGGCCACAAACATGATCAGAGGGGCGGAACACCTCTCCTGTGAAGGAAGGCTGAGAGAGTTGGAGTCGTTCAGCCTGAAGAAGAGAAGGCTCCAGGAAGAGCTTGTTGTGGCCTTCCAATACTTAAACTGGGCTTATAAGAAAGATGGAGGAAGACTTTTTTACCAGGGCTTGTAGTGACAGGACAAGGAACAACAGTCTTAAACTGAAAGAGGGTACATTTAGATTGGACATAAGGAAGAAATTGGTTATGATGAGGGCGGGAGGTTCTGGAACAGGTTGCTCAGAGAAACATGCCCCATCACTGGAAGTGTTCAGGGTCAGGCTGGATGGTGCTTTGAGCAACCTGATCTAGTGGAAGGTGTCCCTGCTCACAGCAGGGGGGTTGGACTAGATGATTTTTAAAGGTCCCTTCCAACTTAAATCATTCCATGATTCTACGAAAATAACTACTAGATAATTCAGCAGTCAACTCCTGTGTCACTAAGGAAAAGAATAGCACTTTTTCAGCACAGAAAATGTTCACAGGTCACTGCACACAACACTGAGGCTGGGAGAGCTCAGATATCTACAGCTTGTTGGCAGTGTAATTTTTTGAATGGGTGACTAGACCACAACATTAAGGAATTGCTGCTGTGTGACCCCAGACAAGCTGCATATCCTCCCACCTATATCTAGCCTGTCTGCTTAAAATCTAACTTTTCTGGGAAGAGGTTATCTTTTGTTTGTATTGCTCAACATCTGGTAAAATATGGTATCTCCCAGTTAGGACCACTACATGCTATTGTGACACAAAGAGCAAATAATAGGATTCTAAAGTATTTAAATTCTACCTGGCTATTCCTTAAACTAGATACTATTCCCAAGCATCTTATAACAATATAATACTTCCCCTAAAATGCAGTGTTCCCATTGCACTGACAGTTGATATTTTTATTGCCTCTATCTAATATGCTATTTTCTTTCTATCTATCTATCTATCTATCAATCAGGGATGTATCTGAATGTCTTACAAATATCTTTTCATTGTCTTATTTTAAAGTCACATCTATAACTGTCACATTTCAAATTTTTTTTTCAAAGCAGAGGCTCCCCTCGAAAGAAACAAAAGCTGTATTAACAGATGGAGTGACTTATCTGTATGTATTTTCACCATTATTTCACAGGACATTTTGAAGCATCCATCTTCATGGCATTGTTCCATCCTGCCTGAAGGATTATGGTGGTCTGTATTCAAAGGATGAAAGCAACGCCAGGATTATCTGCGGAACTCCAGTCACCTCCAGTGATGTCCTGTCTTTTCAATCTATTAAATACTAAGCTGATCTCTGGAGGTCCTTACCAGGTCTTTTTTTTTCTGTCTTATAAGTTGTCCTCAAACACGGTAATTTTAGATTTAGGATCCCAGTACTTTCTGATGTGTGGGACAAGTACTTTCCAGTAACCAATTTGCAATTCCATTCCTAGATTTTGAATACATGTAATGTTTAACTGCTTGCTTCTTATTTCTTCTGCTGTTCCACCACAAAAATATAAGTAGATGTGGTTTTTGACCTCCCCCTTTCCTCACAACACCACCTGCCAATGAAGACGTTCCACAGTATAAATAATTAATTCTGTCATCTTATTTCCTAGGCTGCTACCAAGAAGGGTAGCCTCTTCACGGTTTCCTTTCTGTTTCCTCAGTCTTTGCTGCATCCATAATGAAGTGCAACATGAACGTAACATTAAAGCTGCAAATGCAAACACACAGATGTTTAAACACACTCTCACAATAATGCTAAGTGAGCAGAGATGAATATGTCCACTATTTCTGACACCTCACAAATGCAAGGTCTTGCAAAATAATCTGTTAGTTAGCAGGTGAAGGAACTTGACTCTATACAGTTTGAAGACCCCTTCATTATTCATCATAAAGAACCTATGTCCCTGTGATTTCTGCAGAATTGCTGGCAGCTTCACTATGAAAGTTGCTCCCCAGCTTGCTTTCAAGACCTCCAAGCCTCTACAATCAGGAAACACAACAGTTCACTTCCTTATGCAATTACAAGGTAAACTGATACGAAGCAGTTTCAGATTTTTGCCAGAAGAAACAAGTTAATGATGGGCACCATTTATAAAGCATCATGACTTTGGATCCAGCATCAGCAAAATTACATTAAAGACTGTGTCAGAATCTTTACCAAGACCTGTTCTCTGATGGATTTCGGTTTCTAAAGGAGTGCTTACTCAGATGTACTCCACAGCCTTACAGAGGAGTTGTAGTGTTGTTATACCATACTGTTGGGTTGGGTTGGTTGCAAATTGTCAGGCAAGAGACACTGCCCATAAGACTGAATGCAGATGTTAGAATCATTGCTGCTGGCACAAACATGGGATGATAGGGAATATGGGGATGGCACTTACTACCACATCTAGAATCACCTATAGGAAGCCTAAAGATATAATCTGCTTTATTGTATGCCCGAGAGGAGTATCTTGAAGAACCAGTGAGCCACAATACTGGCACTCTCAGGACTTCAGAAAGTACTTTTGTTTGTTCAGGACTTCAGGGAATGGCCAGTCAACAGTTCACATTATTAAAATGGAGATGATCCCTTTGGTTTGATTTAGTTACCTTCCCTAGGCACCTAAAGCCATTTGAGATTCCCTAAGGCAGGGGTCCTCAAACTACGGCCCATGGGCCGGATACGCCCCCCCAGGGTCCTCAATCCGGCCCCCGGTATTTACAGAACACACACCACCACCACCCCCCGCCGGGGGTTGGGGGGGGAAACCAAGCAGCCACAGATGACTGCCTGCCACTTCATCCGCGCGCCGGCCCCCTGTTTAAAAAGTTTGAGGACCCCTGCCCTAAGGCATCCTACCTGCACCTCCGCTACTACTACAGAAGGTCACCACCAGTCTCCCATAACTCCTGTGTGATATCTGCCAGCCCCATGTACATGTTTGAGATACTTGATGGCCTAAGGCACCTATCTATGGATGCCCGACTTGAGCCCTTGGCAATAGGCTAGAATTAATCTCACCTAAAACAGGCATTTAGTCTTAATTGCTTTTCCAGGCTCTGGTCTGTTATCAGTGGAGAAATACAGGAAGCTTCAAAGGACATTCATTCCTTACTAAAGCAGATGTCCAAGGTGACTGGGATGAACTGTCTTTGGAAATTTACATTTACTTTGCCTAGGAATACAAGATTTATAATGACTGTTCACTTATTTACCTACTAGTGCAATTTTAAGTATTTTCCTATGGATAAATGTATTAAAATTAGCATATATTTTATCTCAAATATTATTAAAAATAAGCAGCTGGAATGTTAAAGTTACTAAAGTCTCCAAACACAGTATTGTGACTTCTATTTTATTTAGTACCTTGTAAAGTTTTCAACTTTCAATGGAACAAAGCACTTTTTTCCCTTAATGTTCAAAATATTGTTTTCACAATGTGGAAACAAGTGAAATTTACACTTTGGAGAAGCAGTATCACGAGGCCTACCCTTGAGTTATATCTCCCAATTCCAATTTGGTGCTGCACACAGATGGGCCTGTCTTTAATTTAAAGATTAATTTCTAGAGAATGTGGTTTTCTACAGCAGCAGTTTCCAGCCTTTTTACCATAATGAAAATCCCTCATATGTATTCCAGTGGAGGCTCCAATCTATATACAACAAATTTAAGCAAATTCCCAACAGCAGAATTTTCTTGTTTAATTTAGTATGTCCTCATATTTGTTGGTGAAATCCTTAATATAGACTATCAGTTGAAGAAGATGGGCTACTAGTATCCACTTCCAAAATGCAGAAGGATAACAACAGCTTCCAGGTCTAAATTTTAAATATAATTAATCAAATAAACCAGCATAAACAAACAGAAAAATGACCAACCCCTTCAGTGGGGACTGGAAGGCAAGAAGTGTAAAGCTACATTCTACCAGAAGGCAACACTCATTAAACAGGGTTGTTGCTTCATTGGTTTTTTTTCTAAATTAAGATTTCTTAACACTCTGAATAAGATCTTGTTTCCCTATAATCAGATCAGATGTACCCTACCTACCCTTTTTGTCTGAACAACTATGCATGTAAAAATAGCTGGAAATCTCATCATAATATCCAGAAATATATAAGAAATACTGTTAATAAATTTAACTGCATAACACACCTTAGATTATCCCAATAACTTGCCTTCAAATACAAGAAAGAGCATCCCCAATCTAATATCACTATTCTAAATGAGTAAGGCTGTGAATCGTACCAGAAGAAAGTCAGCAAAGTTTTCTTAGAGAGACCTTCATAAAAATTGGGAACTAAAGAAGCAGACTTCAGAGGAAAGGTCCACCTGACAATGGAAGAAGTTTCTTACTGGAAGTGCTTACTAAATTCCTAAAATTATCTATGGGAGAGCAACTTTCAAGTTCTCCATTACCTTTGTTTGAGTGGAAGTGAACTTGGAAATTGAAATGAAAATAAGTTTGTCACAAAGCTAATGTGGACAGGAAAGATAATCTGTTCCAGAACAAATGATTCTGCCATAACTGTCCATTATATGTTGGCTCCTGTGCCTTCTTAATGAACTGATGGATACAATAACGTAATGGCTCACAGAAGTTAGATACAGTGTCCCTTCAAATTTTGATGATGATGACATCTCAACATCTGCTGTTAAAGCTTTTGTGTACCTCCAGATTCTCACATGCTAATAAGTTATATACCTCTAGTTTCATAAGAGATTAAAAGGTTGGAGGCACAGAGTCATTCCATGGGACTTCAGCTGTAGAAAAATAAAAATATCACAGTAAAAAAAAAATTATAAATACCAAATCAAATCCTGGAGAATGTAAGGAAAACAGTACAGTAAAAAATTAATTCCAGCAAGTTATTTAAAGTCATAGAAAGAGAGGAATGGAAGCTATATCACCCTTCCCTTGTAAAGAAAGACTACTGAAAAGACAACTTTTACTGAAGACTTATGCAAGAAGACTGGAGGTCAAACATGACAGCAACAATGAAATTTCTTGACATTTATGTCACTCATTTTTAGGACAACGTCTGACACATCCCTTGTAACACTCTTCACTAGGTAGGCAAGCTACAGTATATTATAATAAGTCTTCCCCATCATACCAGGCTGGTCAGAGTCTGGTTGACTCTAGAGACAAAGGGCTTCAAGGGAGAAGGTGGTTGCAAGCAATACTGAACATGCATTGGAGACCACTAGCAGAAAGGGGTGCATATCCTTCACTGCCTAGGGAACTTCTCCAGAGGACTCACCAAGTTTTGTCTCCGAACCAAATACATGGAAGAAACATCCTGTTCACCTGAAGACAGTCAGGGTTTCACGACTTAAATCCTGGGTGGAGATACAAGTCAGGGCTTTGGTATTTTGCAAAGGGATTTCTCACTTTAAATTGGTTAAGTCCTGACACTTTGACAAAGAGAAGATTTACAGGCCAATTAATTTCTCAATATGTCTAAATCATAGGGTCTGCTTAAACTTGTAGAATTTCCTTCACTCCCCAATGTAGTTGAATATCATCTTTCCAGTAATTACTTCCATTCTGCCCTTTTAGCATAACCCTTGACAATATCAAAGTCCCTTGTATTATATCCAACAAGTGAGCTTAATAATCATTTGGTAATTTACTCAAAAATACCTGTTTCTCAAAGGCCATGTGTTGCTTGTGTACAATTTTTTCTACCACTCATATCATGAAGGGGGAAAATCCATTTTAAGTGTGCTTAAAGGTGTATTTCTGAAGGGACAGATTCAAAAAATGCTGGCTTTCACTTTTTCACTAGGAGAGCTGCAAAACAATCATCACAAAAGGAAGGAAAACAAGACAAAAGAACAATTTTCTTCTGTATACACTCTCACCTATTAATCTGATAGATTTGCTCTTCAAGAGAAAGGGAAGATATCAAAACTTTCCTCCAAATTAGCTGAAACACTACAAGTCACAGGTGGCTACTGTTGGTCACAAGAAGGATTCCTTGTTTTCAGTTGGTGAGAGCTAAATGGTCTGTAAGCATAAATTTATAAGAGTATGAAAAAAAAACCCAGTACTGGATCTGCTGGAGCTGTAAGAAAATATAGAAAAAAGACTGTAGCTAGCATGATGTAAAAGCCACAAGTGCAAAAGCTCCAGATACCAGGAAGAACATCCAAAAAATTAGCAGAGGTAAAGCGGGTTGGTATCAGCTCCAGACCAAATAAAGGTATCTGTAAGGGTATCTGTAAAGGGCAGGATTTAATTGCTCCAGCATAAGTACATAGGGGCCATTTGAGACATCATCACAGGACTGACCAGATATGACACCAAAATTGTGAGATCTCAGTTCTCTTATTTAGGTCAGGTGGATATCTCAGCTGGCTGCTGTATCCCACCCTAGGTGCCTAAGCTGTCATCACAGACCACCCAAATCTGTCCCAGTGGAACATAGAGTGCTGTTAGCTGACTAAATGTAAGTTAGAGTGACCTAGGTAGCTCTGCAGGCTTCACTGACTGTGTTAACCAGTCTCCACTGGCTAAAATTGGCTTAACATCTACCTCACAGCTAGGCATACAACTCTATTTAGACACATTTAGGTGTCCACTTTGAAGATTAATCCCATCCCCTAATGCAGGGTCTTAATTACTGCCTTGGCATAGGCCTTTAGTGTCATTTGAGATGGTGCAGGACATCTGAGATCCCTGGATGTCACTGGCAGATCTGACTTGAGACCTGTGGGAAATCTGAACCCTTCTGGATCAGCGGGCAAGGCCAGGCAGGACAGCTAGTTTGCCCAGAGCTTTTCAAATGTCCCTAAACACTATCTTTAGGAAAAAAGAATCAAGACCTATTTATTCAGCATCTGAGCCTGAATCATGCCTACTCTATCTGTCCCATTAAGATCTTCAAGAGCAGAGTCACATGCATATTCAAAATCTCTTCTCATGACAGCTGTCTGCCAATAGACATCAAGTCTACAAGGCCTTTCAAATCAGTTTTTCAGCTGAGGAAAGATAGAAACAACTCTTGCTTTAACCTCTGTATTACAAACGTGGATATGGACCCCGTATGACACGTCATGCTTCAGCAGGATGGAGGCAAGCTCTCCCTCAAAAATATCAAAACAATACCAAAGTCCAGTTCTGCGAAAAACTGTGCCTCAAGAAATTTATCAGCATAAATACATTCTGCTAATGCATGGATATCTGACTTATCAGCCTTATCTTACTTTGATAAGGCTTTTTGTAAACAGAAAGTTCCCAGGGCCACAAGCTGGCAAGACCCAACACATCTCAGGAGCCAAGTCCTTCACACCTGCTAAGAAAAGAAACCTGGCATGACATTTATCTGTGTCACTTCCTGATACATTTCGTGTCAAGGCAGCGTAACTGGTGTGGGGGCTCACAAACAGCACCATTGCTTGGAAGATGCCTCCTGCTAGTCTCTCTTTTGCTGTCACAATTTTGCAGGAGAAAATGCCTGGAGCATTACAGCACACCTGCACAGCAAGATAACTGACCTTCCCCACTCACTACAGGATCCTGAGTCCTCTGAGCACCTGCCCTGCAAAAATGCTACTTTGCTACTGGGATCTCTTTAGGAATGAATCAGCTAACACCCTTCAAAACAGTAATCAAGTGGAATCTGGGGGGTAGTTCACTGTGGGGACCATTGCTAAAACATGGTACAGAGCAGACATCCAAAATTGACTCCCTCAACCCTGCACTGTCCTGCTACACTGAAAAATATGAACAAGTAAGTGTGCACCACTTTTCCCATGGGCTAAGGATCATTCCCTAAGGCATGTTCATCAGATAGGATAGATTTCACCTTAGACTCTAGCCCCAAGGGAGAAATGCAGAATTTCTTCAATTCTTCCTTCCACTGGGATTTTTCGTTGTAGACAAAATAGGAATAAGCTAAATGGATTGGATTGTCTAAATGTCACACTTTACCCACACGTGACAAATGCAGAAAAATTATGTTAGGAAGGTAAGTATTATGCAAACTGTGCATGCTTGGTTGCAAAATGTGGTCTGTCATTAGCAATGCTGAAAGTAAGAACAGCTGTTGAAAGCAGCTGAGGAACCTCAAGAATATGTGACAAAACTACTTGACACCAGGACAATGATGAAAATACAGAAAGTTGTAACTTGGAGGGGCAATCTACCTCAGACAATGAATTACCCTAATTCAGAAAGATGAAAGCCAATATGTGATGCCTAGAAGCAGGAATTCACAGTAGTAAAAGGAAGGCAAGGAGGAGGGTGGCTTAGGCTTGGGAGTCCTCTGACTTTCAGGAGAACCAAAGAGAAAGCTCTACACTGCACTGGCCTCTGTATCTTGCAGAACAATGCCCCTTACCATTTCCTTTTCGCCTGCTGTGTGCAACTTTGCAACAAACGTTAAATACAAGTTTTCATGTCAGTTCAGGAATAGCAAATGTCTGGCTTCACAGAGACACGTGGAACCAATTCACTGGTTTTGGGGGGCTGTTTCCTCTTTACAAAAGGTGACTCCTCTAATGCTGTTTTATACCACAGAGATTTGGAGACAATTAACATCATTGTATCATCAGGGGCTTTTTAAGACTTTATAAGGCAATCAACCAATACAGTGCAATAAGTAAGAGGTTTTGTGTTGTTTCCTTTAGTAACCTCTTCTATTATTACGATTGAAAATTATAGTTAAAAAATCCACCATATGGCACAGATTAACCCCACTTTAATTTACAACAATTGCTATAGTATTGCAAACTGTTTCCCTGTACTAAGTGTTTATTATAAAATCACTACCTAAGAATTGGAAAATAAACCATACAATGTTTAAGAAAAAACACAAGCACTGGTCATCATCCTGGAATACATTAGCAAAGTCTGAGCTAGATTAAAGAGCTGATAAATACATTAGCACAGCACCAATAGTGCATAATGAAATCTTTTAAGTAACATAGGGAAAAGGAATAAAGTTATTAAAAATAAATGTCTTTTTCTACAACGGTACATGCAACGGGTCTCCACTGTATTAAAGCATATAAAAATAATGGAGAAGAAAATTGAGTTGTGAGCACTGAGATTTTCTACATTTGCTTATTTTTAATGTAGAATTCAGGCAGGTGTCTAAGGCAATATACTGTGGTTTCATGTATAAATGAAGCAGTAAGTTTCAGTAACTTGAAATTAATTTAATTAAAATTGAAGTTTAGCTCCAAATGGAATTGAGTTGTGAAATAGTCCTGTCAAAAATGAATGGAGATCTAAATTGAAAATGACCGTTGGTTAACCGAATAGTAGAATACTGGTTAAAGACTGTGATTTGAAGCCCATGCTTACTAAAAGGCAGATAAAACCAAGTCTTTAAGGAAAAGTATCCAGCCTATGTAAGCCATCATTTCAACTTGTTACCAAGTTAGTAATATTTACTTTCCTTCTCAGTTTTATAAATATAAAATCACATTTAAAATGCCACTGTACAAATCTTAATCTGACTTTAATGCTACAGTTCCTGAAAAAGAACAAAAAATGAAATATTTCTCTATCTGCCAATAATTCTTTTAAGCTATATTTGCTCTCTCTTTATTTAAAAAGAAGAGAGAAAAAAAACCCTTCAGTTTCCTTATGATAGTACCCACCAAATCATTTGGCTATTTTATAAAAATATACATCAATAAGAAATGTTAAAAAATTAGAAGTGACATTATTTTGGAGGGTGAATTGCTAATAAAGCAACACAGATTTTCATCCTGTGTGAAACAGCTGGACCATGACGAGATCACATTAGCACTAATTAAAATGATATTTTTTTGTGCAGTTTTTGTTAATCCAGCTTCATTGGACTCAAAAGAATTTTTGAAATCTGTAATAAAAGCTATTATGTAATCTTACTCCGGTTCTCTTGCATCAGGTTACTATGTGAAATTTCCCTATAATAAACCATATTTTCTTAAAACTCACACTCAATAAAATCAATATTAAGTTTTTTACTATTATAGCTGTTTTTTCCCAATATATGATCCTCATTTAATTAAAAAAAATTAAAGCTTTAATTTATTTTTGCTTGATGAACAAGAAAAATACCATATTAAAGGCAACATTTTGCCATGTTTCTCTTTCTCCCTCACTTTCCCTGGTCCCTGTTGTTCCCAATGTATAATTTGCAAAACATATTGCTTCAATACTTAAAATGAGAGAGGCGGCCCAGCTGTGGGAGGGAAAGGACAGCAGTCTCCAATATTACCATAATAATCTGCCTAAGGTCCCATGAGCCCTCTGGAGTATACAATTCTCTATACTGCAGGCCCCAGCTGGAGAATGTTCTCTTGACATGTATGCCAACCTTTGCCTGCAGGCAAAATAAAAAAAGGCAGAGAAGTAATCATGAAAATAAAAAATCTTGTCAACTGTGGTAGGATGCAGTTTCCATGTTTTTTTGCTCACGTAGGCAGTCATTGTGCTAACAAAATGATAGGGGACTTTAAAAGACTGCAGCTGGTATGTGTTTTGCTGGAGAGGGGAGAACATCATATGCCACGCTAATTCTGCAATTCTAACTTTGGGGGAAAAAAATGAGCAGTGATATTGTATTACTGTCAATATGCATGACAGCTTTATTTACCTCCTCTTCCGATGGCTGCTCATTACAGGATTTAAGCAGGAAAGTGAAACCCTGACAATGTTGAGCTAATTGCAAAGGGCCAGATTGTGAACCTCATTGTTTTGTGTTGGGTGGTTGGGGTTTTTTTCACGGTGATGAGGGCTCTCAGACAAATAGCCTTGCTGGCCCAGTGGGATTAATTGGGAAGTAAACACCCATCACTATGAAAACCATGCAATTGGCTCAGTGAACTTTCTAAGAAAAAAAAAAGCATGACTTCAAATCAAATAATGCAGCAAACTGAAAATGTGGTTGGAAGACACATATACAAGATCAAAGACCAAATATGTGCTTTTGCCCTTCAGTTTCAAATTCAGTTTGAACCCAAGAGCCCAAAGTCTGTCTTCTGATTTCATTCAAACAGATGTAAGAGGAACACCAGCATCACAGAGCTCAAACCGAGTCCCACATTGTTATAGATCTCTAAAAAAAAAAAAAAAAAGTGGTTGTCTGTAAAGAAAGAAAAAAGGTGTGGGTATCAGTCACGGGTCAGAGGCTGTCTTTTCAAAACAGTGTTGTCAAAGCAGAACAAAGGGCTATTTACCATTTTAACCCTAATTAACACTAAAACAAGATTTCCTTTTATTTTTCTTTGCTACTAGAAGACCTATTCCCACTCAAATGCGTGGTATTTCTTCTCACAATAACCTCATGGATTTTACAGGCGTACTCAAGGTAGATCTTTGGTGCTAAACCAGTACCCAAGATGATAACCTCAACCCTCCTGTCTGAATGAGTTCAGAATATAGCATCGATCAAAGAGAGTCATACAGTTCTTAATCTAATGCATTGTGTGGACAGAGCAGATTTGTGTATAAAACTGTATGCAGAGTAAAAATCGCTGTGGAAAGCTAACAGGTTGGAAGTTCAGGCTCAGAGGACACAGGCGTGGAAGAGACCCAGAGACAGGCTCTGCTCCCAGCAGGGGAGGTCTCAATGCACTCCCCATCTTCCTCCTCTCTTCCTACTCCCCACTAATCCACGCATGATAAAAAAGAAGTCTGTTAATTTAAAAACACTTTTTACCTACCTATGTGTGTGTATGTAAATATGTATCTTTTTTATTCTCCAAATTCTGTTTTCATCTCCTTAGCCTCCTTTCTTCAAGAGACCTGCAAGGAACAAGAAAATATTTAGCTCAGTAATTGCTCTTGAAGGATATGTTCAGTAGCCAGTTAAAGAGTTCAATTTGTTGTCTGAAAGTGGAAGTCATTACTTACACTGGGTGGACTTGGGAGAGACCCTGTCTGTCTGGCACAGGAATGAGATCATTCTTTAAGTCTGCCAGCCAAGTGCAGCTTAATTGAAGATGCTGGAGAATTTAATATGAGGAGGAAATGAAAACAAAATAAAACATATATTAAAATTACTGGGCCAAGATTAAACAGTATGGAGAATATTTCACATGGATGTAAAAGAAAGAAGGAATCATGGCCAAAGCCTATTTAGACAGACTCGAACAATGTCCCCTCACAAAACTACTGGAATGGAAGGACATGACTCTCTAGAATAAGGGGCTTTCAGAGCCCAAGGTAGTAATCCTTAGGAGAAGTTTTCATGTAGCGCAGCTTTGGATATAGGTGTCTAAACAGTCTCTGCATTCCATCATGTGCAACTGGACATCACAGACAACATGAACAAATAAATCCCACTTCTTACCATAGAATGAGCTGGAAGCCTGGTTACCATCACTGTGGCTGAATTAGGTATATAACCTTGCTACCAGATTCATCTATGTTCTTACAAGAATGAATGTAGGTTTGGGGAGGCATTCCTCCTCTGGTTTTTAGCTTGTGTTCACTATTAACATGGCTTGTGTTAAGTACTTACTGCTCCGAAGCCCCAGCTCTGTCAGTATGTCAAACGTTCCCTAGTGCACTCCCTGGCACTGTGGTCAACCTGCACTCAACAATGGGTGGCCTTATCCAAGCTGCCTGTCGGGAATCAGCAGTGCCCTTCATGAACAGTGACCAGATCGTCCCCAGAGGCAGTTTGGGAAACCATTACTCAGTTCGGGCCAAAACCACAGGCAGAAAGATTTCCAGTGCTATTTACCAATACAGATGTAGCAAGAACATATCTTGCTTGTATTTGAAACAATTTAACGGATTTTTTTCAGGTTAGTGAGACCACCGCAAAAGCATGAAAACAGTTACCATCCTGCAAAGCTACTGTAAGTTCCAAAAAGTAGTCTATTATTGAGCTATAGATCTCTGTGAAACATTTATACTTTATTTGCTGATTCAATCACCTAAAAATAAATAATGTTTGATATGTCATTGCGACATAAAAAAAAAGTTTTCACAAAATGTAACATGAGTATATGCTACCTTAAAAAAATGTGGTTGGTTTCTATCTGAAACAATTTTATGAATCCACCCCAGAAAGAACATTTAATTTGGACTTACCTGAGTTTGCATTTTCCTTCAACTAGATATACTCATTGACATTAGGCATGGCAGTAAGCATTTTGGTTGGTAAGCAATATGAGTAGGACAGGAGGCCAGAGTCATTAGCAACAAAAAAACACTGTCCAGCAAAAATGTATTTTAACAATTTAGCCCTCCTATAATCTCCAAATTACACGATTCCCTGGTTTTGTTTTGATGGTAGGAATACAAACGGGGGGTTGCAAGTCAATCTTCTCTTACTTTCTTCACCCAGTAGGATGCTAAAGACTGGCACGTATTTTCGCATGGGATGAAATCTGGAAGTTCTTGCCACTCTGCAGAGATAGTCTAGTCAGCTAGCTGATTACACAGCCAAAGTTAGGCAAAATGAATGGCTTGTTTCTGCTACTTCAACTTGGTTTGGAAAAGCCCTCTAGGCACGAGATGTGCCAAGTGCCTTTAAAAATCCAGCTCCAGTTCTCTGCAAAATCCCAACCACCTGTGTTATGTACTCAGTTTGCAAGTATTTCTCTGTGCTTTCCAAACTCCCTTGGCTCATGTCAGCAGAAAATATTTGCCACCAACCCAAATGATTCCAACTGCAGATGCTGCTGAGAAGCTGGCTCAACCTTGCAGGAGGAGGTCGGGAGTTGGCACAATATCGCAGGACACTGACAAAAGCAAAAACAAAGCAAAACACGTATGTGTGCAGATAAGAGCTGCCCAACAGCCCTGTGATGAAGGGAACTTACTGCTCAAGCCTCCCACGCACATGAGATCAGGTACACCACAGCAGCTACCACAGCCCTGACACTAAAAAAGTTTATGATGGGTGTCCACCTAAGGGAAAAATAGGAGATCAGAACATTCACCCAAACAGAAAGACAAAATAAAAACAAGCATTTCTAAAAGTGGGAATAAATATTTCTGCTCTCCATGGAGTAAGAAAGAATTGGGGAGCTATTACTTTTCTCACTGCCATGGGCCTTCAGCACCTACGCTCAGCCACGCTACATAATTGTCCAACAAATCTAGTTGCTACGCTGAGGATAGCTAGCGTCCCACATTTCCTTAGAAAGGAAGTAGTAGACAACTACGTATTCATCCTGGAAAGATAAAAGCTTTGTTCCCTGTGTTATTTTGGAGAGAGATCAGGACCAATCGCTGAGTGCTTGGCCAATTAAAAAGAAAAAAAAAAAGCCACAAAGTACAACAAATACCTTCAGTCTCTGCACTGCAACATATTCTCCTGTCCTCTCACAAAACTTTGGATGATTCTGAAAACCCTCCAAATCTGTGTTATGATGCTTATCTCAGAGCCTGGGAATTTCTAACCCATCAAGAGAATATTTGCTGAACACAACACACCATTCAGAGACATGACTAGGAAAATCAGATTTGTGGGTTGCTACGGAGGAACCACTGACACCCTAACTGCACAGGGAAAACAAAACATCCCCATAGGATACCAGAGATTCTCAAATAAGTGAAAAAGAGAAGAGAAGGCCTTATACAAGAAAATTGTCAAGCAACATGTGAAACACTGAATGCAGTACAAACTGGGTAGACACCTTGTCATGGTATGTTGCACTTCTGTCAAAGGTATGAAATAAAAGGAGAGGGAAGGAAGAGTAAAAGTGGACAGACTGCGGTTCACTGAAACTCTGATCCAAACCTCAACAGAATAAATTGAATTTTAATAAGTTTTTATTCAGTCCTGACAAGTTTATTTCCATGTGTGGACAAGAGTTTTTAAGCCGTATCACACCATCATGAGGAAAAATGTCTATAGATGGTCAAATTAGACATTTCTAAAAGCATTATGAAGCATGATAAGCAATAGGATGGCCTTTTAAGATTAATAAATGGGCTTAAAAAGAAGATTATTTTAAAATTAGAAAGGTAATGATAGGGCCTTAAAAGAAACCCTGTCTACAAAGAGGAAAATATGTTGCTAGGGAAAACTGACAAAACACAGACACTCAAAAGATGCAGAGATTTTTGTTTGGGAAAAAGATAAGAACTTGGAGTACTGAAGGAAACTAGGATTATGATGTTAAAAACTTAAGGTGAGAAGAAAGTTGGGCCAGGTCTCAGTCTCTTTTCTGTTTCTGATTTGTCTAGCTCGCTTAATTTTATTCCCTCCTTCTCTAGGTTTCCTAGTCCTGTCACCATGCTGGGCTCAATTCACCTCTGATTCAGGAAAGACATCATGATGCTGTGAAAACTGACTGTGATAATTCAGATTAATGTACAGGCATCAGTATTCCCTGGCAAGCTGATAACACAGATGCAAGCCTTTACAGAGGCTCAGCTCTACTTTCTGCTCCCAGAGTCTCCCTGCTATGATTCCCCAGCTCCCAGTGGAAATGAAAGGGACAGTGCCAGGTCTGGTCCTTTTGCTTCTTAGTTGCTTTCTTTGACATCCATTTGCACATCTAAAAGCATACTTATTCACTATTTGTTTTGTTGTCATAACAAAAACCTTCGATCAGATACAATAACCTCACTTTGAAATACACCAAAGATTGCCTCTGTTCCAGAAAGCTCTCAGGGGCAAGTCTAATTTACTTCTGTAGTTGAAGGGAAGGGAGAAGCTAGTGATGGAAATGTCATTCACTGGAGGGCCAGAATTAATAACATTGCACAGAAATAAAAATATAAGTCTGTCCAAACAGGAAACACAAGAATGCAATTCATACAATCATATTTCAAATAAGAAAAATCTCAGATTTGGAAGGGGGAGGATGGCAGAGCAACTTATTTCCTTGTCTGAGAGATACAACTAAAACAGTGGCTGGTCCTAGGCAAGTCATCTAAGAAAAAATTCTAGCATGCAGAAGGCTGACCCAAACACCTGAGTTTACAGAAGCCATGAATTCAACCAGGGCTGTTCTGGTGCATGGAACAGTGCTCCTATGGTGGAGCAAAAGTTAAAGAAACATGGCTATAGAGTCACATCCAGAAAGAGACTTGAGCAACTATGGGACAACCCAGGCAGAATTTAAAATCTGTGATACAAGGCTCATTAATCCAGAAGTCCAAAATTCAAAGCCTAGACTTAATAGCTGAAGCATCAAGTTCAAAATATGTGTGAAGTTCTGCTACTGCGAAAATGCTGAATCTGAAAGACAGCCGCTGGGATTAATGAACTGCACAAGAAAGTGTAAGTGCTGTGTGGTTTGTAGTTTCAATTTCCATGCTTTAAAAGCCTTACAAAGCAGCATGCAAAGACAGCAAGTAGCATAAGGGAGCTGGCATCACAGAAAAAAGCATACTCAGGTTGTTGCCTTACACTGCTTAAGTCGGAACTTATACCAGGAAATCAGTATCAGTAACAACATTGCCCATTATTAAGCTCTGGGGCCATGTTCTAGCCATATCTCAACTAAGCAGTGGGAGCACTAGGCTACTGCATGCAGCTACCTCATACTTTTTTATGCTGCTATTATTACTTTGAATTCAATATAAGGAAACCCAGACTGCAGGATGTGGTTGGATCCAAACTGGAATCATAGAATCGTTTATGCTGGAAAAAACCTTTAAGATCATCAAGCCCAGCCGTAAACCTAACACTGGCAAGTTCACCACTACTAAACCATGTACTTAAGCACCACATCTACATGTCTTTTAATACCTCCAGGGATGGTGACTCAACCACCTCCCTGGGCAGCCTGTTCCAATGCTTGGCAACCCTTTCAGTGAAGAAATTTTTCCAAATATCCAATCTAAACCTCCCTTGGCGCAACTTCAGGATATTTCCCCTCATCCTGTCACTTGTTGCTTGGAGAAAGAGACCAACACACACCTCACTACAGCCTCCTTTCAGGTAGTTGTAAAGTGTGATAAGGTCTTCTCAAAGTCACCTTTTCTCCAGACTAAACAACCCCAGTTCCCTTGGCTGCTCCTCATAAGACTTGTGCTCCAGACCCTTCACCAGCTTTGCTGTCCTTCTCTGGACATGCTCCAGCACCTCAATGTCTTTTTTGAAGTGAGGGGCCCAAACCTGAACACAGCATTCGAGGTGCAGCCTCACCAGTGCCAAGTACAGGGGTATGATCACTTCCCCAGTCCTGCTGGCCACACTGTTTCTGACACAAGCCAGGATGCTGTTGGCCTTCTTGGCTACCTGGGCAAACTGCTGGCTCATGTTCAGCCATCGGTTGACCAACCCCCCCAGGTCCTTTTCCACCAGGCAGCTTTCCAGCCACTGTTCCCCAAGCCTGTGGCATTGCCTGGGGTTGTTGTGACCCAAGTGCAGGACCTGGCACTTCTTCTTATTGACCCTCATACAACTGGCCTGGGCCCATAGCTCCAGCCTGTCCAGATCCCTCTGCAGAGCCTTCCTGCCCTCAAGCAGATCAGCACTCCCTCCCAGCTTAGTGTCATCTCCAAACTTACTGAGGGTGCACTCAATCCCCTCATCCAGAACTGGCCCCAGTACTGAGCTCTGAGAAACACCATTTGTGACCAGCCACCAGCTGGATGTAACTCCATTCACCACCACCTTCTGGGCTTGGCCATCCAGCCAGCTTTTTATACATCAAAGAGTACACCCAAGCCATGAACAGCTGGTTTCTCCAGGAGAACGTGGAAATGGTGTCAAAGGCTTTACTAAAGTCCAGGTAGACAACATCCACAGCCTTTCCCTCATCCACTGAGCGGGTCACCCTGTCACAGAAGGAGATCAGGTTCGTCACACAGGACCTGCCTTTCATAAACCCATGCTGGCTGGGCCTGATCCCCTGGTTGTTCTGTACATGCAAGGTTACAACACTCAGCATGATCTGCTCTATAACATTCCCTGTCACTGAGGTCAGGCTGACAGGTCTGTAGTTCCCTCGATCTTCCTTCCAGACCTTCTTGCAGATGGGCGCCACGTCTGCTAACTTCCAGTCAGCTGGGACCTCCCTGGTTAGCTAGCACTGCTGATAAATGATTGAAAGTGGCTCAGTGAGCACTTCTGCCAGCTGCCTCAGTTCCCTTGGGTCAATCCCACCCAACCCCATAGATTTGTGTGTGTCTAAGTGGTGTAACAGGTCACTAACCATTTCCCCTTGGATTATGGGGGCTTCATTCTGCTTCTCCTCATCCCTGTCTTCCAGCTCAAGGGGCTGAGTACCCAGAGGGTAACTGGTCTTACTGTTAAAGACTGAGGCAAAGAAGGCATTAAGTAGCTCAGCCTTTCCCTCATCCGTTGTCACTTGTTTCCCCCTGCATCCAATAAAGGATGGAGATTCTCCTTAGCCCTCCTTTTCTTACTAATGTATTTATAGAAGCATTTTCCATTGTCTTTTATGGCAGCAGCCAGATTAAGTCCTACTTGGGCTTTGGTCCTTCTATTTCTCTAACCTCAGAACTTCCTTGCAGTCCCTCCTTCTTCCAAAGGTCATACATTAACTTTCCTTTTTTCCCTGAGTTCCAGCCAAAGCTCTCTGCTCAGCCAGACCAGTTTTCTTCACCTCTGGCTTCTCTTTTGGTACATGGGGACAGCCTGCTCCCACATCTTTAAGATTTCCTCCTTGAAGAATTTCCAACCTTCCTGGACTCCTTTGGCTTTCAGGACTGCCTCCCAAGGGACTCTGTCAACCAGTGTCCTAAACAGGCCAAAGTCTGCCATCCAGAAGTCCAAGGTAGCAGTTCTGCTGACACTCTACCCTACCCCTCCTTACTTCTTTGAGAATCAAAAACACTACCATTTTGTGATCACTGTGCCCAGGATGGCCTCCAACCATGACATCACCCACAAGTCCTTTTCTGTTCACAAAGAACAGGTCCAACAGGCCACCTTCCCTTGTTGGCTCACTCACCAGCTGTGTCAGAAAGTTATCTTCCACACACTCCAGGAACATCCTAGACTGTTTCCTTTCTGCTGTATTGTACTTCCAGCAGACATCTGCTAAGTTGAAATCCCCCATGAGAACAAAGGCTAGCAATTGTGAGACTTCTGACAGCTGCTTATAAAATATTTCATCTATCTCTTCATCCTGGTTGGGTGGTCTATGACAGACTCTCACCATGATATCTGCCTTATTAGCTTTCCCCCTGACCCTTACCCATAAGCATTCAACCCTATCATCACTATCATCAAGGTCTAGACAGTCAAAACACTCCTTAACATACAGGGCTACCCCACTGCCTCTCCTTCCTTGCCTGTCCCTTCTGAAGAGTCTGTAGCCATCCATTGCAGCACTCCAGCTGTGTGAGTCATCCTGCCATGTGATGGCAACTATATCATAGCTTTCCTGCTGCACGATGGCTTCCAGCTCCTCCTGTTCGTTGCCCATGCTGCGTGCCTTGGTGTAGATGCACTTCACTTGGGCCATGGAGTATCTGCTTTCCTTAAAGATTTGTTTGGGGGTAAAAGAAAAAAAACCCACAAACCTACTTTTCTAGTGGATTTGTGTTCCATGCATTTGCTTATCCGTTCTTCAGTGTCAGAAATATTGATAAATGCAATAAATCTAAATAGATAAGTTAATAAAAATTGTAAGTATTGCCATGACAGTGATGCCAGTAGCCATGAAACAAGGGTGGTTACATATCAGTGATTACACACTAGCTCAGATTAAAGCATTTTAAGACCCCAGGTACAACAGCAACAACAAAAGCCCCACAACATGAATGAATTGTTTATTCAGTATAGTCTATACCACATGCTGCATTGCTTATAAAGAATACCTTATACTCAGTAATACAATAGAATTATAGAAAGAAGAGACAGGTAAGTTGTCTTGGATCACCTCTCCCAACTCCCTGCCAACACAGTTTCATTCCCTACTGGGTATTTTTAGTGCTTTGCCCAGTCCAGATTATAACAGAACTCAGTAGTCAGGCTTCTTTCAGGGACTCTTCCACAGCCCAATATATCTCACATTCCGTGTTATCTGATATTAGATCTCTACTTTCTCATTTCTCCACTATACCAAATTACCCTCAACTCTGCCTTTTTCGGAAAATTTCAGTCATGAGATATTCTGATATTAGGACCCAGCAAGAAAACAGTTTGATGATTCTTCACACTTCTTTTCATACTCGTGAACAAGAGATATTTATATACCCTATGTCCTATATATGGCAATATTAACTCGCACAACCATGTGATAACAATGTTTTTAGTAATATTTATCTCCTGTATCCATATGACTAAGTGTAACATTCCAAACAGGCAATAGTCAGTCATATTAAATTTGCCCTTAAAAATTTTTGTTCTCACCAAAAGTGGAGTTCTATGCACAATTGCAAATATCCATGAGTCAAGTGTCAAAATTCATCTTGGAGTGATAACATTTTTGTACACAAAAGTGTTAGGGGTTTAAGCATTATTTCCCAACTTGCCTATGCTAGAAATGGGCATTTTAAGAGAAAGGGAACCTTGGTTTTCCAAGGGAACATTTCACGCGTCTCTCACTCTGCAGTGCAATGAGATGATGCACTTTAAAATCATGCAATGATGTACATTTATGGAAGAAGAGCTACCCAAGGTGGCTTCAGAAGGGGAGAAATTTCAGAGACACTGCAAATAACATTGCTTAAAACTCTCTAAAATAGTGAGCTCCCTTAAAATACCTTGACTTAGACTCTTTCCCAATGTGACTGCTTGGCATGGTCCAAACCTGTCATTAGCATTCATCTGCAAATTACCTGCATAGCTTATTTGAGGTTTTGCTACCGGATGACTCTGCACCTACACTAAAAACTCCTCACCATATCATCCTGCAGTTTGTATAGGTAAGGGCTGACAAGAACTTCCTTCACAACAGATGCAGTGTTGGCTTCCTCACCTGTGGCACGTTTGCTCACCATCAACAGCCTTTCACTCTCTAATGTTGTTATTTCAGTTGTTTCCTCCAGTTCAAGAAAACTTAACATCAGCAATGAAGGGATGCTTTAAGCCTTGAGAACTGATTTGTAAAATACAGTGAGGCACTAAAATGTTCTAAACATGATAGCCAGACTACATGAATGGCACCAGTTCCTACTTATATACCGACTGGGTCATTTATCCCGAGAAGGCTACTGGTTTCCTTTTTACTGAACATCACCGTCTTAACAAACACCTGAGTACAGCATGCTACCACCCCTAAGAAAGAAAACCTAGTCTCAGTAATACCTCACTGATTTCAGGTTTTTGCCCGTAGTTTCTAAGGTCTCAACAGAAGTGTTTTTACTAGTATGCATGAGCTCTACACCAGATACCTGGGCTCTAACTAAGCAAAGCCTTATTTTTCTGGCTTAAGGTCATCCTAAAAACAAATTAATGGGCCTTTCTTGACTGAAGTGCTATAGAAATAGTATAATCATGTCTTTATTCTTCAGACTAGGCATCTCCTGGCCACATATTACCCACTATAAGTGTAATCTATTTATAAGGGGAAATGTTGGCATTCGATTTTTTTGCAAATTATTTCCTTGTTACAATGATAATGAAAAATATCCTCTCATGAAAAAGGTAGGTACATATGTTGAAAAATATGACTATATGAAATGTGAGCAGTGCAAAACTTGAAGTTTTTGTGCCTTCAGTGGAAAGTTCAGTCAATCAAACTTAGGATTGCTATCTCAGCTCACCACCCCATATGGATTTAATATACAAAAGACCCTGTGGAAGCACAGGCAATCCTAAGCATTCATTTCTGAGTATTTAGGTATATTCATCTGTGTGCAAACAAACTTAAAAGCACAGGCATTTTAAAATATTTAAATTAGAAGTAGCATGCCACTTACAATGTAGCAGTATTGCATGTATCCATGGGTAGATAGGTAAGCAAATATAGAAAGGCATTTCAACAGGTAGGTATGGTCACACAACATTACTATTAATAGATGATATCCTTGGCAGCAGAAGTGGTCATTTAATGAAGCCCATTGTAGGCTGTGCATGTAACTTACATTTTAACTTTTGTAAACAACACCCAGTTGCTATGGCTTGAGGCTCTGTGTAAATCATTAAACAAATATATTCAACAATTTATACGAAGTCAAGAAGCAGGAAATCTCCATTTCCATATTTAAGTCTGCCTGCATGTGCATCATTGTTTTATTAACTTGCCAATATATGCACCCTATCTGCATACTGTATGGAAGATAGTTGGCTTTTTTGTAGCCTATACTTATATAATTTTGTATAGCGCTCTAGAAAAATAAGTTGTAGTGATGATTTGTAGCCCTTCTTTAAGCAACCAAGTCAAGAGACATCCATGACCAGATTAATAAAATTACTACTCATAAAGAAATGAGCTATGGCTGCAAATCACAATCAAATTGGGACTTACAGATCAAGCATATAAGATCTCTACCAAGTTCACATCAGGCCGCTTCCAGAACCTGAAAAAGCCAGTCATACAAAGGCTCAAGCACAGGCTTTAAAGTTAACATGAGTAATCACATTATCATCAGTTGAACTTCTCTTGTGCTTAAACATATGTGTAAGTCTTCATAGGACTGGTTTCTAAATTCATATGGTTACATTTTTATGGAATACAGAAACTTCAGAGTGCATAACTCTAAGAAAAAAATGTACTTTTATCATTGATTTTACTCACCCAAACAGTTCAGGGTTCTAATAAAAGGTACACAGAATAATAGTATAAAATTATTCTTATCCCTTATTCTCAGTAGCATCAGTCAATGAGAAAAAAAAGACTATAGCCTATCCATATTTAATTATAAAGAAGGTTTCTCTCTGATTAATTGAATCATTAAACATGCACAGATACATTTCATGATATTAAATATTAGTTATCTTCCAGTATATTAAGAAGTAAAAATCAGAGTGGATTAAATGGGAAGAATTATTCTTAGTGTGCATCTTGCAGTGCACACAACCCCTCATTGTTTCCCAGGAAACGAAAAGGAAGCGCAGGCATTCAACACAGAACAAGAAAATGTGCATAGGCTGCAGAACTGGCAAAAAATCTTGGCCTCTCTTTAATTTATTTATGGCTTTAGCTATTGTGCTGTTTATTCTAGCCTTTACAAAAGAATTCCAGCACTACTCATATTCCAGTACTGGTAGTTGGTGTTTCTATTAAAAATATAATAAAAATACTATTTTAGGCATTAGGAGATATGGAAAAACATACCCAACCAAAATATCTGCAGCATGTGTTCATAACAAGAAAGGATTTATCAAAATATTTTGGGGAACTCCTGTTTTTTAAGTAGCAAGTAACTGCATTAGCAAATGCTATGTCTCAGTTCACAGGTTTTCATATATATTTATATATACACAACACAATATTTATATCCACAGAATTTATTTATGTCTAATACCTGCATTAAAAGGGAGTATAAAGGGAAAGATTTTTTTTTAAAAAAAAAAAAAAGGAAATCAGGTGTCACTCAAAGAAATAACAAGGCTGAGAGAATAGTTTGGAGCAGAGGTTTTAAGCTGCCATGCTGTGCCTTTCACAGCTGCCTACACTTCATGTCATTAATAACCAGTAAATAAGATCTGCAGGTGGGCATATAGGGCACCCTGAGCCAAGAAGCGGTAGCTAGGGCTTCTGTCTCTAAGATGGGTGGCCAGGCTCATTTGCACAAGGTTGCTTATGTTTCCATACAGAAGTGTAACCCTACTTAGCATAGCTTCAGGGAAGCTGCTACAATACAGGGAATGCTAATTACTGTAACCAACTGGCAATGATGCATCCAAAATTAAATGGCCTGTGACTGAGCAGATGAACAATTTTTATAGCCCTAAGTTCAGGGAACATGGATATTCTGTCAAATTAACAGACAGTCTATTTGGTCTTAATAGGTAAACTGAAGTATTTTAAAAGACATTTAGATGTGCTATTAAGTTATCAGTGTGAGTATGGTTCTCCTTCCAGTTTAAAGGTGTCCAACCTGAATGTAAAATAGCTGGAGCATATTATATTTAAAAAAAAAAAAAAAACAACACAGCACAAAAAAAAAAAACAAAACCCACAAGATTTTACAGTCCTTATAAGCTTCGTTTTTCAGGTGAAGCTGCAACATGGTCTCTGCTCCTACTCTAGGTTCATGTTCATGCCTTTATACTCAGGCAAAATTCCCACTGCTGTTGGTAGCACCTCTGAGCACAGAGGCCTTCAGGCACAGACACTGCAGGCTGCCTCCTCACTCTTCAATTCCAGTGAAATTTGGGTTTTTTTCAGGAGAATGTTGTAAGATCAAAGTTTTTACTTGACTTTCTACAATGAGCTTTAACAAGTAAATCAAAGCTGAAGCCAGATATAAATAGTCCTTGATTTTTCCTGATTCCACTTAGCAAATGAATCACTTCTGTTTCAGCACAGATGATTTATCAGTCCAGCTTTCTTACAAGCACTCTCAACAAATACATGTATTAATCAACTGACTTTATTATCCGCTTTAAAGTTACCAAAAATCTTTTCCTGAATAACAGAAAACACTTAAGGAAAAAAAAATGTAAATAAACTATGTAGGAAAAGGTTCCAAAAGATAAATTTTATTGCCAGAGTGCAGTCCTTTTCAAAGGATGTTTTGTAGCAAGTGAGACTCCCAAAGAAAGCTAGCGGTGCAGTATATCTGGCAGAATGGTTCATTTATAGATTTATCAGTAAGCAAGACTCTGGCTGCTTTCAGGAAAAGCAGAGTTGTAAGCAAATCTGGCTTAGTGTTCCCCCAGACAATAAACAGCTGCAAATAAAACCCACTGCACTTAGGAAATGATTACAGAAATGTCATAGAAATCAAGATCTTCAGTTACTAGTCAGAGCTCCCTTTTTTGCGAACCATATTGAATTGAAACACAGATGATTCTTCATCCCAGCTTTTCAATAAAAAGTACGGGGTTCACCTCATCAGTCTTAAGAAAGATCTACAATGTCTTGTCTACTCACCCTAGGGTCCCTTTATAGGCATTAGAGAAAAACTAGGCACTTGTAGAACAAAATTAATCAGGTCATTAAGGATGTTTATCTGAAGATATGACGTATCATATCCTAAAAAGCTCTGTTTCTCTACAGTGACTCCCAGATGCATTTGTTGAGATTTGCTCATATGTAGATACCTACACCTTTTTGTTGGGAAAAGAGGAATCAACAAAAAAATTCTTACTCATCTTTCAGACACCCAGCTGCATGCCCTGCATGCCCTTCAAAGGGCTCTTTATGGGTTCCTTGAAACGTGCATGCACACTGAGAGCACCACTTTTCATGGCCACCAGGACTCTCGCAGGGTCTCCTCCTCCTTCACCCCCACGAGTGCAGGAGGGTAGGAGGACCTGTAGACACAAGCTTGCCAAAGAGAGAAGCTGGCAGAACAGCTGCAGCCACCACTCAAGCCAGAATTGATGGATACTGATAACAGCATCAGAACATCTCTGCAGTTTTCACATTGGCCTCTCTCTCTGTTTATTGGCTGCTCGCTCCAATTGCTTCTATCTTTGCTTTTCCGTTTCTTCATTTCCCTCCTAACATAACCCCCCTGGATAGATTTAAAAAACAGTAACACAAAGCTTATAAAACCCCGGCAGTTCCTGGATGTATGTTTTATCCTTCTCTCCCTTTCTATCTTGTCGATTTAAGATCTGTACAGCAGTCGAATTCTTAACTGTTTTTCCTGAAACTAGCCTCAGAGGCTGAGTCTACATTTAACTGAGCTGTAGTGTCCCACGAGCACTCCGAAGTCTCTGAAGTTGTGTCTGACAAGCTATTGTCACTATTAAAAATGGGGTGGGGTGTTTCTGGTTTAAGCTGGTAACATTACCATAACAGACAACAAAAAAAATTGCTTGAATACTGAATCTTTCTAAAGGTTATCGTAATGAAGAGACAGAAACTGGGACTACAGATTTCAGAGGTAAGTCAAGAAGGAAAGACATGGGACTGATTTGGATCTTTAGCATCTTATGTATCTTGCTGGCAAATCCCTGGTCCTGCAGGGAGCCAAATACAATGCCTTTGTTGCTTTGTCTCTGATTTTGAGACAAGAGTAAACATATATATTAACAAAATGCAAAACAATACTTTTTTACATTTCTAACAAGAAATCCATTAGAAAGTCTTTCAAAGATCAGCTGAATTTATTACATAATCTCAATCCAATGAATGCAAAATTTAGAGAGAGAATTACCTACTGCATATACTCACAGGAAAGACATTATTTTTCTCTTACATCATTACTAAGTTAAAACAATTTCATTAAAACACACAGCTTTGTACATTCAGGAATAAAAGAACTCTGCGTGTTTAGGAAGAGATTGAATTTTATTTTATTTTTTTAAAGAAAGATGCATTTCCATAAACTAGTAGCTCATATACAGCTACCGGGTTCATTCCCAGAAGTGCTAAAGTTGTTGAGCAGTGAGTTAGTGTCACAATACTTCAGTGGGAAAACTCCAATTAGGCCATTTTGCAGGTGTCTGCAGCAAAAAGCCAGGAAGAGTTGGGGCACGGTTACAATTGTCTCTCTCTATTGCTTTGCAGCTTTTCCTTTTCTTCTTTTCTGCCAGGATAGACTGTCCAGAATTACTGAGCTCAGTACAAAACTTAACACACTGCTCACATTCACACTAGCATCTGTCAAATCGCTGGATAAACAGACAGCTGGTTCCCGTACTATGGCAAAGAAATGCTCACTGGATGATTGATATATTTCTAGACCTCCTTAGCATCCCTCCTGTTTGAAGATGTCAGCTGCAACTGGACTCAGAATCCAGTTCTGATTACACAACATATAGAGAATAGGCAGGCATCTTTTTAAGGATATAACTGGAGTAACTTAACACATCCCCTGTTACATACACTTGCTAGCACTTCTCTGCTGGAAATTATTGTCCCTGCAGCAGACAATACCCTTCTTGATTTGCCATAATGCAAAACAAACAGATTCTGCCCAGCATCTTGACAGCCCACGGACAACAAAAGCAAAAATTAGTTTGACTTTGCAGCAAACAGATAAGGAGAACAGGGGTGGCAAACAGCTCAGAGGTGGTATGATCTTAAGCCAGCACAGCTATTTGTAAAACAAATGGGTTATTTGGGTGCCTTCTGCACATGTTGTCTCTGACATGATCCTTACAGGATGACTTTCCTGAAAGGGCACAAAAGCACTGTGTAAGGCTGAAATTTAAAGGAAGGGGTCCGAAAACTTTCTGTAGTGTCGCTTCATTTTTTTCCAGTGCTATGGATATGCCAAATGTATACAAGGATGTTACATTACAGCAGAATATATGGTAAATTAGTAGTATACATTTACTGGGGAATAGGACTCTGAAAATTAAATGAGTTTTTTTCAATCTTAGATACATGGATAGTCATAAAAACGATCCATTCTCCATATTACACATATCCAATGTCAGCAAAAATAAGGAATGTTGACAGGGGTTTGCATGACTCCATACTGAAGCTGAGAGGCACACCAGGACGCTTTGTTGCCCATGATTTGAAGCTGCATTTCAGAGCATCTCAGAAGAGCTGTGCCCGAATAAACAGAGTTTTGGAGTGACAATAATGGGCAATCAGTTTTGATTTCAGACCTTAAAGATGAGGCATGGGATTTTTCAGAGATGTAAAAGATAGCAGTTGCTACATGATCCCATTTCTCCCAAGTCCTCAGTCAAATGACATTTTAGGGAACAGTGACTTATCTTAACATGCTTTTTCACCAGAGAGTAAGACAGAGAAGCCAAATGTATTGCAGAAGCTGAAGCAAGTCTACCATTCAGATCTTCCTGGCCTGGAGAAATTTTTCATGCTCAGCATGAAGCACAATATTCAAAGTAAAACACGAAGTATAGGGTAGAAAAGGATTCATTCTGCTCAGTGAAGGCTTCAGGTCACTCTTCAGCTGTGTGCTCTTTCCCCTGATACATCCATCTCTGTGTTTTTTAAATTACAACACCAAGCATAAATAACAACAACAAGAAAAAGATATTTAATTGCCAAAAGGGAGGTTATTAGCTGCAACTGGACCAGGAATATTAAACATTGCTTGCATTGTTTCAGTACTGCTTCAAGTGTGGTGAACATGTTATGAGAAGGACTGTGTCCATTCCAGATGCTTGAGACCAAAAAGCCAAGGCTTTTCATCACAGCACCTCTCTTTAAAAATCCTGAAGAGTTTCTGTTTACAAATGCAACTCCTGCAAAAGTAAGTACTGGGTTTACTCCCAGGCATGAAAGAATAGTAGCAGACCCTGCAAGAACACCCTCAGGTATCCTCACTGTGCTGGGTTGGGTCATCACCTCACGTATTTACCTCCACGACAGGGACTACAGCAGGACTGGGACATTCAACATACGTACCTACAAACACACCCCTCCCACAGCTTGTCTGATGCTTGGGAGAGGCCAAAGAGCAGCCAGAGCCCTGTACAGCCATCAGGAAGGCACCACCATTTGTGATGGACTAGCAGAAATCAGGACACGACCACCAAGGGTGGAGCAGGAAACACCAGAGCCCTCTTTTCTCCCCTCAGAAAGATCCACACTTACTCTCAAATTATTCCTTCTGCATAGGATGACAGTGACCTGCAACTTCCAGCTGAAGAGGTTTTATAGGGGAGAGATGCCAGCAAGCCCTACAGTGTGAGCTTGTGGGTGCTCAGGACCTTTCAGGAGAAGGCGATAAACCTGCCGAAAGGTGGCACAATGCACAGTGGCTGCACTGTTGGCTGGCTGCTCAAATTAAATTTTAATAGAACTTTTAAAAATAATTTCAGCATAAACCACAATGTATGTGAGTGAGCCTAAATTAATAAAAAACTATCTTTCAAGAATGAGGAATAAGTGTAATCTGAGATCAATATTTATGAAGCTGTGATTAATTGACTGATGACCAAATGATTACAAACTTCTGTCTGAGGCAGCTACTCAAATGTATTAGCTTTGACAAAAAAAAAAAAATTAAAAAAAATACAAACTGGGTCAATGAAAAAATGCATTCCTAATCAATTTTTAATAGCACTTAAGATTTTATGATTTTTTGAACTTTCCTTTTAATAATTAATCAGAAAAATGAATCTAATTTAAACAAGGTGGTGTAAGGTGTTCTGTATCTGTTTGATGGTGTTCTTAATAAAGAAATTCAATTAGGGCTGACTTTTCATTATAAATCTCTGGTTTTAAGGAATGCTCTGATTGGCTGGTAAACATTTGAGACTGGGAGAATAACGGAGGTGAACCGCACTGCTCAGCACAATATACTGACTAAGATTTTACACTGTTAATGCCAGCCTTCCCTTGCTTCCAAAACAAAAAGAAAGTCCGTGATCTCTGTGATCCCTGTAACTTTTTAAAAATTTTTGCTGTGTGCTTTGCCTTATTCCTTACTACATCCCAGTGGACAGATCCTCAGCTGGTAGCATAGGGTGTACTGAAATGCCATCATAATTACAACGTAAATCAAGACCTGTTGCACCTGTGCATATATTTTGTCAGTAGCATACTCCATGGCTCAAACTCTGGTGTAAGGACTTTGAACATCAGAGGTTAGGCAGCAACCAAAATTTGCAGAATAATGGCCCAAACTTGAAGATGTTCCCTGCATGGTTAGATAGAAGCATTGTTCTCCTGAAGTCAGTTAAATCTCTCTGGATGTAAGGCTTAGAGAGAGATCTTCTACACATAAAAACTAACTAAATTTCACCTCTCTTCTCTGTTATATTGCCTATTTCACAAAGGTTCAGTATGCACCAGCAAATAAAATAAGCATAGAACACAAAGCACGGCTTGTTTATCCATACCTCTTGATGGTCAGGACACTGCCTGGTACACCCCTGGCTCACTGCAACCAGCCTTCCCCTAGACAGTCTCCTGAAAAGCCCATAGAGATATTCTTAGGCTGAGATGTACCACTACAGGTGGGTTAGAGAGCACCTGTGCAGCATAATACTTCTAGAGCTTCTTCCTGCCCTCAGATGTCATTCTAGTATAATTCAGTTTGTTCGGATAAAATATTCATCAAAAAAAAAAAAAAGAGTCTGACAGGAAATCAACCTCTTGCATGATCCTCAAAAAGAAAAACAGGCATAGCCTAACATCCTAGGTATGCAAGCTGCTTTGTCTTCAGGTATAACCCAGCATTTCCATTTACTTGTTTGGCTCCTTGCTGACACATGGCAAGAAAAATGGAAAGTATCAGAAGGGCAAGGTAAAAAAAAAAAAAATCTAAAAAAGGTCATAAAGAACAGGCTTGTTCTCAATAAACTTTGGATGCCCAAAAGTAAGATGTTTAGGTCTGAGCTAGTCACTTTGAATTCCTTTGTGGACCATGAAGCCTGAGAGCAAGCATATTCTAGTTTAAGAGGTGATAAAGTTACAGTGGTTAAACGCAAAACAAAAACTGCATGTGTAAAAGCGATTTGTCATCTTTTCCTGTTTCATGTGAAGAAGACTAACAGCACCAAGCTTACACAAGACCATCAATCTCAAACATTATTAAATTGCCAAAGCTATGCTCTTACTCTGCCCCCAGCTCACTTACCCAACGGCCAGAGATTTACCTTCTGGCCTCTAGGATTCATATTATTTCCTTTCTGGTGGTACACCTTTTTCACAGCCAAAACATTGCTTTAAAGAGAGAGATGAAATTTGCCTTCATTTTAAAATTAAAGCCACATGGGAACCCCCAAAGAGCAAGTAGCAAGAGCAGCCTACTGTACTCAGGAAGCAAAGACAAGGGGTATTTCTGATGAATGGCCTCTATAAACAGCATCAAGAAGAAGGGATTAGGCAGCCGGCAAATTCCTGAGACAGTGCCTCACAACAGGAACCAGCAAGGCCATCACTCTGCAGGGCTCGTCAACAGTAAAATCCTGAGCAGGGGGGACCTGTTTTCACCCTTTCAGAAAAGTAGAATGTTTTAAGGACCACCAGTTTGAATTTAGGCACCCAATTCCCAAGCTTCTTTACTCTCGATTTTAGGTAAATTTCATTCTACGTTCCCCTAAATCATGGAAAATCTTTCTTAAAAGCTAAAAATCCAGCCTTGTTTCTTAAAGAGGAAACATCACGGCAAACTCAAACAGACTTCACTGTTGCAGAAGTGGACTCTGAGAGTGGATAGCCTGGCTTGGCACCACTTGGCAGCTTCCAGTCATTTCTACCTCAGCAAAAAAAAAGAAAAAGAAGGGAGAAAAAAATCCGTGTTTTACATCTATTTGTGCAGGTGTAAACAATTATTTTCAAGTTAGGCTGTCATGGCACAAAGCCACACCTCCAAACATACCCAAATTATTTGAAAAAATACAACCGCATTAGTTAGTTACTGCTTATCAGCAGGGCTAGCCAGCCAAGTAGACACAAATTTCACTGTTTGCACCCTCACCTGCTCCTCACCCTCTCTGCTCAGTGTGCTGCTAGGAAACGTGCACAGATCCAAAACATAGGCAACATGCACTTTAAGCCAAAAATATGGTAACTTTACTCAGCTTTATGAATCAAACAATGTAAGTCTCAAGTTGAAAAGACTTAATTGGTTCATAGTACTCTGACCAGTTTACCTTGTCCCATGTGAGTTCCCTTCAAGCTCTCATCATAGGACTTTTCATTTCTGTGACAGACAATGTTTCATATTTTCACCATTAACCATCTTAAGGTCTTTGAGATTTCAAGAGCAGGTCATGAAGCGGCTGAGGCATTTCAAAGATAAAGCCCCAGTCTTGGGAGATCATTCATGGTTAGGTTCTCAACTCTTAACCCATCTTTTTAACCATCCTTTCTCTATAGATTTACTAACAGCAGTGGCCAGACACCCATCTCCTGCCTGCCTATTTGATCCTTACACCCCAGTGCCTCTACATGCCAGGCATTCCAGGAAGTGTTTTATCTGTTTCATCCTGGCTTCAGCTCTACTGCAAAAGCACCCTCCATGCTACACAGACTACTGTGTTAGGTAGCCTGGACCTCTTAAACATTTGCTACCCCCTGCAGTCACATCATACTTCTCAGCTCCCCTTAGCTGCAGCAGATTGTTACCCCTCCAGCTCTGTTCTCCTCACTCTCTGCGATCTCTCTCCCTCTCTCAGCACTACAGAATTAAATATTTTCCATGCCCCTGAAGAGCTGGTAACAACATCCCATAAATTTCAACTAAACCTCAGGCACTACTAGATCACAAATAATTTTTGAAGTATTCATTCACTGACTAGGCATCCAACTTCAGCAGAAATCTGCTAAACAAACAAGTTTAACCTTCTTACACAGAAAACATATTCCTTTTAGCAGCTTATTCAGAAAAATAAGCTCCTTTACAAGCTATTTTTGGTTGAGAGAAAATATATTCATCCCAACAGAGCTTGTTCTCCAACAGGTCACTTTCCAGTTACATACACTTTTTTGAAGCAGTGGAAGTCATGCCTTTGAAAGGGTTCTTGCTTTATCCCAGATTCATCTAAAAGAGTTTCACATGTCAGCTGTAAGATGCATCTCCTTGCTTTTGATTTCTTTTTCATGCATTTAACCTTTCTGCTCTTTGTATTGTCTATTCACATTTTTTCAATAAAAATCAATATAAAATAAAGCTAAGAAAGATAATAACAGGGATTCGCTGTATTCCTGAGCAGTTCGCTGGCTGCATAATAAACTCACTCAACGAGTTTCAGGCTCCAGTGGTTCTTTTTAAAGCTCAAACCCCAATAATTTTACATTTCTCTTGCGGAAACTCTGTGAGCACCCTCCTACCTAAGTGCTAGGTCAATTGTGCCAGGACTAAAAGCATCTCCTCGCAGTGGATGTCCACTCACTCCAGCTTATGATAATTAATGGTATGTCTATTATGTTGCTAAATAAAAAAAGTGTTGTGTTTTAGCACACAAATAGTGAATCTTTATCAAGCGCACCTTATTCAAACCTGTGCTTTCCCACCTAAGGGTATGATACCATCAAAGCCGCTGCGCCTTGTCTATGCTGGAATGTCACCATGGATTAGTTTGCTTGCTTTATTTGCAGCGACTTACCTATATCAAATTGAAATGCATCTGTGCAGCTCCGCTATGTCGGCCTAAGATACTTTCCTTGTTAATCATTGCATCCACAACTTTACACTTGTTTGAATTAGCTGCTCAGCATTCTGAGCATTTATCATGTGGTATAATGTTAAATCACTCAGGTCTATAATTTTCAGCCTGCTGTGGCACATTTACAAGAAACTACAGGAATCCTGGGACTGAGGTCAAACGAGCAAACTCCTAAGAGCCTCCCGTCCCACCAGCACCGCTTCTCAGCTGCTCTCCGGCAGCCCAGAAAACACAACACCAAGGCTCTGCGATTTGGAAAAACATCAGCGCAAGCTGGGTGGCGGCCAAGAATTTTCATCCGTGGATTTGACCCCTTAATTTCCATGGATCAGCACAGGATTCCCACCAGGCATCACGGAGCAAGCACCACCACACACAGCACTCGCAGGGCCACGGGGCTTACCACAGTCCTCATTTCCTCGTCGCCCTCAAAGCTGCAGCCATGTTGGCTCCACCTGAGCCGACAGGCAATGCTTGGGGCCAAGCAGCGACTGAGTTCAGCCGAGCCACCTGCGCTACAGGAGGGCAGCAGGGGAGCCGGGGTGCCACGCCATGCACCAGAGCACCACCGGGCATGGGCTGCTGCAGCCAGACATAAAGCAGCGGGGGCAAGGGGAGTGTGTGCCCCAGAGTTTCCCCCTGGAATATGTTCCCATTTGCTGTATCGTATTTTGGAGTAGGAAAAAAAAAAAAAAAAAAAAAAAAAAAAAAAAGAGTCCTAGGGAAAATCTCGGAGGAAGACTCGGGGGAATTAAAAGCATTAAAACAGCCCGTGTATTTAGCTCAGCGCAGTGAAACCTGAGCGAGGGACAGGTTAATAAGGTGAAAGCCCTGTACCGCGTCGGCCTCCTCCTGCCAGGGCCCTTACCCGGGCGCTCCCCATGGCGCGGTGTTCCGCCTCAGGAAGGGCCACGCGGAGGCCAGGAGCTCGGCGGGCCGCGCAAGCCGCCTCCTCGGGCCGGCGAGGCACGGCACGGGCATGGCGGGGGGGCGGCGGGGGGCGGCAGCGGCCGGGCGGCGGGCAGGGCGGTGAGGGGGCCGCGGCTCCCGCCCGCCCTCCAGGGGAGCGCTGCAAAAGCGCGCGCCGCCTTCCCTCCGCCGGGCGGCCGCTTGGCCTCGCCGGCTTGCCGTAGCGGGGCTGCCGTGGGGCCGCCGTTACCGCCCGCCCGCGGGACTTCCGTGCTGGCGGAGCCGGGCCGGGCCGCCGCGATGGCGCAGCACGGGCCCAGCGTCACGCTGTCCCTCACGTTGCCCATCACCTGCCACATCTGCCTGGGGAAGGTAATGGCGCCGCCGCTGCCCTTCCCGCTCAGCCCCCGCCTGGGGGTGGCCCGGCGGTGGGTACGGGGAGGCCCGGCTCGGCCCGGCGCGCTTCGGCCGGCGGCTGCTCGGGGGTCTCCGCCGTGGCCCGCAGCCCAGACCCCGCCGCGTTTGTCTCTTTTAAGGGGCTGCGGCTCCGCGCTGGGGAGAAAGTTGGGGTGTGGGGCCCTTTCTCCGAGGGGCGGGGGGGGTCTCCTCTCCGAGGGATGGTGAGGGGTCCCGCCCCGGGCAGGAGGGGGGCTTCGTGCCCCGGGGGGCCGTTCCCCGGGGCGGGCGAGGTTTGTTGCCGCCGTTGGGGTGGTAGGAGCCGTGCTCCCCCTCGACGGCGGCGTCCGGGGGCTGGGGCCCCGTCCCCGAGCCCGCCCCCGCGTCGAAGCGTGGGTGTGTGGCTCCCAGGGCCCAGGCGGTGGGGTTCGGGGGTTCCTTCGGCTACCGGTAGGATAATCTGTTGTAAAATATTGGGTGAGTTTGTGTTGGAGCGTGGTGCTGTGTCGCGGAGGAGCAGTGGAACAAAAGAGGGGGTGTGTAACCGAGTGGATTTAAAAAGTGTCGAGCAAAACTGCAGCGGTCCGGAGAAAAAGTTTCCAGTTCCTCTTTCTGACCCTTTCCCAGTCTCTTCCTCTTCTCCCGCGGGAAGTGGGGGGTTCTTGCTAGCCTGTGCTTCTCTAAAAGCCCCAGAGCTAATTTCATAGCTGTCACTAATTGCTTCTCAAATTCTTTGCGCATTCCCCACCACTCTTAACCACCCCCACCCCCCTTGTTCCCTTGCTCTCCAAAACAAATCAAACATCTTCAAGCCCAACAGTAATTACAAGGGAAGAAATAGCCTTTTATATTTGTACTCTGGCATTTACTGTCCGATTTCTTTCTACCTCACGTGGCCTTTACTCCAAGACCTTTTCTGTGCTGGAGTGGTAACAAAAGAACAGGCACGTTTGATGTATAAAAGTTGGTGTAGCGCTGGTAGCGAAAGTAGTCTGACATCTCCCTTTTCTCGGCTCTCTTAATTCTTGCAATGATGCATTTAGCAACCATGTTTACTCATTTCTTGGCTTTTCTGTGGAAGTTGAGCAAGACTTCCCAGCTGTGGTTCTGTTACCTCTCCTTTTGACATTTATCTGTTTAATGAAAATAGAGGAAAACACAGATTTACTGTGTCTGTAATGCAGGGTGGCTACTCTTGGAAAAAGAGGGCAAAATCAAACCAACAATGTATTTGCTATTTGAATCTGAGCCTAGTGACTTTCTAACCTAAACACTTGATAGATTCATTAGGTATTCACTCATATTTTGCTATAAAGCCACTGGGTTATTTCAGGCCACTGTTTCATACTTGTGCTTGTTACCTGGAGTTGATCAGGAATTGATGTTCCCGAGTTTGTACTGGAAGAGATTTCCACACTCTTCTTACTTTGTGTTTTGCGCTGAGGTAATATATGATCAACAGATAAGTGAATCTGGTGATATCTGTAATAAAGGTATTTGAATGGCTTTCTTTTTAGATGCATGAAGCTGTTTAAATTTTGCCGAAGTTGATGGCTCTGGCTGTCTTTTTGTTTTTTTTTAAGTACATAGATTTGTCTCTAACTTGGAACTTCACTGAAAAACTTAATCAGAAAAAGCTTTTTGCAAGAGTAAGGTTAGAGGAAGAAACAGTTATTTAGCTTAAATTAAAGGAAAAATCTTGCTGGTTTTGCCCTGTCTTGTAGGGAGGACCAGAAAGTGTCCTGGAGGGCCGACATACTGTAATACTTCTGTGGTTTGTAGCGTGGGCTTCAAATTGAGTAGAAGGCCCAACCTACAATCAGAGTTTCCCTCTTGCTGTCTCTGCAAAATTTGCAAGGGACTGACTGCAAAATAGAAACTGTTCACTGTGCATAATGGTAAGGGGATAAAAAAAAAAGATATCAAAGAGAAACTCATTCAATAATGTCAAACACTCATTGTTTTTAATGATACAGAAATCTTGGTGTGGGGGAAACATGACACACAGTGCATGATGTTAGCCTGTTTTGTGCCTTTGAACAGTGTTGTAAAGTATATTGGCAAGATGTGCAAATAACCATTTATAATAACAGATAATTGTTTGGATAAATTTCCATGTTTGTTCCCTGAATGCTCTTTTAACACAGCTGGGGTTACCGTCTAACATATCTGTATTCATAACTAGTGAGCAGATCAGAAGTCATCTGCATTGGGCTGTTAGGTTTACTCATCCTAGAATGACTGAAGGTCTTTCCTGTTAGTTCTGGGTTTGACAGTTTGCTTGGGCTCAGGCACACAATTCTGTATGTGTTGAAAGACATACAACGTCTGGGGATTTGTTCACTGGTATCAGTGTGCCTGGTCCTCTATTAATGCTGCTTGAAGATCTCGAAGTGCCTTCAAAGTGACATAGATGTGTATAGGATTTGATTTTGATCTGCATAGGGATTGCGTTATATGTGTGGAAAAATTGGGAAATTGTTCAGAATCACCTAGCTCATCAAGCATTCTCAAATAAGCTGTAGTCTTTCTAGACATTATGGTCTAGTTAGGAACTGAAACTGCTGTAATTCAAGTGAAATGCTTTTTTAGTAACGAGTGTGTTTTGATCCCCCACCCCCCCGGGCTTCTCACAGTCAGTGGCTCAGTGACTGGGTGAAGGGCAGCGGCACCCCCAGCCATTGTGTGACATTTCAATAGCGGCTTCTGCTGTTGTCGCATGGGTTGCTTTGTGTGGATCCTGAGCCAACAAAAGTATAAACCTCAGCGCTGAAATGAAACTTGTAAAGGTGTGTAAATCAGAAGCACTGTACCCTGGAGAGTAATAAATGTGACTTACTATTTTGCTAGAGATATAGAGTAATCATTCACTTGCAAGAAGTATGCTTCCCTGTCAGGTTTGGGGTAACTGAGGGTCTTTTGCTCCCCAGGGGGTAGACCTGCACTCCTGAAATGTCTCTTCCTGTTTGGATTACTTTATGTTATTCTGCTCTGTATCCTATCATCGCCATCCATATAATTATTCTCAAGCTGCTTCTGAGTAAGAAAGAAGTACAACTAGAGAAAAAAAATGTTTGGGTTTTTTCTTCTAGCTGCGGATGGGAAAGCTGGAGAAAGCTTTTTTTTGGTAAAGAAAAGCACTAAATAACAAGGTGGTTTATATAGAGATATATATAATTGAAATTGTAAGATTTAAGCGCTTCCAGAGCATTGGTGTGCTAAAGCTTGCACTAATAGTAAGAAAGCCTCTTTAATCAGAAGTGAAAGTATGCAGACACTTAGAGAAACAGCTTCATCTCTTTCTATTCACACCTTCAATAACTTGAGTTTTGGTTTGTGTATAGATAGATCCTTTGGCACCCCGGACTGTCATATTGGAGATTTTAAAAATATTGTGAATCCTGTAATGTGACAGAGGCATAAATAGTAAATTGGAGAAGAAGCTGACAGATCTGGGCCTTAATTCAGATCCATATGTATTTCAGTGGTAAAATGCTTGGGTTTTAGCTTGTCCAGCACCGATTGTATGGGTATGATTACTGCAGGACACATCTAATCTGTTTTCCCAAGTGATTATTGGCTGTCCTTCCCGGTTGCTTGCTTCTCCCTGCCACATTTCATTTTTCCTTTCTAGTTTGACTGCTTCACTAATAGAATGAAAGAGAAAGATCTTGGGGATGATGAGAACTTCTTTTAAAGCTGAAAGGATTCTCTTAAACTTGGGGTTTAAGTGCAACACAGTAGAATATAAAGTAATAGATACTGATACTTCTGTGTCTCAAAGCACGTTTCTTGGGCAGAGATAGGGGAGGAGGAAAAACAAATAATTATTTTTAAGACCCCTAATGCAGTCTTAAGAGATCTGAGAGTGTATGTTACAGTAAGCTGTAACAGAAACTGCAATAAGGCATAGATATAGAAGAAAGTATTTTTCTTCCATATCGTATTCGGTCCCTCTATGCACACTCACTTTCAAATGGGGTTTGTATTTAAATGACAAGAGAGAATAATGCATTGTCATTAATATTTTCTAGAAGTTTGTTTACCTTGCTGTTTTGGAAGGGGAGGAAAAGCTTCTTGAAAGGATCTGTGTCTGATTGGAATATTTAATCCTTCAGTTAGCTGCCCCATTCTTGGGTAATTACTTATTTAGTAGCAATGCATATCTAGCAGGAGGCTTGAATTAGTGATTGCTGGTTTGTGTTTCTTCTCTGTGGTTTTGGCCTTTACCCTTTTTAAAGCTCATTTTCATGAAGCTGATTATGCATAGGCTAGAGGTAATCTGTAACACTACCTGTTTCAGTGACACCTCTTCCAAGGCAAAGTGTTGGTTGTTGCCGGGAGCAGTCCCTCATTCCCTCACTTTTGGAAATCTGTAGATGTGTGTCTTTTGATCTCCTTCTACCTGGGAAGGCAAGTGCATTTCATTGGAGTGGTTGGCTGCAGTTCTTGGAGGTTGTGAGGTGAAGGAAGGGTGCCTGCCATACTGTGCATTAATGAGTTCCTGGAATCAAGGACCTTAGTCTTGCAAAAATGGTTATAGCTTTGGTGCCTTCAGTAATAGAGGAGTTTGGTATCATGAGTCAGGAGGTCACTTCTAGATGGCTCTGTGAAACAACAGTGTCTCTTTCCTGCAAGACCAGACTTGTGCTGAGAGATGGAGTAGTGTATTCTCCTATTCTGTTACCTGAAAGAGTTTCAAAGTATTCATAGTGTCTTTCTGTTTGTCTTTCCTTTTTTTCTTTTTTTTTTTTTTCTCTTGAATACTCAAAGGTCCGTCACCCAGTCATCTGTGTCAACAACCATGTCTTCTGTTCCATTTGTATTGAAGTGTGGCTGAAGAACAATAATCAGTGCCCAGCTTGCAGGATTCCCATCACACCTGAAAATCCTTGCAAGGAAATTATAGGTAAGGACAACTCTAGTCTTTGAAATATCTTTCTGGTATTTACTGCTGGAGGAGATTCTTTTGAGTCCAAAGATGTCTAGATTTTTTTCCTCTGTGTGTTTTTTACCAGCATCTAAGGAAAATCTGACTTTAAATCTTTCCAGAAACATACATGATAGCTACAGGGTAAACATGCCAAAGATGATGTGTGTATTAATGGCTAGATTATTCAAAGGCAGCAAGTACCCCATAGCTCTAATGATTGTTTCTTAAATCTTGGTTGGATGGTGCCTTTACCGGAAAAACATGCATCTCACTTGAAGTATTCTACCTATGCCTTGCAACCTGTTGACCTAAGAGAATAGCATTTAGCTGAGAAATAGAGTACTTAAATCCAGCATCTTTAATGTGTATGAGGTCTTTTTTTTGCTGTTGTTTTCTTCAGTTTCCTCTCTTTTGCTTTATTTTTAAGAAAATGTCTCTTAGCACAGAAATAAGACAAAGCTACACCCGAATAAGGCTCTGAACTTCCCCAGAGCTAGGAAGTACTGTGATCTTTATTTAATATAAAATGTCAACTCTGCTGTTTGGTTCTGAGAGAAAAATATGTCTGAACAATTTCCCTTTAGAAACTTACACTATCTTGTACTACTTAAACATATGCTAGATTCCCTGCCTGCCCCCCCCATCCCCCTCTTAGCTGTGTTTTAATAATATGGCCTTAAATAATACAGGATTTGTCAAGGAAAATACAAAGTTGAAAAATTCAGAAGTTGTCTTCCTGCTGTGAGGCAGGATTTTGACTTCTAAACATCACTAATAGATACTCTGAAAATGAAAGGACTTTAAATCTGTCGTAGATTGGTCCAATATTAGTTGTATTTGTGGTTGATGCTTGAAAAGAGCTATAAGGTGGATTACTAGTATTGAGTTCACTGAAGAAGAAACAATATTAGTGTTTTTTTCATCCTATGCTGCTTTAGGAGGAACGAGTGAAAGTGATCCGATATTTAGTCCAACAGTCAGAAAACACCTGCGTAAAACAAGGCTTGAATTGCTCCACAGAGAATATGAGGTAAGGACATGGGGAGTGTTGTGACTTTCCAGGTGAACTGCAACTGTTAAATTACCGCATACAACTGGTCCTTTTGCTTTGAGTCCTGTTGTTTTTGATTTGAGTGAAGGTTTATACTGCATCTTCGTGAAACTCGGCTGCGTTGAAATCCTACCTTCTGGCTAAGGTTACAAGAAAGCATTTGCTGGTGGTTGAAGTGCTCCTACTGAAGTCATGGTGATATTCTTTCTATGCTACAGGTAGCCAAGTACAGCCAGTTCTATGATTTTGTGGGAATTCCCTCCTCAGGTGGTATGGGAGGTTTTCTTTATGCATATTGGATATTGGGAGCTTTTTGGTTTTTCTTTGATACAAATGCAAGCATTTTCTGAAGTAATTCCCTGTTACTCAGGGAGACTAAATGCCTTCTTAAAGAATATTGCCAACTGTAACCTTCTGGCATAGGTTAATTTTTATCATTGTTGTATTCTTTTCTGAAAGTGAGTGAATGTTTGGAAGTTTGTCTCCACCCTCCTGCTGGAAAAATACTCTCTTAGGAACAAGGTGAAAAGGTGTTAATAAGGAATATGCTTAGTATGTTTTCTCAGCTGTTGTTTCCTTAGTAGCAGTTTGAAGACTGCATATTTTGCAAGGAAACCTGTCTCAGGGAGGAGAATGGGAGAAAGGAAGTGGGCACTGTATGTATCCTTAACACTGGGGAAGTAAGGGCTGTTTCTTATGACAAGCTTGCCTATAGCTCAGCTTCTTTCATCTTCTATGAAAGGAGGAGTCAGGAAAAGGAGGTTTCCCGCCTTTCTATTGAATCAACTCCAAAATCACACAGGTAGGCATAGGATAACATAAATCTCTTCAAAAACCTAAATTTAAAATTGTTGTTCTGATGCTGGGAGGAGGGAAAAAATGCTTGATTATTCATGCAACTATGCCTTGGGTTTATGTAAATGCCATAGATGGCCTCCTTTAGTAACCTGACCTTGAGCAACTCAAATACTTGAGTTGGTGAACAGTGTAGACAACATGTTTTCAGGATAAATTACTTTTATGCCTACAACAACAGGCTTTTGAAGGTTTTTGCTTCTCTGTGGCTTCAGACCAATACAGCTAAGAGCTTTGTTCTTTGCATTTTGAGAGTCCTTCCTAAGATGTTGCTACTTTCGTGTAGCTGGGGCAGCCTCTTCCAGGCAGTGTTCTGTCCATTGTGAATCTTGAGACCTTCAGCATCCGAATATGTGATGTTTCAGAATGTTTCATCAGATCATTTCCAAATAACAGCAAATGAGTCAGCAGAGGACGACCTTAAGAACACTTGATACAGGAAATCCTCCCACAGAGTGCCCTAATAATAGATTCATGTTGCTGAATGCTTTGAAGCTTTTGGTCTGCCCGACAGTTTGTTCAGGGTCCTTTATGTAGTCAAGGGATTCCCTTCACTAAAACGTTCACTATGCTTGAGTGTGCAGGTTGATTAAAATCCTGCCTAGAGCACAATACATAAGCATACTTAGATGTATGTGTAAGTGAAGGCATGCGTCTGGGCTTGCCAGAACCCATGTTTCTAAAGTGCTGTGGGAACTTGCCAGTATTATTTAATTAATCTCATGCATTATTTTAATTCCTGTGAATTTCTGACACCTTTAGGATGAAATAGAATCCCTGCAAAAAGAAGTGGAAGATCTGAGAGGTAAAAATCTCAGTTTACAGACACAGCTGAAATCTCTTCTGGATCCTACAGCATCAGCTTTGTCTTGCCAAAACAAGGAAACTAGCCAGTCAGCAAATGAAGCAAGTGGCCCAGAAACCCCAGAGGAATGGAGCAAAAAGCTGAAAGCTGCCAATGATATATATGAAAAAGTGGTGGATAATGTGGAAAAGCTGAAGGAGGTAATAAATACATTTCTTTAGCTATCTTATACTGTAACTGTTTCATGTTAGTTAAGTGGGAGCGAGAGCTAGCATGACCTCTGGGTACTTCATAGATCCAGAAGAAAGAAAAAAAAAAAAATTGAATTCCAGTGACTGTTGGTGTATCATAGTATTTCCATATAGCCTCTGCAAGTGTCAGATGTTATTGCTTGTTCTAGTGAGTCTCGTATGTGACTCTTCTTCAACTCCTCTGTCACTCCATGACTGGGTAATTGGATTATAGTAGCACTTGTCACCAGTATTGATGACCAGATTTTTCAGGCTTGCAATAATCTATATAATATATCTATTTAACAACATTCAGTGGCCAAACACAGTACAGTTGGCTGAGGCAGATTTTGCACTATTGCCCTCCCTGATAGCCGATATTTTTGGTGCAATTTGCTGAGACAGGGTAACTTGACCCTTTGACCGAAAATAGACAAGCTTCAGCATTTTATGACCAGAAGATCCTTTACTGGAAACCTGCAGCTTTTTTATACATCTTGAATGCAGTATAAAAGAAAACCTGATACTGCAGAAGGAGGGATGCAGAAGACAGGCATATGACAATACATCTAAGTAAAAATACATTGCAAAATGTACCTGTAGGCACAAGAAGGATCTCCTCAAACACAGAAGAGCAAAATTTCAAGATTCATTTGAAAGGCAAGGTGGAAAGAACTGGACTTGCATTTATTTAAAATGCTGTCTTTATTTCTTCTATTAACAATCCTGGGTTGCCTCCTGCAAAACTGAAGCATTTTGTTTAGTACGGGTTTCTTCCTTTGTAAGTATTAACGGTGATTACGCTTTTCCTGTGCTACAGACTGAGAGGCCCACATTATACTGTTCTGCTATGCTGTTGTCATTACTGGGACACTTCTAGATTTGCCTCTGTGTAGTCTAAAGCAAATTCTGACCCTGATTGGACTGTGATAAACACTAAAAGGAACAAACTGAGTTTCCAAAATCTGCTTGTTCGATAGCTTAGCTAGACTCAGACTTCAACTTTACAGGTTGGGACACAGCATCTGCCCTCTTAAGAGGATCCCAGGAGCTTCAGAGTCACTTGTAGTTGGTAAAAGGGGACTTGCAGCAAAGAGTTCTTGTCTGCCTAATTTGGGGAGGTATGTGTGTGTCGTAAAATTAAACTGTACTGACTTTTTTTTTATAGCAGGGACTGAGGGAGGGGTGTGTTGAGAGGGGGTTCAGTATAATATCAGGTTTAGCAAGAAAAATGTTTTAAGTTTATGGAGTCTCTGAATTTGCTTAAGGGTTAGATACAAATAGAGATTTAAATGGGTTTTAGGAACCAAGCCTTAAATAGTGGTCATATAACCATTTAGATTGGAAAAGACCTTTCAGATCATGGAGTCCAACACTCTCTTCCCATCTGTTCCCTCTTCAACAGCTTCTCAGTTCTGTTGGCTCTTCTTTTAAAACTTGTTTCCCTTCAGAGCATGCACTGACCAATCCCAATCTAAACAGCAAGACCCCTTCCCATATACACTCAGTCTGGAACCAGAAACCTTCTTACTCCTAAAGTACCTGACCCAGGAGCTTCAACCACCTACTGCTTCCTAGTGAGACAGGGTCCCTCATTAGATGTGGTTGCCATCACTTTCCTTTTAAGACCAGACTGAGTCAGGAAATAGCAGCAACCTTTATCATATAATGTCATGGAGCAGAGATTCCCAAAGTAGGTGTTACTACTTTAAGTGAAGTCATAACAAGTGTGGAAGCGGTGATATAAACCCAGTAGTAGAAATACTAGACAAACTCATTAATAATGTGGTTACATGAACTTCCTAACCTAGACATTGTGCTGCAAGTGGGAATCCCTTGCAGATTACTGGCTTAGAGGGTAGAGCACTCTCTGGAAGGACACCAAAGAGATTCGGTCTTGTTTTACCATGTGCCAGGTGGATGCTCTATCTACAAACTCTACACAAGTAACATAATTTCCTATTTGGTTGTGTGACTGGGAAGAGAGAAAGGTCTTGGCCATGTTGTGAAATGGTTTGATGCTCCTTTGGAACGGAGGTGTCCTAGATTCTTACTCATTGCTTTCAAGATTTTGTGCTTTTATTTGTTAAACACCAAATAGTTGGCATTCAGGCACCCAAGCCCTGGGCTCACCATTCCCATTCCTCCTTTACCAGAAGTAAATCTTTCTGCCTCTAGGAATGTTGTGGTGTTGGGGTGGGGGGAGTGTGAGTGTTTATTTCTTTCTGCTCCGTTCCCCCTACCTCCCATTGTCTTAGCCTCGCAGGGAAAGGTTGCTGCGGATATTTGTATAAGCGTTTAGAGTTTTTCTGCCTCTTTTCATGCACTGTTGGATGCTTCTGAAAAAGTACATTTCACTACTGAGCCCAGTTGCATAGCTTCTCCCTCAGATCTAACTCTACGTCAGACTTCTATTATGCAGTGGAAGTGTCATCTAATTGAGGCTATGAATTAAAAGTCCTGGACTGGGGTTGCGGTTTTCAGGATAGGGAGATTGAGCTGCCTGTGAAGTGCAAAGACTATTTTCTACTGTTAGGATAGAGGCATTCATTGTTCTGAAACAAGGTGCAGGAAAACTTCTCTTTGTATGAAGTATCTTGTTAACAAGGGTGTCTGCTGATCTGAGAAGAAGGAATTGACCTCAATTCAAGAAGTAAGGATTGTGAATCAGAAGTCTTAATCACAGCGTCCTGGAAGAAAGTGAAGAAAGACTGCAAATAGCTTGTCGTAATGGATTTACATCCACAGGATAACTATGCTTTAAAAACAAACCAAAAAAACCCAAAGTAATCTTACTGTAATCTGGAATGGAGGAAGCTGTTCAACATTAGTTTTGCTGATACCTGCATATTGTAATGCTAATGTACTTAACATATTTAGTCATGTGGAAAAAAAAAAACATGAAATTGCCATTAGTACATCTCCTTAATGACTTTCTGTGCTAACTAACATAGCTGTGTTTATTTCCCAAGATAGGACACTTGCAATGTATTTTGGGAATATAAATAAAAAATGTCTGTTCGCTATTCAGTTTTGCAATCCATTTCCCATGGTGATTTTTAAGTGGTGTCCCTGTCTGAAGGCTGTTTCCTGCCTCCACATTTCTAGTTCTGTCTCTTTAAAAAGGAGTAACAGCTTGTCCTATAAATATTAGAAGTCATTTCTGGTTTACTGTATACTTATTTTTTTCTTTTTCTTTTCCTTAGGCAAATAAGAAACTGAGCATGGAAAACAATAGCCTTTTAAGAGAGAATTTGCGACTAAAAGCTGAAGTTGATAGTAGATCACCCCAAAAGTATGTGAATATTTTAAAAGCTACTGTATTTTATTTATAGACTGTTTAACTGTTGTAGGACTTTAACCTAAAACTGTGGTGGTGTACATGGTGTTGCATATGTGTCTCCAGGTAAATTTTGGAGTTCTTATCCTCACAGACTTGGGTGACAAATGCAACTTACAGAATAGCAACAAAGCTACACTGAAGGCATATGATATTACTAGAAGTGCTATTCCTTCTATTACCTGGCCAGTACTGAAGGGCTGGATTTATTAGTTGAATTCTACAGTTAACTTATTTTTGTTACTGGGAAATTTCTGAATCTGGTATATGGTCGAAGTAGAAGATTTGTTTTTAAGTGCAGATGTTCCGGTTGTTTGTATTTGGATTTGGTTTGTTCTTCCTTTTGCTGCCTTCAGGGTTTGTTCTGTGGACTTTGGCTCCCTATTCAGGGAAAGTCCCTGATAGCTTTGTGTCTGGGCAAGATATGTGAATCGAGCTTCTGCAGCATAAGAACATAATTCACAGAACTGACACCTGTGTTTAGTACTGTGTCTTAAACAGTTAAAACATCAATGACAATGACCTCAAAAAGCAGAAACTTTGCCATACTGATTACAGTGGTGTGCTAAGGTACCTCTCCTTGGAAGTACTTCGCGAACCACCATGTTCATATTTTTAAAGTTGTGTTCTGTTCTTTCAGTTTTCTACCCTTTTTTTCTCTCTTTGGTTTATAACTTAGAAACCTTAAGAGCAGCACTGATCAAAGGTTTATAAGGTGCTTTTAAGGAAGGGGGTTGGGGGACACCTGTGTAATGTCAGAAGAGAGCTCTCTGGATTTTGTTCTAGTTCACGTCTCACTTGCTGGAAAATGAAATGCGTCCTTAATAGAGAGCTTGCTTGCCAGACTGCCTGTCATTCAAGACCCCAGGAAAGAGGATGCATGATCCTTGTGCTATGCTGTTAAATGCATAAAAGTACATTCTGTCCTGAAGTCCCCTAATAAGGGAGATAGAGCCCTGTTTAAGGTCTTGGCAATGGATAGGGCTTTAATGCCATGGAATATCTCTTCCCATAGGATTCAAGAGTGAATTGACAAGAATGGCAAACTTGTAAAGTAAATAGATGTAACCAAATAAATCCTAGAAAAGAAGAGCTAGAAGAGACCAAGTCATCTAACTTGATTTTTACTTTACTGATGTCAAGTAAACTCCTCAGTGGAAGGAATTTCTGTTTCTTCTAGCTTGTGCATGCTTTACCATCTTGTTCGTCAGAAAAATTAGGTATTGGAGGGACAGGGGTGTGAAGAAGTAGCCTTTGCTGCCAGCTGATCACTTTCCCATCTTTTGCCAGCGTGGCCTAAAACACCAGCCAGTCACTTTCTCCTTTAGAAGCACAATTGTTATTAGCCACATGTTACTAGAAATTGGACAGTTTCAAGGTCTGTTTTGCAACGCAGATGCCAGCTAGATCAGCCTGTCTATGTCTCTACTATTAAACTTTGCGTTTTTTTAGTCTCCAGAACAGATAGTCACATCCTGCCTGCCTGCTGGGAATTATCTTTGGCCCATGCTTACTTTAGAATTGAGCATGGGAATTGAGGACATGAGTTGAATCAGGCTTAAACTGGGCCAGGACCAGTTCAGATACTTCAGGAGTTTGCATGTCTGTACCCTGCTTCTGCTATCTTCAGCTTTGGTTTCAGTTGGAGCTCAGTTGTGTACTACAAGAATTTAAGTATATATAAGGAATTTGTCCTGGAAGAAACCCTTTAGCACATTAAATGTAGCAATTCTGATTCACCCTACCTATATCCATTCAGTCCTAATCGTGTCTTCTAGACTGGATTTGTCCAGTTCTTTTAGGTAAGTGTGACTTAAGAGAAAAAGTAAACTTCTGATTTATTTGGTTTTGCCGTACTCTCGGGGGTCTCCAGTGTCTATGGGGTTCTGAAGCAGTAACGCTTAGAACTGATTACTAGCTTCCGAAAGAAGCCTCAGTAGTTCTAACTAGAGCAGAAAAACTGTCTTGTGTCTTGCTACAACATCTTATATTGATATCTTGCAATACTCTTTTTGTTGCTTCCTTTTATCTGGCACTTCTAGCACGACTAGCCCAGCACTACCTCTGCTAAATAGCTACTTAGAAAGTTACCTTTCTGCCTCATTTTGCATTTGTAATGCTAATGTCCCCTTCCAAAGCATGGGATTTTACCAATTTGTTGGCTTTCTTCAGGTTGATGTTTTGATGCACATATCAAAGTTAAAACAATTCTTTTGAATTCTGGTCATGTCCTTCAGGTGGTAAGAAGTCTCTCCCATCTTAGTGTTGTTAGCAAATTAACTTTCACCCTTGTAGTCATTAGTCACCTAATATCAAGATATTTTTTAAATGTTCTTCCAGTTCTGGTGGCAAACTTCGGTAATATCTAAAAGGTCTTTCAGCTAGGCTTCATACACTGAACAGGGGTTGCAATAAATGTTTTCTTACCCGCTTATCAAATTATAATTGAAGGCATAACATCAGAGCCCAGCAACGTCACTATAATTAAACCTTTCTCTGCAGGTGGATTTGCTAGTACAGTTGTTTCTGCGTATTTTGTTCAGAAGGTAATTTTTGGAAAGTTTCTGAATGGCTCTCTCTAGTGCAATTTAAAAATAGCTGCTGAATTGAATCTTTGTAATTTAGTGTCACCAACATTGTTTCATTTTGTCTTCTATTTCTTAGCTTCAGATTACAATCCATGGGGTATGGATTCATAACCCGCTTAAACAACTGGCTCGGTAACTAACTAAAACTTGTATCAAATAATTTTTGAAAGGCTTTCCCAGTATTCAGTCTTTTTATCCCAAATGTAGTTCACTTTGTTCATAATGGCACTGGAGCTAAATATCACAACCTAAGTTACTTTAGTAAGCTTTGCTTTACACCAAAGGGAGGACTTATGCCAGGTGAATGATCCCTTTGTAACACAGACTCTACCTCTGACATCACCGAAAAAAATGTAATTGACCTTCAGTGGTAAATAAAAAAAACTTTCCTTTTATCATAGTCTTGAGCTGTTCTTTTCTTTGTTAGTATCCATTAAAACCTGTTGGAAAATGTCATGTCCATAAAATTGATATTGCTGCCATGTCAGGCATTTTGTACACGTTTTTTTAGATTTAATTATTTTTTTCAGCTTAAACATTTTTGAGAATAGGCCTTCACCAGAATACCATACCATCATATAGTTGGGGCATAGGTCTGAAAAGCAAATAGAGGGAATTTTCTTGCTCTGACTTTTACCGAAGACCTGCACTAGTCTCCCATTTCTAAGGCAAATAACACTATTTGGTGGCCGTTGCTTGCTCTTTGTTTGCCCTTTTTGCTGAGAAATTTTCAGTGACTTCTGTTTTCCTGATACGGAACAGGAAAACTTTTAAAACTTAAGTTTTGCAGGATGACAAAGGCCTATTACTTCCAGCTCTACTTAAAATTACAAAAACGTTAGGTCTATTGGCAAGGCACAATGAATCTAAAAGCATTTTTGGCAAAGGGATGTTTGCTTTTTACCTGAAGGAAAATAACTAGCAAGTCCATCTACTCCAGGGTATAGTGTATTTTATGAATGGTTAGATTCAAATTAGCTTGAACCAGACTTCTAGGCTTCCTAGGAGTCTTTTCGCTAAATTTTTAATTTCTTCTGCTAGTTAAAATCCCAGTCTGAAAAAGTATCTACAACATGCGGAAAATTGATGCATTGTCCCTTTTCTCTGGTTTTGTTGTTGTATTGTTGTGTTTTGAGGGTTTTTTCCCTTTTTCCGGTTTTACTGTTATTTGTGACTTCAGGTACCTGCACACTGAAATTTAAGGCTGTTGTCTTTTTAGGTCATTCTGTACAACATTCTGGTTTTATCTAACTCAAATATTTCCGCTCATGCCAGACAATTTAATTCAGTCTGCATTTCATTCAGCCTACAAATAGGCTTCTAGTAACCTGTGTCGAGGGTGCAGAGGGTAAGAACGCTGCTATCTTCCTTGATAGAAAACAGCTACTTTCTCACCTCCCTGCAAGCTCACTGTCCCAGAGGAGTGGCCATTTTCAAAGACCAGCTGCAGTGTGGCCTTAAAAGTATATAAGAGAAAAAGCAATATAGTAGCAGAAGAAATTCAAAACAACTTTGAGTTCTTGAGTCATAGCGTTAAATCCTGAGGAAGCACCCACTCCAGGTGTGAAGATTTAAACCTTAAGCAGATGAGTAAGGACGTTTAGATCACACTCACTGGTTTTGTGGGCTTTCTGGTGGGTTTCTTTGTAGTAATTCTGAAGTAATCCTTTCTGGTTTATGCTGTTCACCGATCTTGGGTATAATCTGGCTTTCTTACATGAAGGACTAGTGCTGCTTCTCTGAAAGATGTTAAAATGCTTGGAGAGGCTTTGCACATTTATCTGATTCATCCAATTCCCTAGGCAGAAGGAGAAGCTTGTTTCAAAGAATGTACTTGACTTGGCTATTCTGTTCAAATCCTGCTGCTCTACAGTCATCCAACAAACAGTAAACCTTAGCCTTATTCACATGATGTGAAGAAAGTGGATTTCCCTGATGCTCACAAGAGATTTCATGAGGACGGGCATCTTTAGATTGGTTTGTACTCTGTGAACTGTGTGATGAAGGGGATTTACTCCCCAGTATTTGCTTAGATTTAAAATAACTTGTTCTCTTACAAGCTTAGAAAATTAGCTATAGCAAACGTTTCTACTACTTCCTTCAAGAAAGAGCCATTGTACACTTTCTTCTATCGGCTGGTCTGGTCTGCAGCATGGAAAGCAGTAATAGGCTATACCCAGGATTTCTTCTTCAGTGCAACCAAATCCCATTACTGATTTATTTTTTTCTGGCTTCAGGTCTTAAATAGAGCAAGCCGTGTGAGGTGTCTCTCTTGACTTTTTTTTTTTTTTGGCTTGCTAGGAAAAGTCTCCCATTAACTGTTTTTTCTTCTTAAACATGCCTATGCAAATACGACGCGCTCTTAAGGCAATTGTATATAACCTGGGATATTGTCAAGTTGTTGCTGCAGATCACTTTCATAGTTGATGTAGAGAATGATTGCAGAACTTGTTCTCATCCAGCTGCATCTGGTACACGATTTCACAGAAGGGCTGTAAAACTGGTAGGGCTTTCAGCTGGTTTGTTCTTGGATTTCCTACCTTTTTCTTCCCATCTAACTGCAGAACTCCAGTGAAAATATATCTAAATGGTGGGACTGGGTTTGGTTGTGTACTCTGGCGTTGCCCTGATCTTGAACTGTGACAGCTTCTGACTGTACATTGTCATTGTCCACTTCTCACCCTTTGTTCCCTTTGGAGGATAGATCATGCTCATGTATCTAGCCTGCAGGGAGGTCCCCAGTCCGGGCCATCAGGTGATTAGAACTGGAGAGTCATTTTCTATAGCAACCTTGCAGCCCCAGTCTTCTGTAAATGGTTATACAGGAAAACTATTTGCTCCAGCCTGCTTACTACCCAAAAGACAAATGTTTTTGTATGAGTTTGTGTGGTTTTAAAGTGAGTTGATATGACTTAAGGGCTCGACTAGACAGACGTGCTGAAGTCAGTGGTCACTGATATGTGAAAATAAAACACTAAAGCTGAATTTGCAGAACTGATAGATAAGAAGAAACACCTGAAGGCATTTGTTCTCTTGTAGGTGAAAGACTATTAGATTTCCTAAACAGTTTCTAAATGGACATCTTTAGGACTTGTGGTTTAATCCCAGCCAGCAGCTACGCACAGCACAGCCACTGGCTCACTCCCCTCTTGGTGGTGTGGGGGAGAGAATCAGAAGAGTAAAAAAGAAAAAAGTTGTGGATTGAGATAAAGACAGTTTAATAGGTAAAGCAAAAGCCGCCCACGCAAGCAAAGCAAAACAAGGAATTCATTCAATCACTTCCCATTGGCAGGCAGATATTCAACCATCCCCAGGAAAGCAGGGCTTTATCAAGCATAATGGTGACTTGGAAAGACAAATGCCATCAGTCCGAACATCCCCACTTCCTTGTTCTTCCCCAGCTTTATATGCTGAGCACAACATCATATGATATGGAATATCCCTTTGGTCATTTGGGGTCAACTGTCCCTGTTGTATCCCCTCCCAGCTTCTTAGGTACCGCCAGCCTGCTCACTGGTGGGTTGGGGTGAGGAGCAGAAAAGACCTTGATGCTGTGTAAGCACTGCTCAGCAATAACAAAAAGATCCCTGTATTATCAACACTGCTTTCAGCACAAATACAAAACACAGCCCTAATATTAGCTACTGTGAAGAAAATTAACCAGGACAGGGACACTCAAACATAACTGAGGGAGTAGTTGGGGAATAATGTAAAAAAAGGGTTACTCAAACATTGTAGCTATAACGTTAGTTCTTCTTGCTCATTGTAGGTGAGAGCTGACTGCAACTTTCTGATTGGTGTCAAGTTAGAATCATGCTGGGACAAGAAGAAGGACTCTGAGGAAAGATCCTGAGATATGGGGTTCAGGTGCTCATCTAGACATGCAGTGTCACCTGAGACACTGTAACATATCTAGTATACCAGCCTAGGGCTGGCAGCTGTGATACAGGACCTATAAGACACCTGTATCCTTCTGGAATGATAGCTGGAGGCCAACAGTCATGTAAAAGACCTTAGGCCATCTGAAATGTCACTAGGTGTTGAAAGATCCATATCCCACCTGAAATGTCTTTCTGTTTACTTTATGAGTGACCACTAGTTTCTCTGAGCTTTCAGTTTTCTATAGAAAGGATATACTTGAAACAAATACAGTAAGATACAAACTCATTAAGTGATAACACTAAAGAAAAGACCCTAACATTCCAAAGATTTTTTCCTTGCATGAGAATATGAAAAAAGCGCTTCACTACTTGTATACCGAATATCTTAACTTTTACTGAAGAATGTATCAACTTGTTACCAAATGTGAAATGGTTCAAATACTTCAGCAAAATAATTTATGTAGAGTGTCAGGTTATTTTCATGTGACTGTACTGCATTCTATTCTTATTATCATCAGACCGTAAATTTTTGGCTACAGCACAGCTCACTGTACATCTGAAGGGAAAAGAAGAGGAAATCTTTTAGGAGGGTGGTTTGATTTGGAGAGGGTTCTGGCTTCTTTAACCAAATATGCATGTCTTTTAAACTCTCTGCTGACCTGCCAGGTCATGCTCTGGTCTGGTGTAGTTGGTTTAAATATGTGCATTTTAATATGGCTGTCTTGAAAATTTAGGAAATAAATGCATGCAAGTCTCAAAGCAGGAACAGAAAGCAACTACTGTTCTGGTGCTTAACTGCAGAGGTAACTGTTTGTAGGCAGCATGTCATATGCTCCATTTCTGAAAAGTGAAATTCCCAAGCACATACCTCTGCAACAGTTAACATATTAGTGATGCTATTTGGCTTTGAACAACGTACTGTATTTTTTTAACCTGAGGACACTTGTTATAAAAGTTGCACTTGAGAATACAGTGCTTTTTCCTCATAAGCAAATCTCGGGCTGTCACTAATGCTATCTGCATTAAATAAACATATTACACCATTCTTCCATTAAAAAGAAATTGCCAGGTATGCATATAAATGTAAACATGTTTAATTTTTATCTCAAAGTGTCTGTAACAGCAGATTCTAGAAAATCTTGCTTATTTTACATAAGCATTTTTCCCCGTCTCTCATGTGGCTATTAAGCTAAATTGGTTTTTTGCATCATCTTGATATACTTTATTAAGCAGTGTAGGGTTTGCTCCTGTAAGGCTGTGTGAACAGGTCTGTTAGAAAAAGGCAAAATAAATACTTCTGGATCACCCTAGGAGTTGGGGAAGGTCTTGCTTGGGCCCTGATGTGCTACAGTGGCTCCTTCAATGTCTTAAACCAAAATCTCAGTTCCTTTTACTGAAGGAGGGATGAAGCCAAAATGTGTTGGATATGAGGATGCTTACTTCATTGTAACACTCTTCACCTGAAAATATAATTGGAACATTCCTGAGCTGTCTGCTTTCATCTAGTTTCACTAGGGAGAGTGAAGAAGTCTTGTGCATCTTTTCTCCCATTTCCTCTTGCATGTGACCAGAAATGGAGAAGCTGCTATAATCAGTTGAGAAAACTGCTTACCTACAGAGTAAGCAATGAAAAATGGTCCGTCGTCTTTTTTGTGAAGACAGAGGTAATTGGGTAGAGGTAATGTAGAGGTGGAGGGATTCTTGCCTCAACAAGAGTTCCAATCCAGCCAACTTCTTTTAGGGGAAAAAAAAAACTAAGTGAACACTCCTGTTATAAATATAAAATCTATTACCCTGCCATTTCATGTCTACCAAGCGGTAAGTGTCGCATACCAGAGCTATGAAGCTTAGGCTGATATGATTTTAAAAGTGGTCTAGTAGGAGTGCTATGAAAGAACTGACTTAGACTGTTGTGTGAATCTTACCCACCACAGAACTATCTATATCAAAATCCTCAGAGTCCATTAAGTGTGCAGAAGCAGTTGAATGGTGAAAAACGTCGGTAGATCTGGTCACTCGTACACAGTTTGTTTGGGGCTTGTGATACCCCCTATTCCTTTCCCCAAGTACCCACTTAACTGTATTGCAGTTGTCAGCATAGAGTAGTTTCCTACTGCTTTGGGCTCAGGAGTTGAAGAAACAAAATACAGTTTAATTCTTTGCTGGAAATGCATGCACAGATTCATGGATGTTTTGCCAGCATAGTTACTGGCTCCAGATATACCATCTTCAGACCTCACTGGTCTAGGGTTTGCAGTGGGAGCCTTTTGTGAAGAGGTAAGGGGGTGAAATGGGGAAAATGGAATTTCCTGTGACTCTGAAGGAGGGCCAGACAGACAAAGAAGCAGAGTAGAAAGACTAGGTAGTGTTTGCACTGGAAGAGTAAACTTCTGCTGTAACATGGAGCTGGAAGGTGGAAAGTGGAAGCTAGTGTAAGCCCACACAGAGAATTGTCATTTCTTTGTGATATAAAACCTTAAGTGTCAGAGTTGTAGGGTGGCTGCAGGTCCTTCCTAATAATACCAGAACTTTAATTGTTTTTTTCTTTCTGTAAATTGAAAGCCATGGATGGAGCAGGGAATTCCCTGGTGCCCACCTGTCAGTGACAGGTTAGAATTAGTCACAGCATATAGCTGAAACCTTCACCTGCCCTCTGGGGAAGGTCAATCTTTAAAGCTGGTGGAGGATGGGGGGAAGGCAAGTCCGTATCTTGGCAGCTGAAAATGTGCTCAAGCGGAAAGCCCCATGAGCACACAACTTTCACAAACCACAAGTGGTAGGCTTTTTATATTGCAGCCAAGGAAGAAATCAGATTGTTCTGGTTGTGAAACTCAAAAAAACAAGTAGCTCTGAAGTCAGTGGAAGTACTGTCCACATGATGGCTGAGGAAAAGCTGTATATCTAATGGGAACGTAACTGAAATGGTCTATATAAGCATTTAAACCACCTCAAAGGACTATTGCAATTTCTGAATTTCACATTGACATTTTATGTTTGACAAGGTGACATTGTGTAAGAAATGTATTGTAAAGCACTGCTGTACTGTAAGAAAATGATTGAATGTAAATATTTCAAGATGTGGACCACTGTTCAAATGTTATCATAAATCTTTGCCATTCTTTTAGGGGATAATTCTTCATGCATATTTGAGTTGAATTGATAGAACCAGACCCTGGAAGGGTAATCTGCTTGTTACTGCCTTACTACTGCTAATAGTTTAATTTTGGCTTTTCAGTATTCACCTCCACTTGTACGTTATATATAATGTTTCGGGGTTTTTTTATAACTAGCAGAGAAAAGTTCTGACTTTTGTTTTCAAATTAACATAGTGTTTTAATAGCTTTGTTCTTTTCTGAAGTTAGATCACAAAGCACCATGAGAATGTCTTTTTCCAGCTTAATATTTTCTTTTTTTTTACTTCTTGCAGGTTTGGTAGGTTTACAGTAGCTGCACTTCAGTCGAAGGTAGAGCAAAGTGAACGTGAAATTAACCGTCTTAAAAAGGCACTGGAAAGAAGTGATAAATACATAGAAGAAATGGAATGTCAGCTTTTACAGCTGAAAAATGCAGGCGAAGGAGCCCAGACAGTGAGTGCTGTTAGTGAGAGAGCGCTTTCCACGGATGCTAAAGGAGCTGAGAGCAGTGAAGATACAACATGTTTGAAAACCCACATTGAGGACAAAAAAGCTTTGACTATCAGTCAAAGTCCTGACAGTCTCGAACAGCTGACAAGTGGTGGAACTTGTTTAAGCTCTTCTAGTCAAGATGGTTCAAATGGCTCAAACATCCAGGGCGCCCCAAAGAAAGAACTATTTCCAGGATGTCGTGGGGTTCTTCTAGATGAAAATACCACAAATATGGATGCCTGCTTAGAAGAGCAGTGGAATAAAATTGAGGAATGTACGCCATATAAGGATGAAGAACTTTATGATCTTCCGCCACCATGCACTCCTTTTCTTTCTCTCAGTCGCCTTCAGTTGAACACTCCTGATGGAAAAGAAAATGCAAGGAAACAATCAACGTTCCTGAGAAAACTGAAATTTGAAGAGTTTTCTGACACTTCAGATGATTGCAGCAAAGATTCTCCTGAACACAGCAGAAGCAGCTGTAATAGCGAAAAGAAGCTAAATTGTTTTACTACAGGAAAATCAGGGTTTTGGGGGACCTGCCCAACAAATTTTGCTGAGAACTTAGATTTTGATGAATCAGCGCAAAATTCAGTAGCTGGTCGGTCAGATGAGACATCAGCAAAGTCCAGTGATAAAACAAATTCTTGCTTACCTAAAAGGTTACATACTCTTTGCTCTTCCGAAATGAATCGCACAAGAACCTCCAGTGAGGCATCTATGGATGCAGCCTACCTTGATAAAATTTCCGAGTTGGACTCAATGATGTCTGAATCAGACAACAGCAAGAGTCCATGCTATAATTTCAAGTCCTCAGATCTTGATAGTTCTTCAAAGTCAACAGAGTGCTCTAAGCTTCTGAATGGAACTGAGAAGAAACTGGAAGAGATGAATGAGGAACAGAGTATGAAGTGTCCAGAGACAACTGATCAAGCAGTTGACAGAACTGGCTGGAAACCTGCTATGTTTTCCATCCTTTCCCCATCTGAGCTAGATATGAATGACCACTTTCCGCTGTTTACAGGCCAAAATGTAGTGGCTAGTGATATCAAACCTCCAAACTGTCTATTTCAAAGAGACTTTTCCCAGAGTTTACTGTTCAGTAACTCACAACAGTTGTTTGAGGAGCAAAAGTTCAGTTCCTGCTTTTTAAAGATGTCGTCTGACCTGCACAATCAGCTTAATCCTCCTTGGGTGTCTTCCTTTATAGCTGAAAAGAAAAATAAGAATGTCAGTCAGTCAACCAAGAGGAAAATTCAAAGCAGCCTTTCCAGTGCTAGTCCGTCGAAAACCACCAAAAACTGACTCTGCTTGGAAATCAAATGTGACTCAAAAGTCATCAACCTGCCAATGTTTAATATTTACAGGTGAACTTAATTTTTAATGACCTCCATGCAATCTGATCCTGTCTTTTTTGACTATGTGAAAACTGAACATTCCCCTGCCCATTACAAGCTCTTTCCTAGGGAAGAACCATTCCATACTCTTTTCTTTGGCTGGGTGTTCTCTTTACTTAGGGGGGTTGGGGTTTTGAATGATCTTTTAAGTTTTCAGGTTACACGATCTTCCCATTGTGAACACAGCTAATGGCTCCCTTGAACAGGACAGTTTTAAGTGGTCTTGTCAAATCAGTCATTTATGTAGAAATTTGGTTTAAAGGTTACGTTTCCCATTCCTAAAGATTACATTTTGTGTGTGTAAGGCAGCTACTGGCTATATATCATATGGATTCATGAAATTGCCATAAAACAATGTCAGTTTTGCCATAAAACTTGCCTCCCAGAGGAAATGTTGCTGCTTGGGCTGTTGCATAGCACTGTACTGTACTGAAAGTCTTGTTTTAAGTGGGTGTAAAGTAGCAGCCTCTTTTCAGGGTTACAGCACTTCAGTTAGAAAACATCTCTTCTTTAACACTGCAAACGTGGCTTGTATTTTTTGAAGTTAAGCACAATTTTTAATTTAGTTCCCCAAAAGCATTGTTATTCTAAATGTGTTCAGTATGCCTGTATAGACCATAAAAATGGGTTTGTATGCTAATGACTTGTTTACCTAATGTGCACTGAACATTTTACATTAATACTGTACCATTTTACATTAATACTGCATGCTTTTCTATGTGAATTGAATAAAATATAAGCAGTGTAATCCTTGATGTTGCCTCACATACTGAATGAGTAAAAAAAGAATGGGGAAATGTTGTCCGTGTCCGTCCATCACCGCCCCCCCCCCCCCAATTTGGAAAATACATATCTGCATCTAGTTTCGTAAAACATGAATGTGAGCTTTTCCACAAAAAAAAACTCAAATCTTCCTTCCTCCTCCTTGTTAGACATATTACCGTTCTAGTGTCAGCATCGATACAGTTGATGGAAATGGCTTTCGGCCTCTCTGGAGGTGACTCTTCCATAAAGTATTGCATAGGTCAACATAATGTGATGGCCTACTAGAGGCAGGAGACCTAATTAAGCAGCAGAACAAAATTGGTTTCTTTGCATTATTGTGTTTAAGTTTGGGGTTTTTTTTAAGGGCATATTTAATTGCAAGATGCAGGTTTTTCTTTCTATATAGGCCTCTGATGGCATTTCTTACAAACAGTTGTCCTCGCTTCATCAATACCTGTGGTATGAAAAATCCATATGCTGCCTTTTGTCCCTTTGAAAGGAGTGACTGCCGCTTGGAAGATTTCAATAGACTGGCTTTTGTAAAGTCCTGTAAGGGGTTTGAACAAGAGCTATGTCTCACGTTGTAATGTGTGCGTACATTTGTGTAATGGGCCTGTTCACTCTAAACTGGGACTATTTTGAGAAACAGCTTTTACCAAAAAATCATTGTTCAAGCCATAAAGACAAGGACATTTTCCTGGTGACAGGCAAGATGGCATTGTGCTTTCATATACCACTTTCAGTATACCACCTGAGTTTTAATCGTCACAAAAAATTATAGTTGTTCAATTTTAACATATTTTTCAAAAATTAGGGAGCTGGCAAAGCCATCTAGACGTGAGCTGCTACTTGATTTGACTAGTTTTACTACTAGTCAAAAAGTGCTGCCTTGATTTAACTCTCGGGAGAAGAGGCAAGGGCTTCTCAAAACATGTCTCATACTTTCTTAAAACATCCTTGTATTGCAAAGCAATCACAAATATGCAGTAAACAAATCTTATGGTCATTGGTTTGTTTCATTGTGGGGTTGGGGGGGTATTTATGGGCTTCGTTTTATACTCTAGTACACTTCTGATGCACAATGATTTTCACTGATGGAAACATGAATACAACTGGTATTGTACCTGAAATCAAACTAGAATAAAGGAAAACACTGGAAAATTTTCATGCTACTTTCCAGTCCTTTGGACAGGAAAACTGCTTTTGAGCTTGCCCTTCAATATGGATATTTTGACTTTACATGTCATGCAACTTGAATGGATAGAAGGGCTGAGCCTAAGTTTAAAAAAAAACGCTGAAGACCAAAGTCGTAAACTTGCTATCTTATTCTCAAGTGGGGACGGAGAGTGAGACATTGCAGGCCAGGTACTGGCTTTTCACTTGGAACGGTTGTGGGAGCACATACATTGTCACCTACAGCCTCCCATCTCCAGGCTGGTTGTTTCCTATGTTGTGACAAGAAGGGTTGTCATAGCTATCCATAATTACTTGATTTCCAAGCTCTCCTGTACTCTCAGATGTGTGCTGCAGATGCAGTGAGCAGACGGTGATTGCACCCACTGCTATAGGTAGGAGCATTTTACATTTCACAAGTTCTGAATTCTTGTATCTTAGTCTTGTTTTGTTTGTGGTTGTTGTTTGGGGGGGTTGGGTTGGGTTTGGTTTTTTTTAATTTAGTGCCTTTAAAACAACTGCCACACTGAATTCTGCATCTTACTTGGTTACTGTAGATTGTATTCCTTTTGGCTTAAAGTTGGACAGAGTGATTGGTGCACTATCAAATCAAAAATTTAAGTTATATGTAATGACTAGAGTTTTTTTCAGTTATAAATTTTTTGGCCATACGTGGGGTTTCAGTTCTCCAGGCTGTATTCTGTCAATGCTGTGCGTGCTTAATCTCTTGCTGCACTTAACTATGCTCTCTGAATAAAAGGGCCTAAACAAGAGTTCATTGCTGTCAATTTTTTATGATAGCTACCTAGTTATGTAGTAATGTAGAACTGGAATACAGAAGATTTAAAATCTAGCTATTACAATTTTGATTAAGACAGTAGATGTTTCGAAGTGATGTACAGATGAGATCTATAACATCTAATGATATTTAGTAGCTCATAAAATTTTTACTTCATCTAATAATACTTACTCTACTAAATATGAGGCAACTTGCAGGTTTTAGCAGAAGAGAACGCTCTCCAGGAGTATTGGTAACGCAAGAGAGTGAGATTACTACCGGCCTCAGTTCGTTGCCAGTGAAATCTGTTAGGTTATATCTAGGAGCAAGAACACCAAGGTCAGGGTTTCACTTTGTTATCGGCAGTTTTACCTACAGGCAGCCTGGCAAGTGACCTGCTTCTCTGCAATTCCCTCAAGGCCCTGTGAGAACCCAGTTCTGCTTGCTGTTGCTTCCTCATATGAAAGGCTGCTGGAATAGTTCTGCCCATCAGCACCAGATCCTGGCTTGGGCTGTGTTTGGTTTTGAATGTGCTTTATTGTCTGTTCTTAAAATATCTTGCAAAAGGGAGCAAGGACAATGCATAGCTTATATATGCAACACAAGGTGTGCTAACTTGCGTCTTCCCCCTTCATCTCACAACTGTTTCCCTCCCCAATAATGCCATTTAAAAGTAGTTTAAACCAGCTAGGTCTGATCCTAATTCTTCCACAGCATCAAAGTCCTGCCTCTGACTCGCAGCAGCCATAGGCTTTAAAAACGGTGTCATAGAATCATTTAGGTTGGAAAGGATCCTTAAGGTCATCAGGTCCAACCTTTAACCCAGGACTGCCAAGTCCACCACTAAACCATGTCCCTAAGCACCGCATCTATGTGCGTTTTAAGCACTTCCAGGGATGGTGGATTCCACCACCTCCCTGGCCAGCCTGTTCTTCGCAGGCTCTGTGAGTCTTTACGCACACCTTCTGTACTGTGGTTACGGTAAGTGTTTCACAACCTGTGAAGCTGACACTCCTTCCTTGCTGCTTTTGGCATAGGACCATCCCACATAAATAGACTAAAGCTTTTCCCCTCCCAGGTGTGGATCAGAGGAAAAGCAGCTCCGAGGTAACTTAATGTGGGGGTTCACGGTTATTCCAAGGATTGCCCACAGTCAGAGATGATAAGCAAGCGCCTCTGGCTACTAATTCAGGTCTGGCCCTTCCTGCATCTTGGCCCGTTGCAGCAGTCCTGTACTGCTGTGACAAGCCGCCGGTTTGTCAGGCCTGGCCTGAAGGGGTGGCTTGTCTGTACTGCCTTGGTGGCCGGCATCGAGCTGTTGCCTCAGTGTCCCTTAGCTCTAACTGGAAAAGCCGCCTTCACTAGCTGCAGGATGGAAGGGAAAAGCACAGCTGGCACAGGGGAAAGCGTGCGTGCACTTTGACAGTTCTGGATGTAGCGGGAGGTAGCAGGGGAGGATGAAAGTGGGCTGGAAAATAAATGAAGTTTAGTATTCCTGATTTTTTCAGCTTTTCTCAGCAGAAAGTTCTCTCTAATGCTCTTGCAGGCTGTGTGGGTGCTATCTGCTGTTTCTCAGGGAAGCCAGGTGGACCATCTCAAAATCCATCGGGCAGCTACCACTTGTACCTGATGCTCATCATGTCGTCGGGGGCTGGTTTCAAGCCGGGGAAGCCCGGGGACCGGGCAGGGGTGAGAGAGGTCCCTGTTCCATCCCGGGTCACTGCCCTCGCAGCATGCCCGAGGGCCGGGACCAGCGGCTGCACGGCCGTACGGACCTCGCTAAAAATGATGTCAGGGATTTAGGGTTTTTTCCCCCCGCCGCCTTAACAGCTCTCCCCAAATTTGGGGGAACGAAGTGCTGGCGCCGGCTGCCAGCCGCTGGCAGGACGGCGGCGCAGAGCCCTCTTTCCTTTGCCCGGAGGGTGGCAACGAGGGGACGCGCCTGCCACCACCACTCCCCGCCCGGGGCTCGCCGGTGCCCGCCTCCCCCGCCCGGCTCGGATGAAGTTAACGAACCGGCCCGGGCGCCAGGGCCCGCCCCAGCCGGGAGGAGGCGGCCGGGGGAGTCCGGTGCTCCCCTCCCGGGCCGGCCGCCGCCCCGGCCCCCGCCCCACGTAAACCCTCGTCGCGGGGGGGGTTCTCCCCCTTCACCGTTAACAAAACCTGGTGATTAAGACGCGAAACTAACAAAGAGTTTCTCTTCCACCTTAACCTTGCACACAATCCTTTAACAAATTAATTAATCCTAATGAATTAACACTTCATTTATTTAAACGCGCTACAGTTCATGAATTAAATTTTCATGCAGTGATTAAAGGCTGTTAAAATATGCATGATTTCGTTAAAATTTTATAATAAATCAGGGCAATGTGTTACATGACAAGGCAACTACTTCCCAGCCCCTCGGAAGGTGCTTTGATTCGCGCGGGGGGGCGGGGGGAGCCGGGCGCTCTGCTCCCGGTTTTGGCAGCCGAGCGGATCCCGGAGCGCGGTGAGACTCGGCTGAGGACCGACCCCTGCCCCCTCCGATCCCCCATTCGGGTCGTTCTGAGGGGCAGAAGGCAGCGTCTTTCGGCCACCCCATCGAGACGCGGAGCCCTGGGAGCGGGAGCGGTGGTGGGCGCGGGTGGGAGCCGGCGGGGGGGTTGCCCGCGGAGGCGGTGTGGGACGCGGGCACGGGCTGGGGGTGTTTTGCTGGCGGGGGTTCTCGGTGTGCCTTATGATCCCTCCTCATCACTTAACAGAAAGCTCGAGAAACTTTGCTAGAACAGGACCTGCAGTATTTTCCACCGGACCTCCTGCCTGGCTGCTCCGGTCTCCTTACTTTCCCGAACGGGGACGTTGTGAACTACCTTGGGACTTAAATCACCATCAAGCGTTTCAATTTTTAATATGACAACATTCTACACTTTGGCTGCAAAAGCAATTATTGTGTCTTGTACAACAGTAATTAGCAGGTCTTTGCTGATGTAAGGAAAGTCCTCATTAGGACATGGAAACACTTTTTGTGCATTCACCCAAAGGGTCGGTTGGGTTCGGTTTGTGTTTGTTTTTTGTTTTTTGGGTTTTTTTTCTTCTGAAGGTTGATTTTTATCATCTAAAGGGAAAATAGCTTTTACACTAAATGGGATATTGACTTTCTGTGAACTTCACCAAATAACACATGTACTGTAGGTTTTCTCTCGGTGCTCCCACTGATACTCAGGGTAGGACAAATACCGCGACTAAAGAATGTAAAGCTAACGTTTGGTGAAATAAAAATATCCAGAAGGTTTAGAGCGAGCACTTCTGTAAGATTCACATTAACTTTTTTTTAAAGTCTGGATATATAGCAAACTATGGTCAGACGTTAATACTTAATATCCCAAGCTTTAGAATATTCATCTTTGGGGAATCCTAAAAAGAGAAATCAAATACAATGGGTTACAGTAATTAATTTATAAATCGTTTCACTGTGGGAATAAGGGGTTACTTTATTACTTTCTCGAGATAGGCAGTTCAGTCAATTAAGGAAATCTGCCTATTTCTTGCATTTGAAGCTGGAGAAAACTACGGGAGACAAGTAAATGCGTTATATATATATATATGCCTCCCTCGCTTTATTGAGCATCCTGGGCCATAAAAGCAGGGCTACAGCATGGTCGTATCGCCAATGAACTCGCTCCTCAAAGCCTGCGAGTTTATTGCCATCAGTATTCATGAGGCTGGACGTACCCACGAGGAATAGAAATAACAGCGAACATTAAGATAAAATCTATTACCAGGCCCGTGCGATGCTGAGCCTGGCTCAAGCCGTCTTCCCGGGGAGCCGGCTGCCTCTGGCGGGGGGGGTGGGGGTGGGGGTGGGGATGTGTGTGTGCCGGGGCCGCCGGGGGCTGGTGACAAGGGGGATTGGTCCCCGGCGAGCCCCTGGGGACCCTCCCCGGGCAGCAGCCCCCGGGGACCCCCCCGGGCAGCAGCCCCCCGGCTTGGCGGGGCAGGGGAGCAGAGGGGGCTGCGGCGCCGAGACCGGCTACAGCGTGCAGCGCAGCAGCGGGCGTTACAGTCGGGACAGCACTGGGAAGGGCTGGAAGTTTAAGCGTTGCTTTAGAATTAAAAGAAAATAAATTAAAAGAAAAAAAAAAGTGTCCCAAGGACTGCGGAGGAAAGTTTTTCCTCTCGGGCGGCAGACTAAAGTGTGCCTGAAAAAAATCCTCTCCTCCTCCCGCCCTCTCCTCTTCGCACCTCGGAAAGGTCAGACAGAGGGAGAAGTTGGCTGCGCCTCCTGCCGCAGGCTCTGCTCCGGGGTGGCAGAGGGGACCGGGCGGGGGCCGCCGCAGCCCGACGCCTCCCCGGGGTCCGGAGGCGGTTGCCCCCCCGGCACGCAGCCGCCCCCCGCCCTCGGGCTGCCGCGGTGATTTTAAGGAGGGGCTGCGGAGCACTGGGCAGGGGTGCCCCTCCAGCCGGGCGGCGCTGCTTCATCCCGGGTGTGCCAAACCGAGGAGAATCCAGCAGGATGCACGTCGCAAGCTGCAGAGGCAACGTGCCGACCCCCCACCCCTGCCTCCAGAAGATACCGGGGAGGTGGGACAGAAGACCCTTAGAACATCTAGAGGTCCTCACCTCATCAGCCTACGGCCAGCGCTCGAGGCGGAGGTGGGAGGGGGGCTGAATTTTCTGCCTTTCTGGCCGGAAAAAAAAGCAGCACTTGAACAGGAGGGGTCGTTTTAAAAATACTGGAGGGGTATGATGTTCCTCTGGCCAGGGAGAAGGTCTGGCCCACCAGCGCCTGCCCGAGCCGCCCGTCCCCGTCCCCGTTCCCGCTCCCGCACCCGCTGGCTCGGCGGGGCCGGGGCCGCCTCGCTGCCCGCGCTGCTGCTGCTGCGGGCAGGGCCGGGGCTGGGGCCGGGACCGGGGCTGGGGCCGCCTGCGCTCGTGTAGACGCCCCCCAGCCTCTGCCAGCCCAGAGGTTAGAGACCCCGGCCGCAGAGGCAAAGCAAGCCAGGCAGCATGCGGGCGCAGAGGCAGGTCACCGCTTAGCCCAGAAATTCACTCCCCGGCCGCCTGCGTCGCCGCTTGCGCAATTTCCCCTTGCTCTCAGCATTTTCCTTGGAGAAACCTGATGAACTTGGCCTGACAGCGTCCTGGAGAGCGAGGGCCGCGCAGAGCCGCGCGCAGACAAACACCCACGCATCCCAGGCGGAGCAGCATCCCACACCTCCCTCCGCGGGGTGAGGAAGTGATCCCGGCTTTCCGCCTCCCTCCCCCGCCGGGATCAGCCGGGAGCCCCACCGCGCCTGCCGCCGGCTGGCTCTCCGCCACCGGTAAGGGAAGGCAGGCGGCTCGGGCCTTCCTCCTGCAGCTCGGCGCCTCTCAGCCACTTGGCCAGAAGCGCTGGTGTCTCCCCACTTTCCTCCTCCTCTCCATCCTTTCTCCAGGAGCCTTTCTGTTTACAAGGCACGGTAGCTTAGAAATAGCTAGAATAAGTCATAAGGCTTTTTTTTTTTAAGAAATCTACATAAAACGTGATTTAGCTGTTCTGATGCAATGATTTCGATAAAGGAGATAAAGGAGAGCCCAGACCCGTGTCTTTCAGTTTCAACTTCACCCCCCTCAGAGATGAAGTTGCATTCCGCCACCCCAGGGGACGCGGTAATGGATGGAGACCTGGCTCCCTTTCGCACGAGTAATTGGCAGCCGCTCCCTCCTTCCTCCCGGACTGGATGGGGAGCTGGGGAAGGGCTTATGAAGACAAATGTGGACTTTACCTGGGGTCGTGGCGTGTGCTCTGTGTGTGTGTGCGCGCCTGCCTGCCCTTTCGGCTGTGTTTATGCGCATAAATAAGAGGCGTTCAGGAGAAACAGAGCAATTCCGATGCACTCCGAGGCTGTCACATCCCTGATCCAAACACCCCGCTGCCTCTCCCCGCCGCCTGCCTGCCTGCAGCCTCTGAAACAGACAAGGCAGCATCTGCTCGGTCACCGAGGGACGGCCCCAGCCTGCCCCAGGGGACGGAATTCACCGGGGGCCGTTCCCCAGAGATGCACACTAATCCCACAGGCACAGCAGCAGATTCACTCCTTCGACAGTTTTGCCTCCAACTTCACAAGCAGCTAAAAATATGTATATACATATATATATATCTGCTCTGAAGCGGGACAGTAACCCCGAACCACTCATAAGAACAAGCGTGCGTTATTAACTCCAGAGTCACTCCTTAACCTTTTGATTCAAACACAAGTGTTCAAAGAATAAACCACAGAAAAGAGAAAAAGGGAGAAAACAGTGAGACAGGCAAAAAGACGGGGGGTGGAGGGTGCGGGGAAAGAAAGGGGGAATGAAAAAAAAAACATTTTTCAAACTACTTTTCCTTTTTTTTTTTTTTTTTTTTTTTCAGGCTGTATAAGGTGAAATCGACTCGTTTCTTGCATAAGAGATACCTGGGTAGCAAAAAAAAGATGGGGCAAGGAGAGGAGGGACGGAAAGAGAGCGCAAGCAAGAGAGAGACAGATAAAAACAGAAAGGCAGAGAGACAGAACACGCTGTTGGTGGATGTTTTCTGCTTCAGACCACGCCAGTGAAAGTTGGGCTTTGCCGCGGAGCAGGAGGGAGGGCCGGCTGGGCAGCCGGGGGGCAATGCCGGCTCCGTCGCAGCCTCCCGTGCAGAAGCCCGCGCTCCCCGTGGGCTGTCACCCGCGGTGCCTGACACAACAGTATTTCCAGGGGAACTGCCCGGGGCAGGGGGGAACGGAACGCTGTGGCAGCCAATGGCCTCTGAGTGCTTCAAACAAATGTCTGCCACCGCGGTTCTTCCCAAGGAGCCGGTGTAAGTGATTCTCGAAAGTAGCGGGGTGCGGCCGGAGGACGCCCCCTTTCCGCGGTGCGGGGCCTCGGCGCGGACTCGCCGCGCCCCCCGCCCCCGGCAGGGGCAGCCCACCGTTGTTTCGGTGCCGAGGGCGGCCGGCTCCCACCGCCGCTCCCAGGGCAGGGACGGGGCGCACGCCCGCACCCCGGCCGGCCCCCGCCCCGCGGGCGCCCGCCGCCTCCGCGCCCCGCCGCCCATCCCCGCCCCGTCGGGGCGCCCCGGGCCGCGCCGATGGCCGCGCAGCGCGCACGTGTGGCAGCCACAGGTGCCGCAGCCGCCCGGTGCTCGGCGTCGCTCGCTATAAGAGCGGCCCCGCCGCCGCCGCCCCGGCGAGACGGGCGAGGGCTGCGGGAGATGCAACAAGGCGCGGGGAGGCAGGGACCGGGGGCGGCGGGAGGAAAAGGAGGAGGAGGAGGAGGAGGAGGAAAAAGAGGAGGAGGAGGAGGAGGAGGAGGAAGGGGGGGAGACAGCTGATGCCTGTCAAAGCCGGAGCCGCCGCGCTCTCGCGAGAGCCCGCCCGGCGGTAGCCACGGGATGCGGGGCTCAGGTGCGGGCAGAGCGCAGCGCAGCGCGCCCGGCGCCGGGCAGCGGCTGGCAGAGGAGTGAGACGGCGGGGGCCGGAGGGAGCCTCGCCGCCCGCTCACCCACCCACCCCAGCCCCGGCCACCGCGGCAGCGGCGGCGGCGGGGGGCAGGGTCTGCTGCGGCACCGCCGCCACTGGCTCCGCCACCGCCACCCGCCGCCGTCCGCGGCTTCCCCCGGCGGGAGGGAAGCGCCCGGAGAGCACTTTTCCCCTGACTTTAGGAGTGTTTGTGGATTTACATGCCAAGCTTTCAAGATGATGTCCATGAACAGCAAACAGCCGCATTTTGCCATGCATCCCACCCTACCTGAGCACAAATACCCCTCTCTACACTCCAGCTCGGAAGCAATAAGAAGAGCATGTCTACCAACTCCTCCGGTAAGGGACAGGCAGCTGCAGCTCTCCTCTCCCTTTCTTTTCTTTCTTTCTCTTTTTCTTTCTTTCTTTCTCTCTTTCTTTCTTTTCTTTTTTCTTTCTTTTCTTTCTCTCTCTCTCACACACACTTTCTCTCTCTCTCTCTCTTCTTTCTGTATACTGCATGTATGTGTATGTGCATTAATAAAAAAACCGCTGCGAGGCACATTTTGACAAGCGGCGCTTAATGTTTTTTTCATGTCTTCCTCTGCAATCATCTGAGCGCCTGTGATCTTTTTTGAAAGCGGTGTTCACACGAGTCTCCGACTTCATCCACTTTCTGTATTAATTTTTATGACTCGGCCTCTGAAAAGGAATGCGCTTTATGTGCTCTTGTGTTTGACACAATTCCCCAGCTGAGAGTTACAGATCCATTTCTTCTCCTCCCTTCTCTTCTTCTTTCGTTCCTTTTTTTTTTTTTTTTTTAATTTATTTGTTCCCCTTACGCCCTCGTCCTCTCTTTTTCGGATTCCTCCCACTCCCCCCCCCCCCTCCCACCCCCCGGCTTCCTGCCCTTTCCACTCTTCGCTTCTTCTTTTCCTCTTTCACTCCCCTTCCTCGCTTTCCCCTCTGTTTATTCTACCCCATCCCCTATTTTCTGTCACTTCCCTGTTCTGTCTCCTGCTGTACCCCGCTTCCCCCATTCACTTGGCTCTCCCCGCCCCCCGTACCCCTTACACGCGCATACTGCTGCCGGCTCCCCCCCGCACGGTCCCCCCAACTTTGCCCACCTCTTTCTCTCCTCCCGGGCTCCCCCTCCCCCGACTTGCCCCCCCCTCCTCCTCCTTCCCCACGGCGCTCCCGCAACCCCACACCTGCCCCCGCTGTCCCCTTCCCTCTCCTCGCTTTGCCCCCTCTCTGCCCTCCTCTCCCCGCACCCCGCTCTGTTTTGTGTCCCTTTGCAGCTGCAGAGCAATATCTTCGCCAGCCTCGATGAGACGCTGCTGGCGCGGGCCGAGGCTCTGGCCGCCGTCGACATCGCCGTCTCGCAGGGCAAGAGCCACCCGTTCAAGCCGGATGCCACCTACCACACCATGAACAGCGTGCCCTGCACCTCCACCTCCACCGTGCCCCTGGCGCACCACCACCACCACCACCACCACCACCACCAGGCGCTGGAGCCCGGCGACCTCCTCGACCACATCACCTCCCCCTCCCTGGCGCTCATGCCCGGCGGAGGCGGCGGCGGCGGAGGCGGCGGCGGCGGCCACGACGGGGCGGGAGGCGGCGGCGGCGGGGCCGGCGGCGGAGGGGGGGCGGCGGCGGCGGCGGCGGGGGGCGGCGGCGGCCTCATCTCCACCTCGGCCCACCCGCACTCGCACATGCACGGCCTGGGCCATCTCTCGCACCCCGGCCGCCATGAACATGCCGTCGGGGCTGCCGCACCCGGGGCTGGTGGCCGCGCACCACGGGGGCCGCGGGGCAGGTGGCCTCGGCGGCGGCGGTGGTGGGGGCGGCTGGCTTGGCCTCCATCTGCGACTCGGACACGGACCCGCGGGAGCTGGAGGCCTTCGCCGAGCGCTTCAAGCAGCGCCGCATCAAGTTGGGGGTGACCCAGGCCGACGTGGGCTCGGCGCTGGCCAACCTGAAGATCCCGGGGGTGGGCTCCCTCAGCCAGAGCACCATCTGCCGCTTCGAGTCCCTCACCCTCTCCCACAACAACATGATCGCCCTCAAACCCATCCTGCAGGCCTGGCTGGAGGAGGCCGAGGGCGCCCAGCGGGGAAAAAATGAACAAGCCCGAGCTCTTCAACGGGGGCGAGAAGAAGCGCAAGCGGACTTCCATCGCCGCCCCGGAGAAGCGCTCCCTGGAGGCTTACTTCGCCGTCCAGCCCCCGGCCCTCCTCCGAGAAGATCGCCGCCATCGCCGAGAAATTGGACCTCAAAAAGAACGTGGTGCGGGTTTGGTTTTGCAACCAGAGACAGAAGCAGAAACGGATGAAATTTTCCGCCACCTACTAGGGGCGGGCGGGAGGGGCGGCCCTGGCACCGGGGGCACGGGGGGGCCGGGCCGGAGCCGCGGGGGACGCCCACGCACCGCCGCCGTCGTCCGAGACGCCGTGGGAAGCTCCTGGGGACCAAGGGACAATGTAGAAATTAAACGCGAACTACTCGATGAGAGGGGAGGGGGGGGACGTGCGGGAGGGGGGGGTGTGCGCTATCAATTATTAAACCAGAAAGACACCGGGACACCAACGAGAAGAAGGAGGAGAGAGGAGGTAAAAACGCTCTAGAAACCCGTGGGGGTCACTTCTTGCGGCCCCATCCCCCCTCTGCCCCCCCCTTCCCCCCCGCCCCCCGCCAGAAAGCGGGAGAAAGCAACTTAAAGCGTAAACACACACAGACACACACCAATAAATACCGTGACAGCAACAACCACAAACCGAGAAACCTAAGTCACAACTTTACGAAGGAAAACAAAACCGACCAACAAACCCGGAAGATGAAACTGTCGGTGATGATGCCACGTTTGGTTTGGGTCTCTTTTCGTTACTTTCTGGTTTTTCTTTCTTTTTCCCTGGCTTGGTAATGAATGAAAACGGCGGTGGTTTGGTGTGTGGGGCTCTTTTTCTTTGGTTGCCTTCGTTTTGGGGTTTGTTTGTTGGGGATTTTGTTGTTGTTGTTGTTGGTTGGTTTCGTAGTGTTTAGTTGAGTTTCTTTGTTGTTGTTGTTTGTTTGGGATTTTTTTTTCCCCCCTCGAGTGTGTTTTTTTTGCGAGGCTTTGGCGATGGGTCTTGTCTATGCTGGGGGGAGCGGGGGCGAGCGGGGCCGGGGCCGGGGCAGGCGGCCGCAGCCCGGCGGGGCTCGGGGAGCGGTCCCTTCCCTCTCCGCTGTTGCCTCAATCATCCTAGCTAGCTCAAGGAAAACAAAACAAAACAAAAAGTTACTCCACGGCCCCTTGTTTCTCTTCCCTCGCCTGCCTGGTTTACGTTTCCATCTACGTCGAAGGACATGTCCCTGCCTCTGTCTGCAGAGATGTGTCTGGAGGCAGATGCCAAACCTGCCTGAGCAGGGATGCTCTCCAAGAGCTTATGTTCAGATTCATTAAGGCTTGTAGTTAACTATCTCCTCCCCCCTCCCCCTGCTCCCCACCGCATGCCCCGCGGCCTCCCTACCAAATCTGCTGGATTTAGGTTAGCAGCGGTCTGCGGTGGGAAAAAAGGTCCTGCCTTGGTTTGCTCCGAGGGCGAGGGGTTATTGCACCCGGTGGGCAAAAGGAATCACCAGTGCAGGGTTTGGAATTTGTTTCTGAGGGCTCTGCATGTTGAGAACAAACATGCAAAACCCCCGCTTGGGCTTAAAAGTCGTTTATTGTAAATAATAAACGTTAGGTAGAGGGTGGCTTTTGGGGGTGTGTGCGTGGAGGTGGTGGTGGGGTTCAATTTGCACTATCACAGTCTCCCGGATTGGAAGCGATGATGTTATTCCGTAATAACGATGCTGGTACTACAAATACTCATCAAGGTGCATTATAGGTCTCGCGGATTGGAAAAAGAAATAATAAAAAATTCTCAGCGCTCGTTAGGTAAAAGCGCCAGCTCCGAGCAGAAGCCATTGCTGGCTCTGGCTCTTACCGAACGACTGTTAAGGCTTCCAAGTAACAAGGAATTTCTGAAAAGAAAATACCATTCCGTTTAAATCAAAACAAATAATAGACTGACCTAAAAATGCATGACCTAAAAAAAAAAAAAAAAAAAAGGAAGAAAAGGAAAAAAATGGCATAGAAAGATCCGTGATAAAGTCTCGATATTATTTATTTATTTATTTATCTATTTATTTTATTATTATTATTATTATTACTAGTATTATTACGAATATTTTTATTATTTTGTGTATCATTGTTTGCAGCGCAAACATTCTATGCATTTTGAAACTGAGCACTAAATAGACTAGCTTCTGGTAGAATCTTTTGTGGATGGTGTAATTTCACAGTTTAACTGCCTGTTTTCACCGAAAACACAAACGTTCTTGTCACGTTCTTGTATTTAGATTTAAAAGAGGGGGGGGGGGGGAAGAGGAGAAAAAAAAAAGAGAAGAAAGACGATTGTAAATATTTTCTTTAATGCACACACACACACACACACAAAAAGGTTAAACTGCTACCACGTGTGGATCCGAAATGTCTCACTGAATAATCTACCTGTCCATGTATGTTTGCTGAGCTTTCTCCTTGGTTGTGTCTTTATTACTTTTATTTCTATCAGAAATATTTCTGTACGCCAAAATACAACAGGGAGATGCGTCCCAGCATACTTACAAAATAAAACAAACGTGAAAACAGAATAGTTATTATTATTGGGTGCATTTAAAAAAATAAAATATTTCCGAGAGACGGCTGGTAAATTCAAGGTATGGCCGTTAGACGATACGACTAATTCTACCAAAAAGAAAATAGTGAGAGATGTATTTTTCTGCTAAATCCAGAAATCATTACTTTGAGATAGCTCTTATGTGAAAATCGGTGCTCTGAATAAAATTAACTATATATTAGCTGCGTGTGTTTCTTGAAGTTTATTCTATGACTGCAGAATATAAATCAAAGTAAAATTTTAAGAAGGACTTCTGAAGTATTTCTTTTCAGTTTGCTGGAAAGGATTATGCACCTACAAAATATGTATAAAGAACAAAAGCTTGGGTGGTTTCAGGTTTATATGTTGTTCTGACTGGCCTAATTGCACTTAATTATGTAACAAGATACTTTATTTTTATTTTGGGTTAATAAATATGAAAATCCTAAACTGATCTCTCCTTATGTTGTAAATGCAATTGTTCATTAGGAACGTATAGGATGCCACCTACTGCTTCAAGTGATCAAAGAACCTCTTTCTATTTTCTGATGACCTGTGACCAGATCAGATGCCAAATGTAAAAAGTTACTTAATAGCTGGGATTATTTCTTCTGTAGACATATTTTAGCCAAATCTTTTTAATTTCGCCGGTAAATCTGTGAATTAAGACATGTGATGTTCAGAAAAGAATAATACGTTCAAAAAGCTGTGATTTTAAACAACTGTTGATGTTAAAAAATAAGCACTAAAGGTATTTTTTAAAAAAACCATAGATCTCGTCCACCAGAAATTGACTTGTTTCTGTTGTTACTAACTTGAAATGTCATCAGAATTTTTAATAAATGCATTTGTAAAAATATTATTTTATAGAAAAGTATTACCGGATATCATTTTTGGAGAGTCAGGAATGAAGAAATAAAAATAATTACAAATGTTGGGGTTTTTTTCATCTGCCCCAAACGACTGAAATGTTACAAGTTCTATCACATTTGTATTATACAGTAATGACCGATGTATGTATTGAAAAGTTAAGGAGTTTGTTTTGTAATAAGTACAATCCTTATCGAGTACAAAGAAAAAATAATATGTTAATAAAACAGATGGTGAAAATAAAAGCTTTGCAGAGTTTCCTATTTTTCATGGTAGGAAACTGTGCAAAACCGGAATGTCCTGCGTTCCGTCGGATGAATCTGAACAGTTTGTAAAACCACGAAATACTCATGAGGCCCTTTTAATAAATGCCTCATTAAAAATATCGAAGGAAGGAAGGAAGGAAGGAAGGAAGGAAGGAAGGAAGGAAGGAGGGAAGGAAGGAAGGAAGGAAGGAAGGAAAGTGTTTCTATTTGGTTTTGTAAGGTCTAACCCAAGGGCTGTTAAAACTTTTGCATCCGAGGAAAAAAAGTGAGAAAAGACGAAGAGGCAGAAAATACATTCACATTTATTCCCCAACAGTATGCCTCCTCCTGCATACAGAAGTGCAATTTGTGACCCCAAAAAATATAGGTCTCCCCCCTCCTTCTTGTGACAGGGGCCGAGGCCGCTGCCGGGAGGCGGCTGGCGTTTCTGTTGGCTCCTGAACTTCAGCCAGTTCAGCATCTGTGACCCTCGCCGAGGACACTTCGGTGCTGCCGTCCCTCGAATGGCCTTTTTCTCCGCACCTGAGGTACCTCGCCGCTTTCCTGGTGTGATTTTCCAGTCCTAAGTCCGCAAGACCCGGGCTGGCTCCCGGAATTTCTGCTTAACACTTGCTCTCCGATTGCTTTCAACTTAGATTAGGCCATCATAAGTGAATAACAGACACCCGCTGCCACAATCGTATTGATTTTTACTCTCCTGTGATATTAAGACTAATTCGGTCCTGGTTCAACAAGTAAAAAGGCTCCCCAGAAGGAGAATGAAGTGTCCTACAGCACAGATTCGATGGTTTATGTGCCTCCCTCCCCACCTCCCCGCGTCCCCCCCTTTCCTCCGAAGAGAAATAGATTTGTCGAAAGATAATTATTTTAACTCTGACGGACTCGAGCGCATAAAGCTTGATATCGCCGCCGCAGCTCTGTGTTATTCTGGCATTTCCCAAACGATTTTAAATCCCTCCAGTTATTTATGTCTCGCTCTTCAGCCGGCGCTGGGGTTTGCTTGGGTTTTTTTGTTTTTTTTTTTGTTTTGTTTTGTTTGTGTGTGTGTGTGCGCGTGTTTTTTGTTGTTGTTTGTTTGTTTGGGGTTTTTTTAAGCTTTATTATATTTACCTGCTGATTCCAAAGCGGAGGAAAGCCTAATTGATTTTTAAAAGATCAGCAGCAGAATTCTAATCCGCTTGGGAACCTGTTTCCACCTGCCAGACGAGCGTCTGATTATCGGTAATTATGTTATTTAAGAGTTGATAAAAAATGGGAGACCGCGGCTGCCTGGGCCCCTGCCCCAGCCCGGGTTCGGAGGGGACCCACGCGGGGACAGCCGCGGCGCGGCGGGGCCGCCGCCGTCACGTGCGCTGCTGCAAACACAATTACCGAGCCGCCGTTAATAATTCATGGGCTGAGATTTAGAAAATTAATAAAATGAATTATAACAAGAGGCTAATTAAAAACTTTAGTAATTGTTGTCAAGACAGCTTGATGGGAGGCGTGCTGCACGACCCCCCCCCCCCCCCCCCCTGCTTCTCCTCCTTCCCTCTTCCCCTTCCCCTTTTGGAAAGCATGTCCTTTTTCCTCCTTTGCAACCCCCTCGCACCTGAAGGAGGCTCAGTTTGGGAGAAAAGCAGTGGATGGATATGTAGGTCAGCTGAATATATAGGTCCAGAGATGGGACCGTGGTGGTAACACTGCAGACAAGTCTTTTTGCATCATGGCAAGCCAGATAGGTGGGCAGTGGGTGGGTGGTTGTATGTATGGATGAATGAAATCCAAGGGCTCAAAGTTAATTTAAAAGAAGATGTCGCATATAAATCTTAAAAGCAGCAGCAACTGGCGCCTGCACCGGGCGGGCAGGCAGCGGCTGGGGGCAGGCGGGGGCAGGCAGCACCCTGCGGGGCCCCCCCGCTAGTTTCAGATGCAACTTTAAGGCGGACTCAGCGCGGTGTTTCCGCGGGCAGACGGGCCCGGGGAGCCCGGGTCTGCTGTAGCGGTGAGGATTTATGGCCGTGTCACCGGCCAAACCTATGGCCGTGTCACCAGTCAAACCCTGCCTGGGAGCTTGCTTGCCGCGGCTGGTCGTCAAGGGGCAGCTGCGCATGCAAAATCTGCTTCCCAAATCGGTCCCTGGACTTCGGCGGAGTCACAGCCCCTCTGGGAAAGCGAGGGTCCTCCTCTGAACTGCATTCTCACTCCTCCAGCCTGCTCACCGAAGTACACCAAAGCATCTCTAACTCGGGAGGGAAAGTTGTTAAACATCTCTTTAAAACAAACCAAAACCAAAACCAAAAAACCAAACAAAAATTATTTGAAGCAAAACCAAACACCCAAACACATAACCCAAAACACACATCGGGAAGACAGGTGGAGAATTACTTCGAGAAACTTGATGTCGCAAGGCGTTAGTCACTCGAAGGACTGAAGTACTTAAAAACTTTATATCAAAATTAAATAAATAATGAGAAAAAGACACACTGTCCCTGTACGTTGAAGATAAATTGTAACTTCGCGTCGACCTTCACCAGCGAGTCGTAGAAGTCTCGGCGCAGTGTCCCCCCGCGGGAGCGTACACCGACCCTCCGGCTGGCGGCGGGAGCGGTTTGCGGTTTGCGGTGCCGGGGCAGGGGGCCGAACCCGGCTGGCAGCGGAGCCCCGCAGCGCCGCGCCGCAGCGCACGGCTCGGGCTGCCAACACCCGCTGCGGAGAGGGGCAGGGGCGGGCGTGCAGCCCTCGCCCGGGTAAAAGAAAGCAACTTAAAAGTGTAAGCCAGAGCTAAAATATGTAAAAGCCGTGGGTCTGGTTTTTCTTTCTTTATTTTTTTTTTTTTTTTAGTTTATTTTAAAAAAAGGCGTTCCCTGACAAGAGGAGAGCGTCTCAACGTGAATGCATCTTTTCACAGGCTGCGTGGAAAGAAGACAAGGTGCCGATATACATAACTTAGCCCTTGATTATGGTCATTATGTAAACCGAATGACTAACAAAAGTTTGTTTGGTAACTAATTATAGCTCACTAAATCTCTGCCTCTCTTCACTTCAGCATAATGTGTACAAACTTTTGTACACGCGGATCAGAATAAAACAAAGTGTTGACAGCATCCAGCAGTGGAAATTCACTTACACAAGACTTTTTTTCACTGAAGTGTTGACAATAAACATTTAATGAAGGCAGAGACTTGGATGTCTCCAGACAGTGTCAGAATACTTTAAACAGACCATTAGCATGGCTTCTTCTACTTCAAACAGAGCACACTATACCATAACATTATAAAAATACAAAGTATGAAACAAATAATCTGTTTATACAGATATTTTAAGCTGTTTTCACCAGCTCTGACATCCCCTGTATTTAGTAACAGAAACTTACTCATTTCAGATTACTCGCGCTTAAAAAATGTTAAATACAGTTAATGCAATATTAATCGCCCTTTGGTGATATAAAATGCAATATTTTCAGGCAGCTATCGAGCTTTTCTAGAGGAAGAGCTGATGAAAACAGTCACAGCTGAATAGTGGAGAGAAAAAAGCTCTGTATTTATTGCTTTTGTTTGGCTTTTGGCTACAGAGACAGGAACATTCTAATGGGGTAAGGACATTTATTTTATCTGCAATCTATTGCTGCTAGAGCAGGAGTGGCAGATGGGGTTTGGTGTTATATTCACAGAGTAATTTAGAGCAAATCCTAATAACTAATAATGATTTATGTTAATTTCAATCACTTATGTGACTTTATTAAAGCACGGCTGTAAGAGGAAAGGGGGGGGGGGAGGTGTGTGTGGGGGGGTGAAAGGAGAGGCTGGGGAGAGGCAAGCTGTGTCTGTCTGAAACCGAACCGCAGGCTCGGAAGGTTGCTTTGGTGAGCTCCAGCGAAATTTCTGACCCGAGGAAGCAGTGACTAGCAGCAGCTACGGCGCGGCGGCTTGCTTTTGAGACTCTACATGGCCGGCGCTGATTTCTTTAAAGAAAACCCCCTTGTAGAAACCCCGTCCGCCTACGAGAGGCAAACAAAAACAGGGAGAGCAAGAGGAGAGAGCGTGCGGGAGAGACTCGTGTTATGCAAAATGTATTGATTGTGCGCGAGGAGTCCGCGATGCTGATGTGCTGGGCTCACGAAAGAATAGAGGAAGCTACTGGCAGAATAGCTAGAAAGACCCCAAATGTACAGTACGCGAAACTTTTATTCTGGGCTGCTTCAGCGTGGTGCAGATCTACAGTTCTCTGCTCACGTTGCGTTGGCTTTACTCCTCACCGCAAACCTCTAGGATCCTTTTCCCCACGGGATTTAATATTCTTATTAGGAAAAAGAAATAATAAAAAAAAAACCCAAACAACAGCTATTGCATCGAGGCTTTCGTATTTCCCCCTATAATCTTCAGTTTCATTAACAACCGGTGATAGTCGAGTCCGCACACAACATGTTACACAGGCGCACGCACCCTCGTGTGTGCGTTGAAATGACAGATGTTTGCAAAAGCCAGGGAATCTCAAACCAGCCAGCGCTGCTCTACATAGGATCAGTTTGATGTAGGAGAGAGGAGTACTTACAGGATTTTGAAAGGAAGGGTGCTCTTCGCTTCTGGCAATTTACTTTCCCAGATACCTTTATGCGTTTTTCTGCCTTAAGGCATACAGTCTGAAAGCAAAACAACATCAAAGCTCCTTATTAACACTGTTTTCCTGAAATCAGAAGATGAAGCTACCTGAAACGTTTAATCCAATGTTAGCATTTATTTCCCAACAAAACAGCCAGGACAAAGTTCAAAAGAGCTAGGGCAGTTATCTACAGGAGACTAAAAGGCAAAGTGCAGGGAGTGATTTATGCCTCTGTCAGAACCCTTGGAACGGATTAAATAAACCTTAGGCTTTGCTGCATTCTCAGCCACTGCATTGTGTACTATGTAGTTCCCGCTTCCAAACGAGACGGCTGGGAGTAACCTCGCTCCCCCTCTGCCAGGTGCTGCAGGTGCGAGTTACCTAACTTTTGGGTTATTCGCAGAAAACTGTCTTTTCTGCTCTGCAAGCTGGCACTGCATTTTCAATGCGACTGGTGTCCACACGAGGCAGTTTTTGTGTTCTCTGTAGTAAAGGTTTTATAGATATCAATACTTTTTTTTTTCTGGATTAAAAAAAAAAAAGAGCGAGAGGAATCCCTGCTTTACGGGCCAGGAGTGCTGTCGGTATCGCTTGCCACCTCTCCGTTCGAAAGCGGCGCACGACTTTCAAATCCGTGCGTGCGTGTGCGCCTGCTTTTTGAACTCTACCGCGGTGGAGACGGCGCGGGCGGGCTGCGTGTGAGCTGCGCGTGGGCGGCGCGGGGACTGCGCTGGGGCTGCGCTGGGGCTGCGCGGGGGCGGCGCGGGGGCTGCGCGGCGGCGCTTCAGCACCAGGGAGAGCTCCGGCGGGCCGCGGCGCGGGTGAGGGCTGTCTGTCTGGCTGCACAGAAGCCTGTAATATGTTAATGGCCGTAGGGTATGCCCGAGGTACCATCTCAAGCTGCTTCGCACACCATATGTCAGGCCGTTAGCCACATGGATCTATTAATCAAAGGAGGAGAGAGGGAGAGAGGGAAGAGGAAAGAGGCAGCGGGGGGGGGGGGGGGGCGGGGGGGGCGGGGGGGGCGGGGGGAAGGGAGCTTTTAACACCCCACCCCATTTTGCTGTATACTTTCTCCTTTCATTTCTCTCAGATATAAAGACCGTGAGTACCTCGAACACACAGCTGTAATTCTCTTTTGATCTGCTCTTTTATACCCTCGTGTAACCAGCTCAGGTCAGCCGGTGGCGAGATGTGAAGGAGGAGGGGGGAAAATGTGTCACGTTTCCCCCGGCAAAGGATTTGGTTTTAAAGTGCCGCTCAACTTCTGTGACAAAGGGGATCTCTGTCCGCCCCTTCAGCCTTTTCCTTGCGGAGGGCGCCTCCGATGGGAAGGCATGTTCTACCCAGCCAAGGATCGGCCCCCCGACAGGCAGCCAGAGCTCTGACCGTCCTCACCACTCCTACATGTGCCCTATTGCCTATCGCAGCACGTCGTTTCTCCACGGGAGGTTTGCCCCAAGGTGACTAAACCCCTGAGATCCACAAAAGTACGGGATTCGCAAAATCACCGGGAGCAGGGGGACAAGTAGCCTGTGTAGGAAAGCGGTGTAAAAGCCCTTGTGTAGGCGAATTTTTGAGGCAGCCCTCAAAACGGGACCGGCGGGCCCGCCTGAACTTCTGCGGTTCAGGCACAAAAAAGATGTCCCGATGTACCTAAGGCCAGGGTTTAGCGCCCGAGAAAATGCACGGGCTCCCGGCTCTGGTTTCTGCTCTTTCCTTGGAAGATGGGGTGTTTGGGGTGACTTTTTTTCAGGGCTAGAATTTACATGCTCACACGGGCTCCTCCTGGACACCGTTGACCAGTCGGTAGGTGCCACGTCGGGGCACAGCCCGGGCAATCAACACTCCCAGGCTAATTCCGAGACTGCTGGATTTAAATTATTATTTTTTTCCTTCTTTTTTTTTTTTTTTTCTTTCCTTTCGCGATGAATGAGGGGGAACATTAAAGAGACTGACCTTTCGCTCAGGCAGATGCCGCATAAAGTTTTGAAATTCTAGGTTATTATGAAGTAGCTCCGGTAGCTCAGGAAAGTTATGGAGTGGTGGAGGAGGGGGAGGACAGGACTGCTTCGGTGTGCCAGCACCCTGCAGCAGGGTCCCTCCGTGGGGAGCAGGCGGGCGGGTAGGGCAGATCTCCTACTCCTGACCTCCAGGGCAAGTGGCACGCACTGGAAATGTGCTGGAAATGGTTGAAAAACACCCGGAGAAAGGGAGAACGGTGTGGGTTAGAGCAGGGACACGGAACACAGGGATAAACTCTTGCTTTTCGTAAGTCTACGTAAAAAGCACAAGATCCTCTAGCTGGTTGAAATTCCCTCTGTTGGTACAGCGCATCACAGAGAGGGAAGTTGGAGGGAAGAAGCGTTTGAGACAATTTCTGCGATTGCAGACACAGCATAGTAACCCTATTGACTGTGTTGTATGGTACGTTGCATAGGTTATGTTGAAGTCAGTCTTATTTTCTGGACAGACTTATTTTCTGACCTTTTTTCCCCTTTTGATGACTGGAAAAATAATGAGTGCATCTGTGCTTAGATCTAAATCTGGCACTCGTCTTCCAGAACCTTTGTTTTAATACAGATTGCATTTAACCTGCAGAAAATATGAAAGCCTTTCTAAGCCATACTTTGCACCAAGACAGAGGTAAATGCACGGGCTGAGTGTCAGTTGATTCTGCATTTCCACCTAGCTAGGGAAAGGCTCTTATTACCTTTAAATTTTGGTGCACACACCACCCGTCATTTTCTTCCTCTATTTAAAAGGTAACCCATATATCTGTCGTTTTAGGTTTCCAAAGACTCGTAACTTAATTCCTTCAGGCTATTCATCAGCACAGTAATTAAACTAGCAAATGGATGTAAATAAAGTGAAATTGGTTTCATGACAGATGAGCCGAAGAGGCCTCTGACATGAAACAAGCCAGGACAATAATTATTTTCTGCACCGGGCTATATGAGGAACTCCATCTGGATTTATTAGGTGCTGCAAGTTATTTGCTGGGAGCAGGCAAGACAGGAGGACTCACTTTAATTTGACAGGATTTTTTTTTCTTTTTGCATCCTAAATAGGTTACAGAAATATAAATCTGGAATTAACTTTGGCAATACTCCGAGAAGCCTCTACTCGATGTAAGAACTCGGCAGCGAAAATAGGTAGTAAGAAGAAAGGCGTATTAAACAATTTTCCCCCAAATGCTAAATAGGAGAAAATCTGCTTTAAAACCCTACTCTCGAGCTATACCCTATCAAAAAATAATCCAGATCACCGTGGCAGCCAGTGTATGCTTCTCTTTTCTACAAACATGCATGCGATACAGTGGAGGCAATAGAAAGAAGGCAAATTTGGAGAGCTCGGGAATTCTGAAGAGCTTTTCTTTAAAAAAAAAAAAAAATTATAATGTCAGGTAAATGTTGTCTGGTAAGATCCCCCCCGCGCCCTCTTTTCTGTCAAGGAAAAGTTTATACCCGCGGAGAAGAGAGGAGCAGAGAAAGGGGCTGCGAGAAGGGAGGGTATGGATTCCGCAGGTCTCAACTGTAATTGGAGCCATCACGTCCAGCTTGGAGTGGAAGTAATATACAGAATAAATAAAAAAAGGGCTCTCACAGCAGGTGCAGATTAGTCCCTTTTCCCCTGAAAAGATTAGAAACTGGCTGCTTTATGCTTAAACGTACTCTCAATTATTTAAGCGCCCCTTCGTGATTAGCAAGTAAAAGCAACGCTCCAAAGAGCTGAAGAAATGAAGCAAGAATAACATCGCTTGCCCACAGCTCACGTAGGCTTTCCAGCACATGCCCGACTCCCTGTCGGCTAGCAGCGCTCGCTCCGGGGACTCTTAGGCGCGTACACCTGTGGGGTGGGGAGAGGGGAAAGGAGAGAGGGAGGGGAGAGGGAGGGAGGGGGCAGGTTCAGCGTGAAAAAAATCCCGTCGAGGCTGTTCAGGCTGCAGCCCAACCTTGTTTCACAGGCGGTTGGGATCCATGGACAGATTTTCCCAGGAATGCTGGACCCTCAAAATCTCTTCCGCCGGAGGGAGAACTCCCCCCTCCCCCCCCCTCCCCCCCCCCCTCCCCCCATCAGATCTCGCAGCAAAACCCCAGAAAAAAGCCACCCAGAGCACCCTGTCTGAAGGGGCTGGGAATGAAGGCAGGACGCCTGTGTTCTGTTTGCACACGGCAGTTTGACCGGGGCTCATCTCTCTGCAATCACACCAGAGGCGTTTTCCACCCCTCCTCGCGGAAGGGGCTGTGATAACCGCCAAGCCGGGGAGACATCCTAAAGGGACTGAAATCCCCTTATGTCTGAAGCATTCCCTTTTAACACACACCAGACTAATTATTTAAAAGTTCTTGTAAAATTAGAAGGCATAGCCCAGTCCTTTAATTAGAATACACTGTGAATAGGGATAGCATATGGAGGGGAATGTCAAGAAGAGGGTGCCAGGGGCAGATCCTAGGAAATCTGTATTCATTTCTGCCTCCTATTTGTTCAGTAATCTCTGCCATCATAACTAAATCTTGGAGCACTGATGTAGTTCGAGTTGTTGTTGACTCAACGTCAAAATTCAATCACTGGGGGTTTTGCATCAGCCGGGCTACTTATTTGTCTAATAAATCCGTCATTTTGTAAGAAAAATATTTGAGCAGCCGTACTTGACCTCTTGGTATCCACAAGCCACATTTATTTCTACCAGTTTACAAATGCAAAATGGAGATGATCATCTAAATGCCTCGAGGTACTGTGTTGATTTCTGATTGGATTTTAGATGGAAATGTCTATTTTAAATACCCCGTGATTAAATTGTACATATAATAGAATTCATGCCTCTCAAATCAAATCCTGATTTGCAAAGCCCGATTTTATTTTAAAAGAAATATTATTTAAGCATAAATTGTTTTCTTAAATGATTTGTTAACCCCCGGCGGTACGATTTTGCTAAATAGCCAGGCGTATTTCTCACTGGAACGCTCGTTTTGCCCCACGACCGCCGGTTTCTGGCGAAGGGGTGTCGGGCGAGCCTGCGATGGGCGCCCCGGCCGGCCCGCGGCACCCCGCGCCGGGGGATGCACCGCCCAGGCCCGCGGCCTCTCCCCGGGAAGGGGCCGCGCCGCGTCGGCTGGAGCGGGGGGAAGCAGCTCCCACGCGAGCTTTGCGGTTGGGGGGCGGCGGGACACGGGAAGGGGGAAGGTCAGGGAAGGGAGCGGGGGGGGGGATCCGGCAGCCTGCCCGGCCTCAGCCCCCCGCGGGGACCCCGGGGAGCCGCCGCGCCCTTCCGCCCCCCTGCCGGCCCCTCCCGGCCGGACCCCCCTGCGCGGGGAAGCCCCACGGCCGTGGGGCCGGCTGGCGTGTGTGGGTGTGTGGGCGGGCCCGCACCCTCCCCGGCCGGCGGGGGCCGCTTGTGCGGGATCTTCCTTCCCTCAGTAAACACCCCGCGCCGCGGCCTTGACCCCCGTCCCCCCAGCTTCCCCCTCGGGCGGCTGCCGGAGTCTTCCCGTCGCCGTGGAACTACGCAGGGCCGCTGCCCCGGCGTGGGAGCCAGGAGCCGGTTCCTGACCACGGCACCCCCCGGCGCTGGGCCCGCGGAGGCCCCCACAGCCCGGCTGGAGCCCGCCGGTCCGGGCCCGCGGCCGGGCAGCGTCCCCTCGCAGCCAGCCCGCCTCCCGCAGCTCCCTAACGGAGTGCCCGGTACAAAGCAGGGGGAGCGGAAAAGCGAAATACCTGGGCATATTGAAAATATTAACGTTGGCTCCTAGGAATTAATGTAATGGGCTATAGTTATTAACAACTTATAAAGGCTTAAATCAATATAAATTAATTTAATTATGATTTCTAATTGCATTATGCATGATCAATTAGAAACACTACATTAAAGATAATTAGAGCAGGGTGCTAGTCACTAATCACTTCCCTAATAGCTTAATGAAAAGGAATGACAAGTATTACCTATGGGGTGGACCCATGAAATAATATAAATGCTTAGTTTTCAATAGAAAATAATCGCGCCTCTTAACAGATGCTTTAATCACTTTATTGCAAACGCAAAACCGCTTTGGACTTTTTCCGTGGCCTTGCTTAAATTTTTTTTTGGTGTTGATTGAAGTGCTGATGTATTATGAGTCCATCTATTGATGACCCAGAGGAAGACTAACTTTTATGTATAAGTATCATGCTGTCCTTAGAAGCTGGTGCCAAGAGGTCAGGCTAGATGGAGGCCCTGGCTTAGCATAATGGGTTTAACATTTCCATGACATCATCAGGGAATCTGAAAAGGAGGCTGAGGATAATCAGAGTGGTCATTCAGAAGCAGAGTAAATATTTTATGAGGATATATAGAAGACAGGAAAGAAGGTGGTCAGAAAGGTGAATCTTTAGTTCTTCATGCTCTGTGAAGAAGGTTTTACACCTGGTACGGATTTTGATTGAAAACTTGTGTATTGTTAATATAAAAAAAAGGCAGAGCATGACCCTTAGGTGAATTCAGATGTTGTTTTTAGTGGTGATCTAAATATATTTGTATTCATTGTTGTAAGGGTTACAGATTATCTCTTTTACTTTTCAGATATAGATACATGCTTACTTGATTCTTCATTCACCCTGAGTATTGTCACATACTTAGGGATCTGTTCCAACCTTAATAACCAGAGTTCAATTATTGCTAAAATGAAAAGCAACCAACATAAATGAATGCTTTGTAAATGGGCAGTGTGAGGCAGATGAAACGAAAATGCTTTCCCCGTGATTAGCTTTATTTTCATATCTTTGCCTAATAACTGAAGCAGCACTTGCAGCATACATCTTGGTTAGACTCATTATATGATTCATAGTTTTCAGAGAAGTAGTGTGTAATTAGAGAAACTGAGATTTGTGAGAACAGTAAAGAACAGTAACATGTAATACCCACATTTGTCACAGCAAGACCTGTTTGAAGAATTTTCTTTCTTTTAAGGCTTGATTGAGACCTAGAAGCTTTGGGACTCCTGAGGATAACACGATCTGAATAAAAAGGAGGAGTGAAGGGTAGAGCTTAAATGTCACCCAAGGAGTATAGCCCTTTAAGGCTAAGTTATTAGAAACACGCTGATTTTAGTATTAAACCATGACTGTAGATGACTCTGTGGATGCAATGAAACCAGGGATATACAGCTGCTCTTCTTTTAAAAGATTCCTGTTTAAAAGCTCACAGTAGAATAGCTATTTTTCCTCCCATGTTCTGCAGAGGAAAGGTAGAAGCAGAAACACACTAACTTTGCATAACAATGTCTAAGTATTCCAGTGAAGTGGGACAAATTACAGGATGAGGTTGGTCATTCCCTCTGTTGTTTGGTTTGAAATGATGTGACCTCATACTGGCAAGATCCAGCGACAAGATCTGAAAACAATTCATGGAAAGGTTTTCAAAAGTGCAGCTACTCCAACGTCAAACTTGCTGTTTTTCTTAAAAAAAAATCCTCCACAGGAGCCCTTGGCTCCGGCGAGGAAAGTTCTGACACGTTGGAATAGCAATAAATACATATAGAGAGTCTAACACCTTGAACTAAGGATGGGATATCAACATGTCTTAAAACATCTAGGTGACAGATGCCTTATAAATACCAGTAGAGACACAATCTTGTGGCTCCTATGGCACTTCAGCTGTGGGTAACTATCCCAGCTGCTGTGACTTTCTTGCTATGTTTGTCCATTATTGCAACCTGACCTCTGCCCTAAACAAAATGATTTCCACGACTACTGTTCAACCCCTTGTCAGGAGCGAGGAGTCCCCCAGCATGACTCTTCTGTAGCCAAAGAGCTCACAAGGAGAAAAACAGTCCAATGGATTTCATAGATTGGCTCGAGGACTGAGGTCTGTACGCAAACTCATCTTGTGATATGCCTTAATTTTCTCTGCCATGAATAAATATTGCACCAGGCTATGTTTTTCATCCTGCACCGGAGTTGGGGAGGTCTTACCTACAAAAAGGTACATGTGGGGTGTTAGTTAATACAACTGCTTTTGAGAATATTGATTTTCTGCTTTTTTTTTTTTTTAAGTAGAAGCACAAAGAAAATCCTTGCTTGTGCAAGGGACTCTTGGTTATAAAAGCCTCACCTACACACTGAGTGGTTAGACTGAGAACCACATGTAGTCGTGCTTTATGCTGTTCTTTCATATAGCGATTGATTTTAGATAGTGCGGTGAACCAAGGATGGAGCATGATGCTGTTTATGTGTCAGGGAAAGGAATGAAAATAGTTATGTGAGATACAGTGGTGACTGAAGCATATAGCGTTGTAGCCGTGGAACTATTGCATGCTCCTCTCTCTAAACTAAATTCAGAAGTTAATAAAACAAACACCTTTGTGGTTCAAACACATCTTTCCATCCTTTTGGGCAGCCTCTGAATGATTGGCACATTTGCAATCACAGCAATTCACCAGAGCCTTAGGATCCATTTTTGTAAATTTTTGCTCAAGTTTTTTGTTGAATATAAAATTGATTTTTCTCCTTAACTAAAATTAAGTGGAAGGACAATTTTAATTCATTTAAATAGTTTATTAAAAAAAAATAATATTACATTTGCTGCCTGACATCTCAAGGCTTCCCCTTTTCTGATTGACTGATTTTTGCACAGTCCACTAACAGCTGCAGGCAAGTATGGTAGCAGAAACTTTAATAAATTCTTTGGTTTTTAAAGCTTCAAAACTAATCCTGGCAGCCTGGTTTTTGGTAACAGAACTAAGCATATTTTGATCAGCGGCTATTTTAATGCTATGCAGGCAGGATAATTGTGTCTGACCAGGTTGTTGTTGTGATCTTGGTAGTAAGCTGCCATGGTTGGCATGATTATGTTAGGTTGCAATGTTGTATTTTAAAAAAATATTAAACTGTATAAGCTACTGTATAATTGGACATTGGGTACCATGATTTTTTAGCAAATGCACGCGATTGTGCTAGAGAAGTTTTAAAGTAATATGAAGCAAGGGAAGGTCTTTTCAGGATCCATGGGACACTGAAGAGGATGATGCTCTTAGCATGTAATTAAATATTAATAATGGTGAGAGGCTGGACTTATTTTTCTTCTCTAAAACATTGTTAATAGGTCTCAGTCTGGCATTGAAAACATTAGGCACATTGTTCTGTGTCTCACCTTTTTAACCCTGTTTGCATGTTTAAGTAAACACATCTTAAGGTCTTTTGTGCTGGTGATTGGTGACAAAAACAATCTGTATGTTAAATCAGTGCTGGGCTCAGGAGAGGAGCATATTCTGGTTCAATTTCATCCCGTTGCAAACTGAGCAAATCGTGATAGCCACCAACTGTTCTGTCTGTATTTGAACTGTATATGGTTTGGTTGTCCAAAACAAAGGACAAGAACGTGGAGCTTATACTTACCCACAAAACATGTGAAAACATTAAAAAAATAAATTGGATTAGGAAACAGATGAATATAATGACCTTCCTTACTCTCAATCATATACTGCCAGCTAAGTGTTTGAGTCTGAAAAATTGCACTAATGAAGCTATTTGAAGGCTTTTGTGGACAACTGCTTCCTCTTTGAAGATTAAATGAATGATGTTGATGTGATTAATCTTAGTACAGGGAGTGATGCAGCAGCCAGAAAATACCTTGGTGATTTTCATAATTAAACTGAATCAACATTTCAAAGAAATGCCAGTGTTATCACTTGTATATTAGAATTACATTCATTAGACAGAAGAAACAAATAATTTGAGCAAACAAGCTTTTCCTTTTGGTGTACTGAGACTTCTGTCATGTCCCAGAGTATCTTACTATAAATCATCATTACTGTTTAATTTTATCCTGGCTTTTTCTGTTACTTGTTTTCTGTTTGCTTTTCCTTAACCATCCTAATGATTCACAGTTACTTGTTTCCTGGTTACTTATTTCAGTATGAAGCAGCCTTTCCCAGTTTTCCAGTTAAAATTGCCTGCCCAGCATAGTATTTCAAATCATTGTCACTGAAAAATGATGCAAATAGTTGCTGGTTTATATGGATAATGCAGTCAGGCATTCCAACAATCTCTAGCTCTAAAAAGGCTCATCTATAAAGGATAGGACAAGCCATGGAATATATGAGAGACCGGAGCGACATCGGTCTCTGCATAAGACCGAGAACACAAATAGTAGTTCACAGTGATCTGTGGAAATAACAGTTTGGGTCAGATTCTGCATGTTTAACTCATTCCTTGAGAGTCTTACAGTTGTCAATAGGACTGCCCAGAGTAACAGTCCTTAGCAGCTGCTAAAGGGGCAGAATCTGGATTCACGTAACTGAGCAACCCTAAGTGGTCTTTAATAGTGCATATTTAAAATATCTGGATAATATATGTGCACTATTTTGTGACATAACAACTTAAAGTATTAAACGTGTTTCCCAACATACATGCTTAAACGCATAAATGAACACACATATGCACATGTGTACTCACAGGCAGTAAACTTGCCAACATGTCAAACAGTTTCAGTAGGGTAAAATCAATGAACATCACAAAAATGCAGTCATCTACTTCTTTAATGCAAATGAAAGTGAAGGTGTAGGGTTAATGATTGTAGCATCAATACAAATTCACCATATTGCTCTTTCTATCGCCACTTCAGATTATTTGAAAGGTTTCTATGTGACTTTTGGTAACCCTGATATTTACAGTGTACTTCTAGTCATTGCACAATCTTTCCCTTCACAGTTGCTTAATAGAAAAAAGAAATTACTTCTTTAGCACAGTGGATAAAACCCTAGCTTTTTACCTTGAGGACCTGAATTTGAGTTCATTCCATAATCTGAAGTGAAATGAGATTGGTGGTCTCCACAAAATCTCTAATGGGCAATAATCAGCACCACCAAGATGAAGTTTTCCTCCACATTTGGTTTAAAAGCAGCACATGGACTCGGAATGCCCACTGATCCCAAGGAAAAGGTTTCTGTGACACTGTCTAGATGTGATATAAAGGAAACATCCCCCTCGCCCTGTATGACCTCACACCTAACCTTGCCTTTCCACATACCTTAGCCATTTACCTCAACTCATTCTTCCTATCCCATCTCTCACTTCTTTATAGACGAAAAATTGTATTTGCTGTTATCCCATATATCCCTTTGTGCTATATCTTTCACCATTCTTCTCTATCCTATGTTGTGTCCCTTTGGTTGGGCACTACTGTGCGCAATGCTTTGTATATGACTCAGTAAGTGTTTCTTACTATAGGAATAAATGTGATTACCACCGCTACGAAGGCATCTCCAGGAGGGAGACCCCAAGGTACATGCTGTAATTAATGGCCCAAATGTGAATCTGACGGAATTCATGTGTTGACTGCTTTCGTATCCACATCTGTCATGCTGAGTAGCAGCTCTGTATTTATCAGTCAGCACAGAGTGAACCTTGTGACCAAAGAAAATGGTCAATGAGGTGTACGTTCATCTCACCTGCCTTTAGCCATAAAAGAGACAAGTTGCCTAAGCTAACAGTTAGACCTCTGCTGTTGTTCATGAATACAGAAGTAGGCATTACCGAATGGAGATTTATTTCATCTGAAGACAACTGGCTGTGATAGCTGAGGTGAATAGCTCTCTGGAGGTGACTTTCCTTTCCGCTGGCTTTAGCACAGAAAGAAAGCCTCAGCTAGTTAACCAGCCTTGGAGATCTATGTATCCTCACCTCATCCTTTGTGGCTCAGGTCTACATCTACATGGCTTTCAGGTATGCCTCAGAAGAGCTTGGGAATACAGGGAGTCTGTTCATGCAGGAATTTTTTTTGACTGCAGATGTGTGAACTTGAGAATGACTTTATAGTAATTTGTGTGAAAGGAACAACAGCAGATTGGTAGGTTGGGCTTGACATGCTACAAGTTTTCATTGCCTTATTGGAGATCCAGCTGGATTTCTTTGCCTTGAGGGGGAGGGGAAAGAGGAGAGCAGAGGAGAGGTGGCTAAAAAGAGGAAGTGCCCTGTTCTCCCTACAGCCAATATCAAAATGTATTTTGTAAGACTGTATCTTTAGCTGTTTTTAAATTTTTGTTACTTATATCTGCTCTTAAACATTACTCCACTGGGCATCCCTCATGCTATTTCAGATATTTTAAACACAGTCTGCCTTCCCTTCCCCTCTCCCTTCTCACTGCAGAACTTGAGTTGAGGCTACATGAACCCAGCAGAAGGCCTAGGAAAGGTCAAGGGCCAAGTGCTGCACAGCGTGGACACTGCTGGTGTGAGGACACTGGTCCTGGTCAGGACGATGCTGTGCCATTGGGCTGAGAGTCAGAGGTGATTTCCTGGCATGGATGCATTTAGAAAAGAAAAAGCAGCTGAGATAGTTAGGCACGATAATTAGCTTTCACAAAGGTAGTGAGGAAGCAACAGCAGTGTGTGTGAGGGCAGAATTACTCTCCAGAGTTATACTACACTAGCTACACAGATATCGTCAATTCCTTTTGTGTAGATTCATCGATATCTTCCTTTGGGCCAGAACAATTGGGTAGGGTGGGATTTCCTTCAGATGGCTTTGGACATTAAAAAAGTAGGCACCGAACCTGAACTGGTTGTTCAAGGTCCCTTTGGGTCAGTGTAAAGAGGTAAACGTCTCATGGGAATTCAGCCCACCTCTGAACAAGTAGCTCATGTAGGATGGATGAATCACTCCTTGGAGGTACTCATTTCTGTTCATTTTGAGAGGGTCACAGCTAGGGAGAATTAATCCTTTCCCTCCTGTAAAATATTTATGTGATTTCAATAGTCATCTGGCCATAAAAAATGCAGGCAGGACTATATTGTACAACACATAGCATACTCTATGCATACACCAGCATACATACATATGCATTCATATGGCTCCAGGAGCCAAAAGCACTAGAGGGTCTTGAACAGGTTCATTTGGGAGAGGAACAATATCAAAACAGCTTCTGTTGGAGATTTCCAGTTCAGGAGCCCTGTTAGAAGCTGGGGAGCCTATGTTTTCAGCCTCTTGAGCGACAGACAGATAGGTGAGGGTGGAAGTTATAGGTGAGCATTTATTAACCACCAACAGACTGCTGTTATATACAAGAATTATAATAAGTGTTGGTTGAATTGTACTATTTGTAAAAAATGTTTCGTATGTACGGATAGAAAGGACATTAAGAATTTTAACTACAAAACCAATGAAAATATCTTTAGAAAGGAGTTGAAGTTTCAAAACAAGAATGTGTTCCTACTCATTTATAAACACCATGCTCTTAAAAACAGGGAAAGGAGTAATAAGGGTTATCTTAGTTTGTCCATATAATGACCATTCATATTAAATAAGAAAGATGCAACATATAAACCTTAACTTTGAAGTACTTATTGTTAAAGTTCCTTTATGTATCACATTTATGTATAATACACATTTTTATCTCTACCTATTTTTAAAGGTATGAGAAAATGATGTACCTAAAAAGATATTATTTTATAACCAGTTAGTGGTAAAATATTTATAGTAGTTGTTTATCCATAATAATGTTGTATATTTAACACAAAGATGAAAAAAATAGAACATTGTTGGCTTAAGGTAAAACTATGTGCTTTTATGGTTTACATTTCAGTATTAATACTTAATGAGTATACAGATGATTTTTTTCCCTTTTAGAAGAGCTTTCTAAGATAGTTATATTTCAAAATGACTAAAAAAGCAGATTTAAAATGTTTAACTGCAAAATGGTTTGTGATTAAATACAGATGGATTTATTTTTTATATGAACGGGCCTTCCTCAGTCACACTAAGTGGAACTGCTAAAAATGTTCCTATTCCAGACCTTCAAGTGCCTTTCACAAGCAGCGATGTGGAAGTCTCAGACAGAATAGTGACAGCTGATTCTGTTAATTGGATCAGGGGAGTCACAAAGCTTGGTTACTTGTCTTACAGAGGTGCCAAGTGCCATTGGCGAGGTGGTAGGGTAACCTAGATATCTATATTGTATATTAGACTGGCAGGTACAAACCAGGACCTACATACTTATCAAATTACAGCTGAGGCCAGGCACAATATCTTGTGGTACCTGGAATGGCATAAAACACTATATTTTGGAAAAGGAGTCCCTCGCTGACCTACTTTAGACATTGATTTTATGGAGAGATGACTTGCACCTTTGAAATTGCCCCAGTGATAAGGGAAATGTAGAGTGACTGGCCTAGTCATGGACGTTTAAGCTGTAGAATTAAAATTAGGTGAGATGAATTTTACCTTTGAGACCCAAGTCCAGAGCCTAATACCCTAACCTTCTGTTCAGATGCCAGTTCATCCTGGGAGGCCCACAAAATATTTAAGTTTCTAACTTCTATTCATTCTCTGAATTTCATTGGGAAGTTGGGTAACTAAATTAGGATTTAGGATCATAAATTGATAGATGTCCAGTTCCAAAGCCAACAGCATATTGTTGCTGTACCATCTAAATAAGGGGCCTTACTAGCTTACAGATATCAAGTAAGCCTATTAAAACATGATTGGAGTTGACTCTGCTGTTTTCTCTAAGAAAGCCTTATCAGTAGGATACTTATTCAAGACTTGGGTTCAGGACCTGCTGCAGCTTGAGATTACTTGAATCTCATCTACTTCATCCCAAGGGATATCCTGTTTATTACACTGTCAGGTCAGCAGGGATTAAAGCTCTTGTGTTTTCTCCTGTTAGAGATGGACAACTATGTAACACTCATTAGACACCGGTCACTGGGAGTGCAAAGACATGCTAGCATAAGTGGGTTGCTTTCTGGGAATTCTTGAGTCTGGTTTCATTAGGCATTGTTTATGAATTGTATTCAATAATTATATGTATTTTATACATATATATAAATAAATGACATAAAATAAAATAGACACACAATTTCCTAAAAATATTGGCCAGTTCACTTTCTTAGTTTCCTTCCTTCCAGTAGAGAAGCCTGGCCATCAGGCTTGAGTCCTTAGGTCTGCCTTCCCTCTGGTCCCACAAATCTTTGTTGTGAGATGTTATTTAATTGTAACTGATTGCAACCATCACTGTTACATGGCATCTGCTCTTTCAAGAGGTTATCCTCTGCTAAGTACACTGGGTTCTTGCTGTATCTTGTCATCTGAATAGTTCTTTGGACTCTGCTGTCTGTGTTGGCTGTCGGCTACATTCAGTTCTCCACTGGTTGGCTCAAAGTGCTAGCTCATATAATCTAGTTTATTTGGCATGAATATGACACAGATGCAAAGGGACATCCATGTCTCATGTAGAGATCATACCTACAAGCTCCATTCACTGAGACAACTACCTTACTGCTATACACCCACATACAGACTCCTGAATTTACATTGCTACAGTCTAGTGTTGAATCTTTTACTCAAGGTTTGATTCAGTTGCCCATGCATAAGCCCCTAGTGCTATTTCAAATACTCTAGGTTTGTCTGTGGAGCTGGTGCACAGGGCACAGACTCAGACCTTCTTTATTCTGGAGTGACAGCTAAAGGGCAGCTGGAGGGCTACCCAGCACTACCTCATACAGCTTTAGATGTCTATGTATAGGCATCTGGATTAAGCTCCTAATGTCAATGCCTAAACTTCAGAGGGAGGCGGCGATACAGCCGTATTCTGTGGCTAATGTTTCGTAACAGCTATCTTTAAGTGAGTCTGCTCCCAGCAGGTAGAGTCTCTGGGCTGCTCTTTGGTGCCTAGCTCTCTCCACTAATCAATTAGGAAGCCTAAGTACCCAATTTAGGCAGCCTGTGACTGCCTAATTAATGTTTTTAATTTTCCTAACTCCTAAAAAGGAATTAGGAGATGATATACTTCCTTGAGTCTGTGCCCAAGCAGCCAGTGTTTCATTATTAACATTATCCAAGAGTCTAAAATCTGCTTCTGGACAATCTGATAATTGCCCAAATCCTGATCTGCTAAGTGTGTAACACATGCCTATGCAATCTTTGGATTTTAAGTTATTTTATCCAACACATCAATTGTATGTGCAATATGACAGGAATAGGTTTAACTCCTGATATACCTTGCAGAGTTCTGTGGCCTTACAGATGAATGGGGGATGCTAAGTCCTTCAGGATTTGTTGCATAAAAGTAGAATAAAGCATATGCTTTAAGTTAAGTCTGAACTTGTTTTCATTTAAGGTAAAAAATTCTGATTCAATTCATTCTGTTTTGTTAGGGATTTGAAACTGCATCTCTCACCAAAATGTTCTAAGCATCAGCCTAGTAGATTTTCTGGGGTTGGCTGCTCACAGCCTCTCCTTGCGAGATGTGATGTTCCACTTCACAGAGAGTGATTAAATATTCATTAAGCTAGTGAAAGAACAAGCTTCTCAGAAGACAGAAAGAGTCTGGTACTTAAGGCAGTCACCTGGGAAAAAGGGAGATCTGGATTCCAGTCACTGCTGTAATGATTACTTAGTATTAAATACATACACTGGTTCACGAACTGGAACCCAGCTTCTTCCTTCTCGGGGGGAGGGGAGCTGACTATCAAGTACTTCTCACTTTTGTGACTCACTTCTGTTGCAGTGATTACTTAATTATCCAGGAAAGCTCTGGCTGGGGAGAACGAGCACTCCTCTGGGAGGTGGAAGATTGTAGTTCCATGTGGCGAAGGAAACTAGATGTGCCTTTCTCAGGCCCTTTATTATCCAAAAGCTGGAAAATGAAACCCCTTCCATTAAGGAGTAAAACATAACTCAAGGGGTTTAGAACCATGAATCCCAAGTGGAAGAAGACATTTTATCTAATCCAAAAATAAGTTGCAGAGTAAGGAGAAGGTTTAAGGCATATGCTTAATCTCAGTATTTCCTGAAGTGCTTCCTTGCTCAGCAAGTCTTTTTGGATTCCATCTTCCCTATACAATTTGTAAGGAAACAGACATCTAACTCAGGACTGCAGGTTTTAGTACAAAAATACACCTTTTGGGTATAGGCTGTGACATTTAACTAAAATCCCTTGCAGGTCTGTCCTCTCAGGTAAAATTCTCAAAGACATTTTGTGTTGCTTCCATAACTCCTCTTGAAGCCAGGACAGATTTTACCACGGATTTAAGAAGGGGCATAACAGTACCAGCAGAGATGCCTTTTATACCCTACTTTTCCTGTGTGGTTTCATTAGAGTATATATTCTGTTGAATAAATCTCTCCAGGATCATTTGCATTCTTTATACAAATCTGGTGGATTTCTTTGTGTTTTTTTTTTTTTTTTTTTTTCCTCCCCCCTGTTTGTTTTGTTTTGTTGTGTTGGGTTTTTTTTTTTAACATGTATGTTTCTATGCTGACAAATACAAAATTATGTACATTGATGCGAATAATTTGAACTTCTGGTATGCCTCATGGAGATGTGTGGCTCTGATTCAGCAGCAGATGACCTAGGGAGTTTCAGGGTTTTGCTGCATGGGGTGAATCTGAGCATATGCATTAAGTCTATGAACTTGCTGACTCAGGACCTGAATTACCCATACCTGATCAAGAAAAGACCTGTTTGATGTTGAAAACCTCTGGCATTAGGCAGTGAGAGAAAGAAAAGCAAAATAAATGCTGACTTGCTTATAGAATGCATTAAAAGAGAATTAAAAAGACAACCAGACAATTATTTTCAGTGTCACAATATAAACTAGAGGTAAATTTCAACCTGGGAAGATGAATAACTATTTTTCCTTACCTCAGAAAGAAGCTGGAAGAAGTGTTTCAGGAAAAAGAAGGGACTAGATTTATTTTTGCATGAAGATAAATCAAAGTAGCATGAAATACTCCATTTTCCATGTTTTGTATTTTCTCCTTTCTCTCCTTCCTTCCTTCATACTGTTAGCCCTTTGCTGTTTCCTTTTCTCTTTGATTCCTTCCTTCTTTCCCCTTCTCTCTTTTCTTCCTTCCTGTACTCTTTTCCTTCCATCCTACCACAGCCATTCTGGATTCACTTGTGCAAAATTATTGTCAAAATCATCCTTAAATGAGGGATTTGGCTGCAAACTCACAGCTATTTTTTCTGTCCTGGTAGTACAAAGTATTTATCCAGAAAGCCAGGATAGGGAAGCCAGGATTCTCTATCTCTGAAAACAGTCTTTGAACTTTTCAGCCAGAGGAAGTTTTCTGTTGGCTATCACTTATGAAAAACATGTTGGCTTTGTTCATTTTTGTTCTTATGCACTAAAGTTCAACAACCTAAAAGAAATATCTAGGCCTTGATCCTTGAATCTACTGAAAGCACAAAGGGGAAAGAGAGGGGACTAGAAAGGAAAGCTACTAGGCTACAGTAAGCTGGCATGTGCCGTTCCAGGCTGAAAGTGAGCAAGATTAAGGTTGAGACATGGGTAGGATGGGGCAAGGAATACAGAAATTCTCCCTAAAGCCTCCGTACTTCTTGGCTTCTAATGACCTTTTTAGCTTCAACATGCCAGCAGCTCTCTGCGCTACTTGCCTTTCTGAAAAATAAAAGTATAGAAGACATTTTAAATAATTCCAAATTTAGCCATGTTAAGAAAAGAGAGAAGTGAAGAAATGAGAAACAGCAAGCAAGCTGGTTCCTTGACGTAGGTCAGAAGTGCTGAAGCAGACGGCTCACTCTGAGGGGGCAGCTGGCACTTTTTTGGTTGGTGTTCTGCTCCTGCCTTGGAGTCTGAGATTCATGTTCCAATTAACCCCTAAACTCGGAAGCACTCAGGGTTGCTGCTAGGTCACATTTTAATTAAAATTCAGAATATTCTTGGAACACATGGGGAAGCTCATCAAAGATTTTTTCTTGTAACTATTTTACTTTTGTCCTCATTCCTCTTTCCTTCCTAAGCCTTCCTGCTCTAATCAAGCAAAGACAGGTCTCCCACCTGGCAATGCAAAACCTGGTCCCAGCCACATGACATGCTGCTGTTCATTTTAAAGGAGTGACTCTAAAGTCATTTATGAATGCCAGGCTGTTCCTGTACGTGTGTGGCCAAAGCAATTGTATGGAAGAAAAATCCATCAAGAGCTTTAAAACACCAGAGATATTACTTCTGTTCCTACATTTCTGTTTCAGTTGCTGGCAGTCAGCCTACTTGAGATATTCTGTCCAGATTTAAAAGGTATGATGCCATAAGAGATAGAAGTACTAGAAGAAGAGCTACTGATCCTCTGCAGCGTCACTAGGACAGTCAATAAAGATGTTTGAGTGTCAGCAGGCTAGCTATGGTGTCCTGCTTTGGCATGGAGTGTGGCCAAAGAAAGATAATTAGACATTTATTTAGGGATTCATGAGAGACTGCATGCTGATTTCTGTGACATCAATGGCAAACAGCAGTGGAGGGGCAACAAGGGAATAATGTGTATCTGAACTGCTTTCTCTTAAGTACTTATGTGTCAGGTCTCCAATTAGCGACAAACCTAGGTGTTTAGAGCTCTTAATGAAGAAGAACAGGTATTCCACAGCCCTCTTACTCTGAGGGTATGAATTTATAGGTATGCATACTCTAATTGTGCCCTTCAGACCAACTTCAGAAGGAAAGATGTGAACATGCACACTGAATACGCACTTATGGAATGCAGGATCTTCTCGAAATGATACCGCAGGCTTTCAGAAAACCTGGCTGCTCCATCCCTGGGTGGGTACTTTAAGACCAGAATTATCGTACAACCTGGTTAGGTGCTTTAACCACTAGACTAGTGTGCAGTACTTGGGAGCCACTTGGTGGTATCATACTCAGCAGAGTCTGAAGGAATAAAGGACAGTCTGAATAGGTCTAGCAAACAGGTTCTTCTGGGAACTTATCTCTTGTTAGCATTCTGAAATTCTGATAGACACAAAGCTGCATTCTAAAAAGTCCTCCCAGCTGGGGAAAAAAAAGAATTAAAAATAAAAAGTGACATACTTAGTACACTTAGCAGCCAAACCTTAAGAAATATTACTTTCTGAATCACTAATTTCTCTGACTGACTTTGCCTGCAAACTGTTCAAAGCAGATGTAGTCAAGGGATAAGTTGACGTCAAAATATTACAGTGACACAAAACCAGAAGGAATGATTGCTAAAATACAGAAGAGACAGTCTTAGTAACAAGCTCCATGGTCCTCAGCCCTACAGCAGAAGGCAGATGTAGGCAGAGATGAGGATGTAACAATTTTGAAGCGGTGAGCTGGGACTGCAGGAGTGTTTTTGGTAGATGGAATATTTGTACTCAAATTAGAATTCAATCAGGATCATGCTGGAACATTTACCTACTATATATTTACATGCATATTTGATATATACAAGTTGCCTGTTATACTATCTAAGCATCTTAAAAAAGACACTATTTACCATTTGATGTTAAATCTAAACAATAGTAAGCGAAGTCTATGAACAGTATGTCTTGGGGACTGCATGGAATTTATTTTTCTTCTGGTAATTTGCTTGATAGCGCTTTCAGGCATTAGTCACTAGAGCCTAGTCAGAGCTCCTGATACTCTGGAGACACTCTTGAAAGACTGAAAAATCCCAGACAGATTTTATGCCAAAACCCCCGGTTTATATAAGAGGGGAGGTATAGACAACTGTGGTCTGACAAGGCATTTTTAATAAAATGAAGTTTCCAGGACACAAGGGTTTGACATTCTTTTGCCAGCCAGTCACCACTTCTAGATACCTTTAAAGTCACTGGAGTGGAGAAAAGAGGAAGATTTGCTGAAAAACCATCACCAACCCCCTCCACCAACTCAGAATCTTTCCAGAATTTACCCTGCCAAGTACAACTCAGAATTAATGAAAAACAGCAGTGAAATTAACAGCAAATTACTTAATTTCTAAGATGTGAGAAGAGTTGCATTAATGAAGCTCTTACTTTCGAGAGTCAAACTCAAGTCCTGTAGTCCATCATCACAGAGAAAACGATACTATAAATAGTACGAAAGTGACCAGCAAGTAGAATTTGGGAAGTATTAGGTTGTATACTGTCACAGTACTGCCCAGTTTGGCATAATATCCTGTCTTTATTCTATTTGTAAGTGAAAAGAAGAAAAACAAATTCAGGGTAGAATGAAAAGTGACGTGGTTTCAATATACACTTGTTATTTGTCTGCATGCTTACATGATTAGCTGCATTGGCTAGCTAAACGCTGTAAGGAGAAGTGGAACTGGAGGGAAAAATTAGGGGCTACTGCTGTTTTCCACAGTGTCAAGAAAATATAAACATGTTCATGAAGATCTTCAGGTCTTTTCTCTCTCTCTCTCTTTTTTTTTTTTTTTTCCCCTTTATACTTTTCCTAACCCAAATGCATTTGCGCTGATCTTTAAGATTCAGCACATCTGTCTGATACATTATTTTTATTTTATGTCCTGGCACCTAATGGGTGGATATACATGACATGTTTTAACAAACCAGTGTGTAAAACTATGTTTTAATTGCAAGTTTTGAAGTAGAAGGCACAGCCTTGCTTTCGTTTCCTGTAAAGGGTTTATACGCCAAAGAAAATACCCACCAGTTTATACCAAGATTGTAGGTATGTAATGGGCAAAATGTGTTCATGTTATATAGGTTGGGTCTGAGGCAGCTCATTTCTGTTAAAATATTTTGGGAATTATGATGGTCAAGGGAAATGGAAACATTTCTATCTTTAGTTAGTTAGGGTGGGGTTAGCATTGCATGCTTCTATCGGAGCTAATTGCCTAGACTCGTGTTACAGGCAACAAACAACAAAAATAGGCTTCTGGGTGGTGTGTCTCCTCTGCTGAAAGTAGATGTCTAAATATGTCAGGTGAATTGAGCTCTGCAAATGTCTAGTGCTCTCCATTGCCTAAATATCTAGACAGCTAATTTATACGTAAATGTCAACATATAAAACGTCTCAGGCTGGCTGAGATGAACCTCACCCATATTGGATTTCTTCAGGTACAGATTCAGAAAAACATCCCTTCTAGAAAATCACTTAAATACACATCTAAAATGCATGGAAGTACTTCAACACTCTCCTCAGCTGGAGCTTCTTGTACGAAGCTCACATACTTAGCTTTATTAACCTTACATATCCACTGTTGAGACCCTCCAGAACAAATTACTTTTTGAAGGACAAGGTTGGAGTGGTCCAAAATGAAGCAGGGGAGTGAGTTAGTTGTCAAGCGGCATGGATGATCAGAAGCACTCTGTCTGACCTATTCTGCTGCCACAGGGCTGAATGGTGTATTAGTTATACATTACCTGACCCATACATTTATTTGTTTGTTTTGTATGGACAAAAAAAGAGGAAACTGAAATACTTAAAGTTAACTCTGTTTGAACAGAGTTATCTATTTGAACAGTAAGTAAATACTTTTTGGAAGAAACAGTGCTAGGAGAAACTTATTTTTCTTATGTTCTTTTGGATTTTAGTGTACTATTTTTATGGGTGTTTTGAGATTATTTTTAATGTAGTGCATACTTCCCTTATACTGAGAATAGAAAACAAAGCTTTCAAGGAAACACTCAAATTAGAAGGAAAATGAGCACAACCGATTCAGTTTATTTCCTTTCAAAAATAATAAAGTGATGGTGTATCTCTGTTTACATCTATCACCATGGTTTGGGGAGTACAGTTTATTTGAAGGGACCCATCTTTGCTTGCTCATTGCACTGTCTTCTGGGTTTTTTCTGTCACCCTGTTATTTTTTTCATTCTCTTCTAACTAACTGGAAATTGATTTTTTTTCTGAGTAGGATGGTTATTTCTGTGCTGTTTGGCTAAGTATTTCATTTGATATTTGATGTTTAAAATTTTTTCCTTCTGTTGTTGGGTTTTCTTTACTGTGTAGTGCTTTAATGATTCTTGGTAGGCCTCCTATGCATTGATTAATTCAAATAAATAAAATGCCAGTATTTATGGTAAGAAGAAATACACATACTTATATTTCCTGTGTATTAGTAATCTGACTCTTTTGTTCTCTTTCTCCATCTAAATGCAATTACATCACAAAATTGATTTTGCTCCTTTCCACTGCAAAGCTATAGTGAAACACAAAAATCTAGAATTAATGGGATTCCTAATTACTTCTTAAAGGTGAAACGCAGTTTATTTTTTTAACATTTGGAGGGGGAAATTAATATTTTTTTTCAGTCTACACAGCATGAATATTATGTATCACAAATGTTGGAAGATAACCGGTTTTGTCACATGTAATCCAAGAAAATAATTATTTGTGACAGTCTGCAAAACTGTTTAAAACCATTATTTAGAGGGAAATATGAGAAAATATTTTCTCATTTCATTTGGGAAGAACTCTATTTTGCTACCATGAGTATAAAATAGATATATAAAATAAAGAGCAGCGAGACACAAAGTCTCATCAAACAGAGTGAAAAATCTCATTTACCTAATCACACAGTCCTATTATATTTTCATTGCACCAAAGTGCATCACTTCATCTGATGTAAGACTGGACAAGAGATTTAAAAATGGGTGATGAAAAAAGAAAAGTTATTCACTTAATTCCCTTGCCAGGCAAGGTTTCAAGATGCCGTCATATGTTGTGAGAATGGTAAGACTGCAGAGCCAGCTATGGGAAGGGTACAAGTGGATATCTTTATCTCTGTGGTGACTTACATCCTGAGGACACTACACAAGCTACTGCCTCATCCAGAATAAATTTTCTGGAAGACTGCACGTTAGGTCATAATCAAGACCAAAGAGGCTTCTCAGCTGGCTGATAAGTAGTTAACCTTGCAGACTCCTGCATCGGGACACAGCATTTCCTTTGCAGGTATTTACATCATTATTGACAATTCAGACTGACTTGTGACTACTCAGGGACTTCTGTGTTGGGACCTGCCAGCAGCTGTCCTGTCTTTCAAAATAACTAGCAAGAGCTGTGACTGCAAAGAGCGCTGTCCTTTTCTGCTACCTTCACTTGAGTTTGTCTGCTGTTAAATATCCAGGAGCACTTGGTGGTGCTGACTTGATCTGCCAAGATACCTTTTTCCTTGAGGTAAAATACCTGCTTTAACATATTGTTTGTCAAATAACTACATAAATCAGAGTGGTGGAGAAAAGGCATGGAAAGAAGAGGGTGAGAAAACAGGACCAAATCAATGTTTGGAATCAGACATCAGAAGTTCACTAGCAAAACACAGCCGCATTCTTAAGTACTGAAAAAGTCAATTAGTAGCACTGGTTGGAAAGAGAAGTTTCCATTTCACAGGAATTTTCTCTTTTCAGAATGTGCTTATCTTTAAAATGTATGAAATGCAGAAATCTCAAATGATTCCCTGCCATAGAAAACCCGAAACATTTTTTATTCAGTAACTTCAAATAATCTTATTACAAATAATTACTCTGATAGAGCCAAAATGTTTTATCTCTAAAAAGCATAATATTATCATCCAAACTAGGTATAACAATATTCAAAACAGCATTTTGGTTTCAATCTGGTAAAAATCTTCTTGTGGATCACAAAATAATTTTTCTAATGAATTAACTCAGAACAGTTCCCTTAAAAATATTCAGAACATCTCCTAGCTGGCACTGTATATACAGCAATCGAACGAGGAAAGAGTGCTTCCTAGCTACAATAGCATGCATCCACAACTTCAATTATGAGTTGCATGTTTCAGATATCCCTCCATGGCAATACTCACAATCCAGCAGAGCCAGCAATATAAATCACAGGGCATAATGTAACGGAAAGACAACTTGATGGGAAAACATCCTGCAATTTTAGCAAACAGCATGTGCACAGCTTTGGTTTACGGCATGGAAGGTGTTCAGTAAATGCTGATTAGCTTCTACACAAGCTGCAGAAGCCTACTGAGTTTGACATGACATTTCCCCATATCTACAAGTGCTATTTAGAAGACTTTGGTGACAGGCAACAGCCAACCTTAGCTCTTATGTGGTGGTATGGATTGGGCCAGTTCACCATTTGTCTAATAAGTGCTTCTTAGTTTTGGCTTGAATAGTGGATCCTTTCGGATGGTCCCTAGAGGCGGACATAGGAGGATTCTCCCAAAGATCATTATATCCAAAGTCATATCTGTTTGAACAAACAATCCCTATTAACTCTCACACATCTCATTTCGCTTTTCCTTCTGAAGTTTTTCTCAAATTCTCGTTAGATTAAATGCTGAACTTGCCAGGCACTCAGGAAACAAACCACTATCATAAAAACAAGGGACAGGCTGTTAATGAAAGACAGCAAAGGAACTGCATCTCCATACAGTTACTGGGATGAGGCTTGAGGGGATGCGGGGGCTGGCTGTGTTGTTCTCAGTGTGATATCCTCTACTGGCACTCGATAAGGAAAATTGAAAGAGTGTTTTAACAAGTTTCAGTGCAAAGATTTTACCTTCCCAAGGGCCTCTAGATTTCCCCTCCCAGGCTGAAATAGCAGGTGATAGTGAGTTTCCATCTGAAACCTTTGCATACAAGGTGATACGGCTCAGAAAAGAGGTTGTGCTACCCCGTAGTCGGAGGTTGTGGTACCCTCCCTGAAGCTGTGGATTCAAATTCCTTTAAGCAAAGGAGGGACTGAACCTCAGTCTTGCACAACATGGGTCACCCCTTTACCAAGAGTCACCATTACTCATTCTACTGCCTGTGTTTCACAGGGGGCCTAACCTTTCAAATATGTTTGAGGCATGAAATGGATCCTGTGTGGCAGCAGAGCACTTCTGGAAAGAGAAGGAAGTTAGTGTTCTTGGGCGATGCTGAATGCCAGCAAGTGGGAGCATGATGGGTGGGAAGAGCTTTCAGGACGAACCAAGTTTTAAACAGAGATCCTAAAGAAATAACCTTTGAATATAAATGCATAAAATAGCAGTTAGACACTTAAATGTCACCTAAATCCCTTTGTGAATCTCTCCTTTACTCCCTTTACCATTCTTTTATGTTCTCATCTGTCCTTTTTGACTAGATTTAAGTATCATTATTCTCTTTATAAATGAGATCACTATTTTGTCCACTTTTGAGGAGACTTGCCTGTCTTTCGTGTGTGTGTCCTTCTTGCTCGCAGTTTGATTTGTTCAGCTGTGAAACTGTAACACAGACCACAGATTGCAAGATCCATCTCTGTACCTATGCCACCCTGCAAAGTCAGACAGTTGCAGAGTGCTCTATGCTGTCAGTACTGCTTTCAGTTTCACTCTCTAACACTGACTTTAACATGCTTTTCTGAACAAATTGACCATTGGAAAGAAAAGTTGGGAAAAAAGGAAAAAGAAAAAGCCTTGCTGGAATTCACAGCTGTACTCATCCTTTTTAAATGCTAGTGATAAAATTGGAATATAAAGTTATTCCTGCTGCAGACTCTGCTTGGAATGGTTAGCAAGAGTTTGTGACCAGCTTCAGTCCTTGAGGTATTCAATAAAAACAACTGAAAATCTTCATATCCAGATTTGAATAAAGCCAGTCCTCAATGGGTACAATCAGAACTGTGTGATTAATCTGAATATGCTTCAGGTCACTGCTCAGACTTGTCCTTTATAAGAATACCACTTCCAGTTTCCTTTTCCTAGTAGCTATAGAAAAATTTTCCAGAGCCTGGAAACATATGATCTCTCAGGCAGCTTCAAAGTAAATAAGCTTTTCTATGTCAGCTGCTCTGCTCAATTTAGTTGTCGAGTCAACTCTACATTTTTTAAATATGGATTTTGTTAAAGGTGCTTTGTCTGAAAAGATTATCTGGCCCCCCAAAAGCTTTCCAGTTTTATTTTACTTCACCTTTGTTTTCAAACCAGTCATTTGTAGAATGATTTACATTTTGTAGGATCTGTCTTGACACCCCTTTCTGAAAGATTTTTCTTCAAACATGTGAGTTCTTAAGGAAACAACACTCGGCTTTATGCACTTTCTGTTTCTTATTCCTGACAGTCTGTGCAACTCATACAAGCCGGCACGTTCTCAATCTGTGGCGCCCAACTGAGATTATCATCTTTGTACAACTTGTTAATGTCAGTGGCATTTAGAACTCTCTTCACTGAGCTATGAAATAATTCAGATGCAGAGAGAATCCCCAAAATAGGCATTTGAAAAGAGCGCCTGCAGACAAAAAATGTTAAACATCTACTATCATGAACCTTCCCATTTAAGGGGATTTTGCCAAACAGATCTGATGCTTCCAGAATAAGAGTAGGGGCATTGGCCAGCTCTCTCAGGATGGCTGGGCTAGTTAAGATGATGTAATACTTCCAGCATGATGTTGGTTATCAGTTGCAGATGCTTTAGCCATGGCTATAGAAATCCGGTTTCACTCCTCCCTTCCCATACCCTTTAAAAAGTGTATATTCATTATGTTGGTATTTCAGCTTTCTACTTATTGCTCTTGATGTGATGCACTGCCACTTATTCTTTGGCCTTAGTCTATCCCACTGGTGCTCCAAAAGCTATACATTTTTTGTAAACCAGGCTTTACTCTAAGAAAAAATGAGGATTTGGCTCTGTTCCACTTTACCCCTTTTATGACACTCCAGTGAAAGTGAAAAGGCCAAAGAGATCCATAGGCTATGGAGTTTGCCTTTAGGAGTTTGTTCCAGAAAAGGCAACTTAGCTTCAAGTATTTTTATTTTAATTTTATTTTGTATCACCTGTGTTTAGTCATGCTGGAGAATCTGCTCTCCTAAATTCAGCTTTTTACCTTCAGCCTGCACTGTACAAAAAAGCACAACCTGCATTTACTGTGCCCCAGATTTTGAAGAGGTTATAGTAATAAAAGAAACCAAAGAGTGATAATTTGGCTCCACAGATACTTCAAACATGTAGTGGGATATGTATGTTAGCATGTGTACAAAATTCCTTACAATTTTGTAGCTGGTTTCTTGTAAAATGTAAGATCTTACTTTAGGTATTTTATCACCCAGAATAGTGGGTGTGTGATAGCCATAGATGTCCCTCTGCCCCAAAAGTGGTTTAAAGTGTTTGTTGACCTGAATGTCTCCTCTGGTAGGCATGCAGCTTTAAGGTCATACTCAGCATCATGTGTGATCATGAAGTATAGACAATATTAAATAAAAGCATGCTTGAAAAATGGGGTTTTCTATACTTGAAGCGTACTTAGTTTGAACGTTAGGCATATTATGAAGAATTTAAATTTGTTAGAATAATGACTGACTGATATTTTTCTTGAAACAACATTACACAAATTGGTCTTGATACTGTCTAATATCAGAAAGCCCCGAACAAACCTTGACATTTCTTGAGGCATACCTGCATCGGGCAATCAGATTTATATGACTACACTAATCGCAGCTGTTACTGCTGAGCAATGCAGTACCATGCAGAACAAATGCACGCTTTGGTCCTGGAAACAATACACCCATACTAGAGCACTGCAGCACTTTAAACGAGAAGTCTTCCTTCTCTGCAGGGCTAATTAGTTCAGTTCAGCCTTGTGTTCCTGTGATCATTGTGCTTCATGTCATAGGGCTATCAAGTCTTTTCTTATGTATTGGTTTCTATACTGTAAACGTAAACAGTCAATAACTAGGCTATTACTTATTAACAAGGTATAGAACACCAAATCCAAGGAGATTTCCTGTCAGGTTCAGCTCTCTTTTTGAGTTATCTGTTGTTGGAAGCACCTTTCACTCAAGTTTTTACTGCTTACACTGAGTTTCAGTGGGGTGTTGGTGTGTGTCATGGGCTAAGCTCCCTGCTGCTGGTAAATTGTGTTCTGTCTGCTCCTACCTCTGCAATCCTGCCACTGACCTTATGCCACCGCAGATGCTCACTGGGCCTTCAGTGATCTGATTAATCTCATCGACCCTCTGAAAACTATCCCATCATAACACAGTGATGACATCAACAAGTAGTTAGCTTCTGGTAGGTCACCAAACTAAATTGGTCTGACAAGTGCCAGGTTTAGTGAAAAAGAGAGGGAAGGAGCATGTAGCTGTTACTAGGGGAGAAGAAAGGTAGGAACTGGATGGGGTGTCTGGGAGCAGCTCCCTCTTTCTTGGGGGGAGCTGTTAGATGAGACCAATTCCTTGAGAAGCTGTGACCTAAGCAGGTAAATGAAATCTCTGGCTAAAAACCTCCATAACTGTGCAAAGCCTTAAATGTGCAAAAGCCATGGTTCCATGTTACTATTCTCTTTGTCCTAGGCAGAGGCAAATTCATTTTAGCAAGGTCCAACCAGCCCTCCTGGAAATCATAGCTCCTGAGTTATGAGTACATTAAATTGGATCTTCAGATGATCCATTTGAAAGGAAACATGCCTAAAAGTCACCCCCTTCCCCCTTGTATTTTTAAATAAATGGTCAAAATTTTCCATACCGTATGAGCAACTGAAAAGTAGTAACTGTGAGGGAAATGCTCTCCACCATGGAGAGAAAAGGAAAGGGATGTGATGTGCTGAGCAGAAAGTCAGCAGGATAAGTCTGGAGATGCAACTGTAGATAATTTTTCTAATATAAGAAGAATCATAGGAGGGTATTTTTGTGATAAGAGCTGAAGATTTGGGGAATTTGTTGAAGGATAAACCCCATACAGTAAATGGTGGCCTTGTCTAAAAAGCAGTATTTTTATCTCTGACTATGAATAACTCTAGTATTTAATGTACATAAATATTTGATGATTAACTTTGGTTAAGAGCTATGCTATCTCTGTTCGTATCATAAATTCAAGTTCTGAAGCAATAGCTTGGACAAAACACTAAGGACTCAATTGTGTCTCGAAGGCACGGCGCCACGCTGGGGATGATGCAGAGGCACATCACCTCTGCTGAAGCTCCACTTTACCTCCCAGAGCACTGGGGGAAGGCAGCTAAGGTACCCCACTTACACGGGAGGCAGCATGTCCTCCACTCCAAAGGCAGGTGGCTCTCCTGGACTCAGAAGAACCACCTGGAGCCTGAGACCCTTCAGCCTCCTCATGAACCTGCCTCGCTTTCTGTGAAACAACTGCACCAGCAAAGGCCCTAGCAGCATTTTTGAAGGAGCCACTATGAAGTCAAATGATTGTCCCTCCTCGGTCCTTGGCTTACAGGAGTGCCATTTGTGGCAACCCTTTAGCAATCCAGCTGGCAGACTGTAGTAGAGAATTTTCAGTTTACCCCATCCTTTAGGGAGCCTCAAGAGCACATCTGTATACTGCTGGAATAGGTTCATCACTCGTACCTCATGTGACAACTATCCTGCCTAGTAGGACAGGTGCTTCTCTGCAGGCAGCCCAAAAGAGAACATCTGGACAGTGTGTTTTAAAATTGCTCTGGTCTGCATGGTGTCCCAGGACCTCAGGTCAGATGCAGTATAGAGACTGATGGAAATATCACCCACCAAGGAGAGTACAAGAACTGTAATGGAGCCTGCTAATGGACCCTAAGTCCCAGAAAATAGCTTGCCATGTTTATATACTTAATGTTACACAGAGATGACTTAAAAATTCTTCTTTTAAGGGAAGAGAAGTTTGTATGTAAGGGGGACTCTCATAATTTGTGTAGTACTGCAGGACACTGCCAAACGTATATTGGATATGCTTAATGGATAAAATTGGAACTCATTATTTGCTTGCTGTTTAATGTGTACCGAGGATGTCAGACATTCAATTTTTTGGTCTGTTCATAGTGTGGTTCTCTTTAGTTCTTGTTCAGTGAGCTCTTCATATATGTATGAGGTTTGATGCTGCTGCTATTTTGTGTGGCTGCAAGGGTGATCTGGTTGTTGTTGGGAGACTTTGGTGGATTACTGTGGTTATAGTATCCTGCCAGATAACTGCATAGTTCATTCTTAAATCCATTCTCCCCTAGGTTATCTATTAAACTGTTCATTATCTTCATAGTTAAAAAGCAACTAATAACTAACTTGAACCTTACGGTAACAATCTTCCTTTTTTCCACTAACCACTATGGATCTGGAAAACAGATTATTTGTTCTCTTGCAGATCATTTTACTTTTTAAAAAAACACAAAAAATGTCATCCTACTGCCTCTCAGGACTTTTCTAGACTGAACAACCTGATTATGTCAACTTTTTTTTTATAGTCCCCGTTTTCTCACACACTGATGATCTTTGTGCTTTGAACTTCTTCCAGATGTTGTGCATTTTCACTGAAGTGCACTGGCCACTGTAATCCAGCTGGAGAGCTACCAATACTGAATAAAATGGATTGATTTGGGCTGTAAATAGTCCATCATCACACTGCTCTTTGTTATGCTATTCATTACATCGCCTTGTCCAGGATTTGGTGCTGTAGACAAGGCTGTAGAAAGAATGGTGCTTTTAGGTAGGAGCTCGATTAACAGGGGAAAGCTCATTGAAAATCTGATGGTGGAATACAACTCTGGGTGAAGGGGATCACAAGTTCATCATACTGAGAACAGAGAGGAGTGAGAACAGCAGAGTAGGCATAATGGACTTCAAAAAAGCACTCTTCAACAGCTGAGGGAACTGGTAAGTAGGGTCCCTTGGGAAAATAATATGAATGATAAAGGAATTCAGGAGTTATCGGCAGTTATTGAAAGAGACTGTATTAGAGGCGCAAAGCAAAGTATTCTGATGCAAAGGAGAGCCTGGAAGCATAGCAAGAGACAATGTGGCCGAATCAGGAACTCTAAGGACTAAAGAATGAAAAAAAAAATATTAAAAGTGGAAGCAAAGGCAGCTGAATAAGGACATGTGTGGGGGATAATAGCACAAGCATGTAGGGATGAACTAAGGAAGGCTAAAATGCAAAATGACTTACAACTAGCAAGGGACATGAAAGTCAGTCAGACAAGGTTTTAGAAATACATTAGGAAGGGAACAGAGTAAAGGCAAAAAAAGTATAAATTCAGTACTGAAGAAGGAGGAAGGAAAGTAAATAACAAAAGGCACAGAGAAAGCACATACACATTTTTTCCCCTGATTCTGAATTAACAAAACTAAATTAAAAGGAGTTAACATAACATGTCACCAGAGCCTGGTGGAACACACCCTCAAATCCACAGGACGTTAGCTGAAGCAGCTGCTGAGCTATCACTTTTGGGAATTAATGGAAGCCAGGTGATACTGGAGGAAGAGCACATAGGCCATGTCTAAATCCACGAGTAGTCAGCACAGTAGGAGTGGCTGTGTAGAGTCAGAGTTGATGTGGAAGATACTAAGTCCACAAAATGCTTTTCTTCAAACTGACTTTCATTTGGTCCCATGCAGCACATACAGTGGGCTGTTGATGGGTATTTTCCAGTTTAGTTTAATCCAGAAGGAACTCAGGAAACTCAGTGTGAACTAAAGCATGAAGACGATCAGGAGATTTACTTCAATGGCATACATTTGATTTGAACTGAAATGGTAACATAAGTGTACTCATTTAGAACTAAACTGGGTGGAAAAATGAGGGAAATACAGACAAGTCTGCCTGTCTTCAATAGCAAGCCGTTCTAACTTCATTTTTAATTGAAAAAGAAAAAAAATCAGCGTTTGATGATTAAATTAGGTAGGTTATAAGTAGATGACTTAATTTAACTTTGGATCAGTTTGAACACTCTCATGTAGGACTTTCATGAACAAATTGGAGAAATAGTTGAATGGGATCACTGTTACATTTGTGTGTTAGAGGTGGAAGACTTTGCTCAAAATAATGATGAACTGCATTGCATGGAGAACATTTCAAAACAGATCCTGCAGAAGTCTGTACTGAGCAGGATTTGGATTAATGACTTGGGTGACAGAAGTGAAACTACATTTGTACATTTTGTTCATGACACTAAACTTAGGACTTTTGTAAGTGAGAAGGGAGACAAGATCTAATTGTATTGGATCAGAATTCAAAATGTTCTTGCTATATTAAAAATAAATTTGGCCCCAAATCAACGTGATGGAGTTGAGTAAGAATCTCCAACAAAAAAGAAGTCCAGAGCACACAAACAGCACAAGGAATATCTGGTAAGGCAGCAGCACCGCAGAAATAGAACAGGGGTGGCAACCAGCTGTGGTGAAAAAGGTAAATATCCTCACATGTGTTAACAATCACATATGTGTATCATATATAAGATAGGGAGACAATTGTTTTGCATTGCAAGTGGGGCCTCAGAGGAAGTCTGTGCTCAGTTTCGGGCTCAGCACTTAAACAAAGATGTTGACAAAATGCAAGAGTCCAGCTGAACACAAGGATGGTATGACATTTAGGAAACAAGATCTAAAGAAAGGCTGAATAAATCAATAATGTTTAGGTGGAAAATAAAGAGAAGACAAAGGAAGTACATGAAAACATGGATATTTCCCAAGTTTAAGTTACCTCTTCGCTGTGGTCTAAACAGAAAAAAACAGGACAGTGGGAGAAAATGGGAATGCCTCTGTTTTGTCAGGTACCTGGTGATAGCAAACCAGCAGCTGCAGCTTGAATACAGCTAAAGATTTTTTGCTAAGCAAATTAAATAGAAAAACAGTTTATTCTAGCAGCACAAAAGGTTACTAAAGTGCAAAGTTAGAATTATCTGCCAGCTCTGCATGGATGTCTTGGAATACCTTTGGGAATCTCAGTTAACACTAGCTAGCACTGTGTCTGGGCACCTGAACTAATTTAAAGTCTGGATTTACTCTTATTTTAAGTGTTACGGCAAACATGTTAGATAAAATTATTATTGCATCTGGGTAGGAATAATGATTCTAGTCAGAATGAAATGCATCTGAAGCAGGCACATAGAGTAGGCGATCTACATATGGCCAATCACTATTATTTAGTGTATCACCTGTTTATTATTTATTATTCCTGTTACTGTACAACATCCTCTTCAAACACCTCAGAAGGAAAACCCCTGATCTAAAGCATTTACAGTGCAAATAGAGGTAAAGAAGAACAAAGGCAACAGGTAACCTTGATGCAATTGTGCACACAAGCCACCAAATGCACTTTGGATTTGGGATGTGTCTACTTCAGATTACTTCCCTCAAGAAATCAGTAGGATGCACTACCAATGTTCTCCATGCTGTTTTATTGCTTAATAACATTTTAGTTATGCTTTGTATATTGAGGGCACAGAGTGTTCATGTCTGTTTCTAAGTATATTTGGAGAGCATAGCTAATCTTCTATAGATTTTTAATGCCATAAATTTTTAAGGTAAGATCATCCAATGCAACCTCCAGAGAGTGAAACCATGGTTTTAATAAATTTCAAAGATGACTCTATGCTTTTATTTTGTAAGGCCTCTTAGGCAGGGCACTTATCTTGCTGCTTGTTCTGACTTTCATTTCCCTTTTGCTTCCTTGCCAATTTGGCTTGCATTGTGTGTGCCAACTGATTTGCCTGCCTGGGTTGCACTTTGCTGTCTGGTTTGCCCCTCTGGAGCTTATTGTTGTTGACCAGAGTGAATTCCCCCCATTATAAGGAGCTCATACCTGCCACCGAACCTTACCAGCTACATCTGTCTTCCAGCCAGCCCCGCCCCCCCCCCCATCAGCTACTAGAGCCAGGAGATGTAAGAAAGCAGGCAGTGGTGGCCACAAATGGGGAGGCAATGGCTCATGGCTCTCATTCTGAACACCAGAGTGGAGGGAGAAGATATTGCTTTGATTATTTCTATTTTCAGTCTGGTCCCATTAAGAGATAAATACCCACCAGCTGAGAGATCCTACTGTGGACTGACTTATAACCCCTGCAACAAACTGTTTCCACACATCAGAAGGTACTACTGCATCTACAGCTCTGCACCAGTAACCACCTTAAATGTGGTCCATCAGTGCTACCTGAGATATTTATCCATTTGTGCCCTTTATGTGCAGAACCCATTTCAAACACAACTGCAATACAAGGAGAGGTAAGGAAAAAAAAAAAAGTAACTTCAATACAACCTTAGGTACAATCCACTTGGTTCACTATGGGCATATTTTTATAGGGACAAAACAGGCCCAGGGCAGAGAAAAAGGCAAGTTTTAATCGAAAAGTGTGTGAAAGAAATGTTGCTGCAGCAGACAACATAAAGTTTGCTGCGCTTGAATATGGTATATGTCCTTATATGCGATACATTAACAAATGGGTAAGACAGAAAGGGGCTTCATAAAGGGAGCTTCATGATCAAATTGATGGGAAAAGAATGTGCACCAGTATTTGTATGTACTGAAGAAAAGTAAGGAAACAGGGTATATGTGTGAAGGTTCCGTATCTTGAGACCTTAAGGAGAATGTCGTTTATACGTAATGTTGCTACATTTGCCTTCTAATGAAGCTTGAACCTATGTCTACAGTAATCTCTTGGACTAAGAAATTAAAGCACAAGTATTTGACCATGGTATGCGTGCATGTTTTCTTTTTATAGGCAGCTCTATAGACTGTTCTAAACAACTCAACAAAAATAAACAAATGTTATATGAAAGTGTATTATTATTATTTTTTAAAACCAGTATGCAGGAGGAAGTAATGAGACATGTTGGATCTGATTATCAAGCATATTGTTAAAATCATTGTAAGATTTTATTCATAAATGTCATTTCAAAATGATTTCAGATGAGTAGAAATGTCTGTGAAATTACTGTTTTCACTTAGTCTCCTTTGGTATTAATAAAAGAATATTAACATAAGAAAAATGTGGTAGTTCTCAGAGTAGTAACAGAAGTTTGGTAATGGACCAACTTTTCAGTAAATGATATGGATAATTAATATTCTAGTGTTGCTTACCTTAATGTGCTTCGACATATTTTATGTAAGGTTTTACCAAGAAATCAGGTTCACATGAAAGAGAAAAAAAAATAAATCTAGCTCTCTGAATTCAAACCTACCAGTATAATTTCCTCAATGAAATGTATCAGTCCTGAAAGTCAGCGTCCACTAATGTCCTCACTGCAACATTATTGGTGGTAATATACTTAATTAGTGAATTTTATATAAGATTTATTTTATTCACAGTAGCTTGGTCTGATAAAATCCTTCATTTCAATTCATTTAATAGGTAGATTATAGAAACTACATTAATATTACATCCATGAGCAAAGATATTACCCCACAGTTAATGATTCCCTTGGGTTGCCCTTTTCTGACAAAGGCTCAGAGCCAAAAAGTTCTAATTTTTTTCCTTCCCCCTGAAATAAAGAAACATTGCTATGTAAAAAATAAAGCTTTGTGTTGTTTTTGTAACATTTGGGTTCTGAATGAATGAGAACTGACAAAATCAAACTAATCCCTGAAACAAACATGGCTTTGCTTTGTATTGAAAAATATCTGTTTGGGAGTAAAGAAAAGACTCCAAAGGCTGTTGATATGTCTGCCAAATGATTCATAAAACATCTAGAATTGACTGGGGCCAGAGGAAGAATTAAGCATCTTAAAGGATGCTGCACAGAAAGTTTTACAGTCCAGCAGTGGTGTCTCAATGTATTGCTCGTGCACATGAAGGGCTTGGCAGATGCACACCAGTGTTTCAATGTTTTCCACAGCTTGTGTGGAGAAGATCTTATATTATAGATTTTTTATATATCATTTTGCTTCTGCCTTTGCCTTACAAGGCCTGGAAGTATCACTGAGGTAATACCTGTCACTACAACACAATTTTCTTGCCACTGTTCTAGCCCTTGTGTGGGGCAGGATGGGGAAATTTGGTGCTCCGCCTGCTGCAGATCCAAACCAGTGGCTGAACAGGAATGCTGTGGAGAGAAAAGGGAGGAGTGGTTTGAAGAGAGTGTGCATGACAGTCTTCCAGAAAGGCTTGCAGTATACTCTTATCCAGCCACATTATTTCAAGGAGGGAGATAAACGTTGCTGAATGCAATGAAAGATTTTAGTGGAAAGGAAGAAATGAGAACTGTACCAGTCTGGGGTGTTTGCCTACTTTTAGGGATACCAATACAAAAGCACAGAGAGACTGTGCCATAGCAGGAGGCAAACAGGTATTTTGGCCATCAGAAGACAATCTGTCCCAGTCTAAGATGTCTAGAGAGATGAAGTGAATTGCTCTCTGCGAGTACCCACCACCCTTCACTTGCTGTGGAGATAACTTTAAATGTCTAACTTTTGACAAGAAGCAAGAAATCCTGGCCTTGGAGTCTGGAAAAGTGTTTTGTCCTGACAAGAATCATGTTTTAAAAACATTTAACATTCAGCCTCTTTGAATTTCTTTTCTTGGCTCTCCAATTCCTAGATCTGCCAGAGGTATATTTTTTTTCTCGTGGGCTCAGTTTATCCTTACAAACCCAACAGGGCCAAGGCTTGGACCTCAAGAGCAGTACTGGTTAGTCCCTGTGAGTCATGGTCATGGACTTGGCCCATGCTGACCTGCCCTTCTTTGACAATGCCTGGGCATGGTTTGTGGCCACGGTCAGGGGCTTCTCTCCAGAAATGAGCATGGCACCCCAGCTGGATGTCTGGATGCAAGCCAAGGCCAGAGAATCGGTCTGCCTTGCTTTTAGTTGGTTTTACACATACAGTTTCTGAACCACATTTGCTTCCCCCTTGCTGGAAAGGATGCTAAAAGTCACTTAGCCTTTTTCCATAGAAAAGAACAACATTATCTTTTTTTATTTCCTTCTATTTCATATTTTAGCTCATTGAATAATAGTAAAAATCCCTATTGCTTTATAATAGACTTATAATAAGTGGTTTTTGTGATTGATTAAGTACCTCAGCTTCACTCCCATTTAATCAATTGCAGCATATGGTTATTGCTTCATATACTGCTGCAGTGAAGTGGATCATTTGCTGTAGAAAAACTTCAGCCAAACTGTGTCTGCTGCTTTGGTTCTAGACATCAACTTCTTTTATGGTTGTGTTTTCCAGGACTGTGGAAGAGGAATCATAACGTGTTTTGTGATCATGGGAATACGGAAAACAGGAGTAAAATGCATAGTGACCTACTTTTATGAAAATAATTGGAGCATATCACATATGTTTGTAACATAGAAAGCATATTAATATTTATGAGGAAGTACCTTTACTTTTGAGAGAAATTTAAAAAAATATTTTGGATTTTTTCATGGACATGGTCTCTGATTTAAAACTAAACTGTGTCAGTTCTAATTAAACTGATTTAGTTTAAAAGTTGCTTCAGATTAACAGTAATATGCTCAGAGTAAGTCTCACCTATTTTCTTCCATAATATCTTGATGAAAAGTGAAATATTAAAGAAACCTGAAACTATGGAGAATTATATTTTCTGTAATTTTTCACTTTAATGTCTTCAAAACCTTTAAAATAGTGATGATTTGAGTTCCATAGTCAAAACATTTCTTTTGTAAAGAAACATGAATCAGAATATAATTTTTAAGCTTAGCCATGTTTATATGCATGAGTGATTATTGCATAAGGAGATTAATAATAAATCACAGAGAGATTTATAAATAAGTTATCCATGGGAAACTGAGCTAGTGCTGCCAATTTACTCCTTTACTTTGTACACATTGGATTGTCATTAAACTATTTAGTTATAAGCTATTTAGTGTTTAATTCCACATATTGCCATTTTATGAATTTAGGTAATAGATGTGGTGAGCTGCATAGCTACTGCTCACTGGCCTGCATGGCAATAGTTTTGTTTAGGAGGCTCACTGGAGCCATCCACCTGAGCACAGCTACATATATATATGTATATGTGTGTGTGTGTATCTCTGTGTGCTTACTGTCAATCAGATTCTTTCCTTGACTTCAGCTGAAGTTACATCAAACCTCAAGTCACTAGCTACATGCTGCTTAGGACTACCATTTGTCAGCCTCTATTGGCAACTTCATTAGATTTCTACACTGAAAAAATACATTTTTTTCACTATAAATTGAACGTGAGGTGCCCTGATTATGTGGAAGGATGTGATGGGAATTCCTAGGGTATTTGTATGTGGTCTCTAGTTAAAGACATCCATCAGCATTAGGTGTAAATCAAAATAGTCTCTATCTGTTTCTGCGAGTGTTTGTTGGCCAGGTGTTCATCCTGCTCATTTGTTTGAGGGTAATTGTTATTAGAAAAGTTTAAGAACAGGGAAAAATGAAATAAAGAAATTGAATGTTATGTAAATCACACCTCACAACTGTTTTATGATCCTATCAGTTTGAGAAAGGTAGGGAGAGAAGACAGGAAGTCTTCCCGAATCTAATCTTATGTAGTCCATCTGTTGTAGCATATGACAAGAAGTCAAGCATCTGAACTTTTAGAAGCCATTATGGATCCTTGGCATGGATCTGGCTTTCATCGTACTGCCAGTGTTGATACTTCCAGTGATTGCACTGATTGACTGTTGTGTCATATTATCCTTGGCCTTTCCGACTCCTCACTTCAGGGGATATCAACACTAGTAATCGTCAGGCAGAGCTCAATTGATTATCTTAAGAATTTTCTCTGGCTATTGACCATAATGGAAAAAAATTGTGCCTCTGAATTATTCAGAATGAAAACATACACAGAAGAAATCAATAAGGCACATCTGATATTAAAGACAAATTAAAGCAGGCAGTATAACATGTCTTGGGGCACCTGCTACATACAAAGAAGAAAGCATTTTAGAGGTAAAGACAACTATTTTCCTTCTTTCCTTTCATTCTTTTGTGAGTATTATATTTTAGCTGTCAAAATTAACATCTTTATGAATTAGGACATTAAAAGGATTTTTTCAACTTGTTCTTTGCAAACGCTAGAATTTAACTTCAGACTCTAGCACAATAATTCCTTCTTTGTATCCCCACAGTCTTTTAAACTTAAATGTAACATGCCGTGCTGGAGGGGTAAAATTATAGAAAAATGTTCAGGTCAGAAAAATCACATTAACAAATATCTAGAGCTAGGCACTAAGCCTCTGAAGACTTTGAGAGTGTTAGAGATTAAACTAGTGAAGAAAAATGTGCCTCTTTCAGAGAGATCTAATATATTAGCAGTGGGAAAATGTCTCCTATATGAATCACAGATATGATTTTTAAAAATCTGTGAAGGAGGGATGGCTTGGGTTTTTGGACCATTAGGAGCCACATAAGTTTTTACTCTGAGTTTCTGATTGAAGACAAGCTACATGGAGAATGGTGATGCAGTGGGTGTCGTGTAGCATACCTGATTTTCCATTGGTATGATTCAGGATTTGGCACCATTAGAATATTCTCTGATTGCAAATCTGCTACAAACATGATAAATTTCTCAGTAAGTACTGCAGAAAGATGTGCCATGCCTGTGATTTGAAGCAATCAAGAGAATACAACACAACACTCACATGACAATGGGCAGCATTAATTCCCAAGCTGAGTATTTCCAGTACTCACTCGTAAATCTGTACTGGGACCTGATTCCTTGCTTCCTCACTTGATGGAATAATACTTTCTTTCAGTATTATTCCACTGCTGCCTTTGTAATAAATTTTCATTTACATGGGATTGAGAGGTGCAATCAAACTCTGAAAAATATACAAAGGAAATGTAAGCAATGAAAAATGTCCTCTAAGGAATTGGACCCCTTTCCTAAAAGTATGAAAGAATGGCAACCAGTGCTGTAGTAGTTAATGCTCACAGGAAAGAAGAGTCATCCAGGAGGCTACAACAACCCCCAGGAATGAGAGCATTGATGGCTGAGTGGTCTTTGAAACAACTTACACAACCGAAATTTGTTTCCACTCTTCGTTGAAATTCATACAGCTTGTTGAGCCCTATGAATCTAAATGGGTTTTTATTCAGGCTTTTGGGGGATGGAGTAAAATATAAAAGGAGATGAAGCTGGTGTGTAAAAGGAGAAACCTGAATGATTTCTGCTATTGGTTTGTCTTTTACTGGAAAATGTGCATAGGCTTAAGCTGTTAATACCAGTACATTTTTACTGCAAGAGGTAGGATTTCTAAAAGTATAAATTATTGAGAGAAGCAGATAAAATATTTAAAACTACTTAATGTGTTAGGTGCCCAAGTTCTCTTGATCTCAATGGAAAATAGGCACATAAGCTGCTTAGCTGTTTAGAAAAATCATTCTGGTATCCCATTCTCCCATGTAAACACCTGAATACACATGAAAGTCTGTCTAAAAATGCACAATGGGCTGTGGAGGGACTCTACACAGTGGCTGGGATTCTTCTTGGCTAATTTTATGCACTAGTCAGAAATTTAGGGGAGTTTTTAAAACAGAAGTCTTTAGTGCCATCAGTGATGTTATAGGATATGTGGGACAACTCCATAGAATTGCCAGATACGATATAGGACCTGAAGAAAACTTATCTTGGAATTACAGGTCAGGAGTAGGAGGTAGAGTCTGGGGTATTTCAAATGGGATGAGATGTGTATGTTCAGGCAACTGACTTCCATGCTGAGGTGTCTGTATTTATGTGGCTCTTCTCATGTTTCCACATTGGAGGGCATTTCTGAGGTCCTGAATCTGGCAGAGTGTCCATGTTGTATGGCATCTCCTCATCGTCAAGGTTTGACAAGGAAACCTCTGATCACTGGTTGAACACAAGCGTGGAGAGCTACCACAGGCAGGTCTGAGCACGGGCCCAGGCACTCACCTAAATCCCTTCACTGGCAGGACCTGAGGCAGTTAGCTGGGACTGGTAAAATGTGAGAAACACAAGAAATAAATACACCTTGGAAAAGTGTATTTAATTTGCAAAGGCTGAATTTTGCAATAATTTGGTGCTTATGAAACTTGAATCATAACTAAAACAAAGTTTAGGAGAGTTTGTTCTGCTTGTGCAGAAAATGGTATTCCATATCGACACTGTGTGGTTGCTGGTTCCCTCTTCATGTTGCTTGAAGCTGCCTTTTTTGCTTATTCGTTTGTCAGAAATGTAATCATGTGTCATGATATCCTATGGCATCCCCGTGACAAACTGTTTCTAAAATCTATGCTACTGTCTTTAATATACACACACAAAATGCTTTACCCATCATTTTGAATACTGTTTTTCAATTGTGATTAAACTTTTTTCTCTTGAAATGGAGGCAGAAATATCACATCATACTGACTTGACCCAGTGACAGGGAATTACTAAAATTCCTGCTCCTGCAAATGAGAATTCTGACTATTAAACCAAGTAAAATATAGCTAATTTTATAGAGTCTATTGAACTAATGAGAATCACTTTGCAAAAATTCTTTTGAAGATGTTTAATGCAATTTCACACAATAGAAATCTATTTTTTTCTCTTAAGATCTGCTGAAGCTTTTATGCTGCTTGAGTAGATCCACACAATGGCACACCAAGGATGGATCTTTTACAAAGATGAAATCTAGATATTGTCCCCATGATTATTGCCACATTACTGCCTGTGGGAACACCAGTTCCAAAATTTGGATTATGGGACTGGTATAAAGGCTTTTTGCATCACAAACGCAGTGCATGCACATGTGTCAAATGTGTCTACGTTTTCTATATCAAAACTTGCTATTGCATATAAAGCAACTTGGGATTTCTTCTTTGCACAGATGAAGAGTTTTTTTCAGAATATATGATTCTTATCAGGAGATGTGCTCCTCTGTGAAACAGACATGAAAAAAGCTACAGCAATATTTACAAAGAATTGCAAGCATTGAAAAAATGAATTAAATGTGGAAGAATGTAAGAAAGCAGTAGAGTATGTAAGCATGGCCCTGAGTAAAAGAGCTAAGGGACTAGATGCTTGGCTACTTGCAATTCCAATTTGCGTTGTCAAAGCACAGAGGTTTTGAAGAGGTGCTCTTTGATCTGTGGCAAGAAGGACGTGAAAACAAAATGAGAACAGGTCAAAGCAGAAAGAGAATATAGCAGGAGTGATCTTGGTGGTTTTAAAATATTTTATATGCTCTCCAATAATGGAGTGCCATCTCAGTTTCGTCCTGATGTCTCTTTCGGAGTGACCAATTAGGCTGTGTTGAAACAAATCCCAAAAGTCATTCTGGAGATAGTTCACTTTAGCTGACAATATAGGTAGGAGTCTGGGCAGATTTGGTTGCCTCGGTCCTACACAGTCCTCCAGCACTGTGTTTTGCATCCTCGGACAACTCAAGCTCTATCCGAAGTATGTGACAGATACTTCCACATCATGCTGTGCAAACACCGCCTTGCTAGGCTGAAGCAATACTGTTTTGGACAGTCTGAGTTCAAACAACCCAAAGCATAGTTATTATGTTCAAGGGTCACAAGGGCAGCACATGGAGCCCAGACAGCTGCAGGACCAAATGTCGTGCACCGTGAAGGTGGCCAGTTTGGCCTTAAGAGGGTTATTCGGTTATTCCTTAGCAGAATGGATCGAGCCGTTCTGTACCACATAGCCTAAGGGACAGGACGATTCCTGGGAGCGGCTATACTGAGCAATGGATGTACAACATATGTTGTCTACATTCTTGCACAGGAGGTGGGAAGAACCACTAAAAGTCCTGGTAACACTGTACAACACATCTATCACGTGCCCAAACACCAACAAATTTCATATATTCCCTTACCTATTTTGCCTGTATTATCTGACCAACACCTCTCCCCAAATGTTTATGGGGTTTAAATCCCATGGGAAAGGCATGGAATCCTCATATCCTGTTTCCCAAGTAAGCTGTGCCTTATACACTATAAAAAGACTCAGCATCATTCCTTCTTTTTCCTTCAGAATAAAAAGGAAAACTAAATCTAACCTGAAACCTAAAACATAAAACCTAAACTAAACTAAAACTTCTAACTCGAACTAGAAATCTATACTTGGAATTGGCTTCAGGATTATAAATGCCATATGAACGTGTCTTTCCCTGCTAGTCTGAATATATGCACTTAATACAGAAGCTTAAAGTTACCTCCTTCTCCATGCCATTTCTCACTCAGTGACTTAGGTGGCTTGTTCATGTGCAGATGCTTTTAGGTACCTGTTCATTTCTGTTTGCTGGATAAGCAGTATGATTGCAAGGAGTGGTAACTACAATGCTGATCTTATACCCATTTGTGATTTTGGCCTGTAAGTTTGTTATGAAACTATTTTGAATAATGTGAGGCTCATACATTTTAGACTGCAAAAATAGATTAGGTGATAGGCTTAGTTTCTATTTTTGTTGCATATCTAAGTTACAGTAAATGAAATATAAATTGTGTGTGGAGAAGTGTCAGATGATGCACAGCACTCATCCTGTAGTCTTCTGAAAGCTGAGAGAGGAAGCTCATGAAGGGCATCCTTGCTTCTGTTCTCCTGAGCAGTCACTGCTGGCAACTGTCAGAGGCAAAATAGGTGGGCATTATGTCTGAAGTAAAGCAGCCCTTTTAAATGCTCCTAATACACTTGTGGAACTGTAAGACCATGAAATGTCAAAGAACCCCTGGTATAAAAGACCTGTGGGATATAGTAGTTATCTGTGGAAGAGAAGATGGTGGAGAGTGCTAATACAAGAAGTACAGTTTTAACAGTTTTAATCTTTTCAGTCTTAATATTCTCCTTGGCCTTCTTTAGTGAATAAAGTGGGTTTAGGAAGTCAGCTAAATAAAGAAACATAACTAATGTTAGATAAAAATTCTGAGGAAAGCTTCTGCTAAGTCTCACCTGTCGCCTAGACAGTGGAAACATTTGTGGCTGCTTTTTCGCTGGGTGTTTTCAAAGTGATCATAGTACTCATGCTGTTTGAGTCCCATTTCAGCAAAAACTGGGGGACATAAAATATAAGCTTCAATACAGTTCCACATACAGAGACATGCTAAACATGAATAACAAGAGAAGTCTGAGTTGCATGTCTTATTGTGTGTTACCAAGTTAAAATTTCATTCTATTAATTTCAGTATAAGTCCATTGCCAGTGATTTCTGAGGAAGTGAAACAAAAACATATGAGAAGGAATAGGAGGGATGAAACATTTTAAAGAAATTTATTCAAAATTATTTCAGAACTGACTATTTGAAATGCTTTAGAAAGATGTTGGATTATTGTTACAGAAAGATTTTCCTGTTACAAGGGAAGAGATATTGGGTGGCTGCTTTAGTATGGTACTACAGAGAACATTAGCTGCAAAGCAGTAGTAATGGTCTACACCAAGGACATAAACTGCTGTGGCAAGCCTAAATGTAAGGTGTTTGAAGATGAAAAGTGAACTCAAGACGAAAAGTGAACTCAAGACCTGCATGATATTTCCATGAAACCTTTCTCCTACAGGGTAGAGATCTTTACCAATATGGTTACTTGTGCTCTGCAAACTCCCTACTATCCTGCTCCTAGGAAGGAGGCTTTCGGCTTTACATAGTTCTATGTTTTCACAAGAAGAACAATATATTAAAAAATAGGTACCAGGAGAATAAACCAAACTGAAAGTATTTTCATCCATGAATTACAACACAGTTCTGGGGCAGTTAGAAGATAATCATATTATTTTATCAGGTGATACTGTGCTGATGCCTACAGAAAATTCAAGAAGGGAATTTGTTAATTAAACATGATTATTGCTGTCTTCGGAAAAGAAACAATACTTTAGCAATATTTTTGAAAATATTTTGTTATTATTTACTATTTAGCAGTTCAGGAAAATCCTATTTAACAATATGTAATAGCTGAAAAGTTGCTATCAAGTACAGTACTTGGGGAAAAAATGAACTAAAGTGAATAAACATAAATGATACTTCTGTCTTTTACAGACAGCACAAATAGTCCAGAGTAAAGGGAACCTCCTACCCCCAACAGTTACCCAGATGCATTGGTAAAATGTCAAAAGCAGATGAGAAGTAAAATTGACCTTGGAAAGGAACCAAAGGATGATATCATTGGTTTAGCGATTTCAAATTACAGTCTAAATTGGAAACACTAAAAAGAACTATGCAAGCACAAAAGCAAAAGTGGTTGTAATAAAAATAAATAAATAAGGAAAAAATTCCATAATTTTAAATGGTTTAACTTCATATGCCATTAGTTTTGATTATGACTGTTTCTGAAATCAGAGAAAATGAAGGAAGTCTTGTGGCTGTGCCTTATTCTTCTTCATTCCAACGTTCTCATGCCACTGTATACTGAAATTCCTTACTACTAGGATCCATAGTTCCTTTAAAAAAGTTGAACTAGATAATGTCTCTACTAATTCAAAAAACGTCAGTTTACAAAAATGATTAGTTTTAAATGAACACTATGCTTACGTGGCTTTTCATGACATCCATAAAAGCTGTATATAAAAGTTTATGTTATGAACTAACTACTCAATGTCCTGTGATTAAAGGGCACATGATGACCTCATGAACCATCCTTTAGACTTCCTGTGCTTCTGGCTTTAATATTCTGTGCTAGATTCACAGAGCTCTTCTACAGATGCTAAGCATTCAATCCTGAAGGCTCCACTTCATCATCAGGTAATTAGTATTTTCATTAACTTGCTTATTGTCAAGGAAAATGAGCCTTGATCATCTAATTTTTCCTCAATGAGTTGAATATTGTAATATATCTATAATTAATGTGTTTTATGCCACAAACGTGTAATGGAGTGGAAATCTGAGCCTGCTCCCAGCAGTCACTGTCAGTAAATGTTTGATGAATAAACAGAGACTTTCTAATGGGAAATGGTGGCGACTTTTATAAGCAGACACAATAAAGACTTTATTAACATACTTAAGAAGCATTCTGGGAAATAGAATTGAATGCATTATTACTGTAGGCTCCTTTTGTGAAAAGTAAATTTTACTGTCCCCATAACAAATGTTTGCTTGTTTGATGTAACTTGTAGTGTCATTCTTTATGGAACATCTTTCAGTGTAAATCTATGAAGCTTTTAAAATTAGCTACGTATTCCCTATAGGTCTGTGATTTAAAAAAAATAATTCCTCTAAAATGTGTATAAACTAATCACTTATACACCTGGCTGTAATAGAAAAAGAAATAAAAAGAAATGAATAAAACCCCAACCTAACGGATATCTGAGAAGTCAAATTAAAGTGAAAATCTTGTGAAAATGAAAATGTAATGTAGGTGTTCAGAGAGTGAAGAGAAGCTGGGGTGGAATGGCAGTTCATTTGCAATGCCACATCTGCTATAACTAAGACTAAATATGTTTTTAAAGTGTATCAATGAACAGCTCCAGCTGTAATAGAAACATCCTATAATAAAGAGCTAGGAGTGTCTCTGAGCTAGTCAGGAATGTAATTAGCTTCTTGATTGGTTCCAGAATGGAAACTAAAACTGTACTGGCTCAGTTTTCAGAGATGTGTCATGTACACAGCCCGTGCTACAGTCAGTGATGACTATGGGCTGTAAAAACACAGTCTTTAGAAAAAAGAATGTCTTTTCCCTTATGTTTGTGTTTTAGTTTTTTTTGTTGTGGTTTTTTTTTTTTTTTTTACCTGACACAGTGTTTGCCTTCACAGAACACACCGTATCCAGGGATGAACAATGTACCTAAGCAAGAAAAAAACTCGAGTCTTATCTACTGCTTTTACTCAGCTAAGTGCAAATTTTGCGTCCTGATTTGGATGCAATTCAGCAGCTTTCTGTGACATTGATATAACGTGATGGAGAGGGCAAGAATAAAAAGAACAGAGGAGAAAGGGAGAAAGGATGCAGAGTAGTAAGCAAAAAGAAATTTTTCCCAACAGAAAATTAGCAAGGATGATTGTGAGAGTAAGCAGGCTGGCCTGCACTTTTTGCTTCTCTCCAGATCCCTGTCATGGGAGCTTCAAATACTCCCTAATCTGAGCCACCAGCATCTACCTCCAATACTTTCAGCGAGCAGCTTTGCTACTCAAAATTCCCTGCCTGATGGACAGGTGAGGCACAAACACAGGCTGGGAAAGGCTCCCACAGTGCCTGCCCTCCCGTGAGCAACCCAGAGACAGTTGGCAGGGTCCAACTCCAGAGCATGCCCTGGGAGCGGAGCTGCTGACATAGCCATGGGGAGCTGGCTTCGTTTCACACCTCTGAATGGGAACTTTCAGCTATACCTTGTGGAGAGGACATGGCATGCAGGGGTGTGATGCATCTGTCCTACTTTAGATGGTCAACCTTAAGATTTCTGAATCAAGCTGCAACGCTTGATTCAATTTCAACTTGATTCAAATGCAATTTCAACTTACTTGTTTGATTTTGAAGGCAAAAGTTTTAATTTTATGTTCTATTACGGTATTTTTAATATTATGTTAAAATTTGACATTGTTTGGAGAAAAAATGTGATGTGCCACATATTATTACGAAAGAACTTTAATTCCAGAAGCAAAGTCAGTGCTTTTGCTTTTCAGGGCAATTTGGTGAAATGAATCTCAGTCTAAAAGTGTGTATTTCTCATCACCTCTTCACTTACTTTAAGGAGCATCAACGGTGACTCACTCAGATATTGGAGTCTACTTAACAGATGCTTAGACCTAACCTAGAAAATCTCCTTTTGAAAATAAACTGGTCAAAACATTAGGAATCTGACTGTAGAGAATAATTTAGCATGACAGAGGATGAAGTTGTGAGACTGAAGTTGATTTTTTTTTAATGGTGGTGTAGGTCAGACATGAACTGGACTTACTACAGCATGAGAAATTTCACAGATGTTCAGCAGGCGCAAGACTGAGAACTTATGCAGGGAATTTTAACTCTGGCCTACAAGGTTTTCCCAGTGGGCAGGTTCTCCATCTCTTCTAAAAGGGATTTAGTCAATTCAACTTGTGGAAAATAATGTTAAGAAAACCAAGTAATGTGGCTGAAAGCTGTGGTTGTGCCACCTAAATTTAGGCACTTAGATGGGGCTCCGAAATGAGGTGTATAGTCACTATAGCTTCGGTCCCCTTATATACTATATTTGCCTTAGCTCTTGCTCTACAGAACTGGGAATGAAAATATCCTGAACTCTGAAGTTTGATAACCATGACCTCTGACAAGTGTAATTTAGATATAAAGGTCAAAAAATAAATGTTATATTATCTGAAACTTCCAGGTTTAAATTTAAAAGGGTTTTTTTGGGTATGGTTAAGTCAATATCAGAATAACAATTTATTTATTTACTATATTCATTGTGGCAATGATTCTGATGGATGAGGTGCCTTACAGCAGATGGAAAAAAGAATGTCAAAATCCTAAAATAAAAAAATCCAATAAATCAATATATAAAATATATTTTAATGTTCTCTGGTGTCATAAACAAAACCAACTAATTTAAACAGTGGTTGAATTTTCAGAACATTGAAGGAAAGAAAGGTATGTGATCTTCTGATGCTAGAAAACCAGTTAAGTAAGACTTTGTGACCTTTCTGTCTTCAAGCCAGTGTGCTGGGTGGAATCTGGATTATTTTGAAAGTGTAGGTAGTTTTAGCAGGGTTTTTCACTGCAGCCAGGATTATATCTGTTCTCTTCAGTTCTGGTATGTGGCAGCATACTGAACAATATAGGAAATATCTTAGAATTCGCACCGTGTTTCCCTTAACTATAAGTTTATTATTTTGTGTCTGAAATGCAAAAAGGGAAGAAAGCATTTTGCAGGCCAGATTTAACTATTACCACCACGGAAAAAATTCAGGTATGCCCTTTTTTCCCACTACAACTATCCAAGTAAAAGATGACAGACCACTGAACATCAGCAGCAGAGACTGGAAGCACATTGCTGTTCTCCATTATGCTGCTGTTGATCGCAATATCTACACCTTTGTTTCTAGTTTACTCTGTCATTACTGAAACTAATATTTGGTCCTGTCTTCTTGTAAGCGATACATGTATTTCTACAAATTTCATTGATCTTACATATTTTTCTGGAACTAGCTGGTATTTGTTGAGATATTTATCTTTGGATAGGATATTTGAATTTTTATAAAAATAAATTATTGAAAGTGCAAGTTAATGAGTTTTATGAAAAATCTTAATTAGAAATGGATGAAACAAACATGGCAATGAAAACCCAAACTGATATGCTGTTTCCTATTTCCCTGCAAAAGGACAGAGAAGAAAAAAAGGTTGGCAAAATAACGCATATAAAGGCCAGATATCTGTGTCCTGAGGCCATCAGACTTCCCTAATGGACTACAGAATGTGTAAAATAATTAATCATGTGGAGAAGATATTGCCAGGGTTAGAGATGGGGTCTTCAGCTTTTAATGGAAATGCTCTGTGATTGAGCTGGGAAAAAAAAACTTCTGTAGTTAGCAGAGGGCAGCATCTGTCATACTTAACTCATAATAGTTTAGCAGCACAATAAAATACCAGACATGGTTCAGCACTTTTATTTTGTGAGGTATTAAAACTATATATAATACAGGAAAAGTACAAATATAATGAACCACTCTCCATGGTAGTGTTCACAAATTTCAGTAGGAGGAATGCTTAAAAGGTTAAACTCAGACTCTCTGGGGTCAGATTTGTTCCCTCACTAGCAATACATCTCTCTGACTAATCTTTCTGTATATACTTTTAAAAAAAATATGGTGTATTTTCTACCTGCCTGTTTGATACATTGCTGAGATCGTGAAAATGGATCATTTTATTCGTCTTTGCTAAAGGCCTGAACACAATGAGCATATCTTAAAATAAAAGAAATAAAAATTAAAATCATAGAATCATAGAATCATTTAGGTTGAAAAAGGCCTTAAAGATTGGTTTATTATGAACATGCAAAGTTTATAGGCAAAGAACACTATTAAGATTAAGACTGAAGAACTCCAAAGAGAAACACAGTTAAGGTTACTTATGGATGTGAAATCTAAATCTGTCCCTCTGGTGGAGACACATTATGGTACAGTCTTTAATAATATGATCTGGAACCTGTCTTTTTCCACGGGATACCTTTCTCATTTATTGTATGAGATAAAATGTGTTCACTATTTGAGCAGTTCCTTTACATTTTCTTGCATCCCCATAGGTCAGCAAGTGAATCTAACCCTTATTTCTTCTGTGCAGTTTTAATCACTCATCCAACAGTTTGTGTGTCCAAATGCAGGTGGCTAACTTCTACATTTTATTCAGAATTGACCATTATGCAGTATGCAGGGAGGCTACTCAGTACTCCCACAAAATGAACGGAGACACTTCAGACTGGATGCTCAGAAAACAGGAATACAATCTACTGAAACTCACATAGTTTGAGAGCCTTAGTCAATAAGAGAATGATTAGCCAGCAGGCTTCAAAAAGCAAGATATATCTAGCTGTGCAGGAGATTTGTTAGATGTAACACAGGAAACATTTAAAGGTTCTCATCTGAATTATTTGGTATAGGTCAAATTATACACAGTAAAAGAAAATCAGTTCAGATGGAAATAGTGACATAGAGAGAATGAATTAGTCACACATTTTTCACTTGTCTTTGCACTTTCTGACTCTGATTAGAATCAGAAATACAAGGGTTGAAATGTGCCCAAAAAAGGAATTTTTTTTGGTCACCGGTAGTCAAATAAATGTTTCAAGAGAATGCAAACTTCTGAGATTTCCAGTTCAACTAATCAAATCTATAATTATACTTTAAAGAACCTAAATTATGTCAGTATTCATAATTTTTGAGGAGGTTTATTGAAGCATTAGCAGTTTGATCCCACTCAGGAAAAACTGTTTTAAATTTACCAGTTAAGGAGAATAAAAAACCTAACTGGAAAAACATAACTTTATCAACTTATCTCAGTAGCAATATGTGTACGAAGCAGAGGAAAAAACATTCCCATGTAGCCAAATTTAGGATTACATCGAGTCTCAGGTTACACTGATTAGACCCAAAGGATGTATGAGAGGGGTTGGCAACACGATGCAAAAGTACTGTTAACATTGCTGTCCAGCTTGGGCAAGAGGTCCATCCCATTCAGCACTACCATACGAGTAGGACTGCAGGACCCCTAGTCCTATACAGCAACTCACATCACCCTACGATCGAGACTCTTGTAGACATTGCCAAACACCGCAGCCTCAGAGGCTGCACATTCCACAGTCCTGCTGTCTTTGTACAGAAAGAGGGGACGAGTTGCCAAGAAGGAGGCATCTGGAGGATGCTAGGAGGGTTGCACTGGCAGGAAAGAGGAGGTGGAAAATATACAGGTTTTGTATCTGAGGGGGATTGAACACTAATGGAAAGTGAAAAGGGCTTTTCTTCTGCTCATGCAAGTAAACGGGAGTTTTGCCGTTCATTTCAGGAGCTGTAGTGTCAGACTTTTGTGAATTAACAAGGGCTGGAGCACGGGAGAGAAGGAGTAAACAGACTGCCCACAGAAGTAAAGCTGTCTGTGCCTAAGGGTATCACTGCACTGTGATTTGGTATGGGTATACATATTCACACCAGCTTTAATCCAGATTGAATAGTTACACTTAGGGTATCTAAGGCTGAGACAGCACATACCTCAGCACAGGCTGCACCAGCCTGCAGAGCACCCAGGCACTTTCTCAAGCAGCTGCCATCCCCTGAAGCGTGTGTTGCTGCAGCTTTATTCAGATGTAGCTGTATCTCCTCCAAGCATCATTCCCCAAACCACTGCAGGTGTGATGGAAGTATTTGGAGGCTCTGGGCTTTAGATGAGGAGTGTTTCAACATCTCTACCATATGGCTACAAAGAAGGCAGCTGACGTTCAGATTTTACAGCATGAAGCATGTGCCACGATGCTCAATTTCCAATACACTGATGATAGAACTAAACTATCTTGTAACAAAACATGTACGTGTGAGTGTGTGGTAACTGTGTTTGCTTCAGTTCTTAACCAAATATATAAAGGAGAAGCTAAAGGTCCATACAAGCACTGACAGACCCTTTAAGTGCAATGGGTTAAGCTGGTGTGAGGGGGAAGGAGGCTGGGTGTCTGAACGTCACAGCTGTGGCCCGGTGATAGACAGGCTGGGGCAGTGGAGGCTAGAAGAATGGTCATATGATGGTAGTTGAAGTGTCAAGGGGGTACAATTTATTGAAAAGCAGATCACAAAGAAGAAAATCCTTCCTGCATATTATTAGTGCTATTGATTGATTTATATAGTGCATTTCTTAAGCAAAGCTCTTCATAGAATTACAAACTATTAAAGCTGAGTGAATAACTCACAATGAATAATTTATCCCATGAATTTAACCTTTCTTTCTGCTCATGAAATAGCCACAAAGAGATCACTATTTCCTTAATTATTCAATGAATTTTTTAATGAACTTTTAAAACACTTTGAACTGATCAGCAAGAATGTTCTGATAATGCAAGATAACCAAGGTTTCTCTAGGTCCTGGCTGTTTAGAGACAACCAGACTTGTGGCTAACAAAACCACATGCAAATCTGGTGGCTCACAGTACATGTCTTCTACACAGCACAGTGTGCTTAGCAGAGGTATCTGAGCTCTCTCTGAATAGACACACTTTAAGGACAGAGAGCATGACAGCTGTGGCAATGTGGAACTCAACCCTGCTATCCATCCCTGAGTAGAAACAGTCTCAACATAGTACAAGACTTACTGTTACTACTTGGGGATGCCTACAGGTGTGAGTGCATGGAGCTTGTGGAGATGTCAGGGCCCCTCTGGAGCCCCTCCACAGTGTTGTGCAGCTCAGGAGTACCTAGAGATACTCCCCATACATGTCAAGCCAGCTGGTCATGCACCCAAGTGCCATTTTTTTGAATCAAAGCCTGAGTTCATTGGTTCAGCATAAGGCACACGACTTTTTTTTTTTTTTTTTCCCTGACAGGATGAACGTGTAAAGCTCTGAATTCCAAAGCTGTGCTACTCTAAAATTCCGCTTCCACGAATACTCAGGTAAGTAGCATGAAAGTCTATTCTTTGACATGTTTTTGCCAGGATAGCTTAATTCCACAAATGTTGGCAGAAAGTGAACACAAAAGAAGGGAGGACTGAAAACTGTAACAAAATAGCCGGAGAAGTTGTGTACTGTGCAGTTGACCCACAACCAAGTCATCCCTTGGAACAGTTCTGCTTCATTTAGATTAATCATCAGTCATCCCTGAGGAAAAAGGGAACTAAGCAGTAATGTGAATAGAAAAAGCACTATCCAATAGTTTGGAGAGAAGACTATGTCTTCTGAAAACTAGTGGAAACTGAGGTTTCATCAGGATATATAAGGAGGACTGGGTAGCAGCTCATTGTAACTTATCATTTGTAATGCAACCATCATTTTTGGAGGCTAGGAGTAGGTTCTAAAGTTATATGTAAATGCTTGCCATCCTACATTTCAGCTCATTTCCTTTCAGGTTATGCCACAGGACTTTTTGAAACTGTTTCATAATTAAAGGCTCATGCTGTACAGATGGAGAAAAATGAACTTCCAGCATAGCTCTGTGTTTTGGCAATGGATAGTACCTTTTTAACCAGAGAACAAACTTTGAGATATTTCCACTACCACCGTATTCTAACGCAGTGGCAAACAAGACTGAGGAGTGATGCATTTTGGAGCTGTTACTGAGTGCATTTGTTAGTGCTTCCCAGTGTTAACCTGAGTGTGGCAGCAGATTAATAATTCACCTGTAACAGCACAGTGCAGTCTTTAAATGGAGTAATTTAAGACAAGATTTAACAATATCTATATAATATTTCTTTTTAAAGGAGGTCTTGGCTTGGTATAAGTACAAAATCTTACTCTCAGATCTCTACTGAAATTCCAGGTGGAGAGCAGACTGCGTCTTTATTTGTCTTTGTTGACTTTTTATTTTTTGGATTTGGGAGTATAATTTTACTGAAAGATGACATTAATTGCTCTGAGACCTGGTTTCTGTCAGCCCTTTTGGTAGACTCGGGGGAGCTCTTCCGGAGTGATCTCCCAGTGGTTAGGTCCATAACTGAAAGCAGTCATGGGATGCATGCACCAGATTTCTTCTGGATGTCAGGAAACCAAAGGAGCTCTTGGAGTGCTCCTGGGCTTCCACATTGCAGCACCAAGCTGGAACAGGTCTGATGCAACCCCCTCCCCCAGGGTGAGTATGAAGTGGATTTCAGGTTTGCAGCAAGAACTGTTTTGATCTCTAAATCCATTCATATTTGTCCACACTCATCGATAAGGTAGATATAGACTTAGTTAAGTGAAAGGCCAATAACCTAACTTAATTTCAGTTTGAGGCAGTCTGGATGTCCAAATTGAAAATATGCAAACAGAGATAGAACACTGTTCTGACTTTCTGGTGAAGTCTAAACCTCTTAAAACAGATCATTGTTACCTTTTAAGAAAGTAGCTATGTTATACAACTTTCCTGAAACGCATGCTAATTATGATTATGTGTTGTTCTCATCTTAGCAAGCTAAACAATCTCTCTACCTTCATAATATTTAAATAGAGAATTAGATCATTCTGGATACCTGATCACTGGTGCACTTCAGATGTTTAACAAATGTTATGAGCGTAAGTGTGCATCTCAAATGTATATTTATATTGTTGTGCATAGAGTAATGTGTCTTCTGGGTCCTATTGTAAACAAGCTGTCAAGCTTAACTGGGTTAGCCTGTAAAAATATCTTTCCATAAATAAATTTGAAAAAAAAACCCCAACAGTCAAACAGCCTCTTCTAAGGGGCTTGATCAGAAAATACAAGGGGAAAATATAACAACAGAATAATGTAGACCTCTGCAGATTGCTTCTCAAAATGTCAGTGTTTGTAACTTTGGGGTATAGTCAGCTTTTGGCTACTTTTCTTTGTTCTCTGTTTGGTGATGTGGAAAATTCCAGATTCAATTATGCCCAGTCATGTCCAGTTTGTTATTCATCTGTTCTAGTTCACTCATGTTCTGCCAACTTCAATATGACTAAAATTATCCACAGAGAGATCAAGAGTGCATTTGCCTGCAACATGTTCAGCGCTGCAGCAGCAGAACAGAAGTATGACAGCAGCAGAAGGAAGAAGTGACTTCTGCAGACAGTCCAATACCTGAGGAAGATTAGAAGTAATACAGAAGATCCAGAGATTATTTCTGGTAAAATTATAACAGTGGTAACAGAGATCAAATATAATTTATTTTGGCTTATTGTCTGAGCATGAAATCTCTGTTGCAGTGGCTGTTTGTCTCTTTTCTTTCACCCTCTTTGATCTACTTTGTTTTCTCATACAAATACTGTGTGTAATTATGACATTTATGCCAACCTTTAAAATAAAATCACTTTTGTTTTGAGGAGGGTTACATAGTAGTAATACCAGACTTCTCATAAACCCAGAATAAAATGCTCTGACATTCTAACAGATGAAAAAATAATTGATTATATAAAACTTATTTCAGAACTTGCTAATTAAGATCATGAACTACAAGGAATGAAATGATTATTTTTTTTAATGATCAGGATGAAAACTCTTTCTTTTTTAATTCACAAAATATTTGTTTTCTGGAAGTTGCTGATGAGGAATTTAGTGTAAAAGAGACAATTATCTTTTCCGCCTTTTCAAAAGGTGTTTAAAAGTGAGTAAATAATGATAAAAATTAGAAAGGCTGTCCAGGGGACACAGCCTTCAATGAGGACTAGGTGATGGGCATTTGAAAACTTATAATGACATATTTGGAAGATTTTTCAGATTTTTTTTTTTGCAGATCATTTAGAAACTGAATAATTTTTGTTCCTATCTCTTTCACATGAACTCATACTGAGATTTAGTTTTTCACCCTGCATTGCAATCAGTGCTGACCACTTCATTGCCTTCATCTTGTATAGCCACTGATGTTAACACGGGAGGAAACAGTGTGCCACCATTCTGACTTAATAGACCCCTCTGAAGGAAATCTGCATAAGTTTGGGGGTGATTATAGAAGAAGTGAAGAACAACAGGGACTCAGCTATTTTGGTAACAAACAATGAACTACAACAAAAAATACCATGTGAGAGGATGAGACTGAGGATTTCACACCCATTAGTGTATTCTTGACCAACTTGGATGCTAAAAACTGCTGTTGCTTTATTTATAAGAATGAAGTTATTTAATGAAGTAAAGCCATTCTTCTTCCAAGTTCATAGTATTATGGCTTAAAATTTCTGTACAGAATAGAAGGCTTCAAGAAAAACATTCCTTTCCTCCTGGCACTGGTTTGGATTCAACACCAAGCTTCACAATTTATACTGAAAAAAGCTATAATTGGGCCTGATGCTATCGACATCTTCTGAAAGAGTGCTGCAGGCATCATCACTACAATTTTTGCCAATGTTGTGGTTGTGTTGCTATGTATTGCTGTGTAGTACTGCACTTCAGAATTAATTCTAAATGATTTTGTACTGTTTTTGTTGTCCAGCCTAGGAGCCTTATCCCTGGCTCCCCAAAACCTTGTCACTAGTTAATAAATTCTTCTGCTTTATTCTCTATTCTCTGAATGAACAAGTGTTTGGAAGCAAAGCATGAATCTCAAGACTCTGCTAAATGCATTGAGCTCCAGTCTTCTTGATTCAACGAATGCAATTTTGTCTGCCACTGTCACATACCAGTTATGCCCAGGTGTACTAACGTTATTTGACCTCTTTCACTTGTTCATCAGAAGAATGAATCTGCAGCACCAAGCAAGACTCAGGAAACACTGGGGCAATGTCCCCAGTGCTGTTGGTCTTTAGATGTTTCCACAATACAAATGATAGATGTATTTCTGTAGACCATTCACCCTGTGTCACCAGCTTGCATTCCCTCTTCCTGTCTGAGCAAACAGTTCTTTCCCTTTTCCTTGTTAACAGAGTCCTTCACTGCAGCCATCCCATCTCAGCCCTCCCTTAATCATGCTTTAGCTCTGCTTCCATTTCAAAATCCCGTGGATCCCCCCTTTTTGAAGTACTGGCTTATGGCTTCACCCACTGTTAGTTTTCAAGTGGATGTGTCACTATCCAGATGACCTAATACGGGCAAACTCTGCTGCTTTCTCTTTCTTTCTAGGTGTTGTTTTCTTGGTGCACGTTTTGAGGGGTACAACTGTAAATATGTTCTTTTTGTTGTGTCCTGTCATCAATTTTGACCCAAGTATCTATGTATTTCTTCATCCCTCATACATCTCCCTGCCAACAACATATTGGTGATGCATGTGAGTGCAAAAAGGGATTATGATTATTACTAGGCTAACAACCTTTCCTGATTGTTTCATTTTATCTTGTTGAAATTTGCAGTCTTTAACTGACATTTCCATAATGCATTTTAGCAGTGTTGATACCACTATTTCCTTTTGCTGTCTCTGCATCTTTTCTTCTTTTCTTGTCCTGTGTTTATATCTGATAAAGTGCATACTGCTCCACATGGAATCTTCTGCTTTTATTCCAGAACACTAGGGACGTGACCTTAAAATTAAGCATAGAAATAGTGGAACAAGCTAAAACTGAAGTTAGAGAAGGAGGGTTCCAGACTATTACAGAGCAATTCATAACGAATAGCATTGGACCTGTGCTGACATATTAACAATAAAAAGGAATCATCTGTGGAAGCAAAGATGGTAAGTCACAGAGGGCATATATAAGTGCAGCCTTAGAGCTATAAAAGCCAGACTGACATTTATCACTCTGTGCATATTGGAGCTGTCATGTTGGTCCTCAGATGATCGTGTTACTACCTTCAAGACATTTTTTTAGATATGAAGCAAAGATTAGAGAGTGAATGAGAGAGAGAGAGAGAGAGAGAGGCTTGCTAATAAGTATTGGGTGAAAGCCACATGAAGGAATTAGCATTTATATTATTTATTGTCCCTTTTTCATCAGCCGTACCCCCCTTCTTTCTAGTTTTTTCCTTCCCCTTGGATTTTTTGTTTTTCTAACCTTGTGCTGAGAAGGTCTTTGTACATTAAACCTAGTTCAGCTTCAGAATGGATTAAAATCAGTTTGACTAAATACTGTGTTCAGTGAACGACAAATTGTACAGCTTCACACATTACTATTTGTGCTAAAAGCTATTATGTAAATATATTGGCTTATATAAGCTTAAGTAGGATGACACAGGAATGCAAAGATAGAGCAGACATACAGATCTATTGAAATGATACTCTGTGAGCATATCCTCTAATAGAAAATTGCGTATTCTCACTCAGAGGGCAGAAAAGAACCATATGTCTATTTTAGTGTTTATGTCCTGAAATGATGCACTTATTCCTTTTATAATATTTTGAAATAAATACATATGGGACCGGTCAGATGTCAACAGTGGCACTGAAAGGAGTATGAATTAGTCACACTGGCACACAGGGCCCTGGAACAATGAACAGTGCTCTGGAAGACCCTTGAATGCAAGCCTATTTGCCTCTTAATCCAAATGAATAATTAATGATAATTATCATGCTGCAGTTATTATCTGTGATAATAATATATCCGTAAGGTGAATAAATTCAATCTGCTACTATGCAGAAATGGCAACTCATAATATTCTTAAGAAATACAGATATAATTATCAGTATTAATGGTCAAGAAAAAAAGGATATTTTTATATAAAGAATTACAGCAAAAGGTCTAAAGTTTAGTGAGAATGAATTTGATTACGTTATGTTTATTCTTTAGCTGTCATTTCTATGGCACCGCTTTGCAATCTTTTCAGTTTATTTTCCTCAGAGTAATTTAGTAAAAACTGAAATGTGCATTTGTTCATTACAATCCATCCATAACTTCTCCATCAGTCCACTGCTGGAGAAGATCAGGCTCAGGATCTTACAAGCATCCATATGCAAATTGGTCCATTTGTGTAGTTCACTATGCTGGCAATTTTCCTCAGCATCAAAAACTTTAAAGTATTACAGCAAAAATCAACAAACCCAAATAAAATATTAAAAGGTCAAATACATGTTCGAAGCTTGTACAAAACCAGCCATAACATTTATTTTTGAAGCACTGTAGGTGAGCTGTCAGCTAGGCAGAATAGTAGGCAATCATATTTAATCCCATCTCCCTCATCGGGCTTGTTGTGACAAAGGAAAATGGAAGGGGGATGGGTGGACGGGAGCAAGAGGAAGTAACGACCCTCTCATTCTTTTTGAAATTGTTTTTCTATCTCTTTATTTTGACTATTGATATTCTCAGCTGTATAAATTAAAAACTTTAAAGTCTACTTAAGTTGAATTAAATTAATGATTGAGAAGAAGCTTTGAAATTCAAAGTTCATGCAGACCTTTAACTCACACCAGGAAGGCTTGGTTTTTCCCTCCTTCTTTTCATCCTATGATTTGAGAACTGGTTTACTCAGGGGAATGGTAATGAGATGTAGAGTTTCTCACCTCTAGGTCATTGCTTCAAATCTGGCCCAGGTTGGTAGGAACCAAAATTCATTATCATCTACTTATGGTTCAGCGGCCTACGTGAAATGGTTTGATGGTCTTTTGGTCTAATTTTTAGCGGGCAAATGTCCACACAGTAATAAATACTAATTAGTACTGGAATAGGGCTGAAAGTTGTATTGCTAACAGAATGTCCGGGCATTGTTGTGACAACCCCTCAAAACCCACAACTTCTGGGACTGCCTTCCAGGAGGGGAGATTAATTCTTTCATGATTGGCACTGTGATTCATCCATTTTTAATTTTTTTTCTGAAGAAATGGGCAAAAGAAATTGCCTCTCTTTCACTCCCTTTTTCATCAGAAAACAACAGATTTCCCTCAAAGTGGATCCTGACAGGTGACAAGAATAATAACGTGTAAGAGTCAGTAAAAGGATGCATTATTAATCACCCTGGGTTTCATTTAGGCCGTCAGCTCAGTGGGTGAGCTCTGTAGAAGGAAGAGTGGAGATATTATCATTATTATTTACTTGTCCACCCAGGAGTCACGAACCAGGACATCATTGTATTAAGCAATGTGCAAACACAGAAGAGAGAGCTAGTCCCTGCCCTAAAGAGCATACAATTTTACCATAAAACAAGAAACAGTATGCTTACAGGTAGATGGACATAGGTGGAGGAATACCGAGAGATGATTAGGTTATGCCTGCCAGCTTAGTGGCTATTTTTAACAATAGCATGATAGTTCTAGTAATAAAATGATGAAATATGTTGCCAAACTTCTTTTGTTGGTATCAAAGAAAAAAAGAATTCTGGAATAGATAACTAGTAGAGGAGAAGGCAATCATGAAAGGCAGATTGGAGGAGAAGGTTTATTTGAAAATGGAACAAGAGGACAACCAGTCCTGACACTAGCTGTGCACTGGAGTCCAATAATCAATACAAAATTAAAAATAGTAAAATACAGAAAGAGTGCAGAGTGTTTACAGGTTGCTGTAATATCTACTGCAACAAGCAAGGAAAGAGGCAAGGAGAAAAGGAAAGGAAACAATGAAGGTGCTGAGCTGGGACACAGTCTTTGCAACAGCAATCCAAGTGCGAAACAGCAGTGGTTGTTAATGGTGGAGAAAACAGTGTTGCAGTAAGCTAGATAGAAGGTGATGAAGGGTTTGCCCTGCGTGTGTGTATGCATGTGTATGAGGGGAATAACTGAGTGACAGGACGCAGACAAATTCATCTTGAAAACACTTTGCCAAAACTCTTAGAAAACTTTGGCACAGTCTGGATAGGATCTACAATACATATGTTATTAAAATGGTGGGTTTATAATATGCTACAGCTGCAGGAAGGTGAAAATATGATCCAGTGATCCAGAAAGATGTGACTGGAGAGTATTTGTCAGAAGATAATTAAGAGCCTTGCTTAGCCTTTTTAACTTGTGAAGAAGTTAGGGATCCACAAGCAATTAGAAACCCACAAAGCAGACTTTCTTGTGGAGTGAAAAAGGTGGTCTAGGTTAGAGAAGGTATGTCTTTGAACATATGCAGGTCATTTTATTCTATGAATAATATGGATATAAAGGAAGAGCCATTTTGTAACTCCTTCCTGCATGGGAAGAAATTTGAGATGGGTTTATAGAGGATGCAACAAAAGCATGAATAGAAAGAAAGACTAGTAGAAGACAATATCATGAAAAGGGAGAAGGCAGACTCATGTGGAGAAAAGGCTGGGTAGCTGTGCAAAAGATGGTGGACATGCCAAAGAGAATGAGAACAAGAATGGCTAGGAAGAGGTTTTTAGAATGTCTGGCAAGAATAGTTTCCGTAGAGGGCAGGTGCCAAAAAGCTGTGTTGGAGGGGGTATGGGTTGGAAAGGGAGGAGAAGAATTACTGATTCTTATTGTAAACAAGCTATTTGATGAATTTAAAATGAAATAGAGAAGGGAGTTAAGGCTATACTTGGAGAGGAAAGAAAGGTCAAAGGTGGTGTTTTCTAAGACTGAAGCATCTAAAGCATATCGTATCATGAGAGGAAAGTCAAAGAAGAGTGTGAGGTTAAGGAGAAGAGTAAGAGAGAGTTTGTGTGCAGGAACAAAGACTGTGAGGAGATGGAATAGAAGAGGGTAACTGGGGCATGTGGATGGGATTTGGAGGAGAGAGCAAAGGAGAAATGTCAATGTCTATAGCAGAAAATAGTGCAAGATCTGCAAAAGGAGGAGGAAAATGGAGATACATGCCAAGGTGAGGAAGGAAGGTCATGACTTGTGTTGCCTTGCGTTCTTGGAAGAAGAGCAAAATTGTGCCAGAAACAAAAGTAAAGGCAGGAAAAGGGGGAGATTTGAGAAATCAGTTAAAATGGTAAAAAGTCACCTGGGACTGTGGGTCTGGGATTTCGTTAAGCTAGAGCTGGGTAGCTAGGAAGGCATCAAAGAGGAAAGGATGAATTTGCAGTGGAGCTTGACAGAAGAGATTGAATACTGTTCGCAAAAAAGAACAGATAATGTGTATGTTGGTGGTGAGCCAGGAGGAGAATGGATTAATGGAGATTGAACTGGAAAAGAGGAGCCAAAGGCACCAAGGTGGAGGAAAATGTGTACAGAAGGCCTGCTCTTGGGCCTTCAGTAATTATTCAGCTTTACGAAGCCAGAGCAGCCATCTTGCTTGGTGTTGACTGATGATACTGAAAGCTAGATTTTGATTCCTTAAGCTTCAAAATTTGTTTTCCAGATCCTGGGGGAAAGACAGATGAAGCTTGCCCTCTTCCTTTTCAGGTGACACAAACAAACCTACTGCAGGACGCATGCAGGTACCTCAGTACCAGCACAAACAAATCCCTAGTCAATTCAGTTGATGCACAGATGATAGTATTAGCCCCAGAGTACAACATAAACTGCACTGTTTTATTATTTCAGTTAGTCTGTATCGCAGACTTCACAGTAAATATAAGCATTTTTATTTCCTTTCCTTGGAATTATTAAAGTCTCTTTTACAGGTGGTTATAAAACATAACATATAAGTTCTATCAGGATAGCAGTTTTGGACTTGTTCATTGCTTTCTGTGCATGTATAATAGATTCATCCTTAGCATCTATTTACATAGAATCTTTTTTTAATATTAATTCTTTTCTCTTACATCCATCACAGTGTTAACCTGTCTTCCAGGTAAATCCTGGAGATATGTTATCTCCTTATATAGGATATTTATAGATATGTATTATTTATTTATACTTAAAAGTGCATTTCAGAACATTTTGGGTATGCTTTGCACCTGTTTTTTGTAATGAGAACTGACTCGCGGTCAATACAAATGATGATACAATATTCTATGAGTCAGTGTTCACACAATACCAAGTGAGGAGGAAACAATCAAGATTGATGCACCTATGGATGTAGTAGGCAGGTGTCAGTAGTTAATTTCAGTGATTAATTTCAGTGCACTAAAACTGAGTGGTGTCAGGAGTCCTATAGAGAATCAGGGTGAGCTCATCTCACTAAGTCTCCTAGGCAACTTTTCTAAATGGTTTTCAGCGGGACAGTTTTTATCTTTATCCACTGTATCACTGTCATGTTCTATTGAACCTTGCTATTGTCATGTCCAAATGAGCAAGTTAAATTTAATTTTCACTGAAGTAAAGAAGAAATAAATAGTTTCTATAAGTAATCTTTTAATCTGCTGTGTTCGAGTAAATATGGCATCCTAACAGTTTTACATCCTGGTAGCCTTCCAGTCCTGGTAAGTTTTTTATCTTCTCTCTACTGCCGTTATGCTATTTTTGATTTAGTGATAGATACTTGAGAAGCAGTAATGACGTGTCCATAGGTAACTATAAGAAGCAGCAGGGTCTGTGCAGGAAAGAGAATCAAGTCAAAGCCCTCTGAAGAAGTAGCATCTGTCTGAGCTCAGGGGTGATCTGCTCAGCTAAGCTATAGTTTGGCCAGGCTGCACAGTCATCATCCCGACCAGCTACAGCACTGTGGTGCCTTTTCCTTGGCTAAGAGTGCAGGAAACAGTTCCAGCTGCAAGCAAGGAAAGAGAATTTGAAAGTTTGAAAAAGGGAAGTGAACCATGGAGGAATGTGGAAGGTAACAGTTTTAGGAGGGCAGAGGTACAGGAAAATCTGCAGGAAGTCAACAGTTGTATTGCATTTAAAAAAAATTTGTCATGTTATTTCTCTCCTCTTGCCTTGAAAAGCTTTCTGAATACATCTTTTTTAACTCTTCACCACATGCTTGACTTAACAAATGAGTTATATGCAACTCTTAATTGACCAGAGGTTCTAAATGGGTCTCAAGGTATGCTTAAGATTAAACCTATGCATACACACTCTGCTGATTTAGAGGCTAAATGATATGAAGGGCTCTGCTACATGGAACTGAGAAAAGTAAGAGATAGCCATAGATAACAGAGTATGAAATGTTAACTGTTTGCACAGAGACTGCCTTTGGGACCATGCTATGATACAGACATCACTTGTTGCTAATAGAAATACTGAATAATAATAATTAAGGTAGCTTTGGCATACTGCATAGGAAGTTTGTGACCTGCATATCCTTTTTGCAGTTTCTCCTCTTGGATATTTCTGGTTATTTCCATATACTGTTATACTATTAGACTTAAGACTAAAGTACTAAGACTGAGAGAATTCTGGAACCTAAAAGGATACAGCTGCAAATACATAAATAAATAAATAAACAAATATTTATCAGACCAATAACTTTTTGCAAGGTCATTGTCAGTTCTTATTGCTTTTGTTAAATGTTCGTGCCATTTAACAGTAGCACCTATTATTGCTGTTAACTCAAATTGCAGGAACACACAATGCACTGACTTGCATTTTCTCATAGGAGAAAACTAATCCAAATGAACCTTCCCCTCGTACAAAGTTATCACGACTTCTTTCCAGCATGGCTTTTAATAGGCTGGGTCTAATACTGGGTAAGAGAGAAAGTGCCTTCTGAAAGGGCCAGCATCAATGCAGTTCTGTTAGAGATCATCAGACTTATGCAGGGAAGCTCGTTTGTTTGCTTTTGATTCATTGTCTGAAACGTTCACAGCAACATAGCCCCATGCAAACATATTCTATAGTCAATCCAGTTATCTGGGGCACCATTGTGCTAGAACAACTTGGATTAAGCAAAGTTGTAGATAGTATGTATGTAAATACAACTGTAAGCAAATAGGATAAAGGAGAAAAGAGAAGAAAGGTTGGTGGCACTATTGTAAATGCTAAGCAGCAACACTTTTGCTTCAGTGTGCTTGCATCTGCAGAGAAATTGTCATGTAATCCGTCCATGAATATTCAAGAACTGACTGGAGTTTCTTTACAGTAGCAGAGAAAACATTTTCATAAGGAAATGATGAAAGCATAGTTACACCAAAGTGATTTAAGAGCAATTGCTGTTAACTAATGTGAGAAAATCATGATATTACCTCTTTCAAAAGTATGCTTTCTACAATATTGTATTTACACAAATTGTAGTTTTCAAAGCCAAGTACTAGAATTTGCTGGTAGGATATTATTACAAAACACAACAGATGGAAAAGCCTGTCTGATCTGAAACATCAGTAATAATCCTGAATCCATTGCTCTCCAATCCCTTTTCATTCCCAAGAAAAGATAAACACCATCTTTTCTTGCATACCTCAGTGATTTCACCAGAGGATGAAATTCACCTGTGGGAATGTGGAATGATCAGGACTGTCCAGCTAATTCTGTCCTGCCTTCTCCTTCAAAAGGAGTAATAGATGAAAATATAAAAATATGTATTGTGTACTTTTAAAGTTTTTACAGCTGTTTGCACTGGAACATGCCACTTGGTACACTTGTTTCTGAAACCCACAATGTCAATGTATTTGTCTTGAGAAAAATACCCTTTTTATTCATTACTTGTATCTACATGACAGTAAGTCCTGGTGTGATCATACTAGAAAATGCAAGTATTCTTCTTCATGCATAGGATCCAGGATGTTAATCAGCCTAGCAAAGATTCTCCGCTAGGACCTGAGAAAGATACCTCGTCTCTTAAGAAGAGAGATTGGTTCTGTCTTTGTGACATGCCTGTCCTTAGCCTACATCTCCAGCAAAGTAGCACTACTCTACATCTTCAGTAACACTGTTTCAGTAGCTTTATAGTCTGCATTTTGAGAATTGTGATATTTGCTGAGCATTGCATTATACTTTGGCACTTAGATGAGTAGAACAGACAATTGATTTCCTGTTGGATACAGGATCACCTGTTCAAAAATCTAGGTATTTAAAGGAATAAACAACTAGTTTACATAATCATTCTAATGTCTGAAGTGCTTATATTTTTGAAATGAAAATTTATGTTTTATGAAATACAAGTCAGAAACTTTATTCCATGGTGAACTAGATATAGCTATCAAGAGGAGTCTGGGCAGAAATGGTTTTAATAATTTTCATTCATTCCAGTTAGCAAGGCCAGTTGTGGTATATTCACGTGATTTTCAATGGTTACCGCTGACCAGAAGTCCTTCAGCAGCCCCAGTGATCCCATACCAATTGCCCTTTTCATTTTCCTACTAACATCCAGCTTCCTTCTCTAAAATGGTTAGCATCAGATGAACAGTTTTCCTGATTTTAGGACTGGTCTATGTCCATCAAAATATGTGAGATGTGCAAGAGAACAGGGCCCAGAAAAGTATCAATAACCTCAAAAATATTGAAATAAATACAATTTTCTGGTCTCACAAGACTGCATTCTTGCCTGTGCCTGCTGATCTATGCTGTAATGTAAAAATACAGCAGTTGTGTTGTGATTACAGCAGAACACTGCATATAGCAATTTGTAAGCATTTTATAACGCAAATAAAAAAGTTTTTAAAAATTATGTCTATCTTTAAACAGAAACATAGGTTACTACATATTTCAAAACAATCACTGTGTTTTGTGGTTTGCTCATATCAGTGTCATTGGTATCAATAATAACGAACACCTAAAATTAAAGGAGAGTTAGATGAATACCTAGCATGAAGTGCTGTACAGCTATTTTTAAATTAATACAGTTGTAGGACTTAACAGTGCTTTTTCTTCCCTAGATAATTGCTCTCAAGGAGTCAGACTGCAAATCTGCAAACCTTTAAAGAAAGGGATGGCAATCACCCTTGCACTTCTACCACTCTAGTTCCTTCCATGACTTTAAAGACTGCTAGCTGTGCAAGACTAATCTCACATGGCTAACTGCTGCAAACAAATGTATGCATTTTTCATAGCTACAGGTTGCTATCATAAAAAAACCCTGAATTTTGAAGATAGAGCATTTTCCATTAGTTTCGTGATTTTCATAATCTGCTACTATCCCTCTGTCTAGTTTAATTTCTCTGATGCTTTGGTGACATCTTGACTTGTACAGATGAGTGAATGCACAAATACTATATTCTGGGTCATCCCCAAGTATGTGCAGTATTCAATATAGACATGCTTCCTGCAAAGCTCAGAACAAATGAACATCCACAATCCATTTGCATACTCAGCATTTCATTTCTTCCAGCTAAATGCCACTTCCGCAGTCCCAGCAGTTTTGCTGCTGAATATCTAGCAGATACGAATCCCTTAGTGGGAGAAACTGTGTACCTTGATAAAGAACATTTGCAAATGAAATACCTTTGTTAAATGATAGCATCGGTATAACATATCTTTGAATACAGAAATTGCCTAGGAATATATGATTTAAAATTATTAGTAATTGTCACAACTAAAAGAGATAGCTCAGTGTTATAAAAAGTCTGTTTCAATAAAGAAGAAACATAAATCTACCATCTTATATTCTCAGAGTATAATTCATCTCACTTTATTAGCTTTCATAATGTAGACATTTAGTCTTATGTGGGCTACATCTACAGTCAGTGGATTGAATATAGAGTTTGCTAGAGGGTGACCTGATCCTTCCTCAGGTAGGTGTCTAGGGTAAACAGGATGAATTACTACATGCTGTCTTTCTCTGCTGATTACTGATGGATGCTGCAATATTAGCTTACACTAGACATCTGTTTCAGTGGTTTAAGTTAGAGGGAAAGAATGCCACCCTGCACATGTTACGAATCTCAGTCATCTGAATTATTTTACCCAAGAAGCTTCATGGAAGTCAAGCTTTAAACTTCCACAAGCAGTTACACTCCCTTGTTGGAAACTGAAACAAGATGCGTGTACTTGATAATGAAACTGAAGGTTGCAGTTTTGGTAAGCTTCTCATTAATCACATGGATCTTTAGAGAGTATGGCTTAAGTGTTTCTGATTGGGAGGATATATAGTCTGCTTCAGTGTTTCATGCTTGTATACTATGGGCACAATTGATATCACTACAGTAAATTAAATTATTACTGTCTGTTTTCAGTTTCTTCTAAATTAACCAAATTCTAACAGAGGCCTGAAATCTTGCATTCTAGATGTCATCTTCAGGCCAAAATTCTTGTGTACTCCTCAGACAAAACTGTTCAGCTGTTTCTGAAAATGGAAGTGATTAGGGTAAGAAAACAATCACCTATATATGTATCTGTTAGAAAATAAATATTTGTGGTCCATTCCTGTAGAAGCTCCAACATTGTCAAGGCTTTCGAACACAAACTCTGCCCAGCTCTGCCAGGGAAAGGATCTGGGCAGAGTTTGGGTAATCGAAACCTCCTTAGCTAAGGGGTGAAGTGACAGATGCTGGTGCTAGCAAGATAAGGAAACTGTAAACAGAACATTGTGAAAATATGCTGAAACTGAGAGGAGATTGCATAGACCTGACAAAGACGTGGGGTTAAAACAGGCAGTTTGCCCAGACAAGACTGAAGCAAGAAGCTAGGGAGAGATTTGGTCCAAAGTGGGTTGCATAAAAATTTAGTAGAGTACAAAGGAAAGAGTGACTGAGTAATTAAGATTGGGAAGCTAGAATTACCTATGGAAAGAGAGTGGGATTGAAAAGGAGTGTTGAGTTACAGCTGTGATAGCCAGATGATATGGCTGTGGCTCACAGAGCAACAAGATGAGGGCTGAGAAGTCAGAGAAAAGCAGCATGAAATTGGGCAGAGACAGCAAAGGGGCAAGGACAGCCTGTAATGAACGTGACTTTCTGGAACTCTGAGCTGAATCCTTTTCTCTACCAGAAAGTATCAGCAAAACCAACCACAGAAAAAGTCTGTGGACACTGACAGACTAGAAATTCACTTTGCAAGTGGTGGACAACTCAGGGAGGTCTGTCTTTAGAACTGATTGAAGAGAAAATTAAAAGTACCTGAAGCCAGACAAATTCAGATCCAAAGTACAATGCACATTTTTAATACTGAAATTTAACACCCATTACAATTTATCAAGAGGTATGGCAAATTTTCCATTGAGGAAGATCTTTCAAATAGAAATAACATCTCCTAATTTTCAAAAAGAAATGATTGAAGGAATTCCTTAGCTAATGATTACAGTGTTTCCTTCTCTTTTAATCTGTAAATGCCCTGTTCAGACCCCCATTCTAGTCCATATAGAAAAGAACAACTTCCCACCATTATTCATCCTAAAGGTGAATTACCTAAAGGTTTCAGCTGATCCTGATTGGTCCTGGGGCTAACTGTTATAAGAAAGAATTTCCAGAAAAAACGTCTACAACAATTTAGTGAAACTGTATTCCCACAGGGAGCTGAAACATGGCTTTTTGGTCATTAGTCACAAACTTATTTTACTAACTGTCTAATCAAATTTCCTACTAGTGCTTCAAAGTCATCTAATTTTTGTTAGCAATATTGATACATATTCTACGTTTATGTTCCACAAAACATGGAAAAAAGAAATTGCTCAGGCTGAGTAGAAATGAAGTGTACTAATGAATAAAATCTGCACTTTTCCTATATTTCATACTGCTTTCTTTGCAGTAAAAACCAATGTCAAGTTGGTTTTATATTGTGCTTTATATTGTTCTAGGATGCTTTTTAACAGATGGACGAATAAAAATGTAGAATAACTAAACAAATTGTTCCCAATGATAGAACCAGAAAGAAAATCTGTATTTCACCTATTGTCTTCAGCTCTAAATACTAAAAATAAAGTATTTTATCTAACCCAGCTGATGTATTTATAAAGTATAGGGTGTTAAGTATAAGAGTTGAAGTGTATTCATATGTATAAGTAGGTAAGAGTAACACATGCAGTTTCTGATAAATCAAAGGAATTCTATACACCCAAGTTTAATTCATAGAATATTCTATAGGTGCCTAACAAAACTGATTCAATCCCCTAACAGCTATTTCATTGACATAGTATCCAAATATACAGACCACTTAAATACATTAACTAATTTAAAACTAAATAGCAATTTCTATTTGTAGAGTAAATCTCAGTTTTTAGCTTACAACCCCCGCCCCAGCTTTCCTACTTGTTAAAGTAATGTTCCCAAGCACACAACAAATGTCAGAACGAAATATTATTTCCAGACAATATGAAGGAAATGCTCTGGATGCTGTGAACACCCCTGTTCAAATTATTTTAATAGGGAAGACTTCTGCATTGCTTTTAGAATTTAAATCATCTGAGTTCACTTTCTGGAAGTACCTCTCTCCCCAGGGACTACAGAGGGAACAGAAGCTACATTTCACCTAATTTAGGATTTTCAGTTTAAGTTTCTAAAGCCTGACGAATTTGGGTCTGAATTCCACACTTTATAGAAACACTTCTGGATCACCTATGGCAAAAGTTCATTCATTTCAAAAGGATTTCAGTCAGGTAAGAGATTTCTCTTACTTCCCTTCCATCCAGTTTTGTATGACTAACATGGAGTAAAAAGCTAAGTTCCTCTTTCTCTGGCTGAAGCATATATTATAACCTATACAACACTGCTTGTTTTAATAGGCTTTTCCTCTGGGTTCATGGTAATTCCCACCAATGTCAGTAGGAGTGATGTGAACATATGGTTAGAGAAGGCCTGAGAGAGGGCAGCTATTCCCGTGCCAAGTGAACAAGATTTTGCACCACATTTCAAGCGTTTTGTGGATTGGGTGCTGCCAGAAATGCTGTATGAACAACATTGTTTGCAGTATTTTGACATTGCGTGGAGACAGCCTGCAAACAACCAGCAAGCAATTCAGCATTGCTGAAGGGTGAAACTTTGGAGGCCGAGCAAGTTTTCAGCAGAGTGAGCTTTAACTGAACTAATTTTCTCATCATCTGACAGGCTGCTGGGGACACATGATTGCTTCATTTGCCCATAGAAATCAGAACGTCTCTTTCTGTTAAGGTCTATTGGTACCAGCAAAGGGAGAGTGACGAGAGTGACTGTGAGTTTCCAGACTGAAGGTTGCAGTTTGTGAAAGGTCCTGGACACCTCCTTACTTCACTTCCTTCTGTTCTTGAAAGGCAAATGACAGTTTTTGTTTCTTCTCCAGTAGTATGCTTCCCTTAATTGAATTCTTTTTAGGGGAAGACAAGTAGCCAAAATCCTTTGAAACTAGAAGTTGCTTGTTACAGCTCTGTAATCTCTCTGTTGGGCCATCAAGAATCCTATTTTTTTTTTTTCCCAGACTGGCTGAAAGTTCTTCAGGATTTTTGAATTTGCAGAATCCAATATATGCTCTGTGCTAATGGAGACTTTTAATTCTTAAACATAGGAAGATTTCAGGAATACTTTGAAAAGCTAGCAAGGGATAGCTGGGACACTTGCTGTCCTTACTATGGGGCCATTACTGAACTGGGGAAACCCAGACCTACCAGCAAAACACTGAGATAAAAGAAAAAAACTTGCTGTGAAGGAGGAGCATAAGTGATAAGTAAGGAATATATTTTAGAATTCAGACATTCACCCATAGCTGTCAGTTCATGTCTAACTAAATCAAACGGTCAAAGTCTTTGTGGTTTACCCATCACAGATTAACTCCTGAGATTTGAATACCATTACCATCTGGGATAATATGAGGTTTACCCTTAAAGTCAAAGTCCTATGAAAACTGATGGTTAATCCAAGTATGAATGTCACACACATACATAAGAACTGGATTTTCCATTTGACTGTGCAAGCCTCCACAAATTGAAATAAGTACTGTTTTCTTGAGGGATTGTGAAAGTAAGTCTCTATGCCAAATAATTTGATCTGTTCTACTCTCTTCCAAGATATATACTCTGCATAAAACACTCTCTGAAATGGGGCCTGCTTGTCCAGATGAATACATTACCCCACTGTGTGGAGAAAGGCTGATCTAGAGGCAAATTACTGAGCATAATTTATTCCATATCCTTGCTGGAATAACTTGTGCTCCTGAGCCTCCTCAGATGTGTAGTCAATAGGGAACTGTCTGGCTACATGAGGTTTCTTAATACACCTTTCAGCTAAATCAGAGATTCAAATGCAAAAACCAGCACTCAGGGAGATCATCTGAGTCTGTGATGCTCCCTGGAGAACTGGAGGTCTATAAACCAATGAATGGATTACAATGAAATGTAAATTCAGTGTTTCTAACTCTGGGAGAAATTACGATACTCCAATATTTTTCAAGCTGTACATATCTCCCTCCGTCAAACAGTAACACCTCTCAGCATTTACCAAGTCTGTAAAGTACTTTGGAAGAAAGTTTAAATGCTGATTGTATTTAAAAATATTTTAAAAATTTTAAAACTGTCTTCGTATTGGGAACTATTTCCTAGACCTAAATGCTTACAGTAATGTGCTGAGGACTGTTATGCAGGCTTACTCTTTGTTTCTGTTACAAGGAAGCAGTTTTCAAAGATTCATTCTAGACTTGACAAAAATATCTTAAGAGAAACTCAACAGACAGTATGAGGGACCCATAAAGGGACTATTTGGTCCTTAATGGAATCTATCATGAAAATACAGCAGTGGGCAACAGAGCTGAAGACATCTGCAAATAGTTCAAGCCACCAGCTAGAGAAAAGAGCTGCTGAGATGAGGAACAGAAACTGTTCAATTCCACTGTAAGGTTGAGGAAGGGGCACTATACTAATTCAATACTTTTAAAAATACCTATAAATGTGTAATTTGAAATCTACTGTTGTCCTCCTGCTGGCTAGGTAAGTTTGAACAAACTAGGTCAGGTTAGAAGGGAGATCTCGTCATCCCCAGGTAAACAGTTAAGATGCAGTAGTTGATCTTTCTCCTCATTTTTCTCCCCTGCTTTTTTTCATGCCAAAGCAGTATGATAGTTTCAGCTATCAGATTTGTACTTGTCACATCAACTCTTTTACTTCAAACTTGTCTCATTCCTTCCAAAGATATTGTTCAACCTTTCCTTTTGTCATTTCCAGACAGCAGCAGCACAGAGAAGCCCCTTGACTGCCCCTCATCACCATATGAAAGAGGACAGAAAACATGTGTCTACCTTACTGATTGGCGGATGCACAGACAGAAGGACTGGAGCTCAGTTTGCTGCGGTGTGCCATGGTTCTTGGATCACAGAGCTATACTCCCTCTTTCCTGGGGATGAAGTTCATACTAGCTGCAAGCATAGGCATGCATCATGCAAGCTTAAAGAGCTAACTGTTGTAGGACCTTACATGCATATTACAAAGAGGATGTACACGCTCCCCTGCTATGCTGCTTCATCCGTGATTCCACCAGGAGAGTCACCAAGTCACACAAATTCATGGTACGTGTCTGTGTTTACTGCATGACTGCAATCACAGTGCTATCTCTCAAAGTCCCCTAAGCAATAAGATTTCAGAACATGTTTTATAAACGGGGAAGTGATCAACATCATGCAGTTTGCAACTGACACATGTATGTGATGAAAAGCTCAAAGAGGAAACAATTTCACTTTTGTGTTATGCCACTGATAGCACTAACTTGCAGACCAAGATTTTGTCTCAGATACTCCAAAGCAGCTCTAGCTGACTAGGTGTGTGTGCCATGTCTAGGATGTAGCCTTTAGCTATTGAGCTTTCTGGGGGCTGTTTTTATTTTTGTTCCATTTTGCTATTGGAAGCAGTGAATTGAATTCTGACCTGGGCTCTACAGTAATGCCTTTGGGCTGTGACACTGGGGCAAAGCAAGAGCTACAAGAAAACAGAATTTAAAAGATAGTGTGCTCAATGCACTGATTCTCTCCGGTTACGTATTCACCCTGGAATCAATGAACAACACAGAAACTCTCAACATGAGTATAAAGATGTCAGAATCTGTTCCTTAATCTTGATGGAGTTTAAATATTACTTCTGGCTAAGTATTACATCTGAAACAAACACGTGATTTGAGCTTACAGACAAGAGTTTGTTCCTCAGCTGATTCATGTCAGTTTTATACTCATAAACATCTTTTGATTTCAGTGGTGTTAATTCATATTTTCAAGAACTCTATGAGAACAGAATATGGAGGAAACTCTTAAAATGTCTTTTAAGAACAGCCCCTGAACTCCCTTGGTACATGAAGAAAACCTGCTATTGTCAGTATCAGCGACAGAAAATGAAACCAGTCAGGATACAGCAGATGTCTTCACTGAAACTAATACTGAGATGAAATACAGCTTCTTGAATGAGATCATCTCCTTGAAAGAGTCAGTATTGTACAGTACTTGAAGGCTTTTATTACATTGCTGTTTCCACATAAGATAAGGTGTATGAGATAAGCATTGCATGGAAGGGCCAAGACACTAAACTAAGATCCCTTTATGTTAAATGAGAGAAGAGTGGATTTGAAAAAGAAGGTGCAAATAGTATATTTCTAAAATTTTCTCTCTCAGAAATTATCTGAGGTTAAGAGAAAGAAAGAAATAAGAACTGGAAGGTTGATGGAAGGTTAAAATATTCACAAAACAAACTTGATTTATTCAAGCTTTTTGAAGTCCCAAGAAACATGTTTAATGGGAGCTGAAAGACTTGAAAAGAAACCTTATTGTGGTACACAGCAAAGTAATGTGGAAAAAAAAAATCTCCATATTTCTTCAGCCTCTAGCTTAGCTCTCACTGTGGGGAATCTTGCTGTGAAGAGATTAATCACTGCTGCTTAATAGTATCTCTGCTGGTTGCTCCAGGATAGCAACTAGCTACATAATGCAGCAGATGCATTCTTCTTTTAGTATGGCACCTAGTGCACCGTGAATGTGCCAAAGGGACTGCAAACTTACCATGGTGCACAGCTGACCAGCAGATGCTGGAAGAACCGTTACTTGGCTCTCCAGAGGGCACAGATTCTGGAGGAAGGTAAAATAGTCTCTTTTGTCCCCTTTCTCTGCTTTTGTTTTATAGAGGAAGCAAAGGAACTGCCTCCTACAGATCTAGCTAGCTACCAGGCTGCTTCCAGAGCTAGGTCTCAAAGATTTTCCATTTTTCCAAGCTAGCCCTTACACTGAAATATCATTAGGGATTTTGAACTTCTCACCTTGGTCTCACTCTTTTCCCCCTGCTGTTTGTAGTGCTTGATTTCCTTAGGAGCAGAATGGACGTTTACTTTGATGCAGCAATTACTGATAGCTGGTTACATCCTGTTCCTTCAGTTCTGCTTAGCATTCCTTCTTACTAGCACCAAAATATCTTCCGTTCCTTTCAGTCCTTGTTGGGTTAATCTCTCCAGACTATTTTTCTTTCCCTTGTTATCTCCTCCATTTACAAATCTACCTATGTTGTCATCATCTTCATCATCTCTAGTTTTTCAATTTACAATGAAGAAAAGTCCAAAAAAAAAATCTTAACAAACTAGATCTTATACAAGATATCAAACAGGGAGACTCATACAAGGAAAACTGCTTGGCCACAGACACAAAGGAAGGTTTCTAGAATGGCACAATCAACCCTCTTTTGAGTTCCTTCTCTTCTTGCATCAAAACTTAGTTTTATCTGACTGCTCTTCAGAGACTGTGATTCAAATGTTCTGGCTTTAAAGGATTTGAACTTTTTTCCTTTGGCAAGAAGAATTGACAGGTTTATTTAAGTTAAATGCTTTTCAAAGATACTTTCACAGAAACATTCATCTCCTTTTGTCTTTGTTTCCATTTTTTCTGAAAATAACTGCAGTGACACAAGCGCAGTCTTTTTGATCATTTCAGTGGTAGTGACGATGCAGCTTTGTGAACTGCAAGTCATGTTGTCTGAAAAACCTATCTTCTACCAGAAGCAGTGGAAGAAATGGGGTAGAGTGGCTGACAATCTTTCCCCCACATCAGTCACTGACCCGTCACAGATCCTTCTTTAGCAGGTGAGTAGAGGGTTGATAAACTGCTGCCTTTGGGGACTTCCACCATGCAAAGAATGGCTGTTGCATAGGCAGTAGAGGTACATATAGTAAAACAGATGCTTATATTTGCAGTAAAACTGAACTTGAGGACAGGCAGAAAAGATGAACTGGTATCTCCGGCTCCTTTTTTCGACAAAATGCATGAGGAGAGGATAGAGCAACAAATGCTTAAACTGCAGTTGTCAGCAAAGGTGAGATTCAGCTCCAGACGCACTTGAAACAGAAAACACTTAAATGTAGCTTGTGTGTATGTCATCTGGGTGTTTCAAATACTGTTATATTCACTGGAAGTTCAATAGAGTTGCCTAAAAATGAATGTATACTGCCACATGAGGTTTTCTAGAGTACCCTGTTCTGACTCTAGCTGCCATGTCCAGTGGGCATGGGTTATCCACAGGTGCTGTGCCATATCTGCCAGCCTGCTGTGGAAGTCTGAGATGCATTAGAGAATCTCAAATGAGGCTGAGAAACCTGTGTTTAAGCAGCTGAGATGACTCTGATGGTGTGGACCAGGTTTGATTGACCAGAATGGGTGTGTAGATGAATCTCACAGGTAGACACTCACATGTAAGTTTTGCTGAACTGAATCCCTCCCCTGATGCTGTCTTGGCTGGGCTGTTGTTTACTGGTGGCGCAAAGTGCCTGACACTTTGTGGCTGGGCAAACATAAACAGAAGCGTGATCCTTGCTCCAAACAGCAGAAAGTCAGAGCTCAAGACAAGGCACAATGGTAGAGATGCACAGGGTACATGGAGGGTACATGGGGAAAAAAAAAGAAGGCAAGTGAAGCCTGGTGCCCTAATAATGGCATCATTCCCAAGAGACCTTTGTAGCCACAGAGAGCTCTAGGGAGGGATTTAAAGGAGATTGGAGACTCAGTTTTGCAGGAATGGGGGAACTTTTAAACAGCAACATGGAAAACTTGTGGTGCTGTTAACCTGAGAAGTCACCTCAGCGTCTGGTACTCCATGTAAGGTATCTTCCTGGTGGTAAGAAGAAGCTCTAAAATTGATGTGACTGGCAAAATGTTCCTGTGGAATAAGCCAACTGTGGTCAAAATGCTGAGTAGCTACGCTGTGTGCAGCAAGTGTGTGAGTGGAGAAATGTGATGTTTGTCAGGGACAGAGATTAAAAAAAAAAAAGGAATGATTCAGAAATGAAGTGATAAAAGACTTCACTGGGTGACTGGGCAGGAAAGGCCTTATCTTCCACTGTTTAAAAATAAAATCTCAATTACATTAGTTTAGGTGACAGTACCTCAGCAGAGATCCAAGTTGAAGACTTGTTTATGGGCTTGAACAGTAACTAGGATGATGGTGTTTTCCACAGCAATCAAGTAAGAAAGTAGCAGGGAAGATGTGGGAGAAGAAAGATTAGAGAAAAATGCAAATAATCATTTTACCTGTCTGTTCAATTAACATCTAGGCCTACTTTGCAGCTTCCTGAAGCCTCAGTGTGGCATTCAGTAGGAGACAAATGTTCAAAATGAGGGACCCGCCAACACTTATTCAAGTAGAGATTTCTGGTATGTATTTCTCCACTATAAATAACTTTCTGCAATTTCAGTGCCCTAATTTTGAGTTCAAGGGAAGAAAGAAGAAAAAAAAAAGAAGAAATGCTTCAACAAAAAGCTATATTTTTTCGTTTAATGTGTAGGTATTTGGAGGATTAAAATACCCTACTGAAACACAGAGAGAGATGCAGAAGTTGCAACCTCTTTTCAAATATAATTTTTAAATACATATGTATTTAGTTAAGTGACTGCTCAATTTTTGTGTATTAGAATTGGATATTCAATTACATTACTCCAGATTAGTTTTTTTACTCTAACCCCCTTGCACACTCCTTACCCTACCCCCTAATAAAAAGACTTTGGAGATGTTAATTTTGTTGGTTTTTAAGTAAATGACATGAGGGAGATGCTGGGTCTTTCTCTGCTGTTCATAGGTTAGAGCACAATTTGTGTCATTTTAATTTTGTTACATTTAATAAAGTATGAACTCAGAGGAAGTGTTATTGTTTATGGCTTGTATATTTTAACCGTGTATATGCAAAATAGTGTTTCACTTTTCTGGTACATGGCTGCTTGATTAAAAGAAACAAGTTACAGTGGTGACTGTAGACACTTTACCTTGTAAATTGTGTTTTAGAATAACTGCAACAAACAACATGTTTACAGCTAAGAGATACTTATAAAAAATCCTGAAACTTTGATCATGGGGGATTTTAATTTCACAGATACTTACTGGGATAACAAGTATGCAAAACCTATAAGGTAGGAAGCATGTTTCCAGAGGCAATGCATAATTGCTTACTTACTGAAGTAAGCGATTGACTGAACTTCATGATCAGAGGCTCTTGGCACCCAGAGCTAGGAAATTAGCCCATCTTGATAAATAGAGCAGGGCTGATGTAGGGATCACAAATTCACAATACAGAAAAGAAAAGAAGATGAAGCAACACAATTAGTTTTGGCTCAGCGGAACTTTTGTAAAAATTAAAATACCGTAAGGTGTGTTCTCAGAGACAACTATATAATTTAGGGATGTTTTTCTGGAAGATAAACAAGTTTTCATTATATGCCACAACATGAATTACTTACACCTTCACTGTAGAAGGAATAGGTTGTGGTAACATAAACAACTGAATGATCTTGATGGAAATGATGCAAGATCTCATGACTGTGTGGGAAACCTGGTGCAGAAAAAATGGGAATTATTTAAGAAACTGTTGGACGTGCTGCAGTTACAATTCATTCAGGCTAAGTCTCAACAGGGGGAATGTAACTCAAACAATGTGCTTAAACAGAGTGACAATAACAACATTTTTAAATGTCTGCTTTGGAAAGGGGCAGATTATTATTTACGATCTTACAAAATTGTAGAACCTAAAAGATAATTAGAAGATCAAGAGGAGATATTGACTAGCAGGTTACACAAAATATTCAGAGTGTGAATAAAGGGCTTCTTCACAGTGGTATATTTACAGCAGACAGCAAATGGAATGGAACTGATCACTAAAAAATGGTAGTTGAGATTATCAGGCATAAAGGAATGAATGTGATTTATCAGGAAATATTACATTCCTCCTACTGTTACACCCTTTCACAGATGGAGTACAGGGAAGAGTTGTCCTGAGATGTGTTTCTGGGGTCTTGGTTGGTTTAGAAAGTTTGTCATTCCTTTCAGTGTTGCTGTTTGTATGATAAGCCAGGTGAGGGCTGGCCTTTGGGATGGGCTATAGGGCCTGTAACGGGCTGGGTGGAGGAACGTGAACAGGGAGCTTCACAGCAGCATGACCACTGCAGCTTTACATGCTGAGGGAGTGGTCCTGCTTCTGAGGAGGGTCTGCAGCTTCTTTAGCTTTGTGGTAACAGTGTATACTTTTATGATGTACTACTGAGAGCAGAGAATTTACCCACGTTCTTTCACTGTCATGGAAGAATTAAAGCTTTGCATTATTTATTTTAACGTTTTTGAATACACCTCTATGTAGAAACCAGCCTTTTGGGTCCCACATGGTGGTATGGGGCAAGCTGTTTTTCAGCAGGCAGTCTTCCCTTTATATATTCACTCTTTGACTGTGATGCTTTTTGGTCTCTGACAGGTTTTATTTTAGGTACATATATGTATATTAAGGATGTGAATCCCTTCATAGTCTCTGGCAATTCAGGTGTAGGTGAAAATTGCACTGGAAATAGAGGTTCCTCAGTTTTCCACTGAAAATTCCTTATAATTTCTTTGACTAGGATAAAATTTCCTGTAGAATATGTTGGGGTTTGCCTGAAGCTCTGGACTTTATTCTGTACAGGAATACGTCTTAATTATTATTAATATGCATTATGTATTACGTCTTAATACATACCTCTTAAGCCATGTATATACAGGCAGAAGATAGGACTTCCTGGTATGAGATAACAAGCTTATACCTGCATTTCCAAATGAGAGATTGGGCCAACAAGGAGGAGTAGTGCAATGAAAAGCACTCCAATATGCAGAAAGTGTAAAGCTATCAAGTAAAAGACAATGGCACAGTCAGTGAAAGCAAATGAAAGAGCAAGTCAGATGAAGCAGCAGTTATAGCTCTGTATGATGCAGATGAGACCTTATGCAGACAGGTGAACTGAATTTTGATACTCTCTGTTTAAAGAGCTCTGAGAATTTATAGTATGGATCAAGATGCACTTACATTGCATGAACTTCTTTGCACCCAACAAAACATTGCAATGTCAGTGGGATGCTGCTGTGTGTAAAGGCAGGCGATATACCTTTTTTTTTTTTCATTTACTTCTCCATTCTTAAGGGCTATCTTTGGAAATTTGTATGTAGTTAGTTGCTCTTTATTAATTCCTCTCTAATCTTTACTTATCTATCAGTGCTGCTCAATTAAAAAAAATAATGACACACAAGAATTTCAAGTGAAACCCAGCAAATTGATCACCTGGATTCATTAAAATTACTCATGTATTCTGTGGCTGTGGTTATGCAAGATCAAAGTCAGTCATTATGACTGTTCCTGCCACAGTCTTAAAATCAGCAAGGAGCATGGTGTATCATTAAGGGGCAAATTTTCAAGCAATCTCATCAGTATTTTAATTTCAGAATTGAAGTCCATCATTGACCTTTTCCTTTGTCTATTTTACCCAGCACTATTCCTATTTGTTAGTATAAATTTGATTGCAACATGGCGTTGTTAAATTCTGGGCATGAGAAAATACATCTCTCAGGTAAAATATGACACTGCACATTTGTGTGTTCAGAAAGTTTCCCTGGTGTATAAAAAAACCCCCCAACCACCAACAAAAAACCCCTTGTAGGTAGGCTAGGCAACAATGGAGAATGTTACTCTGGATAACAGAAATAATATTTAGACTGACAAATTTATTATTTTTTACTGAAATTATGACCTCAGAAGATCTGTAGTTGCTCTTATTTAATTCCATCCACTGGGATCCCTGGGCAAATTTCTGTTCCCATTATGTGCTCAACTTCCTTTGTGGAAGGGGTGAGGTGGAGGGATAAGGTGTCAGGAGAGGAGTCTACCTGGGGAGCCTCAGCTGTCTATAAGAATGGGGATCATGAAGCAACTGAACATGGTTTCCATGAAGCAGCACATATAGGCAGAAATTCTCAAAAAACTGAGTTGGTCTTCAGCTTAAAGATTAACCAGGCTTCTTTTTTCTTTCTGAGTAAAACTGAAATTTTCTGCAAATACACAGTTTTGCAGTCTATTTTAAAATACAACTTACATTTTAGATTTATTTTTGCACATTTTAGCCTTTGGAAAAATGCCTCTACCTTCTTCAACATGCCTGTTATGGTTATGTCTGAGTGCTGTGAGAGTGGTCGGTACAGTCTTACTCAGGACAAACCCATTTTATTTAGAAATACAAAAGTACCTCTGTTTTCAGGTTTTATCTTAGCTTTTAGTGGGTTAATGTAGTGACAAATGCTTGTAACAATAATAAAAGTTTTGTGAAAAACTTTTTTGCTACAATAATGGTTAGTAGAACAGAATCGGTATTCACTACTCCATATAAAGCTGTCTTCTAAGGCATTTTTTGTTTCTGACAAAGGATTAAGATGTGTCCATGTGCCTTCCATTAAGTTTCTCTTATGATAGTAAGACTATGTTAAGGAAAAAAATGGCAACCATCTTGCTGGCTCAGCCTGCTGGAGACCCACTGCTGGGCTTGAGTAAATTGCTTGCTATCGAGAGAAGGGTTGTACTAAACCCTGACAAACAGGGAGGAAGACAAGTATACACACACATAAGCAAATCTGACAATAGAGCAGAGCTACGTTAAGAGCACAAGGCCAGGGAAACACAATGTTTTCATTCAGTTGGAAATCGTGTATTTTCCAATATGTATTTGCTGCAGCAAATATGGCTTGGTAAAACTTTTATTCTGTAAGGAAACCTTCATAATTCCGGGCCTTCTGCATTTTACTTGAACTGCCACATATAAGTGCGTGTTGTCGAAACCCAACTTTAAATAGCTTATAAAGACATCCCTATGAATTCAAAATTACTGTACTTGCAGAAAAAGAAACAATATCCATCTGTAAATCCTTTAATCATAAGCATTAAAGAATAGTTCTTCAGAGAATCACAGGCTGCTGACTAAAGTTTACATTTTCTTGAGTTGCTTTTGGTGCTGCTAGCTATTTTTCTCATACACATGATGCTGATATGAAGTGACACTTGCACCTGTTGTCACTATCTTATGGTAATTAGCATAGTGCCCTAAGTAGTAGCAGGGCCATCACATCCAAACATAAGCCATTAACATATTGCAGCTGTCATCAGTAGGGAAAGCTAATGGAGTTAGTGGATTTGCACACTACTGCATACCTTGGCTCAGCTAGCATAACTCCCCATATTGGGGTCATTGGGGATAGGAAAAAGAAATGTGGGATGTAGCCAGTCAGGAGTGAAAGAATACATTTTACTGCAGGTTTACTTTCATGTATTATGCATGTCCTTCAAGGTCACTGCATGATCATTTATAAGATTTTAATGAGATATCAAAGTGGAAAGGATGGAATGTAATTAATGTGATCATACAGAGAAGATACAGGTATAAAATAGCATGCATGAGGCAGTCAACAAAAAGTGGGAGCAGTGAAGTAAAAAGGAGTCTCTGGCCAGATTTCAGCCTGTGAAACAATAATCTTTTCTACCGTACTTTCAGGCACTTTGCATCCTGCTAAACAGTTTTCCCCAGCTAACAGTGAAATAATGGAGGGAATTAGAGAAAATGCATTCCACTGCTGCTCTCTGAATATAGGCTACCTTTCCTCCTTTGGGGGAAAATGGGTGGCTTGTAGCTTAGAGCACAACAGTGTGATATTTGTGGGCTTTTTTAAAATATATTTTTATTTATTTCTCTTGCTGACAGGGTCTCTGAAAAGCCTGGACTAAACTGAAAATTCAAAATGTATAAAGAAGCATATTTTTAAGTACTTTTCTAGAGCTTTTTGTTTATGTAGGTGCCTGAGCAGGTGCAGAGACTTAATAAACCCCTCAGCAGGAAGAGTTCCTTAGAGGCCTTTCCTAAAATTACTGGTTGTCCCCAGCCTGCTCCAGTTCCCACCTGCTTCTTGCCACACAGACACTTCTGTGTAAAGGGTCACCTCTATGGATGCACTTTCTTTTTTTGTGGAGGGAGAGGACAGTCAATGAGGCTGGCGGTGGTCATGAGCGGTGCCTCCAGCACCGCGGAGCACTCTGGCAGTCCCTGCTGCCTGTGCTAGGCTAGCACCAGTACTTCTGCATAGGAGCCGGCATAAATACTGGTGGGCAAAGGGGAGGAGAGACCATCTCAGCAGCACAAAAGGCAACCTTATCTAAGTAACTAAATGGGATACTAACCCTGCCTTGCAAACTCATCCTGCTTTGGGGCCTTTGGTAAACCGCACAAGCCAACGTTTTCACATGCCTGCAAGTAGTTGCACACTTAAATCCTTAAGATGAACTAGGTGCCCATGCTGGAAAATACTTGCCTTGTCTTGTACCATCAAGAACTCTATTCACCCTTCTATGTTTTCTTAAATATTCTGACCTTTGCCTTTCTAGGAACACAGTTGTTTGGAAAACAGATTTATCACAACCCTACTTCAAGCCTGAAGTGATTCCAGGGGCTCTCAGGATTAGTGCTGTCAGTAATATGTGGAGTCCTAAGCATGACCTTTGATTGCATTCATGTGCCCAAACCCTCCATTGGAAACTCTTAATATTTGTGTTACTAATGTTTAGAGTCTGAACCATTTGAGAATACAAAAGCATGTAAAAATCTTCATTGCGTGTAAAATCTTCAGTGTAATATTCTTTTTTTTAAAGCGGTAGATCTTTTCTTTCAACTTGAACCTTTTTTTCATTTTCATTTATTTTTGTAGTTTTTTAAAAATAATTTTAGTTAATTACTTCTTGCCAGAGAATAAAACAACTTAAATTTCCCCATCTCCCCCAAATGATTAAAAACTAAGAAAGCAATATTTTAACTATAAAACCACATGAGAATGTGAACTCAAGAAAATCAAAAAGGGTTTTATCAAAACGAGGTGATTTCAGGGCTTTACCAATATGTATGTATATTTGCTAAGATATTTCCGTTTAACCATTTCATTTTCAATAGTTACTTGGCTGAACTTTCAATTAAATATATATATATGGCGGGTTATTTACTAGTTAGTGGGAGCATGTGCTTTTTAAAAAACTGTTCTTTGCAAGGCAAGCAGCTGCCCAAGCTGAGCTTCCAAGACGCTTATTCTGGGAAGAAGAGCTGATGGTTAAAATGCAGAATGCCACAAAGAATAGGAAACAGAGATCAGGAGCTCCTGATTGGGATTCTAGGGAAAAATGATGAACAGAGCAAAAAATGTCTCTCTCCTTCATGTAAGTTCTTTGTTTTGGTCTTTTTCTTCACCTCATTTTCTGCTTCTCTTCCGTCTTTTTGCCTTAGTGTTTTCCTTTCTCACCCCTCTCCCAGCTCCGCTACCTGTCCTTAACCTATGCCTAATCTTTCTTTCTGTCTCCACCGCTTAATATACTGCCACTGAAATATCTGTCCAGAGCCACGACCTCGCTAGAGCTGATGGAAGAGAGGACACTGTGGGTAGCATTTCCCTCCTTGCTGAAGGAACTGTTTGCATATGTGGAAGGCCTGTTCAGGCCACGACAGTGTCCGTGTAATAACACCTACAGAGAGGCTCCTTGGAAAACCCATTTCCCAAGGGACAGAGGTATAACCTGGCTTCCAAAATAAAATGTGCTTATCCAGCAGCAGTTGGTAGTTCCAGCAGCTCCCTAATCTGTGACTCCCTCCAGCGGTTGGTTTACTGTAGTTTACAAAACCAGGTTTACAAACATGTTTTTTGCATGAAGCTGGCCGTCGTAGGGGCTAGGCAAACAGTGCTGCCAGGAAAACACCAAATGGAAGCAGGAGACAAATAAAAGCAAAAAACTTCATTTTTGATATCTGGTGTCACAGAGGGCCAGGACTGAGCACCTTGCTTGCGGTGCTCCATTGAGCACAGCCCCTTGGTCAGGTGCTGTGGGAGACAGGCCAGCCCAACATCCCTGTGCTGTTGCCAAAATCTCTTGCTGCTGCCCTCCATGAGGACGAGTCCCATGTCATGGTTCTGCAGTTACTTTGCTTTTTTTCTACAGGTGGTGTTTATATTGTTGACCTGCACAGTCTGGCTGGTGAAAAATGGTGCAGAAAAGGAGAGAAGGATAATTTTTGAAGTGAGCACATGGCAAAAAAATTGAAGACATGACAAAAACCTTCCAGTTTCTATTTCTGACCCTATATAAACAAACGTGATTTTAGAGTAATTTTCAGAAAGTCAAGGTAATCTCAGGCCTAGAAAAATAATACAATTTAAAATTCATGAAGGTACCATCTTCCTATTTATAAAAGGTTAAATTCCCCTAAGCTACGAAAGAAAAACACCCTCTGAAGACCTGGGAAGGCAGTAAACACTGGTGGCAAGTGACAGGAATTGATCCTGCTTTTCTGGGCCTGTCATGTCTCTAAATTTTATTTCCACCATTTCTAGGGTACTCTGATAAGAGAGGCAGGGACAGGAAAAAGGATTGAGCTGAGGCAAGACTATGGCCCGAGGGCGATGGTACCTGGGTCTCTGACTTTTTCTCAATTAGTAGGTCTCCCTGCCTGACTGTGAGATGTGCATCTAACGGGGGACTTAGGCTGTTGCAAGGTATTGATTAGCCATAATGTGAAGTCAAATCTGAATAAAAAAGCATTGTGATCAAAAGCCTTTCATTGGAGACAGCATGCCCTCCAAGTCAAGGGTCTGCAGAATCTGATGAGCTCTGTTTCCTTTCTGTCTGAGAGAGATTTCCATGGTTTACTCATAAAGGGTCTCTTGATAGGAATGTCCAGTGGGCCCTCTGTCAAAAAACCTGATGTCTCAGGTTTGACAGGTGCTTGTTAGTTTTTCATCCCCGATCACTCAACATGCACACAAAACTAGAAGAGATGACGGCTAATAATGCTATGTTTCAAGTTGACTGCCTTGTCATTTTTGCTGGAAAATTCACTGATTCAATCACTAACATTAAATTGTCTGCATTAAAACAAAGCATAGCCAGCCATGAAATTTATCGGTTTTCTGACTGCTAGAACTTACACAGCTCAGGACAGTTCATTGAATTGCCTTGTTTGATAGGAACAGTTTATCCAGATCACATATAAAACAAAATAAACTGCTGTTCTATTAAAAATGATGACAACAACAACAAAAAGCCTGCAGCAAATTGAGAGATCCACTGTAATTAATTTTGTCTTTTCCTGGAATTTAGCTTTCCTCTCACTAAAAGTATTTGTAAATGAGGAAATGATCCCCCACCCCTTTACTTGCATAAGTAACATTCTTTCAATGAGTGCCAGTCCACTACGAAGGCTCATGAACTTGGTTTTCTCCTACATTGTAGTTCCATCTCTTGTGAGCTGTGGTTGGTTTCTCTCAAAAGCTCAGGGGAGGGTGGAGGCTTATTTTTATGGACTATTCACATGAACAATTTACAAGCCAAGGGTTTAGGCCAACAGAAATGATATATTTTGGTAATAATATCTCTGGGCTTTATTATAATAAACTGCACTCTTTGTTTGTAGTTCACAATCTAAACCCCAGGGCAGAGCAGTAGCTGTGTGATGATGGTGGACTGTGGGACTCACTAGAGGTAACAAGTATTCCTATTCATACTGGTGGTGCGTGAGACCATTGGAAATGGAAAAAAAAAGACCAAAGTTTTTACTGAATAAAATTATGCATTTTTAGATATTCTTAGATATTTTTGAGTCAACTAGTGAAATGAATGTTTACACTGAGATCTTGTAAATGTAAGTGACTTCTATATTTGCCACATTCCTTGCTTCTAAGGAACTCTTCCTACTGAGGGGTTTATTAAGTCTCTGCACCTGCTCAGGCACCTACACAAACAAAAGGCTCTAGAAAAGTACTTCAAAATATATCTTGAAATTTCAGTTTAGTCCAGGCTTTTCAGAGACCCCATCAGCTAAATAAATAAATAAATAAATAAATATACACACAATGCTCACAACCATCACATTACTGTAGGACTAGTATACTCTAAGCTACAAGCCACCTATTTTCCCCCAAGGGAGGAAAGTGCTTGCAACCTATATTGAGAGCCACAGTGGAATGAATTTTCACTATTATTTCGCTGCTAGTTGGGGAAAAAAAAACCCAAAAGTCATCCTCCTTCCTCACCTTCCCCTTCCCGTAGCTCCCAGAGGTCTCACCCCAGCAGGCTGGGATTAGGGCTCAGTCCCTTTCTGTGCCAAAAGGGATTTTAGTAGTGCTTCCCCCTCCCACGGGCATACAAACTGGCAGTCTGTCCCCACGTGGATGCGTATGGGCACGGGCACTGCACAGCAGCTCAGGGCAGCCCCTGACCTGGGCGAGCACCGGGGCATCTCATGCTTCTTCTAGTGACTGGGAATTGATTTACCTGATAAGAAAGAACAGAAACAGAACAGCATCAGAAAATGCCAGAGAAGCTAAATTAATCAATCCAAACTGCACTGTCTGTGAAGTTGTTCCTGGCTCAGGTACTGAGCTGCAAAAGCCCAGCTAAAGGAGCATGGTTTTGGTAGCTTCAGTCACAGGTGTGCAGTCCTGGCAGACTTGTTCATGGTCAAATGCACACAGAGGGCAAAGAGGAGAGGGGGTGAGAACTGCTGGTACAGAGCTTGGGACAAGAGGGAACCTTAAAACCCATGCAACCAAAATGTGATTTGTGGTGTCTGGGTACAGAGGGACAGGAACACGAGAACCTTGCATGGTCCCAGGGTGAAAACCCTGTGAAGTATTGAAGACAAAGCCCTGTTACAAGCTGGTTTGCACTACTGTCTTCCAGCAGAGCCAGGCTGGATGAAAAGTCTTTCCTTCCCCCCGGTGATGTTTTCTGTTGCATGAAGCCTGAGTTTGGGGGGTCTTTTCCATCTATATAGCAACATATGGTAAAGGTGTGAGTTATTTCTCCAGGTCTTCAGCTCCCACTGCTCACAGCACTCTATTCCAGCCCTTCCCAGCACAGCTCAAGGTTGTGAAAGCATAATGGAGCCCAAAATATTTCTTGCTGTAAAGTATGCGTTGTGGTAAATGTCGACTATAGCAATAAGGCACTGAAGGCTGTGCATTAGCAAGCTATTAGTGCATGCTGAGAGTGCTCTGGTTGCCTTCTAATGCACACTCTGCAATGGCCATTACAGAGGATGACTCATTATTTTTACATTTATTTCACATTTTAAAAAATCCTTTTCAAAACACTTTTGCACAATTTCGGGAGATGTGTTTTTTCACAAGGAAAAAAAATGGTCCCTATAAACAAGATGTGAAGAGAAAATGGTAGGCAGAGATAGTCTTTGGCGCTTCTGAGTAAATTTCTGAGTAAATCTGAAAGTGACTGGTTCTTTCTTACCCTACTCTTTTCCTGTGGTTTTTTTACTATCATAGACTGATCTATCTCCTCTCAGAGTCATCCTTCTGCCTTTGCAGATTCAATTTATGATTGTTCAGCCATTTTATTTGATTAAAAATAGTACTTTGTTAGACACATGAAATTACGTTCCTATGTTTCAAACCAGAAAAAATGCAGTGTCCAAAAGTGTTCCATACGTTGATCCTGGAAAGCAATGTGTGCCTTCAGAAGGGTAAGATGTCACATGTTTTTCCTTGAGGTTCTCATATCTACCTATGTCCCATAATTGTCTTTGCTTATCTCCCAGCCCCACAAAAATGTTGAAATTTTCGCTCATCTGCCTTTTCCCTATTGTGCATAGAATGCAACAGTGTGACAGCCATGCACAAAAGGTAGTATTGATGTAGGCAGGTTGTAATTACAACTGCTAAGCCTGCTAAGAAAAATAAGGTTATGATCAGTTAGGGTAGGATTAAGTCTGCTTAATCCTTAACATTAAACACCTGAGGTGTTTAAATTAGGACTATAATTGCTCTAGGCTGCCTTAGTAAGGAAGTGAAGTTTAGATGCCTCCAAAATGTGTTTCATCCAAACGAAGGGTGAAATCATCCTCTTTTTACTGACAAGACTTTACATGACAACGCTTCTAATTTTGTCAGCTAAATGATACAGGTAATTCAACGTGGGATGAATCTGGGCCCTGTTTTTTCCCCAGCTCTGCTCCACTATTTAATGCTTAGGTATCTACAGTGTGAATGTGTGTTCTTAAAGCATCAGCTGTCTCCATAATACTGGAATGTCAAAATAATGGTGTATTTTACTGTTGATATCCAAGTAGCATGCTATGAGGCCTTTTGTGAAAATGCCCTGGAGAAAGGATGTTTAAAGAACAGATTGGAAAAAATATAGAAACTTATAAGGTATTTGGCAGGGGAGCATGTAAGGATCACAATTCTTTGCAAAACAATTGTGCATGTGAGTAGGAGAAGGTAGTACAGAAGTGCTGAAGCCAATTTTTGAAATATAAGATAGTTTAAATATATATGGAATCAGACACTCTGCTACTGAATAAAACTGACACTGAAGGAATATTCAATGTTATGTTACAGCCTCTGAAAACATAGCAAATGTCAGAAATTCCTCTTTTAAAGAGTCCTCACTCTTGTTCAATAACTTCAACTGTCAGAGCGTGGAGCTGTATCAAAAAGGGTTTCATAGAATCAAAAGGTATGTTTCTTAGCAACTCTGTCAACAAATTTAAATTGCTGCATATCATGGCTGTTCCGTAATCATTTGCATGCAAGATTTGTAAACACAGATTTTTATTGTGCATCCTGTTGTCATGGCTGGTAGGGAGGCAAAAGGGGACAAATACTCCAGGGCATGGGCAATACAGGTGCCAAAGGAGAAGATGCAGTACTACAAAAAAGGTTCTGTGTAGCTCACTTGACCGAAATCTTGTCTAGTTCACTTTGCCCAAGTAGAAACCACAGAGGGAGCAAATCCAGTCATAGATGTAGATGTAGTGCTGCACTAGTCCACAAAGTCAAAAGACTGAATTTTCTTTTTGTGATAAAAACCACTGAGGATGAAGTTGGGACCTTGTTTACACAGTAATCCAGAGGCCCAGCTGCACTGCAAACAGACATGTGTACGCTAGCTTTAAATAAACTTGTTTAAAGTTTTATTATACCAATAACATTATAGCTGAGGTGATATGTGACTTGGTTGCTGGGCATTTGCCTGGGACTGGAGGAAGGCTTTTGCAGCCTGAACTCAAGGCTGTGCTGGTGCAACTGCTGTGCCAGGAGCTTCAAAGTTTTCAGAGATGTCTCGATGAACTCTAGTCACATGTACCTCAGGAATTCCAGGCTGACGTACCTTTGCCCTTTTTTTTGCTAGTGTCATTAAAGATTGCTGTTAGGAAGTAATGAATATAGTCCATTTTAATTTTTATGTCATTTCAATTGTATTTATTATTTGCTGAGTAGCTATAATGCGCATGGTATTAGGAGACACACTTTATTTAATGTAACGCATTTTAGATTCACTTTATATAATAGGCAAAGCATATATGTCTATATGTGCTCAGTAGGATATAATAGACTAAGAGGGTATGCACACTTTATATGTTTATGTTTTCAGATTTAATGAATTCATCTTATCCCACACATCTAATGGCTCATATACAAAATCTCAGCTCATTTCACATAATACCTCTGTTATAGGTTTAGTGTTATTTATTTGTATTGCAGTAACCCCAGAGGCTCCTGCTCTAAAAAAGCACTGTGAAAAACTGGAGCAAGATACAGCCTTGAAGAGAATTTGCAGTTTATAAAAATAAGAGCGAGGGAACATAGGTACAAACTGGAAAAGTGACATACCCAGGTTCATAGTCCAGCCACAAAATGGACACAAGACGGGGTGTTGATTTCTTGTCTCTAACCAGTGGGTTAGGAAGCCCAGCTGGTGATCACCTGGAGTAGCCTATCTCCGAAATTCATACAGCCTTGTCCTGAGCCCTGGATCCACTTTACTAGGGACCCTGAAGTTCCCCTTGCTGCATCATTTTATGTCCAAAATGTCTGTCACATGACAAGAATGTTTGCTGGATGGTGGGGTAGGGTATGTCTACCTGCCCTGCCATGTGACTGGCAGGGAGATGGGTGTTTTGGGAATCTCCCAGCATATTTCCAGGTCCTTAGTGTAGGAGTCAGAGAGTGTGGGCCCAGAGCCTTTCCAGAAGATCCTACGTAGCTCAGCCCAGCCCATGCATTAGGCTGTATAATCTCTATATTTTGCCCTGTCCTTGATATGGCTTTACTCCTTCCTTGTTCTCCATTACCCCTGCTTTAGGATTCATATACCCACTGCCTGCAAAATGGATAACTCATGGTAGCACCAAAATAAACCAAACCCTAAAACTAAACAAAAAACACATCTGAAGCATGAAACAAACCTTAGAGAGGGGAGTCTGAAATTCTCCAGAAGCATCAAATTCAGACAGACATCAGTGTGCAAATTTATATTCTCCATAGGTATCACAAGTAAGAACCACCAGACTTGATATCCCGGGAAGAGATGATTGTGCCTGTGTCTAGCCTAGCCCTAAATGACCTCAGCTGGTAAGAAAACTTTTCCCCTGCACCTTGTTAAAGGATAAGAGAAATACAACAAGGCCCGCTACATGTTTTATCAGGTAACAGACTACAGGAAAATCTGAAAACAGAGATGTACAACAGATAGCAAAGTCCGTTTTTCTGGCTGCTGGAGGGTACAACAAAAGACTTAGTTCTACTAACCAGAAAAAAAGAACAAATTTAATTCAAATACACCAATCAAAACAAAAAAGATGATCCTTCCAAACAGTTGTTAGAGATGCTGTGAGAGAGCTGAGCAATAACCGTAGTTCGGTGCAGTTGTTTTTTAACACTAGTATCTAAATTTGACTCAGGTCACAAATGAAAATACTTTTGGTGCATCTTGCCTAATCCCCAGGAGCAGCCACACGGTTTGCAGCAGCAGACGGTCCCTTCTCAGAACATGTCTAAGTCAAGGTTCCAGCCCTGCCAGAGACTGACTCATACTGAGAAGGGATGAAAACCATCAAAACTCAGCATCTGACAGGCTCAGCCCAGAAGCAGCAAGAAGAGCTGGTCTTAAATGGAGGGTAAATGCAGAACTCTACCAGAAGCTTTAAAAAAATAGTCTTACTGTGAGTCCTTGTAGAAAGTGTTATAGGTGTTAAATTCTTGTCTTCAGAAGTACTTAAATATCTTCAGTTTTCCCTTAATAAAGTGAATATTTAAGTGCCCAGTCACAGATATTACAACTGTTCTGAATGAAAGTATCTCAAATGTTGTGATGACTTCCATGCCACTTACTGTCCTTTGTGGTAATCTACTGAAAATCACTTAACCTTATTCTTTGTTTTATGGCTTAACAGCCTAGAAAACAACAAAGCAACTGTGATTGTTGATTGCTATCTAATTATTATGTGGGGAATTTGTTAAGATGTACTTCAGGGAACAGGAATGGTTATGACACAATTCCCGTGACAGACATGCCACTATAATCCAGAAAGAAATAGTTGTCAAAGTGGGAGGACAAAACAGAGTGTGTGCTGCAGCTTAGGGTGTGCATGTGTGGGACTAGCTGTGCTGCTTCTCGGTAGCATCTCCAGAGTTTCAGTAAGGAATAGGTGTCCTATCAACATGGACAAATGTGTCTTGTTCCAGCAGAGTTAGCAGTGTTGGTTGATTTTCTGATGATGATTGATTTTCTGGTGATGCTTGTGAACCTCAGCGTTACAACATTGTTACAAATGCCCATCTTCTGGGTACAACAAGTAACAGAGCTTCTTCATAACTTTCTTTGGGAGCATACTGTCAGAGGCTCTTGAGAAGGAACTAGCCTTTAGCTGTTACAGGGCTGACATCCATAGATGCAGGTAATGCCTTCAAAAATAGATCTTCCAAATAGTGTCTGATATATTCATTGGTTTCTAGAGTCAGTTATTCGCTTTAATACTACTGCTTTCTATATTGACAACTTCTGTCATCTGTTCATCTAAATTTTGGTGCAAGCCTTAAAACCACAGAAAGCTGAAATTTCTCATACTGTTACAGGGACTACCGGTGAAACCAGCATCTTACCTACTATTATTGTATTTATCAGTCTTGGCAGCCTTCCACCTATATGTCTGCCATTTCTTTGACTTTGTTGTGTATCCTCAGGCTGGGCACAGCCAGGGTATGGAAGTGCCATATCCACCAAGCTCCAAGCTGGACTCCCATCCTCAGGAGAATTGTGTTGCCCCAAAACTGATATTCACAGTACTGTTAGAGCTCATAATTTGTGCCACTCCTCATTCATTTCCTGTGTGGAAATCCAATGTGGATTCATATGCAAGAAATGGCCACTGTGATTATCTCCTCTGATCTTGTGTTTAACATGCACTGTAGGTTTCCTCTAAAATATTCCAGTCTGAAACAGACAAAAATCTCAGGGAAAAAAACCACCTCAGTATGAATTAAAAATTGCTAGTAATGAAAAATCGCTACCACCAGCCTTCAGAAATTGTTCCAGTGGTTAGTTTGCTCAGTATTAAAGATCTGTGTATTCTGGATCTGGTTTTTTTTCTCCAGGATTTTATTATTACTTGGTTAAAGGGCAGAAGAGCCTTCATTATCAGAATTCTTTTTTTCATATAAGATCTTATTGGCTGAGGTCACAGTAGACTGGGCATTCTTAAAAATAGGCTTAGCTCCATAACTCTTTCATTATAACAGATGCTTTACAGTATTCTTGTTTTTTCCTAAAACGTCTTAATTTCCTTAAAAATATTTTTTAAGAGACATACAGAATTTCAGTATCAATATAAATACTTCTAAGTAAGTGTAAGCCATTTAAGCTCTTCAGCTGCTACTTGGGATCTCTTTATACAAACAACAGCCGTTGCCCTTTTGGTAAAGAATGGCACTGAAAACAGATTCCCTTACTTTGATATCTAAACCTTTTTCCAGAGTTACTGCTGCAAAGGATTTTCCTGTCTTATGATGTGACCTGTAGTCTATGTTTTCAAATACACTGTGTGCAGCTGTATCTGTTAACACCTATTCCTTGTTCGCATGAGTGCTTATTACTTGTTATTCCACAGGTCTTTAGCTGTCTTTGGTACAGTTCTTCTGCACCCGGCATGCGTGTTTGTGATAGTGCCTGCCTATGCAATCTGCTTACTGTCTTTCCACTAAGTTTCTTACAAAGTGTAAAACACTATGTCCAGGTGGTAATTACCTCATTTACTTCAGGAATTTGTTCCTTCTTTGCATCATCTTTCTTTTTAAAAGCTTCTTTTCTGTTGTAGAAGAAACCTGTGCAGCCCCACTTCTAAGGAAGGCTTTGATCAACAGAACTAAGATGACTTCCCTTGTCACGAGCAGCACCTTTTCCTCCCAGAAATGCAGTGTGCATACGCTGGAATGATTTCAGAACTGTCTTTGTACACTGTGAATCAAGACTCAGTCTGATAAACATGCAATTTTTCCAAACAGGGCAAACGTTTTCTTTAATTTCAAACTGGGCTCTTGTTTAGCCTTCAGTCTGGTGTGGGTCTCCACATAATTCTTTGTCAAGACTCAAAATTTCTTTTTTTTCTTTAATGAGATTTTTTTCCACTTTAACTGCATTCTCTTTTTTCATCCTAACAAGTAGCAGAAAACTAGACTGCCTTTTTGTAGGTGCAGGCTGGGATCAAAATGCTAAAAAAGGCTTTGGCTCTGGAAATATGGCTATGAATTGTAAAGCTTCTGTTTCTGGTTCATTTTTAGCTGCAGTATGCTTGACTCATTCTGGAGTTACTGTCCTCTTGTGAAGACCAGATGTGTGGATCCTGATGTCTGTTACTTGAATCATCTGTATTTGCAATTGCAAGTGGCACAGAAACACCTCCTGTTTGAAGGCTTATCATTTCAAGCTTTCTTGGTTTCCCAGCTCAAGACAGAGTAACCCTGTACCATCTGTAATCCTCTGGCAGTGCGCCAGTAACTGCTGGCTGAAATAATTTCCAGCTTCACACTGCATTTGTCATGATAATACAAGCCTCACTTAGGTGCCTTCTAATATGCAGCATTAAAAGACTATAACCAAGCCCTGGAACTTAAACCATGTTCCTGAAGCTGTTGTACTGAACATGGAGCTTGTTTTGCTAGCTGTCTCACATGAGGGGCAGGACTATTCCTGTTCTATGCCATCCATTTCTACTGGGCACTTGGGGTGGGATGCATCTCACTTAATTGACCCTGAGGACATCCACACCTCAAACTCTCATTTTTTTTTCTCTATTGGCTGTAGGTGGGCTTAATCTTTAATTGGCTTTTCTTACAGCGTTTTGCAATTTGTGATGGTGTTAGAAGATTTTAAATACCATTCATTAAGTATTTCTCTCTTTATTGTTACCTCACACAACACATATTCACTTATTTTGACAAATAATGCTTGTTATTTTGCTGAGATAAAGCCCCAATGAAAGAGTTTTGCTGAAGCGAGGAGCGTGTGGGTATAGGAAATCGTTAAACACATACCCCCAACTCTGTCCTCCCTTCTCGCTGGGCTGCTGATCATATTCAGGAGACAATATGATTGAAATTTGCTACACTGACTGCAATGAGCACCTTGCCAGGACCAAGCATAACAGCAAGATAACAAAAATAATAATAAACTAGTAAGTGGGAATAAGAGCTTTTTACTTTTGTTGCTCTCATATAGCGACCTATGAACTTCCAGCTGCTTCTTTGTCCTTGCCATCATCCTTGCAATATGTTCCAGATCTCTTCTAGCAGGATGTTTCACACTGCCGAGCACTTTCCATTTTCAAACACAATAAATCCACTCTTTATTACTAAATAAATTAGAAAATTAAATACATCAGATGAAATGCTAAGTTAGACTGCTTCTCCTATGGTATCTGCCTTGGTGGAGCTGACATAAACTCTGTATTGACTTTATTAATGAATCCACCACCAGCCACAAATTTGTATGCAAACTGTCGTGGGAACTCTGGCATTAGCCACATTTTCCTGCTTTTCATACAGTTAGGGCCTATGGCTGCTATCTACAATACTTGCAGGAAAATATAATTTTGTAGAAGCATCTGCTGCCCAGATGCTCCAATGTTTGAGCAGCAAGCCTCTGTCCCTTCCACGTAGCTCCAAACAAGCTTCTGTCAAAACTCAGTTGTAAATGCAAATTGTAAAAAAGAAATGCAGCTATGAAGACATGCAACTTGGCCAATAACTTCATCAGGAAGCTATTTCACCCACACAATTTGTTGCAGGTTAGTACTGGATGCCTCTTGGATCAAGATGTCTTCAATGCCTTTGCCCTGTGTGGTAGAGCTTGTCTGCAGGGACCATCATAGGTCTTACTGTCTCCACTGCTTGACAGTGCTTTTGCCTTCCCTTTGGTGGGAAAGGTTTTTTTGCAGCTTAATACAAGCCCTCAGATGAGTAAAAAGGGGAAATATCCTACAGTGTACAAGGGGGATCTCACTGAAGGTTAGTTTGTACCACTGCTTCTAAGGGGGATTTACAGTTTGGACTAAAGTACGAACCGGACGGATTTGTCTCATGATTTTTCTGGCTGGCTTGTTTGTCTGACTTTATCTGGCAAGATTGTTTCTTACTTTAGAGTTTTTTCTGGAACAGTATCTGCACAGTGATTTGATGAAACAAATAGAATTAATGGTTTCTTTATTTCATCTGCATGTAATAATGAAAATAAATAATAATAACTGATATATCCTCCCTGAATGAGAAAAATAAATGTGCATAAAACAAATGAGGAATGCCTGGCAAATTATCTTTACTCCCTGTATCACTGATGAAGACAAGCATATTGCTGTTATTTATCTGAAGTCTTTTAAGCTTTTCATCTAGTGATAAAACTCTGAGAGGTCTGTTTGTTATGAGGGGTATTAAACATCCAATTCTGATAATATCTGGAGCCACTGGTAATAGCTGTTGTCCACAGTAGATGCTGAACACAGGCATTTAACCCCCCCAAACCTTTCCTAATAGATGCTGTTAGTATGGGCTCTCATAGCCCTACAGTAATAATATTTTTCATAATTGACCCACTCTTAGCAACAGTGAAATAAAAAAATCCTCACAGTTACCTTAGCTGTCACTTACATTTACACATTAAACACTGCAAAATCATGCTTTTTTCAGCCAGATGGTGTTATCGAAAGGAAAGAAACATGAGAATCTCTGATATTCAAGAGTCTGCTGCCCATTTTCTTAATGTTCCTGAATGAATGTTTGAGCTTATTATACTAATAGAGGCCTGCCAAGTCTTTGGATTTATTGCTCTAAATCAGTGGAGTCATTGTCATTATTAGACCAGTTGCTAGTCAATACTAAAAAGCATTCATTAGCTGCAAATGACAGAAATGGTACTACTCTATAGATTTTTTTTTATTGTTGTCCAGAATGCATGCTTCCTTTTGAAGGGAATAATGAGAGAAGAATTAAATGAGAGGTCAGTAAGGATTTTACTGATAAGGAGAGCAATGTGGTAGGAATCCCTACATTACTGCAGAGTTTTTTTCTCATTTTCCTCATTTTTTGATATGCATAAGGACTCGAAGACAACAGGAGTATTAGCAGTGTCTGTGGGTAACTGGGGCATATGCCTTTAACAATAACCTGCACACTTCAATTTGAAGTGAGTTGACTTCAGTAAAAATGTGAGGATTAATTGCTTTGCCATACTCTTTTTTTTTTGCTCTTGGATGGTCTATTTTATTTGGAGTCCAAGATCCACGAGTTACCCCTTAGTTCTGACATCCCTCAGGCTTAGGACCTTTTCTTGACTGTAGACATTTGTTCTGCTTTTGCGTGTTATGAATTTTGAAAATCCTGAGCCAGGCTCCTCAAAGGTACTGGGTTAGGTCTTCCACTTCTGTAGCCCCTGAATGGGAACTGGACACCCAAATCCTTTAGGTTCCTTTGAAAACCTCAACCCCAGTAGCTTCCTTTGTTTTCAATGGGAACTGCAGAGTAATAAGCCCCTATGAAAATCTTTCTGTTCATTTCAGCTTCTAACCAGGAGCTGAGTTCTTCGGAAATGCTGGCCAACAACTATTACATAAAGATGATATCTTGGGATGACAGGCACTTTGACAGTGCACAACAGTTAAATAAAACCCGCTGAATTCATGTTATATTTGGAGGTAAATGCATTCAAACTGATCTTCACCATTTAAAGACAGATGTTGCATTTTTCCACCCAGCAGCCTGACTGCTCTCCCTTTCTTTTTAGACTTAGTTCAAAACAATGAAATGTTCCAATGAACATTTCTTCCAGTGCAGCATTAATATGATGACACAATAACCAAAATAATTATAGTTCTGGAACATTATTTTCTTTTTAAGCAGTCTGAGTCTCTTAGAGAAGAGCCTGCTTAAACTGGATCTTCAAAGAGAAATGCATTGCCTCCAAAATAACAGTTGATATTAAAAACAAAAAAAACCCCAAGAACAACAACCTAAAGGGATCTAAGCTTATTAGTGAAACATTAAGTTTTAAAGATCTAGGCAATTTCCAGAGATCTTATAATTAACAAAGGAAACATTTGGAATGCATTGTGTTTTCGGATTGTTAAAACTGTCATCATTCTATTAGCAACTTTAAAAAGAAAAACATTAGAGAAAATTATTGCCTCCTTGGAAATTTTCTTCCCTTCTCTTAATTAATGTGGCATTAACCCCTGTTTTGATAAAAGGTTCTGCCTTGCTATTTTATGACTATTTATGACAAACAAGGACATTGTCCTGAAAATGTCTTCTTGTGCAGATGCTTAATCACAATTACCTGAGATATAGGATTTTCTTCCCTATAACTTGGAGACTAATCCATTGAGTGTCTCATTACATGAGCAATTTTTACTTATGCAGACAATGCTATTGACTACAGTGAGTGTAGGTCTGCAGACCAATCCTTAAAACAAAGCTTGGTTAAAAAAATAGTCATTTTAAAATATGGATATATGGTCAGCTTTGGATAACTGATTCTAACTGCATAAAGGAAAAGAAAAAGAATGAGGGAAAAATGCCTAGAACTCTTATTCAGCAAAAGCTCCTGTCTAAATAATTAAAGGAGATTGTGCCCAGTGTATAAATTTCTCTGTAAGACCCCTTTTTCCATGGAGAGTTGAAGTTTTGTTGAATCTTCTATTTCTAACTCTTAAGTCAATTTGTAGGAGGTGGTGTGTAAAAGCACTTTAGTAGGGAAAAGCAGCAATCTCAATGCATCAAAGTTAGGTGGTAGCGGGGTTATCACTCCGTGAAAATCACATAAACATTCCACATATGAAATATTATTCATCAGGGCAAAACCCTCCAAGGGTTTCAAAGATGACAATGGTGTCATGGAACCTTTTTTTGAAAAAGGAAAAATTTATTCCACTGCTAAGATTGATTCTGTCGCCATGTAGCAGGCGGTGTGACAAGGCAGGGAATGAACATAATTGCGAAGAGAATTAGCAAACCTTAAATATCTGCTGCTGCAATATCATTACCCATAAACTTGCCCTTTTTCCACCCTCTTTTCCCCAAAGACTGACATCCCATAACTGTAGTGAAAAAGAATGCATTCTTTCGAACAGCTAAATCAACAAGGTCTCACATGAGTAGTGTTGAGTGGTGTGGTTGACTGATTTCATGAAAAACTAATCAAGTATTCATCATTGAGATCAAACACTTCCCAAGTAATTATTATCAAAACCATCTGATAAGACCTGAGGAAGTGGCATTGCTGATCTAATCAGAAGTAGGACAGAAATAGTTCTCTCAGCTTTTGTAATGTTCAGGTATGAAAGCACAAAAATGTAATCGTATTTTATAATTAAGAAAAAGAAAATTGTCATACTGTAGTCTATTATTTCAAATAAATCATAACAATTTTAGTTTTGCTGCTTATTTATAAGAAAACACATTTACAAATTGACTTCTTCATGTACAGGTAATTTAGGACATGGAACAGAGATGTCTTAGAAACAAAAGATGTAGTTTAAAGCTATTGCCGTTAAAAAAGAAAGGATTATATGACTGTAGTGACTAACAGAACTGGTAAGACTATATTTTAAATTTTTTTTCCTATAATGATGATTTCTTTTTATATCAAAATTAAAATAGAGAATATTTTTTAAAAAGCAAAATGATATTTGTAATCTCAGAAATCTTCTATTTTTAATGTCTCTTTATTGATTAGAATTCTTGAAGGCAATTTATGAAATTTAGAAATTTTAAAGAATTTTACATGTATTTAAAGCTACCAAAATAGAAATTTCAATGCCATGGTCAATTCCCAGGAATTTATTTGTCTGGTCATTATTTTCAGGCAAGAGCCAAAATACATTTGAAATGGCACAATATATCCTACTGCCATTACCCTGGCTGATTTTTACAATATAGAGTTTCAGATAGATCATATTGAAAAAAACCCATCCTAATAGGCTATTTTGCTTTATAATGCCTGGCTAGAATCCCTATTGCTACTCTCATAAATCTTAATTTGCCCTAATTTTAATGGTTTTATTAGTTTTACTCAATATTATTTGATTTCTCAGAAAATATTTTTCCATGTAGATTACTGCATCATATCTGGGTGACAAAAATGTTTAGAAGATTGGCCCTTCCCCAGTCTCATTTCTTGGGTAAGGAACTTAAAAACAGTGTGAGGTAAATTTCACAGATTATTTTGCTAATATATGAGTTATTATGGGTGTGTGAAGGTGGCTGTGGTTTTTGGAAATTAATTGATGTGTAGAATGCCAACATTTTAAAATAACTTGCTAATATGTAAATAAAGGTATGAATAGAAATGACCTGTGCACCTTAAACCTAGGTCATCCTTTTAATGGGCTTTTTGATGGCTTATTTATACAGCATGACAGTAGTCATGTAAATAAGACTATTTACAGAGCAACTATTAAAAACGAATCAGGATGGAAGAATCTGGTCCAGCCTAAAAGCTAGTGTGTCCTATTGGGCAATTACATTATTCCTATACTGATTTGAAAATAATAGCTACAACAACAACAATCGGTTTCTAGGCAGACTGATCCATGGAAAAATGGTATGTATTCAGTAGTCAGAAAATCCTATTATATATATTGTTCTTAAACAGAGGTTTTGGGAATCTCTTTAGAAAACCCAGGCCTAAATGTGGTTCAATTTCAATTTAAAAAATATTTTTTAATAAATAAGACAAGCATCAATGAATCATTCACCTGAAAGATAAATCTTGCTAGCCTTACTGTTGGCATGAGGAATTTACACCCAGAAGATGCTCCAAATACAGGCCAGTATTTGTCTTGTAGAGCTGGCACAACCCTTGCTTACAGTCTGGTCCAATAAAAAAACGTATTCTGGTTTCAGCGCCTCACAAAAAAAGAACTGCTACTCTCTACAGTACTGTACAAAACAGATCTTTAGTTATCAAAACTATTTAAATAATATGTCGTTATTTTAAGAAACCAAAGTATTTTTTACTCCATAGACTACCAGCTGTCTTGACTGTTATATATACCCTATAAATTCTGTTTCTATAGGTCAAGCCCTAGATGATTTTCAGCTTCAGATTTAAGCATCCCTTCACCTCTAAGAGCAAGAGCTGCTGTGTGTCTTGAATACTTTTTTTATTCCAAACACGCAGGTTAATATTTGTCTTTGAAATCATAAAGTACAGGTATAATGAGAAAATATTTTAAAAAGTGAAACAAGAACAGTAAGCCTGAATTCTCCAGACTTCATTCACAATGGCAGGCCTTTATTTGCAGACAGTTGATCAAGTTATTTGATGAGAAAAGTTTTGACTAGTCCTGAATACAATAACAGGAAGTGACCCAATATTAGCTTCTTAAAATTGCTTATTGCATTCATAGCTGCACACTAAACATCTGTTGTGTTTAAGACTTCTGCCATTAATACACGAAAGACTGCAAATTATTATTCTCCTTTCCTAGGCCCATCTTTTTTAAACATTGTGTTTCCAATGAAGTTCTTTCTCCCCTTAATTGTTGTAATAACTTTGCTGTATTTGAAATATATATATATATATATATATAATTATTTTTTCCCTTCAAGCAAGATATGCTGCATGAATACAATTCTATGTAAGCACATAGCATATGCACTATGGTGACCATGAGCTATGGTTTTGTAAGAAATAGCCCCGATTATGTCAGGCTTTACTTTCATAAAGACTGTATTCAAGAAATGATTGCTGCACATGCACGACTTCAGTAACAATATAAAGCAGCTCCATTACTCTCTTCCAGCTCCTGCTTTGAGGTGGTATGATGTCCCATATCTTCACTGGCTGCATTTTTTGAAAGTTCATAACCTCTCATGACTTTGGATGATTACTGCTGCTGTAAATCTGAACTATTAATTCTAAAACCTTTAGAAGTTTAAAGCGTGAAAGGATGCTTACTCAATGTGCTATATTATCCAGGTTGGGATGGGTCAGAGATGTGGTGACATCATTTAGCTCTAAGATGTCACTTCACCTTAGCTCAGAGGTTATTGAAAACGTTTAGCCAATGTGAATTTAATGATCACTTCCTTACCATTGTGCACTAATATAGGGTTGATTTCAATTTTAGCAACAGAGAGTCCCAAAAGATCATGATTCTTGAATCATCCCTCTAATCCCTAGAAGTTCCACACTGACTTTTAGTCTGAACACACTCCTTACTTTCTCTAATGACTGTAAAATACAACATTTTAATCAAGCTCACAGTGAAAAGCCTCACTGTACTGTTTGACAAAGTCTGAAGACAGGGAGAAATAAAAAACAGACCTCACATAGCATGTAGCCAAAAACTAAAGCTTCATCTTAATACGTTTGTTGTGCTCTAGCATTTCTAGGAGCACACTCAAGAGCTTCCTCCATATTTTCCAAAGCATCTTTCTGTCCTGCCATAGTTAGAGCAACCATCAGTTTGTGGCATTCAGGCAAGACAGGGCAATTCTCCCCATGCCTGACCAATAGTGGCTTTAATCTGAAGGGACTGGAAAGGAGACTTGGTATGAGCAGTGTATTATACGCTACATCGAGCTTAAGGGCTGCAGCCATAGGAAGTCCACAAGTTGAGTAGGACATCTAGGAGGTTGCACAGGTCATGCATGTTGACAAATGCTTCTCTGCCTCTATTCAAAGGTTTCTGACTGCAGGAAGGAGAGCATACCATTATTTGCATTGTCTGAGCAAATTTTTCTAAATACCTGTGGAAATCTTTGGGGAATCTCGCAGAACCTACTCAAAGCCATGGAGAGCGATGGCAAAACTCCTGTGATATTCAACAGAAGTAGTGTGTGTAAAGAAAAAAAAGTATGTGGCTGTTCTGGCTGCTTCACATCAAATTCCTAGCAATTTTGTCCAACGTCTTCAGCCACGGCTGGAGAGCTAGAGAGGTCTTGCAGAAAAGTCTCTGCAGTAAATTCCCTCTGCCAAGCACTGCCTCTCTGAAACTTGACAACTCATGTCACTTGGCTGTCTGCTAATTCCCCTCTATTCCTCTTCTGAGGACAGAGCAACTATTCCTGTCTCCCCCATTTGCTTGCTACATTTGCTTAGATATCCTTTCTTTAGAGCACAAGCTATTTTTACTTTGTGTTCATGTGCTCAGGTCAATGTTAGATATAGTAGTTTCTGGAGAAGCTGGAGGTAGGTGTCCGAACTGAACAACTCTCCAGGCTACGCTAACTCCATCTGGTGCCACTGAAGACGCTAAGGAGCTCCAGATGCCCTGTTGGTCTGACAGTTGTCAGATAGGACCTACAAGAGATCCTTACCATTCTCAAGTAGCAGCTGGAGGTCAACTGACATGCCCCATGGCGTTTAAAATGACACTAGTTGTCTGTGTGGGGAGAACTGCATCTAACTTGAGACCATCACTGACTACAGTGAAGTGAAATGTGGCTGCTGAGAGCTACATGCAGATCTAAATTTAGATGCCTGAATCTTGACCCAGATCTCACTGTTGGTCTATCTTCAACAGTCTGGGATCGATGTGGGTTTGTGGAAGATCAAGTCTCCAGCAGATCTGGTGTCATACCTACTAGCTTCATGCAGAAGTCTTGGACATGACTGGACAATCTCAAAAGTCATATAAGTCTGGGAAATGGAATATGTTTTTTTGTGACATACTCTGGACTTGAAATGTCAGCCATGGCATGCCGGGAAGTTCATTCCCTCAGGTACTAGAACACTTGTTAGCCAAGATTTGTGGCCAATTTTTGTTGCTGTACATTTGGACCGTTGATGCAGTCCTTTATGCACAATGGAAATATTGTCCCATCACTCTCTAAGGAAGACTACAATTTGCTATTACAGTAATTTTCTTCTTTTAAATGGGACTTTTACAGTAACCATATTATTTCCTGTAAATTATCTACGGAGTCAAATGTCTTTAGGACACATACCAGCAAAAGTCAGGATTAATGATTCTTTGGTTTAACATAGCGCTTATCAACAACTGAAGACAAAAACACTGTCAAAAATGTATTTTCCTTACAGATTAAAAGATTGTTTCCTGAATTATATTAATTTAGAAAATCAATATAAGTCACTGTGCCTGCTGGCGGTTTGTGGATAAAATAAAATGTTAACTTTTAGTCTTAGGCTCTAAGAATATTTTTGAACAAATATGCGTGCGAAGTCACTAGAATATCTGGTTGCAAAGAGAAGAACACACATGCAGACCTCTTGCCTTTACTCATTGAAATAAACATGTGAAAATAGCCCTCCTCCATGCTTCAGTTTGGTTGTCTTAAATATGTTACAGGTTCTGCTGAGCATGAGCCTTCTACTCTCTACCATTGCCTTAAATGCTGCTTTTAACTTGCAATTGCTTAAAAAAAATCTAGATGTGATACAGTACCTGCATTGTCTTAACATAGCCTCCAAAGCTCTCCTTGTCTTTGCAGTCAGGCCACATTACTGAGAACACATAAGAGTGAGCTTGGTCTATAGGGAAGAACTACAAGCAGAAATAAGGCAAACAATGCAAGAGTGATTTGAGAAATGTGTCAGATTGCAAGAATTAAGCTTTGGGATGAGCAAGGAAGGCTCTGGAAGAAAGTCATAAAGGAGGTGAAAAAGAAGCAGAAGAACAGAAATGTAACAGCACTCCCTAAAAGAGGCAAATTGGGAGAAAAAAATGTTTTGGAGGAAATGTAAAGAGAAGCAGTGAAAAGGCATGACTGCAAAGGACAGAGAAGGTGCAGAAGGGATCAAAAAATTCCTCTGAGAGGGGTGTCAGCAGAGAGAAGGAAGAAGAAGAAAAAATGCATTTTTATGACACACTGCTGCTTATTTGAGTAAATAGAGCTGGTTCTTTCTCTTCATACGGAAAAACTTATTTGTCAGCATTCTGGGCATGATTTTTTTGTTTGTTTCCTCAAAACATGACACTGAATGAAAGCTGTATGTAAATGGTACAGGCATTTGTATCAAATCATATTGTCTGGCATTATAAATACATTTATCCTAAAATACAGTTTCCAAAAACAATTTTTACATTAACTTTATGATAAAACCAAAGAGCTATTTGAAAATGACAGCTAAAACACCAATAACAATACCAGTAAGAAACAGTTTACTGGGATCTCAGTTAAACAGGAATGACCTTCCAAGGGGTAATATTTTTTTTTTTAATTTTTTTAAAAAATCATTTTCCTTCCAAAAGTTATACGTTATGCTGCCTACTACTTCCTAGTTTACAGAAACAGTGACCTTTAAATGACTACCATCCCATATGTTTTCCATTACATTACTGAAGAAACTGTTGTTTGCAGTTTCTTAGGAGGGAGGGAATATCTCCAAAGCGGAAGGAACTGCTCTCTAATGGACTACCAATTTTCTTTTAAATATAGATGGGATAGATGGATAATGAATGGATAAATAGACACACTTGGCACCATCACATGACTCCAGGAGCTGAATCCTTAACTTCTGCACCCTTTTCAGACCACAGTTTGGTTAACCTAACATTAGTTTTGTTTTCATTAAGGGGATACCACTGAAGCAACTTCTTTTAGGTATCACTTAGATAATGCTTAAGTAACCCACTTTTTCTTAAAGGTATGTAAAGTTTGAAGATTTTAAGATTACATCTGTGTAGAAGAACAATATATATAAAACACTATTTCCACATCCTTTCTTTAAGGTCATAAACAGTGATTAAATGGATTAAGGAGAAGCCATAATATCTGTGTGTAGGATGAGGGGAGAAGTGGCAAACTTCCAGCAGAAATCTAGACTTTCAGAGTACTCAATATGTGAGGAAGAGTTTTTCTCAGTATGAACCTTTTGTTAGCCAGCTTTTCAGGGCATCATCTAAATTCCTGGCATCTATTTTGGCTCATGTGTAACATTGCTGTGCCCCTGAAGATGAGACATGTCAGGAGACAAGAGCCTGGACTACAGATGCACTGTGTATCTTGCAGCCTCCAAAGGACCCTGAGTGTCTGTCACCAAGCCTGCAGGTAAGATGCTTAAAATCACCAAAAAATGTACTAAATGTCTCAGGTGTATAGCCAATTTTAACATGCTTTAGCCTGGCATTGAAACATCTAAGGCTAACCATTACGGTCCAGAATGGATAAGATTGTCAAGTTGTCTAGCTGCCACAGATCTTAATATTTTTCTAAGCACTCTGATGATCTGAGTGTTGTAAGGAGATGGTTGTGGAATCAGAGTTCCCACAGCTAGCAACGGAAAGATACTGCACACACGAAACCAAACCCAGCTCATATGCTTATATAACTGCATGTAGGTGGATGCAGCAAACATAAATAGTATCTCCCATGGACCAGTGATCCCATTGCTGAGTCATTAATGGTTCTGTCCTAGTGCATGGAGATGAGCATGACATTGCTGTTGTTGCTTTTCATATGTATTTTTATGCCAGTGCCAGTTTTTCTAAATATTAATTGGAAAAATGTGTACTTTGAATGAATATGAAGAAATCAGATTTGTTTTTCACATAGCATAGTACAAAGACTTCATATGGATGTGCAGCATAGTTAACCAGATCTGATGATTTTTTTTTTATACATCTGTAACATTCTTAATAGCAAAATGAAGCCTCAGACTCACTCCTTTGTGGAAAGGAAATAGCTGAGAACCTGCTCCTAGTGTAAGCCTGGTGCACTAATTGTGAATATTTTGAGAAGCTGCTCATTGACAGCTTCATGCTGGGAAGTCTAAATGACTCTGTCCCACTTTTCTCAGAGGGAGAGAGTAATTTGTGTAGGTCTTGCTACAGCTTGAATCCCAGACTCCACAAAACAAGATGTGCTAAGTAAGGCAGCAGCATTTAGGAGTCTAATGAATGTGCATACACAAGTATGAAGACACACTACAAGTGGTAAGGAAGAGTACATTATTCAGTGTATCCTCTTTGAAAAAAAATCAATAAAATTCATATACAGTATGCTCATTGTAAAACGACATGTGCTGCATTTAATACTCACTGACGTGACACTTAACAAACAGTCTTGAACTGAGCTCTATTTGCATTTGATTTCTGTCACAGCTTGACAAAAAAGTCTGTTGCTTTCATCTGCTTTTTCTTTTTAACACTTCTAACCAAAGATGCATAGGTGTACCTTGCAGGCAGAATAGAAAGCAAAGTGCCCTCTAAAGGGGTCTCAAACCCTTTTCCCTACATGTTTATAATGTACCCGAATGTTCAATCACTTTCCCAGCCCAGCAGAGATAATGAAGGATGAATTTAAGAGCTACTGGATATTTTGTGAATTTTCAAAAAATATACATGGATAAAAGAGCAGGAAATACAGAATTGTCCCACTCTTGAATGAGGGAATGGTCTTTTAGTAGAAGCCCTTGCCCACATGAGATTACAGCGAGGGCAAGAAAGGATCATACAAGAATAGAAGAAAGTCTAAAAGACCGACAGAGCCAGGCTATATCGGGAGATTTGAGGTAATCTGAACTCATGTTGTGACCAGTCCCACACATCGCAGACATCAAAATAGTAAGTTTTCCCACATAGTCATGCCTTTTACAGATCCTCAACAGATCCACCATACATTGGGTGGGGGGTGCACTTCTGATAGACTCTAACATATCTTTAGAAATAAGATCAAAGGTTTGACCCTTAGGTTTTGTGATTTATTTTTAAGTTATCATAGGATGTTTCCATAATTCTGATGACTTACAAAAATGTGAAATGCTTAATAGCACCTCTTAATTTCTGTCATGTCTGCAGTCACAATAGTAGTATAATTGCATGAAAACTGAATATGAGCAAGCAATGACTGGTTCAGATGTTGGCAAGGTTTCCACAGCTGCTCCCTTTTGTTTGAGGCTGCTGATACTGGTGCTGCCACAGAGCTTTGGTTCCTGCTGGTTTAACCCACCTCCTGGGCATTCCTCCATGTGCTGGCTTGTCAGAGCTCAGGCAAAACTATACAGGGATTGCCAGGATTTGAAACTGGATCAGAATTTCTGCCTGTGTTCCATAAGTGGTTCTTAAGTGCCTTAGTGCAAAAAGTACTTGAAAGGCAATGTCTTAAGTTTTCTACACAGATAAATTGATATGTCATGGAAGCCCAACTTATGTAGGAGCTTAATCTTCACCTGCTTAGCTTCCAGAGATACCATCGCATTGGTTGAAGTGCATGTCCTGATCCTTTCCCTGTTTTGCTGAGTGGAAGCCCTGCCATTTCCTTGGGATGTGAACCCTTCAGGCATTCTCTGAGGACTCAGAACATGTACTGACCACATTTAATTCAGCTCCAAGCACACTTCAAAAACATTTTAATTGAAAGCTCAGTCAAAAGATGAGTGAGAGGTAGCAGCCCTGCCCTCCCTGTGACAACCCCATTACTATGGCAGGTACTCAGAAAGTGAAGTTCTGACCTCCAGACATCACTTACTTTGATTTGGTTTCCATTCGTAGCTCCTAATGCCCACAACACCACTCCCGTCAGGCTAACAGTGCACACAGAAGATGCTCAAAACCTGCCCTCTCCTCTAGACTGCAGCAACAGGGCTACTAAAACCTCCAGTCTCAGGCCATCATTTCCTCCTTCTTTTCCATGTATCTTGCCTTGAGATCTGGAAATGTCATAGAAACGACTGACTGCAGCCCTGAGTCAGATGGTAAATTCCAAGACAGAAATGGATTTCCAGAATAACTGGGAGGAGGTACTCAGGACGTACCAGAGAAAGAAAAAGAGAAAAAAAACCCTAGCGGCACCTCTGGAAACTATGAATCTCTGAATTAACTTACTACAAGCATGATAATCTGTCAATTATTAGGAAAATATAAGGGAGGGAGAGGGAGAGGGAGAGGGAGAGGGAGAGGGAGAGGGAGAGGGAGAGGGAGAGGGAGAGGGAGAGGGATTGGACTTTTCTCCATGGAAAAGAGAAGGCTCTGGGGGAACTTAATCACAGTATTCCAGTACTTAAAGGGTGGTTACAAAGAGGATGGTGGGTCTCCCTTCACAGTGAGCCACATGGAGAAGATGAGGGCCAATGAGTACAAATTGCACTGGGAGATGTTTCATCTCAACATGCGGTGAGAACAGTCACTGGAACAACCTCCACAGGGACATGGTACAGTCCCCATCACTGGACGTTTTCAAGATGCAATGGGACAGGGTGCTAGATAATACCATCTAGGCTCCCTTTCCCATGAAAATTCGGACAAGATGATCTTTGGAGGTCCCTTCCAACTTGGGCTGTTCTGGGATTCTATGATTGTTTAGATCTGCTGTGGACATATTCTGACCATGTCCACTGAATTTAGTTACCTGACTCCTTATTTGGGTCATAATTCATAGGAACTGGGATTTTTCATTCTGGATAACGTGGTAAAAGCCAGAAGATAGAGACTCTGGGAAGACAGAGAAGATGATCGGTAAAAAAGTAAGGAATCTGGAAGGTCAGTTGGTAGCTGGGATTTTTGGACTGCAAATTTGACCTCAGGTCTTTCTTTGAATGAAGTTTTGCCGATCTGAGACACATATTTACCTTAAAATACCATTCCCCCAGCTCCCCAGTTAAAATCTCTTTAATAGTATATGGTTGGTACTTCTTAGGCCCAATGCATAGTTTTGCCACTGGAAAATGTTGCCAGAATAGAGACTGCAGAGTCAGTCTTCTAATTTGGAGAGATATAAAAGAGTATTAATTTTAACAGAAACCTGTTCCATTTGGTCACAGAAAATGGGACTCCATATGTACAGTAACTGAATTATTAAGTGGACAGATTATTTGCCTGAGGACATATTTATTTGGCCTAGAAAAAAAATCTGTGCATTGTGTTGCAGTAGATGAATTCTGGCTAATATAAAGGTACATGCCACACATTCCACACTCTTTCCTTTAGCTTGCATTTTGACGTTTATTTGTCTAAAGACAGGCATTCAGAAAGAAGACACATGTTGTAGAGATTCATGAAAACATTTGGAAGGCTTTTGCTGTCCAGTTTCTCCCGTCAGAGAATGGGGCTGGTGTTTGACATGCCTCCTGGGCTCCGGTTTGCCCATAAATTGATGAATTTAAACATGTGGCTGTACCAGCTGGGGACCGTGGCACTGGCAATGGACAGTAAGCTGGGCACAGATTTTAATTCATGGTGGAATTAAGCCCACAGCTATCAGATAAGTGCTGCAAATTCTACAGCGTTCTGAATCCACATATTTTACCTTGCAAACATTCATGTATAAAATCACTTTTTGCAGCCCATATTAATTTTAAATTCTGATTATCAAAAGAAGAAATATGCCTCTGTAATTTATGTAATATTTATTTAAACCATTAAAAGAGAATCTGCTAACAGTGAGAAGTGCTAACAGATATTACTACTCAAGGGTTTTTAGCAGAAATGAAACCTTTTTCATAATAGAGTTATGTAAGACATTTAGAATCTGTAATTTACTGAGTTGCAGTTTTAAATTGTGCTGCTGCTTTTCTCTACAGATGTAGCAATTTGCTGGTCCCAGTTGAAATGTATTTTAGTTGTAAGATTTTAATGACAAAACATTTGTGTTTCTCAATTAGATTTAAGATTTCTCTTATTTTGTGAGTTTTCTTTATAGCAGGAAGGTAATTTTCATACAGTCTGTTCCTTGACTTTGTTTCCCTCAGTTTATCCTGCGTTTACAAAAGCAATGTTAATATATTCATAGTAATTCTATTTTATTTTTCCATCTTCTTGCAAAAAAAGAAAGAATAAAAGAATGAAAACGTTGCAAATACAAAGATCATACTGAAAACTTATTTTCTAGAAACTCTGCCTGCATCAGTAACTCTGGTACGGTGCTGCTATTAGATTAAATCAGATAAAGAGGTAGATACAAGTTTAGAGCAATATTATGTTTTCTTAAAGGTCCTAAAACAATTAGCATGCACAAAGGGTGACCTGTCTGGGGGACCTGAATATATCTAGGTCATCTTTGGTAATATACACTGCACAAATATCACCTGCAAATTCACACTTTGTGCAAGCATAATCACTTTCAGATGGAGAGGACTTGAGTGTATTCTGTTGACATTTTGCTGTTTATCTCTCTAGTTGCTTGTGTCCAAGTGAGATAAACTGTTATGTATGTAAATATTTATACATTTGGGTATATATATATGTTTGGGTATGTCTGTATGCACACACGCCCCTTGTGCATGCATGCATTGATGGGTATGTAGACTGAGATCTATCACTGATTCTGACTGGCATGGGGATCCACCACCACCATGATGTGAGTGCTTTCCAGCTTCCAGCTGGTGTTTGCTCCCGCTGAGCCCTGACCATATGTCAGGGCAGTACTGAGGCATGCACTCTCTTCCCATTCTCCTGACCCTCCCATGCCTCAGTTTCTGCAGGAGGGGCCACTGTGGTCTCTGACACATCTCCCTGTCTGGGTGGTGGTGGTGGACACTCAGAGCCTGTGTGATGCTGGAGCTGGATGTCAGATATAGACACAGGGATACAAGGGTTGCATCTCTGCTGTCAAACAGAAGAGGACCCAGGAGCAAGCTCAAGGACAGGACCTCTGCCACCACTTGGCTCTAGTTTACTCCCTGTCTTTCCTTAGTCCTAAGGATCAAGACCATAAACCAGCATGAAGCCACTTTATCCCAAATCCAAAGATCAGTGCCTAGCCTGCTTTTAGTCAGCAGTGCAGACGTCCTCATGGGTCTGCAAGCAGGCAGGAGGACAGGAACTCAGAGAGCTAGAAGTTACGCTGTTCACAGGGCCCAGGGAGTCACAGATGGAGGAATGTGGGGGTTGTCTTGGAAGTAGGTGCCACTGAGTTTTGAGGGAGGTATGTGTAAGCTCATGAAGAATTTTATATAAGGATTTATAGAAGAAATTTATAAAAGGATTATAGCTTTAAGGAAGCAGAAGCGAGGGGAGGTCAGGAACATGCCACTAGGGTCATGGTTTGTGGAGCGTAGGAAGTGGAAGAAAGGTGGGAGCCTTGGTGACAGTGAAGTTAAAGGAACTTGAGACTTGAAGGATCAAGTTTGGCTACTTCCTGTCCATAGCAATGAATATTTATTAAAACAGAGAATTTTCAAAAGGGTTAGTGCATATGAAAAATTCTGCCAATGAAACCTAAGGGTTCTTTCCAATAACAGTGCTGGAAGTGGCTGAAATAAATTTAGTGTGCTGGATATCCAGTCTGAAAAGTGGACAACACGATGAAAGAAGTTCAGTCAACATACCAGCCAAGGAAAAAGTGCCAGAGTCCAGAACAAAAGCTGTTACGGTGGGGCTCCATCACCCTACATCTGTAATTAACCAGCTGCCTTGCAGCCTTAAAATATAAATGGAAAGCTCTACTTCCTGATGCAATGCATCTGATTTTTTCTTTCTTTATATAGTCTTGTCAGAAGCAAACTAAATTACTATAACTGCTGTCTCAAAACTGCAGAACTAACTTTCTCCTCTCTGCTGATGAGGGCTGATCTTAAAAGAGCTTCATTGATAAAATGAGACTTCTACAAACATCTTATTTTTGAAAAAGGCCTTTGATAAAAAATAATTTGTTTGTTCTGATTCTGCTCTTACTGAAATTATTTTTTGGTTTATTTTGATTCTTTTTTTTTCTCACATTTTAATCAATAGCTTTCTAACGTCTGTGTGAATTTTCCATTTTATTCGCAAAGTGGCTGAACAGTTTGGGGTTTCTGCACTTGAAATAGGAGTCTTCAGTGTTTTAAATTGTACAAAGCTATGTTAAAATAAAAGTTTTGTCTTTTGGCTGATGAACTCAAAGGAAAAAAATCTTACCTAGAAACTTTAATTTAAAAAATATATGCAGAGAAAGATGTTGTTTGAATAAATCCTTAAATCCAGAAAGGTTTGAATGAAATCATGGACCATTGGTGTCATCAGTCTTGAAAGACTTTAGTGGACCAATTTTTCATTTTGGTATTTTAAAAAAACCCCAAACTTCTAATATTCTAGGACAAACATTTAACAGTTCACTACAACCTGAGCACCTGATCAAGAGTTCTGCTTGGAGTGAGAGACTGGACTAGATCTCTCTTCCCTTCCAGCCTGAACTTTGAGTCTGTGAGTTTATCTGCATATTTCACTCTTCTCCTCTAAGTGTAAATGACTGAGCAAGTCCAGTGATGGCAACAACTGTGAAAGATGTGAAAGAAAACTGACAGCTGATCGTACAAAAGAGACCTGTTATTTTTTTGTCTATTCATCTCCTGGCTTTTGGGGGTGGGGAAGCATAACTGACTCCTATATATCATTAAAAAGTCCTTCTATGGGAAAAAAGTGCTCAAAATTAAAATCTATAATGTGCATTTTATTAAGATGGCTGCATATTTAGACTGTATTTTGCAGGATAGGTTTTTTGTTTAAAAGCATGGTCTGGAATATATTCATCTGTGATTTCAAACAGGCAATTAGTATCAACAGAATGAATTATTTCTTAAGCCAATAATCATTAAAAATTCCAAGAGATATTTTTAGATATTATAGCCTGCGCACACACTTCATATTATTTTAACACACAGGAGGGTACAACCACCTCTGGATTTTTCTTTTATCTATATACTTTTCTGTACCTATGTACATTATCTATATTCATATATGTGTATTCTGGTTCTCACTGCAACTAAAGAAGACCTTGCAATTCACCTTAAGGGTACCTGAGTCTAGCTGTATCTGAATAAGAACACATATTGTAAAAGAACAGGATAACAGCTATCTCGAATAAAGCATAAAATGATTCACAGAATGTAGGACCAAACTCAAAGCCTACTGTTTTAGTTGAATTTCATTCTGTGCCCATGCAGCACGCCAGCATCCTTATGCAAAGATGCTCAGACACATATTCATTCTGTTGAAATGTAGGTACCTGAGGTGTCAAAGGCATGTAGTGACCTTAAAGTTCATTTGTAGTCTATAGTGAAGGAATGGTACCTGCAGCTTGCCTCATCACTGCTGGAGGAAGCTGTCAACTACAGGGAGTAAAGGATGATCATGTTTTTAATTTTAGCACTTCAGGTTTCGATAAATGGCCTTTTTAATATTCCATAAATCTACATAAAATTGCAGGTATTTTCTACTTAAAACACAGAAGCTGATGTTAACCAGGCTGCAGAATGCTTATATATTAAATTCTCTTGTATTTCTAAATAAACTATATTGAGAGACCAACTGATGACTTGCACAAGGCTGTTTTTAGTTTTCAAAGATAATTCAGCTTATACTTAACATAGCCAGCATTAGCAAATGTAGTAATGAAATTTGCCTCGGTATTTAACATCCCTCATTCCCTCAACAAATTTTGGATGAGAAAATATATTGTTGTACACATTGTACAAATAAGAAATGCATCACTTCTTGACTCAGAAGAAATAATAGACTTGTGTCTATCACCCGAGTGATTCTCTTTCCACCACCTTCCGTGTATATTAATAGAAAGAAAAATTTCAATTTTATGCATTAATACGTGCCGTCAGTCTTACTTTCCTCTACAAGTCAAATCTGCTTTTTACATCATAGCTAGTTGCTACGGGATTAACTATGATGCCACAAAATAATTCAGGGTGCAAGTCAGATAAATTCTTAAAAAGCAAGTATATTCTCATGCAACTGTAATATTGTCATGTCCTTAACGATAAAAATGATAGAAGAAAAAACAGAAGCTACATGACACCCAGACAAAGTGTTTTTAACTAGAACATTTTTCAAAGTTTTCCAGAAGACATCAATTGCTTTTTAAGCAAATTGTTTTGTACAGAACTCCAATGGGAGCATTACAAAATGCCCCTCTTCAGCCTACAATTAGATTAATCATGTAACTGAGGGTCTTGAATCTGTGCACATTCTTATTCAACAAGAATATCAGTCCCTATCAATTTACTGCAAGAAAAAATCTCCATGAAAATGATTTGTACACAAACATCTACCCTGCAGTTGCTCCTTGCCCTCCAAGTTCTCTCTTTCATGAAGAGTAATATTTTTTATCTCCTTTTCTTGAAAAAAAGAAATATCTCATAATAAATATTTAAAAAACAAAGAAGCGATAAAAACATGTTTGTTACAAAAAGCATATAGGAAACTGAATAGAAAACCAGTCAGTCAGATTATCTGGAATTTCCCTTGGTATACTGCTAACTTTCTATAACAAAGTTACAACTCTGAGATAGTTAAGTTATATGAAAAGTGATGGTAGTGCTTTTGCATCTAACACACGTCCTGATATCATGGTGTTTTTTTCCTGTTTTATGTACTTTGAGTAAAAGTAATTACAATATAAGAAGATGCATTAGGGCATCTACAGTCTTCCTTTTAGAGTGACAAAATTAGTTCTTATGAGGTATCAAAGCCAACACAGGTACTCTTTGGAATAAATGGGAATGACCTGGATCTCCCTTTTCTTTGTACCTTACAGGTACTGGGAGCTGTGAGGCTCCTGCACAGGTGGAAATCAGAAGTGGGCCTGCACCTGGTGAAAACATGCTGTGGTGGTGATTACAGCTCTTGCTGCTCTTCACTTTCACCACCTCCATTTCTCTGGCTTCCAGACAGAATAATAAACAGCAACACAAAGAGAGAAAGTCTTGAGGATTTTTTTGAAAGCATGGCACCGCTTTCCATTAGAAGAGGAAAGCATTCCTCCTGGATTCGTCACATCTTTCTCAGGAGTAATCTCCCTGTCCTAGATCTTTATGGCTGGGAGGTAGGTTTTAATCTAACAAACTGAGCACATGCAGGACTCGGTGTATGCAGAGAACTTCCAATCTAAGTAGCAGCTGTGTACTCAGGAAGGGGATTACAATCACAGTTTTGCATTTAGATATCTTAGGACTGCCTACATCCATGTCTAGGTCTAGGTGCTTTAGAAACTCTTGATAGTTGAAGGAAATTTGGCAGCTGTTGAAACTACTGACAGTATTTTAAACCAACTTAAATGGGGCTGGAACAGCAGTCTTCAAGTGCAGTGGACTGGAAGGAGGAAGAGGCTTTGCCTGTTACAATCCTGCACACTAAGTGGCACAACTGGGTTTTATTCTGACTGTGAACTCTAAGCAGGACTGGAAAACAAATAACAGTAACAGAGAAGTTAAGTGAGAATCATCAAATAATTTAATGATCGTTTCAAGCTTTTACATTTACGATGCTTTGTGTTGTATCTGTAAAATCAGGGTAGATAAATCAATCTGGTACCTACCATGTAATCTGACTGTAAGAAGAGGGGGTTATTTCTGAAATTATCATGCTGTAGAAATGCTGTATAACCTCAGGAGAAGGTTCCATTCCTAGTGCTTAGCGTTATCAGTGTTATGAATTCAAGCTTCTTCAGTTGCAGAAACAACACAGTTAATATCTTTCAAATTACAGGGACTATGTGAGGAATAACTTGTTCTGAAAACTGCACTGAGCTAATTTTGGATCTGCAGGGTAGATGTTTTCCTCATTTTTTTACTAGTCAATTGTTTGACAAAAACTGAGGCAACCAGGAACTCTCCTACCTGCCTAGCTCATGTTATCATTACTTAGCCCTTTTTCAGTCTAATGAATTCCTAAACTACTGGAGATTGATTTTAAATATTTTTACAAGAATAAAACAGTCAGATTTGAGTTTGCCAGTGGAGGCAGGAACAGATACGCTAACCACAGAGAAGTTTAACTTTTAAGGTAAGCTTACATTGATTCCATACTCTAATAACTGTTATAACTGCGTTAATGGATAAATAGTGTTTGCTTCTTCTATTTCCACTTAACATCTCCTGCAGAATATAATCTAGCAGGCACACTCTTTAGATACCTTCTAGATGAGATGTCTTAAGAAACAAACAGAAGACTGCTCAGTCTGTGAGTTCTGCCAGGCATAAAACATGGAACTAGCATGAGAGTTTTCACTGACATTACTCTGAGCACTGATGGAAGAGGATTAGACAGACCAGCAGAGCTTCAAAGTGAAAACGTTGTTCTCTAGAAGACTTTGAAAGCTTGAAAATGCAGTGGTGTTTTGGAGGGTCTAAATCTTGGTGTGTCAAACTCTATTGCCTATTTCATACCTGTTTATTAGCATAAACAGCAAGTTTAGGATGCTATGTTAGTCTTTGGATGACATGTTACGTACAGAAACTAGCACATAATCCTCACTCACATAACCTCAAGAATTTACATGATTTAGCCTAGTTAAGTAGTTTTAAGAATTCTCATAGGTGTGTTTTTTCTTTGGCCCTCAATAATGAACCAAGAACTAGATGAGTATTCTGTTCTTGAGTTTTGATGGTTCTTTTTCTATGCCTATCAGACAGTTGTCAGTAGTTTGGATACTTACCTCTGGTATTTCTTTACCTCTGCTTTTGAGAAAATGATGAAATTTAGGTGAATCTGTGAAAGTATACATTATAAGTCAAGTATAAAAAAGGATGTCTGAAATTCTAGGCTGAGCTCATTTCATTCAAATCATGTTTGGACCATGAACTACTAACAACATATGTTTCATATACATATGATATGATACAATATGATACAATATGGTATGATTTTCTGTCAGAAGCTTCCAACTAATACAGCTACATCAATAGATCTCTATAATAAAACAAATAGTCAACAGCGTACACAAATTTAAGACTGAAGAACCTTAAATTAATATAGTCATTAATGATTAAAGTCTGTAAAATCAGAATCATATTTGGGTGGATTTTTTTGTTTTTTTCAGGTGCAGGATAAAAAAATCACCTCCTTGGGCAGAGTACCATGACCCACTGGCTGGAGACTGGTTATAGGAAAACACAAACATGAGTAATCTAAAACTAATTTCAGAGTGAGAAACAGTTATAACTCTTGCTGAGAAAACAACACATTTCTCCCTTAACAATGCAAAATGGTCTATAGCAATTTCCTCTGAGCAAAAACGAATTATGCATTTTGGTTTCCCATAGTTCCTTTACTTATTGGGTAAATACATCTCTACTTGGTGTATGGGTTTCTTTAATTTTTACAGTAACTGTGATCTCAAATTTTGATTCTGGATGGAACTCTGTTGGTCAAATTACAATGCCATGTGTTTCATAAATTGCATTTGTAGCTGTTAGCCTCAGCAGTTTGCCTCTCAGCAGTCAAGGAACTGTGTATTTTTAAGAATGTAATAAACACCATCCACACATACCAAAATCTAGATGACGTTACCAGTAAAAGCATTAGCAGAGAGCTCTGGGCCAGCTACTGGATTTTACTGGAGTGAAATGTACTTTTACTCTTCTTACTAATGCTTTCCTCTCTTGGCATGTAAGATGCCAAGATATTTATAGTTACTCTTCACTTCTTCTCTTAAAATGTTATTTCACTGTGTTAAGAAAAGAAATGAAGTCACCTGTGTGTATATATATCTCTTCATTCCTCAAGGTTTGTATAATTATAATTATACAAGTAATTACCTCAATTATTACTGCAAAAGCAGTAATTTTTAGATTTAAAAATAATACCATTCACTGAAACACTACATAGGGCACTCGAAATGTTCTGGTGGGGCTTCTTTCACCACATGTTTGTGAAGATATCCACCCATTAAATCATGTAATATTACACTTTCTATACCACATAAAAAGCAAGTTATACTAGAAAGAGTAGCAGCCATGAATCTGCCTCACAGAGCTTTTTTCTCTAACAGCACATAACCACAAAGCTCTGCGAGGGTCCATCTGGCATTTTCAAAGGCATAATAATTTGTTTTCCTGCCCAACTACAGCCAATATCCTGATATGGCTGTTACTTTACTAGGATACTCCCTGATTTCACAACAACATAATCCAGCATTTAATCAGATCTTCATTATGCTTTATGAACACCATGGTACCATGCAGAAAGAGCTGTTTCTACTTTTCCCTTTTAGTGAACTTACTCAAATATTTATAAATCCTCTGCTATAAAGGTGTCCACTGAGCCTTTGGACTCAACCCCCATGTAAGTGAGTATCTAGCCAAGGCAATTGTCCCTGGCCTCTGACTGCCCATCAGTTTATCAACCTCATTTGTCTTACTGGTTAGTTTTACCCTGGTCACTCCCTTTCTCATCCAGACTAAAGCAACTGCGCTAAATGGAAGTCAGAGAGGGGCATGTTTACCTACAAACTACCCTTTAGGACTACTTAGCATTTCGTCAATCACCTTTAACTTCAGATAATCCTACTTCTTTTCTATATTACCTCAAGACACCAGGAAAAGGAATTAATGTGCAACAGTATTGTCTCTGAAGGCCCAAGGTATTGCCCTACTGACGTGTCAACACTGAAGTTTAGCTGTACTGCTACTTTCAAGCCCACTTAACAAATAACAGTGTTTGTTGTTTACAAATTGCTTATTAGTAACCGTATGTTCATGTCAAAGCTTTGATCAAACTTCTCCATACCCTAAAAGTAAGTGAAAGGAGTAAAAATATTTTGAAACCAGCTAGGTTGAAGTGCATGGGTTAATTTATGCACTGATAGTCACATCAAGTGTAGCAAGACCAGGTATCCTCTCTTTCACGGCGGTCATTTTAAAGTGTTAATTCTTGTAGAGCTGATCTTTCCCAAGAGCCAAACTCTCTGAAAAACTCAGCCAGCAAAAAAAAAAAAAAAAAAAAAAAAAAGCCCCATCATGTTTTCAACTGATATTAAGGACCTGCACAAAAGAAGCTTCTCAGAGTTTCTGCTCCTTTGCCTAGATTATAAAACAGGAGTGCTGGAAGACTCCCACACAGAACAGACTGAAAATCAACCCAAGACCTGGCACCATTGTGTTGTGATCCCAGAGGAGAGGCAGGTAGAGAGCCAGGAGAGGATTGCGTACTTTAATCTTTCTAATGCATCTTTCCTTCTGTGAACATGCTATGTTATACCCCATACACTATTTAAATCTTGGGTTATCTAATAGCCCCTTAAATGCCATTGGTATGTTGTTAAAAGGAGGATGAAGATTTCACCAGTGTTGGTTAATTAACTGGCAACTAATGCATTAATCTCCCCTGCCAGTGTGCTTGCATCAAACCCAGTGAAGTCACTAACTTGGCCTTTAAAAATGCTGGAGGGATTTTGTGTTTATAAATGTACTGAGCTTGGCAGAAGTAGCAGATAGTGCAGTGTTTCTAAGGGTAGTCCCTTCTTTTTCAGAGTTATCTGTAGACCACAGGCATTACAGACTTTATATTCTACAGAGTTGTAGTATTCCTTTTTTTTCATATCTCTGACAGGGGAAGAACAGGGGACCACTTTTTACATGGTCTTTATTAGTTGATCTCAGTGGGATTGTCCCTCTGTCTTCAACAACTGATTTAGGTTGTGTGCCTTATTTTTTGTATTTATACTCATATTTCTCATGAGCTTTGTTTGCAAATGGTTGAAAATCTCTTGATATCTGGACAAATGAATAAAGATGGACCTTACCTCTGAATTCAGGTATAGCAAGGTATACTTCTTTATGTACTTTAGCCACTTGGTAAATAATCTTCTGTTGTTACAGCTGGTAATGTGATACCAGTTTGGGAATAGAAGTTAGTAAATGACACTTTAAACTGAATACCATGCTATGTTTTTGTGGCCAATACTGTCTACGTAATTTAATCCATGTATTTATTCAGCTACATTCCTTCAGCATAAAATGGAGACATTTGCACTGCCAGTCATTTACATCTCTTTTTTTAATATTATTTGTACAGGATTCCTTCAATGGTCCTTGGTGGACTTGCACTCCTTTCTTGGCTGGTGAATAACAGCAGGTTCAGCTGTACCTTGCATTGGGTGGTCAGGAAACACTGACAGAAAGTCTCTCTTAAAGAAGAAGGTTTGCCTCCCTGACACAGGTAGTTCCTGCCTTCTCATTTGATCCATCAGTCACAGAGCTTAAACAGAAAACTCTGTCAGGTGCTCTTGAACTATATGTTCATGTGCTGCATTGGTAAAATTCTTCTCAGATAAGAGTGTTTTAGTCATTTAGAAACTACTTCTGCCACCAATAGTAGTATTTTTATCTTAGTAAACCCCATTTACTGATGACACCTCAAGTCACAGTCACAAGTCCAGGCAGAGAAGCAAAACAAAAAAAAGCTCAACAGGGATTTAGGCTTACTGACCTACACACAATCCATGTTTACAGTACTATGTTATGATATCAAATTAACATGCAGTCACCTGTCACTGGAGGCACTATTTGTGCACTCCTCAGCTTGTTCAGCCATCTGAATCATCTCTGGTCAAAAAAAAAAGGACCAGCCCTTCCTTCTTGCAGTAGCCAAAAATCTTCCATATGCTTTGCCACTAATGCATCCATTTAGGATGAAGAGATGCTAGCTAGTCTTGGTGTTCCACAAACAGATGACACTCCAAAAAGCTGATCACCCAACTCATATAAAGAGTATATGACATATAAAGTACATATGTCCCCTCCAACATACAAATAATGACCTTTATTCTGCCTGCCTAAATGCAAGCACTTAAATTAGATGCTTAATAAGCCTAAACTTTTTTATAGGTAAGGGAGAGAGGGGGCGTTTTCAGACCATGGTATAATTTTTGGTGAGTTAAATGGAGTTTACAATAGCCCTGTGGGAGTATGACGCACTGAGCTTCCACCTTGGCTACCTCGTAAAGCCTAACATTAAATAGGGTGGATGCAGGCCTAATAACCTCTGGTGAGATGGGCTGAATCTTCGTTGTAAGCATCACTCTCCATACAAAACTTCCAGGAAGTGACGAAAAGTTCAAGTAATACTTTTGGAGGTGATAAGACCAGGGTGGGTTTTTTGCTGTTCGACACATGAAAAAGCAGTGTCCTATATTGTACAGCTCCCAGACTAAAAAGGGAATGAAGCCCAGTACTTGGCTTACACTATATTTTGAAAATTGCATCTCATGCAGCAACTGAAGCACTCTAGGATGCAATGCTCACATGCTGTGGTTGCTAATGCTGTAGAAAAACCTGTAAACCAGGAAGTCTTTGATTCACCAGCTAGCCAGTCTTGCACTGATAATCCCTTCTCTTTGCTCCAGGATTTTAAATGTATTTAAATGTCTTTTCATGAGCATTCATTTTTGTACAGAAGTTTGAGAACCTCCATTATCTCAGTATGGGACTGCAATGCACATATTGGGACCAACATAGCTTAAGTAGACTGAAGAAACCCTCTATCTGCATTAGAGTTGTCTACTGCTCTTTATGGCTTTGCTGGTTTACTTTCTTTCCTTTACTCCTAGTATAACAGACCAAATCCATCCCTGGTATAGCTGCTCTGAAGGCAGTGAAGTTACTTCAGGGATGAATTTGACCCATTTTATGCTTTTCAAGAACCTAAGTAACAATAAATGCCACATCTCTGCCACAGCTCAAATGCTGTTCAGAGAAGGGATGTACAATACATCTTTGTCTTCTTCCTGCTCATAACGAGCAGTGTAGGTCATCTGCATCATTAACATTTGCAGCTGATGCATTTGCGTAGTCTGTATACACTTCTTGGAACTGCACAGACCTTCTCATTGTTTTCAGAACCTTGATTTTTCTTAGCATTATCATCATCCAAATGTATTTAAGGATGAAACTATTAGAAACACAATTGGTGAATTAATGTCATGAGGACTGCTGCTGGCAGCTCATCAATTTTTGATATGCCACTCAGACAAATGAAACATAAGCCACCCAGAACAAGGGGACCTTTTGACACTTCAAAGGAAACCCCTATGGGTGGTTTCCTCTTGAAGCTGCACTAAACTGGCTCAATCTCCTCAGCTGGAAGCTGCCAATGTCTCATTAACCCCTAAACAGGCCCTGCATGAGCTTTTCTTTTCAGCTATAATTATGCCATGCACTCCTGTTATGCTGTACTGAATTGCAACACTGTCACCAGCACATTATAAACATCCACCCTAATTGAAAAGCAGATTAGACTCGTGTTAATTAGAGAAAAAGCCCGCCCACTTGCATGCATTATGATTGCCTCTTAAATACTGAGGATGTTGAAATCCCTCAGAAAGACAAGGCAGACTTAATTGCAATAACCTGCAAATTAAGTTTAATTTACTTTAAATTTACCGGTTTAGCAGGCTCATTTGATGGTGTTAATGTTCTAGCAAATTAATTATCTGAATTAGTCATGCCTGGTGGAGTTTTGCAGCAGAATACATTGTACAGTGGCCTATTAATAACAGACAAACAGGACAGGATTAATGAGAAGATTATGCTAAAGTTCTTTTTTAAAAACCAGGATCTTTCATGAATTCAAATATAATCACCAAAGTGCAAATACAGACACAGAATATAAACAAACTGAGATTTATTACACTCTATGGCATGCCATCTAGGAGAAACAGTAAAACATTACCCATGAAATATTTGATAGAAAGAGGCTTCTTCTATGCACTCAAGCAGATCACTTCTCACAGCAAACCATTTCCCATTATCTGGTATCTCTCTATGAGACTTCAAATACATAAGTGCTTTCAAGAGTACTTGTACTACAGAGAGAACGCTGATAAATAAATTAGAAATAACATCTCGTACGTTAATTCCATAGTCCACTTTGTGGCTTATGAGGCAGTAGAATTGCTTTTTGTATTCCATTGCTAACCACTGTCTGCTCCCGGTTAAAAAAGAAAAGAAAAGAAAAGAAAAGAAAAGAAAATACCCTCCACAGAGATATAGCTGCAAGTAAACGGCAAAAGCAGCATCCAGGCTCTCCTCTTCTCCCTATAAAAATACAAGAAGAAAAAAAAAAATCCCTTCTAATAGCTTTTGGAATAGCTTTCAAAATAAAGATATAATTGGCCTTGTAAACAATGTCAAGGTACAATCATTCACCCTGCAGAAAGTGTTGGCTGACACTATGTGAGAAATGAAGACAGCAGTAACAAATACCCTTTTTAGCTGGTCTTGATCATGAAAGTTTAGTCTGCTTATGTGCTAAGTACTGCCTCTTCCATTACGGTCCACAGTCATCCCAAATATAATTAGGTATATTCAATTCAACTCTGTCTCCCTGTGGAGGGCAGGAAAAGCCTATGGGAGCACAAAAGATAATCCTTGATGAGTGTGAACTGAATGTGATTGAATATAAAATTCTGGATTATTGATTAGAATCTGTGTGTTAAAGCCATCATTCACTGAGAGTAGCTGCGTCTTGCATTGGTTTCAAGGGGCTTTCAGGCTGGTTTGCAGTGCCCAGTGAAAAAGCCCAAATTTACATCATTCTTGCATATACTGTAATGTGTGGAAAATAAAAATGTCACCCCTTGAAAAGAAAGACTGAACGATGCATTCTTTAAAAACAGATTATCTCATTAAAGAAGGAAAGGTTTGGTAAGAGAAAAAATATGCATAGCTGCTTTATGGAACATATTTTAATTTTTGAAGAAAAAAAACTAAAATAAAAAAATGGTTTCAATATGTTTTTTGTATTGTACTGATATATCATGTAGACCCTTTCTGCTTTCCTTATTATTTCTTCCTCTCTCTCAGATAAAATTACAGTTTGAAGCACTAAATGAAACTGGCACAAAAGCAGCCATTATTAAAACTGGGCTGAAAAACGAAATGAAAAAAAAAGGGAAAGTAATTCTGTTTTAAAAAGCTTGTACATGAAGGGCTGAGATGACTTTAGTAAGAACCTATAGGGAATAGGAACTACACCATGAAGGAAATGGATTTCTGTGACACATAAACAAAAGGCAAATGACTAATATATTTACATATAACATGTGGTGTATTCATTGCACACCATGGTGACAGAATTGTTTATTTCATTTATAATTTATACAGCAAAACCTTATTATATGTGTAACTAATTTGCCTGATGATAATATGCAGTCGGAGATTAGGTTTCCATTACATTCTGTCATTAAGAACAAAAGATTTTCATTTGTTGGTTAATTTTTTTTCTTGATTCCTATCCCACAGCACACACCCTATACATGAGTATGTTTCTCTTAAATCATTATGATTCTGAGCTAAGTAGAAACTTGCAAGGAACTTCTAAAAAAATCCACTACAAAATCCCTCATACATGAATCCACTTTAAGTGCTCTTCGCTTCTGGAATTTCTTGTGATATCAGTAATGACAATATACAAGGAACCTCTCACAGGTGATGTGCACGCACCAAAAAAAGAAATGTCAGTATAAATATAGGCTCGAGAAGAGCTTGGCTCTGAGAGAGAGAGAGGAAAAAAAAATCAAGCATTTTACTAGAAGCAGCGTTACAGTATGTGACTACACAGTTCATCTCAGACTACAGGGAGCGGGTGGGTGGGTAGGCAGTGATGAGGGAATTATCTTGATGTATTTTCCACTGTGGCACACAAGACAGTGCAATTCTCTGAAAGGAATTGTTAGCACCAAGCCAGTAATTCCCCTCTCTCGTGTTACAAAATGTGTGTATTACAAAGAGGGGAGGGAGTGGGGGGAATAACCTGAGAAGTGCTATATGTTTTTCCAACACTAAAGCACATACTACCTTGTATTAATTCAAATATGCTTATCAAAATATGAGTGCTGAGTCAGAAGCACACACACATGTACATATGTTGAACATATTTCTCTGTTATCCTTTGGAAAATAAAAAGCTACTCTAATAGATTTGTTAGGCTGTGTAGTTACTTAACCCTTTGCACGTCTAATTTGTATTGCATAGTAAAATCAGCCTATTGCAGAAAAGGAGAGCTGAAAAGGAAAACGTTTTTAAACAACAGGGGGTATTTTCCTGTTTAACTCAGTGCTATCAATAACCTTTCAAAACAGTAGGTCACATGAGTTCAGTCTAAAAATCTGTGCGAAGGTCTGACAGTTTCAAAAGAGTGTGCTAATACAAGAACTTTATTTGAATAAAGTGACAATTGGTGTAGCAGGTGTACGTAAAACACTGAAACTTTTGTGACCTTAATTAATGCATTGCACAAATATCTCCTTGGGGACCCTATCAGTCATCAGATCCATACTTTGTTGACCATGAGAGCTGACAAGCCTGAAAGTTCAGGGAGCAGGTGAGAAAGGGCATCTCAGCATGCAGACAATGAGCAGGTGATGAGCACTGCTTGCTTTTGGGAGTAGTATGAACAGTATGAGTATTCATCAATACAGTCTGGGGATCAACCAGCTGGGCAGTATATTTGCAGAGAAGGGCTGCAAAAAGACATCCTGATAGACACCAAGCTGACCACAAACCAGCAATGTGCCCTTGCAGGAAAGGTGGCCAACAGCCTCCTGGGCTGCAGCAAAAAGAACATGGCCGGCAGGTCAAGGTAGGTGCTTCTTCCTCTCTACTTGGCACTGGTGAAGCACATCTGGAGTGCTGAGTGTAGCTCTGTGGTCCCCAGTACAAGGGAGGCATGGACATACTGGAGCGAGTCCAGCAATGGTCCATGATGGTGATTAAGGGATTGTAGCAACTGTGATAATAGGAGAGGCTGAGACAACTGAGGCTGTTCAGCCTGGAGAAGAGAAGGCTTCAGGGACATATGATGAAGTGGAGTAAAAAAGATGGTGGCAGACTTTTTTCAGTGGTGCCCAGTGATAGGACAAGAGGCAATGGCCTCAAAGTGGAACACAGGAATTTCCATTTAAACTTAAGAGAGGGGAGGTTAAACACTGGATCAGGTTGTGCAGTGGAGTCACCATTCTTAAGATGTTAAAAATTAAAACAAACTCCTGGGCAGCCTGCTCTGGCTGTCCTTGCTTGAGCAAGGGGGATGGACTAGATCTTCAAAGGTCCCTTCTGACCTCAGTGATTCTGTAATTTTGTGATTCTGTGATCTTTTCCAGCCTAAATTGCAACAGAGAACTGTATCCCTGAACCTACAATTGTTTCACAGCATTACTTACCTTAGATTCTCATACAGAAGAAAAAAAAAAAAAAAAGAAGACAAGAAGCCTGAAGATTTAGTGGTTGGCAAGGTAGAGCAATAAAAGAAGGCATCAAAGGGTAGTAGAAAGAGCCAATAGGGGAGTATAAGTGTCAGGTTATGTGACTGTCCTACAAAAGCTCCAAAAACCTTGTTAACCTCTGATTTTTATTAATTTCTATATTTTCACTGCCACTACAGTTTGACCTGTGCTTGAAACCATATAAAATAAGATATTTCCAGGGAAAATGTGATGGCAGTAGGTGTTCTTCAAAACATCTGGTGAAATGAAGCTTTGGCACAAGCCAAAGAAAAGAGTATGGAGTATGGAGCTGGAGTATAAGCCTGGAACATATAGACAGTGGGTTCAAGCCTGCTTGCAAAAACTGTGCAGGCATACCCTATAGAGGAGCTGAGCATGGGCCCTTGTGAGAGAGCAGCAGTGAAAGTTCAGGAGCAGTATTGAAGGATGCGGGGGCCTTAGCTGAATTTTGGAGATTATTTGGCTTGTGCATTTAGACTGTATTCTCCAACTACACTCAGTTGAACAAGCCCCTGGTCATGTTAAGGCTGTTTATTCTTGTGCAGCATATACAATTTATTCACAATTCTAATGCCCAATGAGGGTAAACCTCAGCTGGAATTCAGTAGGATTACATAGGACTGTTACTTCTGCTGGGCTTTATAAGGGCTAGAAAAGGTCTAAAGATTTGCAAAAAATTATAGACATGCTTCTTTTGCCAGACAAATGGAATCTAAGCAGCATTAAGAAGGACTTAAGAGGTATTCACTGCAGGTCTCATCTTGTTTAGGGTGCTAAGTTAACATCCTAGGTTTCCTGCTTGAGTAATGGAAAGAACTAGGTTCTTCCAGGAGACACTTCAGAGTACTTAATTGCAACTATATAGGTCAAACACACCTCAAGCTAAACACCTAAAGGCGACATTAACATGCCATCTGCTGTTTTAAATGGGACCATAAAAACTTGTCTAAGAAGCAATATAAAACTATACTCGTAGTCAGTGAAAATAAAATACTTGATCCATTGCTATCCTTTCTTTGTACTATATCAGAAGGTGAGGAAACCACAAGTTTTGACAAAGTTTACTTTCAGACAGGAATGGACAATAATTTTGGTGCCATACCAGCAGATGACTGACTCTTCCTTTGCAATTCAAGTGGATAAGAAAACACTAGCTGTATTAATCTTTCTGTGATTTTTAAGGGCCTTCTCTATACTTGTATTCCATTGCCCTAGACACCAGAGACATGCACGCTAGCAGAAAAGCCTTACCAAGACTACAACCTAGCCTGGAGCTACTGCATTTTAGTTTGTGTGATTCAGGCTAATGACCACTTCAACTAAAAAGAGAACTGAGTCTGAAATGTGACAAATAAGTGGGGGAAAAAACCAACAGAAAAGAATGTGAGCAACTATAGCGGGCTGCTTGAATTACACCCGTGTAGGAACAGATTCTTGCCATGTAAATTTCTGGGCCCAGCTGGTAAGTTTGATTTAAATGGCCTTAGGCACCCGTTTTGGTTGTTAGAAAAGAGGCAAAGGCAGAAAATCTACATGCCACTTCAGAGCACAGTTTGATACAACAAGTTGAATTGATCTCTGGAAGTGCTTATCTCCACCCATGGATTTTGTGTGTACCTTGGTCAACTCAGCCAGGCACTTAATGTTATCTGGAATTAATACAAAGTTTGATTCTGTTTTTGCACACCAGGACTATGCAACACTAGTTAATTATCCTGCCCCTTGACATTCTTAGTTATTGTTTTTCAGTGTTAGCTGCACCAAAAGCTTCTTCAGGTGACAGATAATCCTCTCAACAAGGGTCTCTCAGGCTGCCTGACACAGATATAAAAAGTCTCCATGCATTTTTCTTTTGTTTATGGGGTTTTTTAAAACATCTGTCTTTGAAGGTAAAGCTTTTAAATAAAGATCGCTGTAGAAAGGTAGCCTTTTGATTAGTTGTCCAATGGACAATCAGAAGGAAGAGAGCCTACTCAGCCCAAAACCTGACCTTCACACTTAGCACCTCCTGTTTTCTCCTGGTCCTCCTCCAAGCTGACAGCCTCCCCCATACTATGAAGAACCTCAGTATCCCAGTTCAACTGTGTGTCCAGGGACACAGTGTGGCTTTGCTGTCACTATTCAACTGTCTCTTCCTTGCAGATCCTTGAAGTGCTACTCTAACAAATGTATGAAAAGCTCATGCACTCTGGTCTTGGCAATAATAAAACCATATTTTTTACTATGCATCTGTCCCAGTATTGCAATGGTTTGGAAATTAATTCTACATCTGAGGTACGAAAACTGTGCTCATTGTGTAGATACTGATCCATAAGTGCCAATCTCTGAGGAATGAGACAAAGGAACATGAGCAACTTTCTCTAAACTAGTACATCTGAGCGGACATATCTTCCTTTTTGGAAAAACTAATCCAGCTCCAGACTTCTCAAAAAGTCTTAAGACACTTTTTTCCACAATTGAATTCTTTTTCTTTAAAAACAGGAATAAATCTGAGAAAAATGTGAATAAAGATTTTTTCACTCTAGTTTTAATTTGAGATGGAGGTTTCTTTATATTAGTAAAATTGCTTTTTTCCTACTAGATCCGTAAGGAGTTTGAGGTCCCTTTATCCTACCATTGCTAAGGTCTTCTTGTCTTCTGTGTTTGAATGATGTTTCTCTCCTACTTAATACGGAAGAAAGATGATAGGTAGTAAGAGTGCCAGTAAAGAGTCTGTGGTACAAGGGCATAGAGTTAGCCAGTTATTCAGGCCTTTTTTGTCAGGAAAAAAAAATAAACCACAGGAGCAGACAAGGAGAGACAGGAAACAATCCAAACAAATATCTATTCCTGGGTTGGTGAACCATTGTATCTGTCCCTATTGAACACCAAATGGAGGTGATCAGTAGGGACCAGAACAAATTTCCCCCCTCCAAAAAAAAAAAAAAAAAAAAAGTCCTTGCAGCAGAGATTTGGGCATTCTGCTGCAGGCAGGCTTATTCATTCCATGATCTCTGTGGTTTCCCCATGGAGCAAGTTCATTTGGGAGGACAGCTGCACCAGTGCATGACCAGGAAAGCAGGTCTTGAAGATAATTGCTGAGAGCATAGGCAGATAGAAGCTACTTATTCACACGGGGAGAACTATGATCATTGGTATTAAAGAGCTGGTTCTGACTTAGTTACATCCCAAACCACCGAAAATCATAAATGCTTGTATTAACTGCTTGCCTTCCTGCCTACTTTCTTCCTCACCTTGTAATTTCCAGAACTATACATGTATGGACTTCATTGCCAATGGTGTCATGGTATCATACCAATAAGGTTCCTCAAGGAGAGTTAGGTATTTTTGTTCACTAAAGTGCCTAAACTCTTCAGCTACCAGCATAGCTCGGATGGCTTCAATAGACCTATTGCTTTAAATCAGTATATAATCTATCTGTATAAAATCCGGTCTGTGTTCACTTAGTCAATGTTGGAAATGCTTGAAACAAACTATAAAACCAATCCCTTTTTCTGTCCATACTTAGTGATTTAGAAACGACTCAATCTGTAGGGAATTTAAATTTATTTAATTGTAGTATGTGTTTTTATTGCATTGAGTCTGTGGCGATGTAAAAAATGTCATACTCAGTGAAACTTCCTGCCAAAAGAAAAGAACCTAAAATACAAAATATTTGGCACTTTGAAGCATCATCTTCTTTGTACTGGGTGTACATGGCTAGGCGTTGGTAGCAGGGGGGCTGCAGGGGGCTCTGTGAGGAGCAACTGGGACTGCCCTGGGACAGCTGAGCCTGCAACTACAGTGGTGGTGCTTTGGGGAAAATGTATTTTAAAAAGGGAAAAAAAAACCCACACAGGCAGAGAAAGAGAGAAAAAAGTGAGAAACAACAGTGCAGACACCAAAGTTGGACAAGAAGGAGGGAGAGAAGGTGTTCCAGATGCCAGCACAAGAGTTTCCTTGCAACCCATGGAAGAGGCAACACCAGAGCAGATATTTCCCTGCAGCCCATGGAGGACCCTATGCTGGAGCAGGTGGATATTTCTTGAAGAAACTGTGACCTGTGGAAGAGCTCACACACTGAAGCAGGTTGACCTTGAAGGTTTGCACACCATGGAAAGCCCGTGCTGGAGCAGTTCTTGAAGGACTGTAGCCCATGGACAGGATTCACGCTGGAGCAGGGGAAAAGTGTAAGGAGGAAGCAGCAGCAGGGAAAAGCTCTTACGGACTGTCTGCAGCCCTCCATTCCTCATCCCCTTGCACCACTCGGGGAGGGGAAGACGAGCTTGGAATGGAGGAGTGAAACTGAGTATGAGAAAAAAAGGGGATGGGAGGCAGGCTGTTTTAAGTCTTGTGTTTGTTTGTTTCTGCCCAGATCTATTTCAAATGGCAATAAAATGATTTTACCCAAGCCAAGACTGTTTTGTCCATGAAGGTAATCGGTAAGTGGTCTGCCTATATTTGTGTCATGCCACAATCTTTTTCATCCTATTTTCTCTCTTTGTCCTGTTGAGGAGGGGAAGCGAGTGAGCAGCTGGGTGGGAATTCGGCCCTTTTCCAAGGTTAACTTACTACTGTAAGTTATTCTTACTCTTAATATTCTGCTGTAAGACATATTTGCCATCTTGTTTTTCTGATATATGGTCTCTATATCTCCCTAATCCAAAGATTTGTGTTGAAATAACACAGAAACATTTCTATTCATTTATTTATCTACATACTTTTGATGGACAATGAATTTGTTGAAAAATTCCCTTTGGGAAGAACTTGAAGTATTAAAAAATCTGGGTCAAGTCTATGGTTTCAGAAGAGAAATAAGTTTACATGTTGATAATATTTAAAAATGTTATTTTTGTACTTTGAAAACAAATATTTGATCTTTTGTTTTGAAATTTTTCATTTTACTTAAAAATTGACCTTCAATTGAAAACAAACAATCTAATATTTATATTCTTTCCAGTACTGTTGTATATTCTAAAAGATCCCTGTTTGTTTACACTGGACAAAAATTTTGAGTTTACTCCAAATTAATGTATGGATTTTTTCCTAAGTAACACTGGAAAATTATATAATGTTTCTATCCAGCATGTTGTGGTTTTGTTGTTGTTGTTTCAAAAAAACCTTCTCAGTACAGATATAAAAGCAAAGTATCTTTTATCCACTTAGTTTTGGGACAGTTCTCAAGCATAGAACTGGTTGTAGATTCTTGCCATATTCCCATAGATATTATTCTTAGCTCCCTGTACATTTAATTTTTTTTTTTTTTTTTTTTTTTTTTTTGTGAAATAGTTCATTTGCAGACTTCCCTCTTCAAAATTCCATTCCTTGTTAATAATAATATGTACTACTCTGGCAGTATAATCTTTGACTCTTAACTGCAATCCATAACTCAGCTGATGTTATGGGAAAAATACTTGCCATAAACTTAATAGTATAACTTTTAACAGTGATTTGACTGCTATCTTCCTGATACTTTTAAAAAATCCCAATGTCCTACATTCATGTGACATGAGAATTCAGTCTTCATTTCCAAAGAAAAAAACCCTCAGTCAACCTTAGCTACCAGGCTTATGAAGAAAATCTCAAATACTAAAAGTAAATCAGCTCTCTACCTTCTGCAAATTATTCTTTCAAATCTTGAAACTATAGATCAATCTTACTTTATTCTTAATTTTTTATGTTGTTGGCCTAAAAAGTATTACCTTGCCATGGAGTTATGAAAATTCCATGAGTCTAATAGGTTTATGGAAAAATATCTGCCATTGCTTTCTCTTCAGATTTAACTTCCTCTGCATCAGCCTATTGCCCACCTGGCATATTAATGTCTAGGTACCACAGAAGCCAGGGAAGTTTCCTGACACAGATGTAATATAATTGAGAAGGTGGTAACGTGCTTTTAGGTTCATGTTCTACAGCTAGTCCATATGGCAATTTTGGCCCATGGTGAAACCATGGCGGGAGAAGCATGAACAGCAAATGCGACCTATGCAGGAAACACACAGGGCAACCTAATCCAAAGATGTCATCAGTCTCAGTAGATGAACTCAACAATGCTGGATAAATACATAATCTTCTCCTCTGGCTAGCTAAGGCTTCTCCATTTTGCTACAAGCTATGTACTATAGCTCCATGTTAGTGTGATAGAAAGAAGTGTAAAATGAATTCTTCAATAGCTGTGATAAAGCAAGTTTTGGAAGCTGGAACAGAGCATGAGGAGATCAGTCTGGACCCAGCACTGACTTGTGCTGTGAGCTCTGAGCTTTTCTGAAAGCTTTTTCCTTAGGTTTAAACTGCACCTTCCTTCTTTTCTCCCTAATGAAGAGGAATGCAAAAATCCCAGCCCTTCTACAAAGCAGCATCAAGGACTGAAAAGGTCAAAATATTCACTTTTAAGTGACTTACACATTGGACATATGCATATTGCAAGATATGTCAATAGCACTAAAATCTCTGCATGCTTCCTACTGTGCCAGAGTGTATTTTGGATGTAAAACCATCCAGCTTTAAGCAAATAGGTACAAATGCTACCTATTCCAAACCAGAAAATGCACAAGTAATGAAAATAGAGGCAGATAAATATTCAGCTTGTATTATATATTGGATTGCACTGTATATTGACAAATGGATAAAAGAGGACTGGCTGTCTTAGGGGTTGGTAATGAGATATGGACTCCTTCACCTTTAGGTCACCCTTGTGATTCCTGGCAAGGTCAGGAACGAACAAAATATGGCCTGAATTGGTGATGGCAGTCCAGTTCCTTACTGCCAGATGTTCAGGTAATAAAAGTAACTACAGTGACTGGCACCACACTATAGCTTTGTCAGAGCATCCAAATTAGCTTCCTCACCAGCTACTGAAAGGCTATGGAAAAGTGGGTCCTCCAAAAGCTGGGCTGAAGTACGTCGTGAGGAAGCTCCCAGAATGGCTGCTTGTGTTGTATCCATTCTGCAGATGCACAAACGGCTCCCATTTCTACAGCTATCAAATCAACACTAAATTCATTTCCATTGCAGATTTAAAACAACAAGAACAAAACTCCGTTTGTGCTAACATCAACCATGAAAGAGAATGCACAGTTAATATATCACTCCTTTCACTCGGGATTTGCTGTTCGTCATAATTCAGCGTGTAATGCTAAACCAACACCTCACTATTCAGGGTTTATTTTCCGTGATGTTGCCTGAATATCTGAGGTTTCTTTCGGTGGACTAATCAGCCCTCTTTATTAGATGCGACTGTATATTCATGATCCTATTGGGATAGATACATTCTCTATAGTTTGATAATAAAAATATGTGCTAATGGGTCTCCTTGCTCTTGATTTCTTACGTGAAGAAAGAGAAAGAGTGGGCATTATTTACCCACAGGTAAAGTAAAAACTATAAAGGTAAAAGGCTTTTCCGTGCAATATACAGCTCAAATGTAATAATCCCTGAGATGCTTATTTTAGTAAATGAATCAGTCACACTGAGCCAAGGAAGGGAGCCATCTATTACTGTGCTATAAATGTTAAAGACCCTATTTAGAGCCTTTATCTCTAGAAGAAACAAAGCAATTTTCACTGATATTTGTATGACATCAATAATGGTACCTCACTAAGTAGTGGGTAGATGTTACAATTGCAGTTTGCCCAATTCTTTTTCACTGGTCATGAGGGAAATTCATCTAAAGCAACCAAAAAACCATAGATATGTTTGCATCATATTAATAAGAAGAGAAAGCAAGGTAGCTGCCAATTGGCAGCAGAGTATGTTTTGGTGGTTTGATAAGGATACTAAAGAGTTTATGATGTGACAGATGTTTCACTACACTATTGTGAAATGAATAGATTATGAGAAGTAATTAGATGTACATTGGAATCAATGCTGTTATCATCGAGGCCTTCGGGCGATGCAATAGATGAGAGTCATGGCAGCAGGTGGTCCAATGGCTCGGAGACAGGAAGACACACCGCAGGAGACTGAGTGACAGGTTTCACAGATCCAGGGGGTGAGAGATCTGAGCTATTGCCTGCATTTGTAATCTTTACTCATGTATAAATAATAACAACTACACTATTGACTTCGTATGCTATGTCATAGCCTCTGCTACCCCTTACACACACACACAGACACACATATGCAAACACATGCACACACAGACACACATACACACGTATTCTGCAACTTTTTCCCCCAGTTAAAGCTATTCTTTTATTTTAATGTGAAAAAAATACTCATTCATCCCTTTGATTCCAGTGCCAGCTCAATGTTATTTGATTAAAACACTTGAACAGGAAACCTGGCAACAGCTTTGAATACACTGCGGTGTATTGTGTGCCCAGTGCAGAAATGTATGTGCACTTTCATGGGAGACTTAAGAGAAAGTGAGGTGCAATAGGCACAGACCTCCTTATGCTGCTCTTCTTTAAGCTTTTCCCTATTCTACTTCTTTGTCCAGCAGATACCAAACTTAAAGAAATACCATTGTCATGCCTAAATTACCTTTGCAAAGGAACAGGCAAGTTGAGCCATCAGCCTACGTAACATACAAAATCTGCTGACTCTGGGAAGATCTGGGTCCTGACCCAGAAACCACAGTTCTTATTTGTCCCCAGAGCTTCAACGTGGAATTTCTGGGCTCTCCTGCACCAAGTGGAGTGAGAGGTAGCAACAATGGAGACTTAAAGTAAGTGTTGCAAGCACTCAACCTCTGTCTCTGTGAGTGGGTTATAGTAACAGGAGGCAGCTCTGGAAAGCCCTTTGGTGCTGCAGCTTGTCAGTCCCTGCCTGCAGGTGTTTGCTGTGAAATCTTTTATTTTATTGTTGCAGAGAATGACACTAGGATAAAAGAGAATATTGAAACATTAAAATGTATATTTCTATATTCTGAGTGTAAACATAAATATCAAGATATTTCTTTGAGGTATATGAATATCAACACATATAGATAGTCTTATATATGTGATGTGTATTTGAGTACATAATTTTTTTCTATATGAATATCTACCATGGAATAAGATCCATATAATTTAAGATGGTGAAAGGAAGTAAATCCAATGTTATGAAAATCAGTAAACTTAGCCACCAGCATAAAGTGGTGAATTATGATGGGGCTTGCTAAAGAAAGCTACGGGGAAAACGCCCCAAGTATTTATAGGGCATAGAAAAAAACATGATCTAGCACTTTAATTTATGGAAAGTTGACTTAGCTTACAAAACCCAGGATATACATAGCCTGTAAGAATATTTAATTAACTGTCCTTACAGTGAAATTTATGTTTAGATGGATTGGTCTGGGGAAAACATAGAGGTTGGGACGTTGTACAAATGCAAGACAGTCCCCTGAGATCAGAAGCATATGTTTTCCCTGTGTGAAACAGTATACAAACAATTATCCACGTATCAACAAATATCTCCTATCACTCATGTCTTCCAGCACCATATAGAGCTATCCCAATCTACCACCATGGAAGTGGAGAAGCTGTCAAACCTGTTGAGCCACCTTTTAGTGAAGTGACACCTTAGTAGGCCTAACAGTGTCAAGGAACAAGCTGGAAATCAAACAGAGCTAGTCCAGAGTGATGGGACTGCAAATCCAAATTCCCTTCTGCAAACCTTGGTTGCTGCATGTGCATTACCTGCTAGACTAAGCTACTAATTTAAATTATGAGGGCTCAAGAGACTCATGCATTGGGGTAGCCAATCTGTATCAAAAGAGGTGAGGAAACCTATTGCTTGGTTGATTGAATCTGACTGAGGTTCAATTTTCTGTACTGATAACCTCCTTTCTAATTCTTTTGTTCCTCTTCTCTACAAATTATCTACACCCTCGGGTACTCTGAAAAAAATGAGATCTTACCCAGTAATATTCATGATTTTGTTGGCCTGACATCATCCTGAGAGGGTGGGAGCAGCACCACTAACACCAGTGATGTACTTACTGCCTGCATCAGGACTGAACTGGTCCCACTAATTCCAGATTATCAAGTGCCTTTTGGGAATTTTCTCAGGAAAAGCTTGGTAACCGTGACCAGACTTGCTCTTGGTGAAATAAATTGCAAATATTAAACACATTAAAAATAAATGTGTGTCTTCTTTAAATTATACAGCAATATACAGTGCACAATAGACTGCCCAGAAAGGAAAACACTTTATCCTTCTAATTATGAATTCCAAGATCCTTCTTATTAGCTTTAGTACTATAAGATAGGCAGACAGGCAGATGTTCCCATTTTTTGGGGCTTCCAAGTATCCTGAGTACTACCAGACATCCCATCAAGACCACCTGGAGGTAAGTCCTACTAATCAGATTTCATGGGTCAATGCAATGCCCCGAGAGGAGAAAATTCTGAGTGCAGCTCTCACTCTTCAAGCAGGAACCAAACCACTGTGGGGCATTGCCTTAACAGTATTGACAGTTCAGACTTTTTAAAAGGAACTGGCTCACTTTCACCCCTGGAAGTCTCTAGTGTCAATACAGAACCCAGGGGGACTGTGAGGTCTAACAGCCTCTCCCAATTTCTTTCCCTGCTCCCCTGCCTTCACATCGTACAGCAGGATTAACTCTGTCCCAGCCAAAACCAGTACAGGCAGTAACACCACGAAGGAAAAGTGCCCCTTACACACAGCGATATCAGTCATTCAGAGATATCCTTCATCTCAACCTTCTTGCAACCTAGTGTCCCTTGTTCATTTGGCCTGTCTCCCTTAGCTCACCTTTCCTTATCTCTTTTTTTCTCTTTGCTTTTAGACTTAGAGCCCACCACCAGGTCATGTTACGCTTACATTCTTATCACGTCCATGCTCATCTAACCCAAACAATAAAAAATCAATGAACAGGAAAGAGAAGCTCTGGAGGAGAAATGGTCGGTGTAATAGCAGAATGTGTCTTAGTAACTGCAACAGCACAAAAGCAAACCTTATGTTTATAGTGTCTGGTTTTCCAAGTATCTGTCCATCTTAAGCTTTGTCTCCAAATGTTAAGGTCTCTGTTGAAAGTTGTATCTTTTATAAATGCTAGAACATTTATAAAATGCACACACAGATTAGGACCTATAAGATTAGTAAAACAGGTGCTTTTCTCAGCAGAACAATTAGGGTCGTGCTTTGAGCAACACTGCTACCTTAACTTGCAAATTATCTGGTGTAGAACCTGTGTATCCCTACGTTGTTGAAGGCCTATTTAGCTAAAAAGCCCCTTGCAAACAAAAGACAGATAATAGGGAACATAAATAATAACAATCTTCTGACAGTAGGTCTCTCACAGTTAAGGTTCAAAGGCTCTTCCACTGTGAAAATGATGTTGAATCATCTACCATTTGCTGAACTTCCTGACAAAGCTCCTGCCTAGAGGAAAAAATCAGTTGAGGGAGACTTTGAGGTTAATTACACAAGCCTTTTTAAAGTTGCCGTGCAATAATAATTAATACATACTTAGCTCTTGCAGCAGGTTTTCCTGCAGTCCTTTGGTTTTTACCATATGTGCGGCTTTTTTTGTCCTGTCACAATTCCTTTGTTTTCCAAAGACTTGTCCTATATACTCACTCCTTTTCAAGGAGGACTATTTTATAGCCTCCCTTTGCTACAATGCCAACATTTTTACTTCCAAAAAGTGATGTCTTACAAATGCCAAGGAAATTATTATGAATATTATACATCTCTATGGCTCATGTTTTTAATCTTTCTTTTAAAATCACTACTCTTCTCATCGCATGTTTTGCCTCTACACATGGTAATATGTACACACACAGTCATATTCAAACATGAATTTGTGCATATGATAGGTATGGCCAAATGTAAACAAATAACTTTATTTTGTACAATCTTTTACCTGTCATCAGTTTAATGGCTAGATCTATTTTCATGGTAGCACTGAAAAAGTAGAACTTAGTATTCAAAACACATTGCGGGAGACTGCACTGACAATGCAGGGGTAGTGACACTGTGATGCCAGCACTGAACATAACCATCAAAGTGTAATTGTGGTCACTGGTATTTCCTTGGACAAATTTTCTTGTGAGGTTTCACCTTCCTTTTTGCTTCTCCAGATAAAGAGACGTGATGGAGAAATTTATTTCCATAAAATTCATAACACTCAAAAATCAGACAAGGTTGTAAGAAGAATACTTATTTGATGTATAAGATGCAGTAAGTGTTAAATGAGTACGTTCAGAGTGTCTGACATGCATAAAAGATAAGTATTTGCATATCGCTATGATTCACCACATCTTTTTCTGGGATAAATAACGTTTTCTGATCTAAACAACTCACATATAGCAAAGATAGAAGTTGTTTAAAATTTATAATTTTGTCCTCCTCTGAAACTTGGGCTGCCAAAAAAGCAACTTCTTACTTATGCTGGACAGTTCACATGCGGCAGCCTTGAAATGCCTTCTATATTCAGATGCCAGCAAATCTGTATTTCTTGCATAACTAATGTGCCCCACTCTTCTGTAAACCTGAAAGGGAATAAAAAAAAACCCAAACCCACAAACTAGTTCTTCATATTTTTTTAACGTTCTTGTTTTACATTCTGATTACTAAGAAGGAGCAGAAAGGCGATGACAACGTTCAAAGATTCCTCACGGACTAATGCAACTTTGATACCTAACGCATGCATGCCCAAATAGCTGTTGAGTTACCAGGGCAAGGAGCACACTTGACTGACTTCAGTTAGGAGTTTATCCAAAGGAAGTAACAGACAAAGAGAAAGAGATATATTCTAAGAGATTTATGAAATCAGCAAATAAATACTGTCTTCTACTGTGAAAGGCCAAAACCATTGGGTTGACATTCCTTAGTTTCCTGAAAAAGCAAGAACATTGCTGATTCACTTGATTTACTTTGGTGGGTTTTTTTGTTTTTCTGCTTTCTACTTTTGATGACCTATACGTGAAAAACTGCTTCTTCTTGTCAGATGCAAGAGGTAATGATGTGGAATATGCTGTCCTTTATTTGCTGGACTGGTTTTCTTGCAATTGCAGAGCAAACTTACTGGTCAGTTTTCAATTGCAAGAAAAATAGTTTGCTCTGTAAATTTGCTAGTGAAAAATGCTGGAGTATAACTAACTTATAAAACTAAATTATTTTGGAGTTTTGAAGGAGTCTGAATGATATTTTACTTACATGAATGAGCCACAAAATAAGATGCATGAAAGGTGAGCTACCACTGGATATGAATGCAGCTACTAAAAAGCTATCATGCAGAAAGCCTACTCAATGATAGAACTTGCTTTACTCTCTGCTAATACCAGAGATCAAATAGAAAGAAAGACATCACCCTGCTCTCCTTTTTCTGAGTTAATTGAAAACATACCTAAATATCTACCTATGGAACAATGTATCAAATTGATCTATTCTTTTTAAGACTGGAGTAACTCTTCTGAAGTCAATGGAGTCAAACTGGTGTAAATGAACATAAGATAAACTCATGTACCAAGAGTAAAAGTCAATGTTTAGTACAAGAATACACACTGGACGGATGAACACTTAGAGACATTTACTTTATAATAATAAATAACGTTTCAGAATGCTCTTAATTCGCTACTGGCACTCTGTTCATCAGTGCACAACTATAAAGCTAGGTGTCTTGTCAGGGTCATTTAGGTAAACATAACAATTTCTTACTTTCTTTTACTATGGGAAGCACTAATAGATGCTATGTTCAAAAAGTATAAACAAACCACAAGATGCACTAATCAAGGTAAGAGCCATATGTACAAAACAAATGGAGTTTTCTTCACCTTTGACTTGAGAAAACGAAAAGAAAGGGATTTCAGCAGCATTGTCTTTAATCCAATTTACTTTGGATTTAATCTCCAAAACAAGGCTGGCCTGCTAATTCCCAATTATAATGGCACATGTAATCAGAGTCCTCATTAACAAAGACTGACTATATTGTCTATTAGGAATGGAAATCTGAAATGCAAATTCAGCAAATCAAAACGTTAAATGAGCTCTACCCAAGATGCTTAGAGCTCCTGCCAGGGCAGTGCATGCTGGCCGACACCTGCCCTGAATTCTCCCTCCAGCTGAATGTTTCATTCTGTTCCAGTCTTTGCCTCCTAATTGACCTGCTTATGATCTCTGCTACAATTAACATATGCTTATTAGTAATGGCTGGTTAAAGATTTCAAACTGCCGCAGTTTACAAAGTCTAATAGAGATGGCACACCACAGGAAAGATGAGACCACTGTTTCCCTCATCAGCAATGTCTTAGTGGTTTGGTTTCATGTGATTCAAATGAGATAATTTTTCACATCATCTGATGTCTGCAAATCCATTCTAATTGAAACTGGAAATCTGCACGCAAAGTGGCTTAAGGCTCCTGGTGCACTAAATGAAAATCAGTTAGTGAATATGATTTTTCTCCCCTTTAACCACATGCTTAGCAGCCATGGGAAAAAGATTTTTTTAAAAGAAAGGGGCAGGGAAAGAATGAAGGAGTGGAAAAAAAGCTGGTTTGAATGATAAAAAAAATAAACCAGCCTATACATAGTATTTTTGGTCAAATTCCTTAGTCCATTTCTGAGCTGTTAATGAAGGTTTGTAGATGAATCTATGAAGAGAATGATTTATTTTTTTTTATATGTTGCAGAAGCAAATAAATAATTCTACATTACTGGAGTATTGTTTGCCATTATTTTTGCTCATGCTCCTTATCTAGGAAAACATTTTTAATTAAACAAACACAAAACAAACAAAAAAAATCAGAGGAAAAAAAAAGCACTGTCACTTAAATATGCAAAAGTGTGCTTTTATATGATGACCACTATAATACTCTCATTAATGTTAGGGTAATGTCACATTACCTACACTTCCTTATATGAAAAGATTATAATTATACTGCTGATTTGGCAGGTCAGTCTACTTTCATTAAATTTTCCTCTGTCCTCAGTGTTTTTCCATATTACTATCTCAGCCTGCAGGAGCCAATGGGCAACAAATAGATCTCTTCCACCTGGTTTCATTCCAGCTTCATTAGCAATGCACTAATACAGCAATTATGTCTAATTCTTCTCTCCTAACTGCATTATTATTATTTATCTAAGGTTTCTTGCTGACAGTATTTATTCCTTTTAATTTTGTTCCCTGATTTCACTTGATCATAATGCATTCTTAAGGAGAGAATTGGACATTTCGCAGTCCTTCCTTTGCACTCTTATCTTTGATTATTTAAACCTCTTATCCATTCCCTTTTGAAGTCTCACACTGACAAGATCCCAGGAGGTTGGGAAGGGGACAAGGGAGTATTTCAGTCCTGTGTTTTGCTCCTATATCCTCAGCCATTTCTACTTCTCATAGGCAATTGTAGGTAACATTTTTTTGTGGAGACTTCAAACTGCGTACCAAATAAATTCAATGGCAATTTTGTCTTCATTCCTGAATGCCATTGCTTAAAACTGATGTTTTATGCTTCGTTAAAAAAACATGTTCTCAACAACATATTCTTGAACTCAGAATGCAGAATTGTGCTCTTGGTATAATCCACACATGCCTTGTAAAGGCATAAGAAGACACTCACTGCTCCTGAGAGGTTACAATTTAAGTCAGGCAAATACAACAGGAAGAGAAGATGAGGTTCAAGCAAAGGAGAGGAGGACATCAGACAGCAAATTTATACTCAGCCGTACAGTTGACATGTGGGCTTATGGAAGGATCTGAAGGAGTTAGAGGATATAGTTCAGTATGTAGGTGTGGTGGTTTGACCCTGGCTAAATGCCAGGTGCCCACCAAAGCTGCTCTATCACTCCCCTCCTCAACCAGACAGGGGAGAGAAAATGTAACAAAAGGCTTGTGGGTCGAGGTAAGGACAGGGGGATCCCTTACCAGTTACTGTCTCGGGCAAAACAGACTTGACTTGTGGAAAATTAGTTTAATGTATTACCATTCAAATCAGAAAAACACCTTTCCTCCACGCCTTCCTTCTTCCTGGGGTTAACTTAATTCCCAGTTTCTCTACCTCCTCCCCTGAGTGGCGCAGAGGGATGGGGAATATGGTTACTTAAATACGCTATCTCAAAGGCACTATTACTGCTGCTGATGGGCTTGGCTTTTGCCGGCAGTGGGTCCATCTCAGGACCAACTTGCATTGGCTCTGTTGGATGTGGGGGAAGCTTCTGGCATCTTCTCACAGAAGACACCCCTGTAGCACCCCCACTACCAAAACCTTGTCATGCAAAACCACTACAGTAGAAAAAAAACCCAAACAAAACTATTGCAAGCTATAGGAAAAGGAATACATTCAAAGCCAAAAGAAAGAAACAAAGATCTCTCCCTAAGGTTAGCAGTAACAATTCTTACACTTCATGATTTATAGATATTTTTTGGAAAGTGATGTCCCCAATGTTCTGATGTCATTGAAATGAATGGAATTGTGGTAACAAAAATTTGATGGATTCCTTGCAAGCAAAATAGTCCTGTGCCACTCAGCTTCATGGCCATTATAATCGGCTTTGCACTCTTTTAACAAGTTAAGATTAAAACTTCTAGGACTAAATACTGAGTTAGCAAATTCAGCTGCAGTGCTCCAAAAACTTTTACTGTCCTTGCTGCATCTGGGCACTAACTTTATAGCATGTAGACTTGATCTTGTTTACATCAGAACTACCTTTTCACTTTTCTTTCCATTTCCCCTGCAGCTAGGAGCATAATTGAAGCAAGAGTGGGATTTAATTTACTGAAAATTAGCTAAGTAAAAGTCAGGGCTCTCATTTCAAGTGTTCTTCAAGGCTCGCTCTCTAATCAGCAGAGGGAGAGGCATGACCAGAGTGTGATTCATCCTATCCCAGGATGGATATTGAAGGTAGGTCGGTAGGTTAGTGTTTTCCATCTCTACCGACTGTAAAGGAAGGCTGTATGGCAACTTCCAACTACACACTTAATTTCAAGTACCTCCTGAAAGAGCAGGTTATAATATCCCCTGGGAACATAACATAGCAGCGTGTGAAAAGAGGTGTAAGAAGGAGTCAGAATCTAGGGGTCTGAACACAGTTCTGGGTGCAAGAGGTTTCCCACTGCTGTTTCTGCTGCCATTCAGCCAGATACAACATATCTAAAGGGATTTGTTTAAACAGCTTCCTACATTTCCGATATCTGAAGTGAGAGCTGTACATCTTACAGCAAGGCTATGGCATGTGGTTAAAATTAGCAATACCTTTTGATCCAATTTAACAGTCTGTCTGACGGCTCAGCAGCACATTGCTGTTGGCCACACCACTAATTTTTCAGAACACACCCCTGGAAGTGGCAATCCTACAAACTCATAGGTCAGGATTCAGGAATCAGTTCTTGCCCATGTTCGTTGGAAATCAAGGAAAAACTAAGGGGGAAAAGTGAGTGCTCAGTCTTTCCACTGCTTGTGATTAAATCAAGCATAGAACAGTAACACCTTCTGATTACTCAGAAGTTCACAGCTAAAAGAACTACTAGTAGAAAAATCCCTGTCTGTTCATTCTGTTTGAGCTGTGTTGAAAGTACCCAGACTCCTCTACAACCTGGGACACTCACTTGAATAAAAATACTGCTAAAGCCTCAGAAAAACTGTGCACACCATAAATCAATATAGACTGTTATTTGCATTTCATTTTCATCCAAGCTTATGCTTTGAAGGACAATTTCTCAGATTTATTTTAAGTGTAATAAAATTAGATGTAGATTATCACCTGAATATGAAATAAAACAGGAGGTTTCACTTGTTTCATGAAGGAAATCTTTGAAATATGAAAACAATATCTCATAGATCTACATACATTTGTACTAACAGTGGAAAATAATCATACAGTTAAACTCTGGCCCTGGTACATAGTTTCTGCTGTTCAATATACATTTAGGCGCTTGGTTGAAAGCAGAGTTCAGCTCCGTCCTTTTCTTTTCTAAGTAAACCAAAATATGGTAAGTGTAAGTGAGTTTTTTGGTTTTTTTAGGAATCTGCCTGATAAAAAATTTGAAGAATAATTACTGATACTGAAATACAATTTTCACCCCCACACACGCCGTTGTATGTGGTGCTTCATGGTAACACATGAAGTTCTTCCTGCAAATAACCCCAAAGTCTTTTTATATCCTCTACATAGTGGCAAATGTTCTTCTACAATATCATTCAATCAGAACTGAGTAAATCTGGCTTATCATTCAAACTTTGCCACAGACCTTTATAACAGTCTGGGACAACTCATTTAATAGGATCTAACCTGAAGAGCTGTCGAGGACCAAGAACTTGGGATGAAGCTGATGTGAATAGCAAATAGTCAGTGCCAGAAGTGCAGGTGCTCAATCTCTGTGGTTGATCCCCTTTATTTATTTTTTTTTAAGAAAAAGAAGCTAATACTTCCCATTTTTACAGTTTTCCAGAAAGCGTGTAAATGTGTTTCTCTGTTTTCTGAAGTACTTGCATATTGTGGTAATGTGGGCCAAATGAATGCCTAAATATACTCTTGTTCTGCAGCTGCTGATGAAGTTAAGTCTTACACATGGATTTATCTGTCTATAAAGGTGGAAAAGTGGTACCAGCTATCAGGGCAGCTTGATCTCTATGGGCGTTCCGGGATTCTCTTTTACTTCTTGTAGCACAAATAGGACAACTTCTGCTCGCCTGTTCTTCCCTTGCTGATTTTGCGGGAGATTATATGCCTGATTACATTGCCATATTCCAAGGAAATTAATGTAATATATTTGTAGTATTGTAGTATACTACATAATAATGTAGTAAAATTACTCCAGACTGTAAAAAAGGTTAAAATTCACTTAAATACTTGAAAATAACATAAGTTTTTAACTCCAGGTGGAACTTCACTTGCAACGGAGTCATATTCTAACAAGTAAATCTGAATGTGCTTTTTTAAAAAAATGCATTTCCTATTTGGTAGAAGTGTATTTATGTTGTTATAGACCTTACTGCTACAAAGAGCAACCCTTCTGCACATTAATAGATGAAATTTCCAGCATACAGAACTTTCATCAAATAGACTATCTGGCTTTAACTGGCACCATTATGATATATCAGGTCAGTGTTGTGTTGCGTATGTGCATAAGGTTTATACAGTGAAAGTAATTATTATGCTGGATACACTGAATTTTCTTATGTTCATTGATATATACATACATAAAACGTCTAAAATTGTAGGAAAAAAGAAGCTTTCATCTTTTTTTTTTTTTTAATGCAGATTCTGTGTTACAGAATAGGGAGAAAATGGGAGGAAGTGGATGAAAGTACCATCTTCTGTTTTTCCCCTCATGTAACCTAAAACTGTTCAGATATATATCTTTTTTCTATTATTTTTTAAAGGAAAAAGAAAGGACTCACTCCTGGGATTTGACCTTGTATGCCAAGCTATGCCTTGAAATAGAATTTTAAAAATAGAAATTCTTGTATATATTGTAGAATAAATGGTGCTGCTTTAATAAGAACACTTGGAATGCAAATGAAGCATGGAACCAGTGTGTGTGAAAATATACCCAAAATGAAAGAGAAAAGAAGAAAGCAATATAGAAGATGATTTATTTACTACCCCTCAATTCCTAATTATAATTATTTTTGCACAGTGACGTCTTAAGCCTTTTTGTTTCACAGTATCATCACTAAAGTGATGAAAGGGCTACTAAATAAATATGTGATATCACCTCTTTTTTAAGATTAGGGATGTTAGTCTTGGAATCTTGGTAAATTCCATTTTGCCCTACCAGCATTTCTCACGCAGCTTCAAAGAATAAAGTGCCTTTATTAACACAAAAAATACCATCTCCCGATTGCTCAGAGGACTTGCTGCTACAAAATCTACCAACACACTGGAGTCTGCCCTTGGCCCTTTCAGGACTGTGGTATTTCCATTTCAGCATCATCTCTGCGTGATAGGGGTAGTCAGGGACCAGAGCTCTCCTGTGCCAGGCACTGCGCTCATTCGTGATAGAAGCAGCCTGTACCCTAGCGTGGTTACAGCTGGTGCTCGATGTTCAGAGTAGCATTCATCTTGTCATAGCATGAGCATCAAAAATGGATTTCACGAAGTATCCTCCAGAGATGTGTGTTTCCTTTTGTGGATTGTAGAAGAAGCCTGGAGTGGTGAACTTAAATGGGTGGTCTCACTTGTAAAGATGCTGAGTTTAGGGCAGATAAATGGAATCAAGGGGCACATTCCCCTGGGACTGTACAAACACAGAACAGAAAGATAGCCCTGTGCTCCAAACTCTGTGTCCCCTTCTTCTGTCAATGCTAGAGAGTCTTTCTGCCTAACCACCACAACACTCTAATCATTCTGGATTTGTCTTGTCTGTTGAGTTTCAGATCTCCTGAATTGCATTGTCCAAACTAATTTCTCTACAATGGGAATGAAGTACCTAAAATATAATAGCAATGATTTCTTTAACTGTCTCCATTCCTTGATCTCAGTGCAAGAAGTAAAACTGCCAACCCATCCACTTGCTCAAACACTTTCAACATTACAGCCATTATTGGAAGGAAAACAAGGTAAAAAACAGTCTATTTTCTTATACAATAGTAAAAGCTGGTGTTCCTTTTTTCTGCACTGCTTTGCAAAATGGATGACTTGTCTAATACTAATGAGCACATAAAAGTGCAACATGGAATTTTTAGGAAAGGTTAAATGATTGCCAACACCCTGAAATACATCTTAGTTTATCATTACAATGATATTAATGCTACTTTAAGTTGTGAGACACACTGAAGGCAATATATAAGGAGCTCTGTGATATAGGAATGAGGACAAATATTGTATCTGGTCTTCGGTTTTTCAGGGGACTTCATGGAAATGAACATACACACTATTTCTTCAAACTATGAACAAATGTGATAGGAACTCAGATAATATTGCGGCATCTGAAAACCACTACAATATTTTTTTCCAGTATATTTTGGGACGTCCTTGTGCTCTTTTAACACTATCCACTCCCACAGAGAAATAAAACCGAGACTACCAGCCTATAAAAACCCCTTAGAGCTTCTGAATATATTATAAATCATAATTATTTTTTCTAAATGTGACCACTGTACATGAGTGTACAAGAGGAAAAGTAAATAAATAGCAGTTTATTATGAAAACTCAGTTTTCATAGTGATTTTGAGAATATCACACCTTCAGCAAAGTCTTTGGTATCAAGATTTTACCATATCTTATATAATTATCATTGCACTGCTAAGTCGGTGTAGCTCATTTAATTAGCACCAAAATCGCCAGCAGCTAGGTCAGCTAAGGAGATATATTCCCCTGTCAGCTGAGCACTGGAATACCTTATACATTGCTGTAGAAGCGCTAAACAGAAATGTAAGGGAAATTGGTTTTTATCACATGATTTTTTGAAAATACAAAATTTTTTTCAGGGCCAGGACAACTCTGATTTTCTGAAATTATATTGCTGTGATGGTGGTTTGTTGTTTGTTTTTTTTTCTCCACACTGTGCTAGAGAATCTGTAACCTGCTGTTTTTCACAGTTACCTGAGAATAGGAAAACCTGGGTTCAAGTCTGTTTTTCAAATAAGGAAGAGTAGAGATACAAACCTATATCCCATAGAAACATTTTATATCAGTGGGTCACCTCTCCTGGTGGAGATCTCTAAGTGAGTAAATAGTCACTGGGCAAGAGACAGAGACTAAATATACAACAGGTTAGGACACTGATGATGAGCATCTGTCCTCAAGTCTCTTAATTTTTCTGCATCCCAGATAGATGCCACAACCAGGAATACTACTGCAATGCTATAAACAGATTTACTGTAGCCATTGCCACAGCCAGGTGGTGCACTGTGTAGGTGGTCACTTGCAGTCAATGGAGAAAGACTGGCACTTCTAGAACACCCACCTTCGGTCACTGGGAAAAGTCACAGATTGGCAGTACCTATCTTTTTTCCTTGATTATAGAAGGAGGCTGACTGAGATCGGGCACCTAACATTGGCTGACAAAATCTGAGTGGGATGAATAGCACCCACAGGTAGTGGTCTTCTGCTGAAATCTGATTAGCACGTTGTATTTGCTATATAGAGTACTGCAGAAAAACACAGTATTAGTGTTTGAAGAATTATAAAGTAAGTATTGTTTGAAATTCACCAGTAGGCATGACAGCAAAGAAAGTATCCCAGTAAGGTGACTGTTAGCTCATCAAACACAATGCATTGCCTCTTTTGTCAGGAGGAAAGCTGAAAATCTTATGTAGATAATTTGTGAAACCATGATTTATATGTGTTGATTTTATTTTCTGTTGATCAGTGTAGTGCTGATTTTAAAAGTCCAGCCCAACTGAGTTAATCATACCTTAAGCATGTTTAATTAAAAAAAAAAAACCAAACAACAAAACCCCACAAAACCAAATCTTGATTATCTTTTATAAGGCTGGTAAGACACTGAAACAGGTTTCCCAAAGAAACTGTGGAAGCCCCATCATTGGAAGTGTTCAAGGTCAGGTTGGATGGGGCTGTAAGCAACCTTATCTAATAAAAGATGTCCCTGCTCATGGCAGGGGCTGTTGACTACATGATATTTAAAAGTGCCTTCCAACCCAAACCTTCCTATGATTTGATGATCTTTTAAAAATCAGCAATAGAATTTGACTACTGTCTTTTTACAATAGTGAATGCTGATAATTTATCATACATCATGATATTATTTGGCTCATATAACCTCCTACAAACCCTAAACGGACAAAATACAATGAACTTAAGTATCACTCACTTTAATTTTTAACAGATGAAGAAACTAAGTCACAAGAGAACAAAATATTTTTCCATGAGGACAAACAACAGATTAATGACAGAACATTCTGATCTACTAACTAGTGGTCTGACGATGCCATCACTCAGTAAAGGAATATCCTGTTGTTTTATTCTTTCCATTTAATCACTTATTATTGCTATTTCCATACCAAGGAACAGTATGGAAAACAGATATTGAGACTTTTTTTCAGGTTGTTCATTATCTTAGTCCCCTGTAAAGTCTTAGGTAAGCATCTGTATCATCAGTGCAAACCTTATTTTAAGTGAAAATTGATGTTTATTCATTTCAAAGCTTTTTTTGTGTGTGTGCATGTGGTTTTGTTTTTCTTTTTGCCTAATTTCTTTTTGTGAGAGTGTCAAAGGGACAATTATTACTCTGGGGAAGATCCCTTTCTTGTCCCCCTCGGCCCAGCCTCTCTTTCTTTCTTATCTATGCAGCACTCACAATGCCTTTTTGTATTTGTTCACAGAGTTCAGTGTTCCTAGTGGGACATGGCGTGTAGTTTAAATATATTTCTCTCCTGATATTTTAAATGACATCCAATTGACCTCATAAATGTCTTATGAGACCAAACAAACTCCACACTTGAACAAAAACTGTCAACCAGTTCTACCTTGCTTGTCCTCAGGCTGCTCTGGCACGATGCCATAAAGCATCAGTATTGATATTTTGTGGCATTCAAATTGTTAAGTACCTAGGCTAAGCAACAGGAGCAGGAATATTAATACAGTCTGCCCGTGTCACTAATAGTTACCCCAATATAAACTAAATTTATAGCACATGATACCTCTGATATGAATTGGCAGGAGGCATCAAAACCTTTTCTTGACATTATCATGTAAACCTAGGAGGCATATAGCTAGCGTTTTGTGTAAGACATTTTTATAGAGAAGCATAAGAAATTCAGCAAAACTTCTGCATAGTTTTATCATAGCCTTCATCAAGACTTGTTTATTGTCAATAGTGACTTTTACTGCAGCAAAAAAAAAATTCTTGTAATGTTTTATAATTTTAACTGAATAAACTCATAAATGCATTCAAAGTGTCAGGGAGCACAGCTACACTAAGCATTATAAGTTAACATGATAATTTAGCTTAGAACTATGTCTCTAGTTTTCCAGATTGAAAGTAATTTCTTTGTAATATGGAAAACAGAACATATCTGAAGGGAGCCTTTTATGCTATACTTTTACATTAAAACTTATCAAGTGTCTAGGGAAATGTGTTCTTGAAATCCCATCATGATCCATGTGTCATTGAAGACAAAGATCCGATGTGCTATGGAAATTTCTTGATGCATATTATGAGCTGTTGTTTGCCATAGTGTCTGGATAATCCTGCTTCATTTATTGGAGGGCCATTTCAGCTGCACTGTCAACAGCCTGGGATGATCGGGTCACCTTTCCCTAGAAAATTATGTAAAAGCTGTCAAATGGGCAGGATTATAGGCACATTAAAGGTGCTTTAAGATTTCATGCCTATAAATATTAGCAAAAAAGATTTAAAGGCAAATTTGTCATCAGTACATGCCCACGTTTCTACAATCTTGTTTTACAGCACTGCAACGTTATCACCTACATTTTATCATGTAACTGTGAAGTGTTTTGGTGGGGAGCAGCTGCTGGCAGCCTTATCTGTTTAACTCATGTCCCAGGAATTAAGCATTATTTAAAAAAAAAAAGGAAAAGAAAAAAAGAGGATAGCTGCCTCCTATTTATCATCCTTTGAAAATGAGTTCTCAAACACTGTTATTTCCCAGAAAAATATTTCAAGTAGATCAATACAAACATTTTTTTATTTAGAGGGTCAGCTTATTAAAAGCCGTTATATATTTAATAAAGACTATCTGATTATGGTACCAATTATGAATAACTTAGCATGGGAGTAATGATGCAGCAGATCATTTTGCACAGTATTTACTTTTAAATTTTGAACATTTTATTATAGTGTTTTGAAATGAGTGCTCTTATTTATTGTACATTATGAATGCCATGGGCTTCTCCAACATAAATAGATATTGGCAGCCCCCAAGCATTTCTTCAGAGCTCTCTGGTATTTTTGATAGATGAGTGTAGCATTTTAGTCATAGTTTTGTGCTGGCAGATTTCTAGCCAATCTCTAAGTTAAACAGACCTAAAGATCTCAGAGGAGAAAGCAAACCACCTTTCCCCACAATCTTTCAGGGAAAGAAAGATCTCAAACCCATACTAAAGAGTAGAGTAAATTGTGAGCAAAGCTATGTCAATTGTAAATGTCTGTTCTGGGACTTCATCTAAACTCCACAGACATCAGAAGAAAGTTTCCCATTTCAATGAGCTTTGAAACTGGCTGTTGTTAAGCCAACATGCATGTCTGCTCTCTCTATCACAAATGGCCAGGTCAGAAGGTAGCACTAGAAGGAAACCTACATGTAAGCTGTAACCGGTACATCAGTCAGCAAAGCATACCTCCAATGAATTTGCTGTTGCAACGCGAGTTGTGCAGGGAAATGCTTGAAAAACCCTGAATGCAATTAGGCACAACATGGTTGTTCTCTCCAAGCTTCATTAGGCTTTGCTCTTAGTTTTCACATTCCCTGTTGGCTTGGACAAATGGCCAGTCTCCAGCTAGCTTCTGTGGGAGCAAAAGTATTGTGGAGGGAGAGGGTTTGTCTGAAAAAAATGGGAAGAAAGGGATATATTGCCTGAGCTGAGGTTTTGCTAGGGAATAGGGGAAGGCAGGAGGAGAAGACGGTAAATGAACGGCATGCTCAGTGCACATGGGAGAAAGCAAATACAGCAGCTACCTACAAGGAGGCAGCAGAGGAACTTAACAAACTGCATATGGACACGAACACTTCTTGCATCAGGCTTCAGGGTCTCCTACAAGATCAGTTGGGTAGCTGGTTGAAACCCTCTGTGGGTTTGCAGTGAGGCAACTGGCAGCTGTGGCCCAATAAAGAAGAAATTAAGTGGAAACTTTCCTTGCAGGTAGGCAAATAGGAACAGAAGCAATATGGCTGATACTTCAGCTAAGCATTTTTCTTTGTTCACTGTGCTCAGAGCCAGAAGGTATATGTGCAGGAAACTGGGTGCAGGTACCATAGCAGGCCTGGAGCAGACGAAGAAAAAACTTTGCACATGCACAGACAAAAGGAAGCTTAAATGCAGAAATTATGAGACTTTTTGTACCCTTTCCCTGCGTGTGCTGGAAAAGGTAGAAATATTTCAGCCCTTCTAGTCTCCATTCTGGGACTGACCAGCTTCTGGGGAGTAGCCTCATGATGAAAAAAGGAACTGGAGTGAAAGTAGCAAAAGTCAGCTTAGATAGTAAAATGTTACAGCTTCAATATCTATGACCAAGCTTGGGGGAAAAAAAGGAGAGACGGGAGAGCTGAGAGACCTTTTCTTAACATGGCATGGTCACATTGGAAGGTGCACATCCCCATAGGTAACAGCTTGCCTTTGTGTGAGCTGGGGATCAAGCAAAAGATGGGGTTTGTGCACAGTATTACTGGAGAAGTGCAAAGAAACTTACCCAAATCTTGATAAAGAGATAGCCACTCTTGGATAAACCAAACCACAGTTGTACAAAGTGACAATGACAACAGAGCAGATGATAATGCAATAGTTGTTAGAGTTTAGGGGCTTGCTGACAGCAGAACCTTGATTCAGCTGCCTATAGAGTTATCTAGTACATTGAGACATCCCATGGTACTGGGGTTTAAGGGGTGCTGTTATTCCTTTCCCTATGAGATATTTGGTAAATGCGACTTGGGAGTTACCCTTTTGTTAATGCCAATTTTTCTGGTAGATACTTTAGCCTGTGTTTATTTCCATGAAAAGTAGGTTTAAGAACATATACAACCCAACATGTACAACTCACCTGCCAGCTGGGAGATCTGCCAATGAAAGAAATAGGGAGCCCTTGCTCCTCCTTCACTCCCATCCTTCAACTACCCTGTGCAGTTTAGAGACAGAGCAGGTATTGCTGCTCATTCTTAATAAACTGGCAAGATTTCAGGCATTGACTAAGACAGCTGGCGATACAGCAGACTCCTCATTCCTTGCTAGAACTTATTTATTATTAAAGACAAATTAAGTGATGGGAGGTGGGTCTTGCATGTTGGATAATCCATTAACCAGTTCAATAGGATTCCCCTGAAAGGAGGTTTGTATGCCAGAAGCTATTTCCAGCACACTTTGTATAAGAAGGGATGGGGAAAGGGAGAAAGAAGTTGAAAGACAGTGCTGTGAGTGAGGGCGTTTGCACAAGTGGCAGGGGAGGTGTGCTATCAGACCAAGAGGTCTGAACAGGTGAGCAAGACCTGAAGACCCATGAGCTGCGGAGAGGCTAGCTGTGTTCATGGATGGGAACGGTTCTTATGCGCTCCTAAAACCAAACAGCAATCTACAGGATACATAAGCTGTTCAGGGGAGAGGGCTCCACCTGCTCACATATATGTCTGGCTGATCTGAGAATGATTAGCTATCTGGGAACCTGGGCAGGGCAGCCCAGCTAATTGCTGATGCTTCCCGGTGGCAGGTGACCAGTGCCTGTGTTTGTTCCCCAGGGCATCCGCTTCCTTGATAAACCTGAGTTAGAAGCAAATCAAAGAGCAGCCGCTTGCTAAAGAGGCAAAAGAAAAGAGGCCTTTGCAGCAAATAGGCAGCACCCTCTTTGCAGCCTCTTAACCTTCCTCGCAGGGGAGGGCAGTAGGGTCCCAGCTATGAGTGACAGCTCTCCCCAAATGTGTGGAAGCAAGTGAAGAAGAAATGATGACCTGCACTGAGTATGTTATTGCTGAATGATTCCCAGGTGAGTTCAGTTAATAAAGTCACAGACAAATTAAACCACATCCCTCACATTTTATCATTATTTCTGCATGTCTGGAACAATGAAGACCAATAGTGTTTTTAGGTGCAAATACAGCAAATGGAGTTTAGTATATAGAAAAGCTCTAGGGCTGGCTCTAAAAACTATTTTCACAACAAAGCTAACTTAAAACATGTATGGGTTTATTTTATTTTACAGGTATTTTTCTTTTCTCATTGTAGACATGGATGATAATATAGTCTATAGATTGGCTTCTCTGTTTTAATTCCAGTCTAATTATTCTAACATTCCATATTTTATCAATACATTTTAGCTTCTTCATCGGTTACTATTTCCAGATGAAATGCTCCTACTAGCTTTGACTATCCCCCCAGCCTCCGCCACCCCAAACTGAGACGATGTTTGGTATGCACTTCATAATAAATGCCGTAGCAGCAGGCAACACAATGTCCACAAACTTGATTTTGCATTTTTCTAAAAAGTGGTCAGATAGACAATGAGGCAAGCTAAAGTAAGGAACTTATAAATTTGTAGAACAGCCCTGACAAATTCTGCAACCTTGTGCCAGAGTCACTGAATGCTTTGAGTCCTATCACACATGCTGAGACTGCTTTTCAAAATTACATTTTATACATATATCATCACTGTCACTATTTACTTTGTGCATACTTTCTGTAGTCATACATATTCTATGAATAACATTAAATATAAACATTTGGTGTCTTACACTAATGGAGATTGTTTTTGTTTGATTACATATCTCAATCCATTCTTCATCAGAGAATTCTTGATCCAGATCGCTTTTGCACTTGATCTTAGCTTTTATCTCCCCTGAATTTATTCAGCCTAAAAGGATATCAAGTGCAGATCCTTTTCACGGTCTTTATCCATAATTAAAAGCTAGTATTTGAAGGGAATGAACTCAGGGGTACAAAAATTCCTCAATTTATCTCCCACAGATAATGTCTTATTTGTAAATATCTATAAATGTGTTGTTTTGGTGTATGGTTTATATTTCACTAAACCCTCAAAGGGCCTAAATATTCTTTCATTACAAATATCCTTGAAAGTCATCATGTCAAAATCATTCCACAATTAATAGAGGTTGCCTCCAAGGGCCTCAGGGTGAAGAGTGTTGTTAATAAGTGGACAAATAGGAGATACTCTCTGGCCTGCTTTAAAATGCTTGAGGACATTATGCCACGTGCTGGCAGGATGGTCTTTGGTAAATTCTCAAAAATCCTTCCTGTTCACACAAGTTTTTCTATGGCACCAGTAAATTCCTATCAGTGAGAGAATGATGTGAGGTCCTGTACTATTTTCTTATAGCCAACAAAAGCAGGAGGCAAATCCATTGACTTAGGTGAAGATGGGATGGTATATAAGGTTTGTCAGCCTGAGGTGCAGTCCATAATTATTGGAAAGAAACTGCTAAATCTTGGGGGTTTTGAATCAAGAGACAATAGTTTTGAGGCAACATAAGGGAGCATATTGTTCTGCCTAATTTTCAAAATGGCTAAGGAGAATTATTGGATATTCTACCAGGTCTACTCACTCCTTATTTTGCCCAAGATAATACAGAATGTAAATTCCATCTTTCCATTATCATTGCTCAAGCTAGTGGGGAAACATTTAATCTGACTAAATATAATTTCTCTGAGGTTTTTTTGGTTTGTTTGTTGGTTGTTTTTTTTCCAGGGGAAATTTTTTTTTTTGAAGGGATATATTTTAAAAGTGAAACCTAATCTAAACTGTCCTTGAGCCTTCTTCTTGTGGGATGGTGTCTGACAACATAAGATAGTTGTTTCTTGAGAACAGTGCTTTTAAACAGTTTAAGAGAAATTTGTATTATCCATTTGTGGCAGAAAAAAATTGTGGATACGTGTGGTTTTGTAATTGTGCTAAAAATATGAGTTATTAATGTATATTTATGTAAGAGTGGAGCAGATTCTCTGGTTACTTTGTGTGACTATATTGAGCAATCATACGGAAGTTTCATATGGAACATCAAAATCAGCCGTAAAATGAGAGTGTGATTGTAACCTTAATTATCGAAAGGATATCCCCTCCAGAGGATCATAATCCGGTTTGAGAAGCAGAAAGATGGTTGCTTCCCTATGGGAGTCTGGGAGCGATCCTCTCTCAAAAGCTGGGTGGCATAGTCCTGTAAGCCTGATATGATTTCACTTTCAAATGTATTTAAAAATGCTACGGCAAATCCATTGGGGGCGTAGGCTTTCCCGCTTTCCAACACAAATACTGATTCCTTAATTTCTTTCTCTGCCCTGGGAATCTGCAACAGTTCTTTCTGCTCTTGTGTCAGTTGTAGCTGCCGCTGTTCCAAAGCTGATGAAAGAACTGGATTTTAATGTTTGTTCAGAGGTACATAAGTTGGCATAGTAATTGTGAATAACTCTGTGATTCTCCAGGGTGAAGAGGAGTTTGGCCTTCGTATTTTCCAATTTACTAGGTTAGTTTGGATCACTTCTTTGTTTATGAAACCAATTAACAATGAGCATACTTTAGGAATGATTGTTAAAAATACAGATTTCTTTCTCAGGTTTTTATAAAGGGATAGGAATATATTTACATCTAAATTTGTAGATATTTCACAAGAACTTCCACACTCCTATGTTATAAATCTGTTAGAAGGAAAGCTGTCTTCAGTGTGGGATTTTAGAATCTGTTCTTGTCCCAACATTCTTTTAAATAAGATAAATATTTTATTTGGAAAACAAAATATCTGCAAAACTCTGTGACCCTATGGATCCAATCCTCTCACGCACTGTCCCAATCCTGCTCCAATGAAACAAACTACTTCTAAAAATTATTTCCCATTTTTTAAAAATGATCAGCATATGAAGAATTTTTTATCCAATTCGTGTTATCTTTATTCTTTGCTTTGGTAAACACTAGATATTTGCTGAAAATTATCATTAACTGTCATCCTTATCAATGAAATCTCTCTTGTATAAAAGAAGGCAAAAATGCTGAATCAAAGTAAAACTAGAAAAAGTCAGAGAGGAACACCCTGGATATGCACAAGAGATATGGGATTCAACCAACCTAGCTTTGGCTCTCAGTGGATGAAGATAAGCACCTTCCATCTTACAGTATCTATACAAATTACCAGGGATCAACTAACCTTTGGAAATGCCTATTTATTTCAACCAGTGTTAGAGTGCATAAATGTCTAGCTTAGACTAGAAACAACTGACCTTCAGACTGATAAAGTTAGCACAGTCCCATCTTTAATATCTTTATAAGGTTTTCTGTTAATGTTAAGTCCAGTTCAAACTTTTGATGTTCCACCTCTTTTTTCTTTCCCATTGTTGCTAAGCTTTCAAGGCAAGGACTGGTTTATCATAGTTCTATGATAACTTTATTTGTCCCATGAGCAATTAAGCAAGCCAAAGTCTAGCCTGCCCAAAGATGCTTTCCACCTCCTGGGAAGAAGTTGATATAGACACTTGTCATTTTGCTGAAAGATCTGGAAGCTCTCAACATGCTGTCCAGGCAAGGTGCAGAGTGGAAAATAACTTTCTTAATTCTTTGCTTTGACCATTAAGACTGTATTTCTGGATTGTAACTCACAAGTATAAGTTGCTTCTTTGAGCTCTAATTTTCAGTAAGAAAAGCTATGGTATTTCATCTATCTGTTCTTGTTATCTTCTGTTTTTTCCTGAGTGCACACTTCTAGGTACCCTTCAGCAGTCTGGCTTTATGCCAGTAAGACTCACTGAACAAATTGTCCATCTAGTGTGCTAGGCATAAATCATGTTTTACCCTTTTCCTGCTCAGACATTGTTTGCTGTTTGCTCACTTAATAATTTCAAAAGCTACTAATGGACATGATTCAAAAGCTATGTTGTTAAAAAACTTTCCTGTTTGTTTTGCTTTACTTACAGTTTGGTTAAAATGCTGATTTGCTGCCTTGAACATTGCTACCAGCAGCAATTGTTTTTGGTAATTCAAGTTTTCTGATCACAACTGGAGGTCAAAAATTTGATTCTTCTCAACCTTTTACCTCTCACGTTGGTTATTGTAATGGTTTGAACTTAATTTAGAATGTCCTTTTTCCTGCCATGCCTTCTTGTACAAATCATCTTCTGCTTACGCCTTTTAATGAGACATTTTGGAGGAAAGAACTGACCTCCTCTTTCTCCTCTACCAACAGGACACAGTGGGGATCTTTATTTCTTTGCAGGGTTTTCTATTAAGCACTTTGCTTTTTCTTTTGCTTGCCTCTTCCCTAGCACAAGGAAACTCCAACCCTGTGGATGCTCTCACTCACGCTCCCAGTACTGCTGCCAAACCTGCTGCTGTTGTTCATCTTTAACTGTTTTGAACAGAACATCTCCTGCAGCACATTGATTAAGTACAGAAAGCATTAGTGACCAGCAGCTCAGGGCATTGGGTTGTTATTGACTCTGACAGACCAATTTGTTTCTCCAATGTTCATTATTCTACAAAAGGGGCACATCAGACAAGGCAATTGAAATGTACAGTATTGCCACCTGTCTCTTTTCTGCCTTGACTATGTACAGCCCAGAGTTCAGCTCCAAAGTACACTAAGACCTCAGAGATATGAATTGTAAAAATGAAGATAATTAGAATTCCAGGCTGACCCAACTTGGAGCAAAGATAATTAATGCTAGAAGTTCCAAATGAGCACACACATGACAAGTAAATAAATTCAAAATTAGGCAAAAGTTTCTATATTTCTTGGAATTATTAGTGTGTGGTCACAGTGACACTTTGTGTTCATTGCTAGGGAATGCACTCTGCTGAAACGCTGCAGTGTGGTGGAGTTAACATCTATTATCTAATATGCTCATTAACAAAGAGTGACCTAATGCCTGCAGTGAGAAGACTGCAACTAAATTTTAGTAAGGTCAGGAGCTATTTATGAAGCAGCAGCTGCCAGACGTAAAAAGAAAACCAAGTAGAGTATGCCACAGTTTGAAATGTACTCAGTTAAACTAAAATATATATACCCACACAGTGCACTGCTACTTCATTTTTAATGTGTGTACCAACATGTTCATCCTTTGCCATGGAATGGCATGTGACTTTTCCCCACATTCACCTTCTGTCCTTGTCTGTCAGAAGACATTTGTTCTGCACGTATCCTTTCATAAAACATATGGACCTACTAACAGGACATTCCTGGGAACAGTGATATTAAAATTCCTTAGGAACTGCTTTTAGATGCAGTCAAGAGTTAAAACATGATCCCATTAACAGACTCTGATGCCAATTCCCTTTGTGATCCATCATTTTTGCTTTAAACTAGCTATGTAGTGGCAAAGAGCATGCCAGTATACAGGAAACTGTCCGTGATTGTGTCTAAAACTGGAAAAATACTCCAGAGAAGTTATACTCTCATTATTTCCCTTCCCTAAAATTGCACAAAGCAAAGATAATTTTTCCTTACACCACCCTTATATAATTATTCTTTCCCATTAGAAATAATAGTGTTTACTGTCACTGGCCCTGATTCTCAGCTGCCCAGCATACTCTCCTGTGCCTCACACCAGTGAGAATGGATAGACAAGTTTACCTTGACTTTCTGCACTGCTCTGGCAGTGTAAAGCAGCTGTAAACCCAATAGGGAGCCAACCCCAACAAGCCCACTTAATTCAAATTTACAGATGCTTTACATCACCAAAGCAGAGCAGCGCAGCCAAAGCAGCTTATCAGTGAACCTGGCACTCCATCTCTGTGTTGATTTTGAAACTGAAAGTTGCAAAATAAATAGATAATTTGGAATGGGCATTCAGTATAACTCATTTGATTTCCACAAGCTCTTGCAAGAACTTCCACGCTCTGACAGCAGATTTGATTTTCTTCCTCATCATTTAAACCCAGACCCTGAATTTGATAGACGTGACGCATGTGTGTGGTGGAGTCACAAGCTACGCGTGTCTCACTGCACTTCACAAAACCAAGGCAAAGTATACCTACCTACCTTTAGTCTTTTGAAAAAGATTGACAGTAATTTACGGAGTGCCCTTGAGGGCGGTTAAGACATGTAGGGTAGTATCCTCACCAGTCTGAAGGTGATAGCTAAACCTGGCTGGGTTCCCCTGGCTTCCAAGTGGGCTGTGATTTTCTTACTGCACTCCTAGACACTTGGAGTCTGGCCACTTCTGCAAAGTGAATTCTGCAAAAGTATCAAAGATACAGCCACAGCCTCCCTAATGGGTGGAGCAGATTTGCAGAATAGTTGAAAGTTTTGACCCAAAATATTTACTAGGTGAGTTTTTTTCAAAGAATTCCTGCCTTAGCACTCTACCAAACTGATCTTACTAAGCACTCTTTTAAGACAGACGCTTTAATTAAAATAGTAGGCCAAATTTTAATTTACAGAAATGTGTTAAGTTGAAAATTTACTGACAGGCCTATGTGTTCTGAAAAGTGTGTGTTAGTGTGTTTCTCTGAGAAACCAAGGAAACCTTTTAAACATCCAGGAGGAAACACTCTGTACACTACTTCATCCCCTAAATTCTCACCAATACGTGGTGAGTGGATTTGAGAGCACTTGATAATGTATGTTGTACATTTTATTACTTCATAGAGATCTACTTACTGTATGGCAAAAGCAGCTTAAAAATATGTGAAATCAATGTGTTTCATTAGTAAAACGACAACGATTAACATAATTATTATTCTTGCTTTTCTTCTAAGCTTCAGCAGCATTGTTTGTGCTACCCCCAAACCCCAGCTATAAATCTCAGGAAGCCTGCTGACAAGGTCCAAATCTGCTGAAAGCTTAACCCTGGCCTTTACGAAAACACGAGAGGACCTTAAAATTTGGTTTGGTTTTTTTTTTTGTGTGTGTGTTTGTTTTTTTTTTAAATATTTTACTTAGTTTGTTTGGGTTTGTTGTGGTTTTTTTGTTTGTTTGGTTGGTTGGTTTTTTGTTTAAATGAGCAAACCGTGCACTGGTTGTTGTGCCGGCGGAGCAATGGAGCAGTACTCCATTTGTACCAGCCTGGGTGCACACAGACAGTACTGTTTCTCCTTGCTGTGCCTCTCTGGCCCATGTGCCTACAGTGTTAGGAAATTTACGGGTCTCTGGTCATTTTAGAGAGGTTTGGTCCTGTTTCCTCCTCGCGGGATGTGAGTAATGCCCATGGAATTCAGCAAGGGTTATTCGTAACCTACAGCAGGAGGGTAGGGTTGTGCTGGCCACTCTGAGGGCTGCAGTCCCAGATGTGACCAGCTGCTCTGTGCCACAGCTGCCTCTGCCCACAGGAGATGCCAGCAGAACCAGGGTCAACGTGCTTGGACTGCAGCCTATGCTGACTGACATGCATCTATGTAAGTGACAGACAGACAGAAGTCTCGAAAAGCGGGAGGGAGCTGGGGCCAGAGGAAAGGAAGATACAGCCTTTGCAAAAGCAGCTTTTGGGTCAAAACAGATACACAGCATGATCCAGTCATGTCATATACCCGGCAGCTGGAAAACTGATTTATCGCAGAATGGTGTGTTTTGGGATATCCTTATACATCTACGTAGAAGAGACGCCAGCCCTGGCTGCTGCTTTAGAGGCTGGCTGTGTGCCATTTAACTCTGCCAATCAAAATCCATAAATGGCAGAAGGAGGTGGGGAAAAGGAAAAAAAGGGTAGCGGAAGAAAGAATAAACCCTGGAGGGAGGGAAGGAAACATCTGTAGGAATATATGATGTATGGAGTGAATGTGAGAAGGCCAGTGCACCAGCCAGAGCCCCTCCTGATACAGCTAGCCTTGTATTAGTCTTTGTTTAAAATTCCTACTCACTCTGTATGCACTCCAAAGCAGTGTTTGCTGGTCATTTTTGCTGCTATTGTTTTTAGTTTGCTTCAGCTTTGGTTTGTGAACTGAGTGAATGTAGCAGGCACCCTTTTGATGTTTTTTTTAAAGCAGCCATAAAAAGGGTCTCTTATTTGAACTCTACACCTGTGATCGGATCTCTGAGGATCATTACCCCTCACATCTATGGATACAGATACTTCTGTATGAAATTATAATTTTGAAGAAGTATGGGTCTTTTGGATTCTTAGCAAGGTAATGTGGAGCAAAGAGGGAGAGGCGAGGAGAGGCGAGGAGAGGCGAGGAGAGGCGAGGAGAGGAGAGGAGAGGCGAGGCGAGGCGAGACGAGGCGAGGCGAGGCGAGGCGAGGCGAGGCGAGGCGAGGAGAGGAGAGGAGAGGAGAGGAGAGGGGAGGAGAGGAGAGGGGAGGAGAGGAGAGGAGAGGAGAGGAGAGGAGAGGAGAGGAGAGGAGAGGAGAGGAGAGGAGAGGAGAGGAGAGGAGAGGAGGAGAGAAAGGTGGGGAGGGGAGGAGAGAAGAGGGGCATGGAGGAGAAAAAAATTTTGTAAACAACATATATTTTTAATATTTATTTTAATATTTTAAATAAGATGACTGAACATGCCCTGGAACTGCAAATGTTATGAGTCTGAAAACATAATCTACAATAAAAAAAAGTGTGAGTAACTGAAAAAATGTGGCAAAGCATTAGAAATATATAGATTATGTGTGGATACTTTCCCCACCTATGTGGTATGTTTTCAGTTGCCTATTTCTCCTAATACAAGAAATACACTTGTGTACCTGGAGCACAACGTGTTGTCATCAGACCAGGCCAGCGAAACCCACTTCTGAACAACTCCTTCAGGCTACTTAACCAAGTCTGAATCAGGCATCATTATCTTAGACAATTACACAAAGCAAATGCTTCCTTTCCACCTGAAAAGTACGAAAAACTTTCCCACAGCCCCTTCCCCTTTCCTCACATATTGCACAGAGCTGTAAACTACGGCTATAGTCAGTGCTCTTTGAGTGATCGCATTACAGGACTAGACAAAAAGACTTTCCCAGGGATTTTCATTAAGTCACAGATTTAGTCTAATTCCTGTAATGCTCTGTGTATGTTTCCGTATGTGCTTACGTGAGTAGACTTATCTCTGTATAGAAAATGAGACAAAATAAGAAAACATAGTGTGTGTGATATTCAGGTTGGAGGGATAAGGACTTTCTGCCTGTCCTACCAGTCCTCACTGTACAGTTTAAATAGGAGAAAGCGATCATAAGGGTATGATTGTAAAGAGATTATATATCACTACTTCCATTTCCACCAGTGGGTAGTGAGATCTTGATTCCCTCCTTCCCATACCTTAACAGGATCCCAAAAATCCCAAGAGCAACAGCTTTGGCTGTGGATTGGAGGTAGATGTCAGCACTGAACTGATGATCCTGCTAAATTGCTTAGGTCAACAGGTCAAGTCCTCCTCCCCTTTGCTCATCCTTAGAGCTATTCATCTACATGAGTGAGTGCAAAGCATGCTTAAAAAGTGTGATATGTATCTGCTGATTGTGAAACAGCTTTATTACCTGCAGTCCTGTTAGGAGAAAGAACTGCAAAAGGAGGATGAACTGGAAATGCCCCTGAACTGTCTCTCCTCATTTTGAGTGTGTCCCTGCCTGGGAGGTGCTCTCATTGATCAGAAAGAAGTAATGATATAACCGCTGTGAAAGCAATTGCTCGGGGTATGACAGCTTGAGGGAGGAAAGAGACAAATTCAGCAACATATCAGTTTATGACTCTTTAAAAGTAATTACTTTAATCTCAGAACCATAATTTAAAACCTACTAAATTTTACTAGTTCTCTGCTCTGTTATTCCCTCATGGCAAAAAAATGTCACTACTTTAAAGCTAAACTTATGTGAGATCCACCAAAGCAAGTATTAGGTCACTCTACTGCCAATAGCACAGATGAGCAATGCTGAGTCATGAGATCAAACAGTATTTATGTTAAAGAAAATGTTAAGCTTCATCACTTTAAACCACAGCATTAAACTGCTTTATCTTGGGTGTCCTGCACCAATGGTTCTCAATATGTTCCTTATTTCGATTCTAACTGAGAAATATGTTTTGCATTTATTATAGTATTTAACATTAACTTCTGTACTGTTAATGTGGCTCAAAAGGAGTGTCCTTCGGAAAGAGAGTAGTATGGGGGTTTTCCCTCCATGAATTGTTCCTCAAAGATCACTATAATATTAAAAGTTCAGCTACATGTTAAACTAAAGGTTAACATGAAAATGCATGATAATATTTTCAAGAAAATTTTATAGAACAATACCGAAGCAGAATTCTGCAGGGGTAGCCACCTCTTCCAAAAATCAGTAAATAATCATGTAAATGCCACAGATAACAAGGTCTATATGACATGGACCATCTTCTTCTTTAGGTTATAAACTGCCTGTAACAGTGGTGTGTCAGACCCTGCCAATGGCACCTGAATCAAACTTACTAAACAAGTAACAAACACATCACATACCTCATAACATTGCTGTGTCCTTTAGCTTATATGGCTCAGTATTTTCTTTAAACTACTAAATTCATATTACTTGAGTGCATGTATTAGGTAATCTCTTTCTGCTGTACTGGGGCAACCTATAGCCTTTCAGCCACATGGTCTTTGGGCTGTTTGTAGATATTGTCCTCCCTGAAATGCTTTCAAAAAGCTGAAGGCTTTTCTGTGCTCAACTCCTGTTAACAATAATTTTAAGATTTAAAGAAACTAGTGAAGACCTCACAGTTTACCCAGTTAATCTACCTGCTGGTCTGTTCTTGGTTTTGGACTGTTCATTTTTTGTCGTTTTCAGATCCTGCAAGCTGTGAAGGCATAGAGGTATTTATAGGAACAGGTACTCCATAAATGGAGTGGCATCTAAAGAATTAGTGGAGTATTCAGCTGTTACACAGAGAGAAAAATGTGGTTACCATTCAAAGAAATAACTGTAGGGTTAGATACATCACACCTACCTGTGGTCATCTAGAAGTTTGTGGTTTATTTTTAACTAGTTCCTCTTCAGCTTGTGGAGAGAGAAAGAGCTCCCTCGGGAGAACTGTTCAGCTCAGCAATGCTGAGTGCTCAGTAAAGGTGGGCTGAAGTGTCCTCTAGGACACTATCTTTTGACTACCGAGGAAGACTTGATGACTACTTTAAATTAGATGCCCATGATTAGATTGCTAAAAGTGATCTAGAAATGGTTTGGCATTTAGGTATAAGGTGATTCTTACCTAAATTCCAAAGCATGGGCTTTTCCCTAAGAATCTCAAAGGATTGAGGGAGCCTCCCTGTGAAATCCCAGTAAAAACTCATCTAAATCACAGCAGTGATTTATTTTGTTAGTACCTGCGTACATTTTTAAACTCAAGAGAGGTAAGTAAAGGAAGAAAAAGCAGTAAACATGAATATTAAGGACAGTTATGCTGAAAAGCTCTCTGGATGCCTCCAGATTTGCCTGCTGGGGAATCCCAGAGCATGCTCTGGCAGATATGTAAAGCAGCCTGCAGCTTCTCTCTGGCCTTTTCTGTGGAAAATAGCACATGAGAGGAGGAGGAGACTGCAAATCCCGTCCTCATTCTGATAAAGGGCAGAGATGTCTGACCCTTGTATTCAAACTCCTGGATGCCTTCCTAGGACCAGTAACAGATGTGCCTCACAGCCCAAAACTATGAAAAGCAGTGCGAGGGGAAGACATCCCACCTTAGGGAGCAGCCAGGCAGTAAGAAACATAGGCTGTGTTGTCCTTCCAGTCCCCTGGTGTATCCCATAGTGACTTTTAGAATAATTTAATAGAACTTGTTTGAATATTTTTCAGAAAAATAAAATTTCACTGACATGCATTGTTTTGTCTGGGCTGAAACATTTGTGGAGGTAGATCTGTGGCAATGAGTTTTTTTAGAAGACTTCTTGTTTGCATGCTTCTCGGCTACAGATGGCGAAACGGTGGACATGAAAGATTAAAAGGAACTTTTCATACCTAACTTTTTGAAACAGAATTTAAAAACAAAAATTGAAAGCATTTTGTGAAAACTGTTAAAAAGGTTCCAGTTGTGTTACAATGTAGAATGGAAACAGGCTTCAGAAGTTTAAAAATTGTCAGTGTTTAGATTATTTTCTAACATTAGAAACAGAGGTATACTCTAGGTTAACTCTCATTTCTTCACTACAAATTAGTGCTAAATACCATCCAATGACATTTGGAATGTTGCAGGCCAAATTATTGGCACATGGGTCCCAGTTCTTCAGGACTGGGTTATTTTGGGTGTCTCTTTCTTTCTTCTCTTCTTTTTTTTTTTTTTTAATTATTATTATTTTCCTGCTAATCTTTGAACCTGATCCAGCATTCCTTACTCAGGCTAAACTCTCATTGAAGTCAATTTTGCCTGAGCAAGAACTGCAAGATCAGACCATTTGTCACAGACAAGGTACATCATCAAATTTCATTTTCTCACATAAATCAGTGAAGAACTCTGTCAGCAAAGCCACACTGGGGTGTCTTCCAATACCCTTTTCTGTCTATCCACCTTGTCCTCTCCTCTTATGGCCTCATTGGTGTGACATGAGGAGCTAAAAAGACCACCTATTCAAAAATACAAGATTCTAAGAGAAAATGTTGCTTTATGATTATGAACATCATACTGGATATTAAAATTCCTGTGTTGTCTTATGGCCAGGGTACGGAAAGGAAATATGAAATGATCAGTTCAGAGCCATTCCTGTGGCAAACAGTGAAAAGAGGAAATGCAACAGTGAAAACTTAACCTGTTCACATGGTCATCTTTGCTGCACATTGGATTCCAGAGAGTCATGTGGTTATAATCAATTTGGACTTGGGTTGCAGTCATGTATTCCCTAGTGGGGCCCTTGTATCCTGACCATGAATTTCAAAATAACTACATAAAGTGATGATAAAAAGTAGATTTTTCTACTGGAACTAATGGCGATTCCTTCCGTTGTTTTGCACAGCATATGCTGTTCATAAATAATGTCAGAATTGGGCCAAGTCTCCTTAAGAAAGGTGGTCATTTAATGTAAGTAAATCCACATTAAATATTGAAGATCAGAAAAAAGCTGCCTTTTCAGAGGTCACTTTTAAGTGAAGGAAACAACAATGCATGTGTGCGGATGGCCAGTTCCACACTGGGTGACACAGAGTTAATGGCTCATAGAGAGCATATACATGTTTTTTAAAGATGTTTTATTGCTTACAAAAGGAAGTAGTCTAGAGAGACTGGATACATAAACTGGCTCCAGCCAGCTGCGGCTGTCAGGCTAGGAAGGATCCTGTTCAATTAGTGTTGTAAAATAAAATACTTTGTAAAGGAAATAAACACTATGAGAGCTAAGATTCATGCTTTCAAATATACACAAGGTTTGAATTTTTAATTAGGGCTGCTAATTACAGTCATCAGAAAGCAGAACAGAATAGATTTTACCTTACATTTAGCAGACAAGCCTTCAACCCCAGTGTATTTTTCAATTTCATTAATATTTTATGAAAATGGCCCTTGCAGCTTCAGCCTATTCTGTGCCTCCTACAAAACTGCCCCACATTATGGATGCCAATGCCTTTAAGCCATGTGCATTAGTGAGATGACAAAATGCAAAACAGCATCTTGTCAACCATTGCATCAATTGATTCTATTAGATAGTGTAAAAACAGTTGGGTGTGAGTTATAATCTAGCTGACACTAATGATGAAACAAGACACTGGCTGGGAGCAGCCATTAGCTATAAGCCAGAAATTAATGCTTCTAATATTTTTGAACAAATTAACCTTAATGAACTGGCCATGTATATACTGTAGTATATACTGATAAGTCAATTAGTAGAGAATAGAGGTTATGCATATATAGATACATAGAAGAAAAGTACGGTTACAGAGAGTTCCATGTACACAATGCTATAACAGCAATTCTGTGGTAAAATCAGCTCTTTTTTACATTTAGATACATTCTAGTATCTAGTTCAAAGGTCCAGTTTTGTGCATTACAGTGGAATTTTGTATGCAGGAACATCAGTAAGCAAATACAAAATTCAGTGTGTCATCATACTGATAGAGCAGACACAGCATTGATGTGTTCTTATAAATGTCTTAATTTCACTGATATTTGACCATAACTAAGTTTGGGACCTGGTGGTCCAGATTTTGAGCTGAATTCATCACACACTGACCAAAATGTACAGTATATTTCCTTTCTGTTTACTACTATTTGTGAACATTCTCTGATTTGCGTTCTTAGGTACTGTAAATCCAGTATCTAAAAGGATGCATTAGCATTTTAAAATAATATAGCTAATGTGAGACCCTAAATTCTAGGAATTCCATTTACAAGCAACCTAGAAAACAGAAGTGGCTAATTTATAAGGAAGCACAGAACAAAGGTAAGGCACTTGCCAACAATAGTTTGTTGGTTTAACTTTGACTTGCTTTCCAGGGAAAGAAGAAAACAGAATTTTCAATGTGAACTGTCAGCCCCAGTTATGACAGGGCTTCACTAGTTAGAAATTCAGAGTTCCTCCTCCACTGGCAGAATGATGTAAAGAAAACCACCAAACAGAATTCTTTCAAGTTTCAACTACAACTCTACTTAAATAATTTACTTTTTAGTTTTACTCAGACTATTCTTTTTAAACTTGGTTGACATTTTCGTTGACAAGCACATTTTACTGCACAAGATCAGTAGTGAAATTGGCAGCGAAAAAGAGAGAGAGGGGGGAAAAGCTGCTGTACTCAATGAGAAAAATACTATATTGCCTTTGGGAAAAACAATGCTGGTGGTGACCCCTTCTGAAGCCAACAATAACTGGTAAACCAGTCAATATAATGTTTGGTCATTTTGAATGTTTCCTTTTCCTACAAGAGGTAAACCAAGGGCTGTTTACCAATGCATTTAAATGAAGCCAGCAATAAAAATGGTGGGTGTGAACATCGAGCCTTTAAATTAATCCATTAGAAACTAATAAATAGAATTATGAAATCATTAAAAACATAAACATTAAAACATTCTTTTATGAACTACTGATAGCTGCAGTTAAAACAAGAGACCAAAAAACCTTCAAAACTCGGGGAGAAAAAAGTGGAAATAACTTCTTTAGTGTTTCCAAGATCTCTGGCTGTCATATTCCAAGTGTGTGATGCTACTTAGTGATCAAAAGAGAAGGCAGAATAAACAGACATTTTCAAGAAATTCATATCTATTTGGATTATATACTGAATGAGTGACCCATGCTTCCTAAGTACCTTTTGGAAGGACATGGACTAGAGTGAGCTACAGAACACCCCAACCAATATTCCATTGCAAGTGGTCTGTTCTAATAAAGCCACACATCAAGGCTGCTCTTGGAGTTTTGAAGTCCTAGGCTGTTATCAACTTTACATTCATTTGGAGAGAGTGTCTTAAAGAGCTTTGTGTAATACTAAATTGGGAACAAAGACGGACATGTCTTGTGCCTCGCGTCCAGCAATTTAAATGAAGGCAAATTTATCACTTTGCCAAGCCAGTTTAATCAGTTGTTGTTTTTAATCAGTTGTTTTAAGTTTATTTCCCAAATTTACAAGAGACATTTCAGGACCCAACACCAAATACTTATGTCGGTAATCTGCAAACAGAAGTCACTTTGTTTTGATTTTTGGCCAGGTGATCTTCTGTCTTAAGCCAGATAATTCTCCCTGTTCTGCCATGTAATTTCTGTACACACTCTTTTCTCATTTCTATTGTGTGTGTAAACACCACCACCACCACCATTGCTTGAAAAAAGGTGTTGGGTTTTGGGGGAGTTTTTCAGGCTGATCTCTGGAAAGATGTGATGAACTCCTCAGATGAGACAGCCACCTCTAGGGAGTTTGTTTGGGGGCCTGGTAGGCGTGCAGCTGGATATGGCACAAGGGCTCCCAGCTGGATCCCTCAGAACCATCTCATCCCATATGGCTGAAACCCTGGCATTGTTTAAGTCAGTGGGAGTTTCACAATGGGGTTCTTGACATAGCTAGACTAAACATAGCAAATAATGAAGGACAATATGTTTTGCCTGGGAAGCTCATTTCTGAAAATTATGTGAGTAATTAGATGTAATGAATGTACAATCTCACACAGATTTTCTTAGATGCTTCTTCCACTATATCTTCCACCATAATACAGATGTTGCCATACTTACATTGGGAAATACAAGAGACACAGAGCACAGGTTCAAGCACTGTCCGGTCTTTAGTCTGTCTGTATAACTGTTAGCACTCTCGCTGGTATAATTGTGCCCTATGCTTATCAGAACTGCGCTGAATAGTGCCTGGGTATTGGTCAAGAGACAGAAAGCACCGAAGATCCTTCCCAAAAGGAGGTTTGAAGATGGCCTCCCTGTTTTGTTGGAAAGAAAGTTTAAATAGGTCTCTAAAGGCAAGTCTTGCTCTGTTGCTTGGCCTCAGAGAGAGGGAGCAATTCCTGACCTGACCTGCCTTATTTAGCAGTATAGGTGCTAAATTTATTTAGCCTCTGTAGCCATTCTGCTTATGACTGTTGTACTGTGCATAGTTGTGTGAGTTACGCATGGGTTAGGAGCAACAGGCATGCTCAGTGTGAGCTTGACATCCTAGTCTAGAATAAAAGACTAAAAATGTTGAGTTGTGGAAACCTAGTTTCTTTGCAGTCTTTTAGGAGGAATCTAAAGCTGTCTCAAAACTCTGCTCCACATATTTTCCTGTTCCTGAGATTTCCCCCTTTTCCTCTCTCAAGTTTCCCTAGAACTTACAGATGCCTAATACACTTCACAGGAAGGAAAGGAAAAACTTATCTAAAAAAGATTTCCATTTAATTTTCTAGGACTAACCTGGCCTATGAATGTGTTGTAAAATTTTCCAAAGCTCTTTAGTTTGATTGGATGAAGAAGGCTGTGTGGTATAGGTGGTCTAACTTTCCAACTACTCCAAGACTTCTAGATCCTTATAACCATTTCAAAGTCCTTGCAGAGGAAAATATCTGTTAAAAAAAGTAAGGTGAAAGCAAGGCTTTTCTAAGGAAAATGCTAGCTTTCTGGGCATCATTATTTGGTATCCTACTATCAGCAATTTCTTTTTTCTGGGCACCTTGTTTATAAAAGAACCACAGTGAAAAATGTAGCTTTAAAGATACTGGCATGAGAATGGCATGCAACAGACAATCTTCTTCAAGGATTCCTGGTTGTTGCTTTTTTTTCTCTCTCAGTGCGGCATTCATAGAATTTACATGGAAGTTAAACTCCTCCTTGGAGTGGTTTGAATCATGGATCAAAATTCTCCTCTCAGCCTGCCATTCAGACCATCACATGTGTTTACTTTAAAAGTCAACTAGGGCCAAAGTGTACTGCAGTCCAGCTGTGGACCCCTCGCCAGCAAAGATCCATAGGCCACAGGAGATGTACAAGTGCTACGGTCCTACCATGTTGAACCTCTCAGTACTGATCCAACTTCTTCCACTGGTCTGGAAATGGAGTGAGAACTCTGACCATTCATAGCCATTTTCCATAGGATATATGGGTATTTCTGGGCTGGAGTCTTAGGGCATTGCACAAACTGAGAAGGGATGCTGCTGTGCAGGCAGAGAGGAGCTTTAATGGAATTGCTTCCTCTCAGTTTTGCTCATTAGGATTTTACCATGAAAACAGTCAGAAAAAAAAGATTTCCTGATATTTTAGGTAAGGTTTGATCCTACAGACCTTGCTAACCTCATTAAGACAACATAAAAATCCATAGCTCTGATGGTCAGTCTTCAATGCTTCAGAAGAAGGTGAACCCCCTGGCTGTCCCTAAGACAATGTATAGAACAAATAAGAAAAAACTTTCTGGCCCACTGACAACCAGGGAAGTGTCATTACTGCAGTCTGAGCAGAGCGTTAATGTAGATAACCTTCCTTTTACGAACCTCCAAATGCTCCCAAACTTATTTTGGAACCCATGGAGTTCAGCAGCAGAATTCTCATTGCCACATCACATCAGGTCATAGCCTGACAGCAGTTGTTCCTGTGTGGTAGGCAACATCCATAGTTAATTCTAAGGAATATGTCTACATAGATCATTCAAGGTAACATCTGTCAGCCTTAGGAGATACTTGATGTTCCAAACTTTCCCAAGTGTCACTGGGTGCTGAAGCTGCTCAGCTACAGGCTTGATTCCTCCAGGAGGACATTTGGTCGAAATTCTTTGTTAGTGCCACTTTAAAAAAAAACAAAACAGATATGTGCTTTTTCAGTTCTTAAATCTTTCCTGCCCACTAGCTTCACATCTTCAGTTCATGTCCTTATTCCTTTGCTGCAATCTCTTAAATAAATACAAACCCCAATTTTACTAGAAGAATGCATTTTCATATAACTGAGTAATGGCGTATGCTATATAAATGTAATTTAATCTCTCCTTGGGAATGATTCTGGGATTTTACCACAGATTGGGTTGGATTTGTCACACAACCCCAGTTAGGCAGATACATGGAGTCATGACAATCAATTACATGAGGCTTTATTGGCAGAAAAATGAAGGCTTTACACAAGCCAGGGCTAAGCCCTGTATTTGGGGTGTATTCCCTTGTGTCCATTTGTCACTCCTGTCCATTTCTGATCTGGTGACAGCATAAAGAGTTTACGAAGACCCCATGCTTTGGTGAGATTCAGTCCATCTCCCACTTCATTAATGCATGGGATGAGAATACACACACACACACACACATACACATTAAGACCTGTTTATGTGCATCGCAGACCTACTGAACCTATTTAATTTTGCTCTCCCAGGAACATGCTCTAGGTCAACATGCACTTTCACCTCCTACAAATCAGAACACTAAGAAGATGTATCCATAGAGAAGTTGGCAGATGAGAGGAAAAGGTGTCCCCAGGTTCCGAACTTAGAAAAAGGGAGCAGCTGGGATTTTGCAGAAATACACACAAGCTTAAAGTGAGGGAAGCAAGCATAAGAGTAGGAAAGGGAGCAAAACTGCTTAAATACCTCCAGATCTCTATCCTCCAAAAGCTATGGGTGGTTAACTAGGCTGGAGATTGTTTCTGTATTAAGCTCTGCCCCCACAAGTCAATGCTGTAGGTCACTTGCTCACTTACCATATTGCTAGTGGATGGAGTAAGAAGCAATTCTAGCCACAACACTAACCCTTTCTTGAACACTTCTTCACAGCGTGCAGCTTCTTTCCACGAAACCATGCTATATGCAGCATGGCACTGCTAATTATATTTTCAAGCACCTCGGAATCTACGCTGAGGTAACATCTCACTGAAGGCAATGTGTGAGCCACAAAGGTAGAAAAGAAGGACTACCTTTTCTTCTGTAGTTTGTGATACAGCTTGGGCAAGGACCAAAAAATAGGGCTTCAGGTTTCACTTAGGATGCAATAGAAATTAAATGAATAAGGACGTCAGAAGTTCACTGTGTGTGGCCAGGTATGTCTATAAGTGATCCAATTGCTTTGTTGTTTGCTTAGGCAAAACTTACATCAGCTTTAACTGGAGTTTTGTCTGCGCACAGTATAAGACTTAAAGTAAGGACTGCAACAACAGATACTGCATATGCTATGATTTAAGGAACCTACATTTGACTGAAAGATGCATATCTTTCTCCTGCATCATATATGAATTAAAGACATGAAAGTTCAGCTCAGGAGCCAAAAGTTCCTGCCATAACCAAAGAATGAACAGCTGTGGTCCTAACATAACAAACTCCCATTAACGTCACCTGAAATTTTGCCTGAGTAAGATCTGAATACAAACTAAGGAAACTGCAGGCTTTAGCTCGGTGTGCACAAGGGGGAAGATTGTTGTTTTCACGTAGGCATGACTGAGCTGTGCTTCAGAAACGTATTTCATCATATTCATCCAGAAACACTGCCCTTTCAGACCTATGAAGCTTGTGTTCTAGTAAACATTCCATTCACCAAGGAGAAAAATGCAAGCCAAGTAATTCATTTAGGGGAAAAAACAACCCCAACAATAAGAAAGAAAAACCCCAAAGAATGTTGCATTTTTTTGTATAATCACTATAAGAAACATTTTATAGTGTTTCCCATGTAATTACTGCCAGACCTGTTTAGCAAATGTGAAATACTTATTAGCAATTACTTAACTATACATATATTAAAGCTTAATTAGTAAATAAATTAAGCATATAATTAATTGCTTTAATCAGTAGGCTTTTAATATTGTAATTATCGCTTGATACATTAAGGGCATGTTAAGAATACTTTTCTCCAAAAAATACATTGTTAATTAATCATTAAAACTTATCTTACTACATGGTCATTAATGATTTATTACAGATGCTGGGCCAAATTCTTCTCTCAATTACAGCAGAGCTAACTCTGTTGAAGCCAATAGAGCTTCACTTGCATAAATTAAAGGAGAATTTGGTCCTGTTAATTAAATGTAAAGTATTTGTCAGAGCATATCACCATAGATGGAAATCTGAAGTGCCTTGCTTGCTTTAACCTAAAAGGAGCAAACTGCCTTTCTGTTTACACTCCTTTGCTACAGCTGAACACTCTCCTTCTGTAGCCTGAGCTCAGAGGTAGCACGTTGTAATAGCTGGGCAATGAGATGGGAGCAGAGGGATCCAGTTTCATTTCTAGCCCTGCCACTACCTATGAATTCCAGGTCAGTGTGCGGACAAGATCTTCACCTCAGCTAGTTGCTCAAGTGCTCTTTAAAGAGACAAAGTATTGATTCTAAGCACCAGCTCATTTTCTCCTTCAATATTAACATCTACAAGGAGTCTAAAGAATCAGGGTTTAAGGGTGTTAATTTGAAAGAGGACTATCAGACCCAGAAGTCAAAGGACAGATAAGATGAAACCCAAACACAAACTTTCTGTGACTGACTACATTTTTTTTATCCTGGATACAGCTTGTCTATCTGGACTATATAATCTCTTTGGGAAGAGAACTTTTTCTTGGGAGTTTGTATAAATAAGTTATCTGCCATAACAGACCAAACATGTCTTAGTTAAGCTTTCTTGAGGGAGCCAGAGTAATAATGCTGTTTGCAGAAGGTCTTCATACGTAAACAGTCATATTGTGAATGGTTGCAGAGAAGGCAAGATGGGGAGTAGGAAGGAGGAACTAATTTTTGAGAAAAGGATATCTATTCCTGGATATAGAGCATAGTTTTGATGCAGAAGCCTTTGAAATGTCTATGTGAAGCTTTCTGTGGGTTTCCCTTCGCAATCCCAGTGGGGTTTTTCCATGCACAACCTATTTGTACACATCCAAAGTCTCGGTTGCATAAAGGTAAATGTAGAGTCAGTGAGGAAACCAAGATTTAATGACAGTGAGCTTTGGTATCTGGGTGTGTCATATGCAGTATATTATTTGCACATGCGTGTATCTCCTGGTCTCAAACCTTGATGAAAGCAGCCCTTCTGCTTTGGTGAAAGGAATATGTTTTTAGTAGGTGGAAGTTACACAGCATTTAGTACTTGCTAGGAGGTACTGTACAGGACCTGCCCAAAATTTCTATTGAAAACCTGATATTCTCAACTTATTTCTATATTTTGGGAGGGGTCCAAAAAGAGCTTTCATAAGAACACATTAAAATCTTCATTTCCTTACTAAGCAAAGAATCTTACAGATGGATGCATACATGCACATATTCAATCTCAGTCTTTAAGTGAATGTTCCAGATAGAAGAACAGAAAGAAAATAAATAATTTGCAGTGTGTTAGGATGAAGCTGATATTTCTTGATATTAATTTACAGCAGAGTGTTTCAGTACTTTAACACTATGAACTGTTATTCAGTATTGCAGGGTGAATAACAGATAATCACTGCCCTAGAATCATCCATGAGTTCTGAAGCCATGATCAGTCCTAAGAAAACCGTCTCTCCTTTAGTCACTTTTCCACTGAAGGAAAGACGGACAAGTCTTAGAGGAGAACAGGTGATGGAAGCCACCTTCAAGAGTCACATTACACTGGACCAACCTGTGACACTAGCAGCTACTGTAGTTTTGTAGAATATACCTCTAGACATTTGTGCTGTGGTGAAAAATTTCCAAGCAGAAAAGACAATAAGAATGGTGAAACTTGCCTCAGTAGTCTTCCTTATGTTTAGAGGCCAAATGTAAACAAGGTCATTACATAGTCCTGACATCTGCTAAGGGAATCTAGGGCAGGTGGAGCTCATAGGGCTTCTGGTTACAGTGGTTGTCTTATCTAAAGGGTGAAGTGGAGGCTTCTCACTTCTCATTTCTCACCTCTTCATAAGCTTTAGAAAGTTAAACTCCAATGGCAAAATGACTAAAACTTCCCAGTTCTGCCACCACAATTGGAAAGTATGAAAGTCAGAAAGCAAACCCTCTTGTTTCCCTGGATTAATCCTTTAATCAAAAACTAAAGCTAGGGGCCTGATGAAAATAAGTTTATAAACAATTCTGGTGCATAATTAAGATTAAAAATCTGAGGTTCTTGTTGGTAAAGAATTCCATTCTTCATGCTTCCAATTAATTATTTCTGTGATAAATTCTTCTGTATAAGATCATAACATTTTGTCCTATCTTGAAGGCACCAGTGTCATTCCCACATATGGCATGTAGACAGTCACAACACTGCAGAATATACGTAGGGAGAAATACTTTTACATTAAAAGATATTTACTTTTGATGGAAGTGAAAGATTTGTTTAAGAATTTTTTTTTTAAGTATACAATCTTTGACATATAAACAGCCAATATAGGTATAAGTCCTTTGGTACTATGAGCCACATGTACCTCACTGTTGTTATTCAAAGGGTTTCTAATGATGTTGAGAAAAGACTCCTGTAAGAAATTGAATTCAACTGTTCTGGTAGTATTTCTTCATACTGATTATGAGTCTGAAGGTAGACATGATTCACTGTAGACATCATGTATTCCTAACAGCAAAATAAATTTGATATAAAAGTGCTGGCAATTTCCTTAAAACAAGCAAATGGGTGGTATTGGTTTGTGTCCTGCCAGGGAAAGCTGGTAATTATTTTATGTTATAATCTATAGTTTTTTAATAAATTCATGTCAATGCCATGAGGAAAGGTTACACTGGTTTAAATGAATTTAGCTAAACTGTTTCAGATTCTTAATACAGACTTGTTTAAGCTGGATTCATACATATTCAAATATGTGTGAATGTATTTATTAGTTCAACTGAAAGCAGTACATTACTAGCAAACAAAATCAAAGTAGGCGAGAGTTGAATCAGTGTGAAATGGTCCAGATTAGGGATCTGCTTCAATTAAATTTTATGATAAGTAATTACAATTAAGCAAATGCAGCTTTTTTTTTTCAATGCTCAAAAGGTCTATAGAGAAAGTAAAGTAAATCAATATTTTCTGAGTTAATGTATATATTATAAATTACATGAAAAACAGCTATGCTGACTGTCATGCATGGATAGGGCAGTCTGACAAAATCAGCTTCTCATAGAAGAAGCAATACAGTGGGCTTAGTTTCTCCTTTTCCTGATTATTTCAGCAAAGCTAATTTAAGGATTGCTATCCACTGCAGTTAGAAATTCCCCGTGTGTGTTGAACAAATACAGTAAAGTCCCAGCTTGCAGACTTCATCCACTTTGTTGTCAGAGGCTACAATCTGGTCTACCTCACTTGGGCACCTAACTTGCATCTGCATTTAAGTGCCTATTGAAGCAGGCTTCCCAGAGGAAGCACCGAAACTTTCCGCACAGGCACCGGAGACATGTGCCTTTGAGGGCCTCTGGAGGGACAGCCTGCCTGCCTAACTTGTGTACCTAAACTCAGCCAGATGGGACTTCTCAGTAGGCTTTCAAAGGCACGTCACACTCTCCCTCAGCTATATAGCTTACTTCAGAGTGCTGCTGCTCTGCCTGCCTCACACGCGGGTACGAGCCAAGCACCATGGGTAAGGGAGGGTGGCAAAGGGCAGCCCCCAGCAACGCCCACTGCAGCTTTCATGTTTGGTCTTCAGGTTGCCTCTTGAAGAGTTTACTTTTGTTCTTCACCTTGGCATTTCTTAATCAAAAAGACTTGTCCTAGAGTAAAGGTGTGTGTTTCTGGCTTAGATGGAAATACTGCTGTGCGTGCTGTTAAAACAAGGATCCCAGGTGGACCTCAGTTTATCTCAGGAGATGGGCTACCAGTGCACTGGAGTTTCCAAAGTGTGCTGCATGAAATTTCAGAGTGTGATTCACGTCATGACGTAAAATAATTTTTTAGTAATAATTTTTGCATCTATAAGTTTGTTCATGTCACCAGCGGAGGCAATAAGGAAAACAACTATAAACTTATAAAAAGAAGCATTTTATTCCTGCCCTTGTCACTACATGCACTGGAAAGGAACCATATTGCCTCTTTTTTGTCTAGTAATGTCTAATGCAGGAAGACAGGAATAAGCAGAGTAGAAAGCACCTGTCAGCTCTATTTCCCACTCTCCTTGATTAGCATGAAACATTAATAGGGCTCTCAGAAATTCTGGTCTGAAATGGGCTTTGCTTGAAAACGTGTCTGCCTTTACTGCACAAAAGCCGCTGTCATTAAAAAAGGGCAGATAACTAAAGAAGACTCTTTCTTGAAATTTATACCATTTTTTCATACAATGACAAATTATTTTAATAATGGGAATCGCACACTCTGCCATTTGTATAATGTTTCCCATAAAATTCTCCCATTAAATTTGCTCCTCTACTTGACTCATATCTTTTTAAAA